>NC_054855.1:2400000-3000000 GCF_016861625.1 Aspergillus luchuensis
GATGGGACGATGGAATATCAGCAATCTACGGAAGTGAGGCCACATCTTCCGTACGTTAGAAGATGCAGTAGTTGATTGTGATTTGGACCGGATCGCTGATAAAACCCATGGATGATTTGGTGGGATCAACCCTGGCTTCGGCTGCATACATCGGCGGGCGCGACCAAAAAGCAAAAAGGTGAATGAACAGATCGGCATCGTATCGCCAGCCAGCTTACTTGCTATAAATGGTTATAATCATCAGCTGGTCAATCAGTTTACTGATCAGAGGCAAGAAAACAGAAAAGTAAGTGAGAAACGAGAAAGCATAATCGAAGACTACTCCTGTGTAGTACTACTTAAGGAGTAGTTTACTAGTACTAACTGAAGAAAGTTGAACTGGCAATCATAGTTGGGGAGGGGAAAATTCCACGAGGAAAGATGAACGAACGTTCGGAAACGAGGAACAACCGCTTTCCGATACGGTTTCCGGCTAAGAAATACCCACGAGTGGATGTGGATGTTTGTTCCATGGATACGGATGAGGTACGCGTGCAAACTAGTGCTGTTTCTTACTTCTTCCTCCTCCTCAGCTTTTTTCTTTCCTTCTCCTCCTGCCGAAAAAGACCCGGCCGAACCCCAGCCTGGTTATGGATACAAAGATGGAGAATGAGTCCGGAGTACTCCGTACTAGGGTAGAAACGGACTTAGTGAGAAGCAGGGGAAATTGAGTCTGTCTGGGTTGACTTTGGCACCACCGTCGGCCAAATTGATGACAATATGGCATGGTATTTGTTATTACTACGGGAAAAGAAAAGAAAAGAAACACTGCTAAAGCTCAAGCTAAAGCCCAAGCCTGTCAGGTAGTAAAACCTAGGTATCTACGGAATTAGTAGGCATCTAACTACTAGGTATCTATCTAGTAAGAGAGGAGAAAAGAGAGACAGCTCTTGGTTGACCGCTAGTATTCCGATCAGACAACCCCATCATTTTCATTTCATTTCATTCCATTTCATTTCCATTTCATCCCGCGGAAACAATAAGGGAATAATCCATCCATGCTTTTCAGCCCTTGTCATTTCCCCTGCGCGCACTGATGGGATGATCGAAACTGCTAGACAGGCGACCGCCACCCGAGCGATGAACATGAACATGGATCCCGATGACGGGGGATAATGATGCCAGTCAACAAGACGCCGGGGTCCTCGTAATGCCAAATACGGGTGCTGTTCGCTACTCTTCTTTTCTTTCCTCTTCCTTTCCCCCCTCTACCTTCCCTGTAAAGTATGGTGAGTATCCAATCCAGGACCAGCGATCAATTGCGGGCTGAACCATCCTGTGGCGGGAGAGAGTACAGTAACTTGCCATGTGGTATGATGATAACGAAATGGATCCCCGAACATCCTTAATTTCATCGTCATGGGTGCTTTGCTCCGTATTTCCTCCCCTCCTTCCCCCTCCAATATGCGGGATCCAGACAGCCACCGCTATGGTGATCAACCACCCGTCAGTCAACCCTATAGCTTAGGGTACCTAGTAGAAACACTGAGAGAGGTCCTTGCGATCCATACAATTGGTTCTATTCTACAGAGAAATGTAGCATAAAGCAGCAGCAGAAACCTGAGCTACAACTACTCACAACTCCAACTGTTATCTCTACCTAACTACAATGCTTGCTTGCTTCTTGCTTTCGTATCCGATCTTCCCCTCCTTCCTCCATCTTCCCCCTGGTTGGACATTCCATTGCGGGATATGACTTCACAGGCACACGGACTCCGCGCACCCCGTCCAACCCAACGTTCTATAATCCAACAGCGACGAGAATGGAGTCAGTGGTGGCTTGGGATGCGGGTTCATTCGCCCGGATTCCGGTAGCAGTGGGGGAGGTTAACTGTTTAGTTTGCTGGTCCTCCTCTTTTCTAGGATCCCTCTCCACGTAAACTAGCCGAAGAGAAGCGAATGACTGGACGGGTAAGCCGGTTCAAGCTTTTCGTCGCATCCGCGTGTTCCTTTCCCGAGTCAGATTAAGCTGCTGCTGCTGCTGCTTCCATTTCTCCCCTATATCTACCGATTTACAAGGTGCTGCAATGGCTGTGGGTATGAAACTCTACATGAAGGACGGTGTGGGACTGACTGCAGCAACTCCCGGAATTGCCTGTCCTTCCTTCGCCCCGACGATCGGACAACTGCTGTTGCTGCTGCTGCTGCTTCGTCGGGATCGATGTATATGCCCAACTAGACTGTCTACTAACTTGCCTAATCTTAACCAACTAATTGATTAATTAACTACTACTAAGTTAGTATGACACTCAAAAGAACAACTCGCACATCTGCCCGATAACACGGCACATCCTCATGTCGAAGTATCAGCTGATTGTGATCGGAGAACATAAATCTTGATCATGCGGAGAAGAGACACTTGAGACTGAAAAGAACTGAACAGTTCTAACATCTCGGACCATCAATTTCATATGTATGCGTTTCTTTCCGACTTCCCGACTGACTCGACATAATGCTTGCGCTCCGATTCAAGTTTGTCCAGCAAATCCGTGACAAAAACAACAAAGCCCACCTACCAAGACCGGGTATAGACTTGGCTTTCTCTCTCTCTCTCATCCTGCGAAAGTGAAAAAGAAGGAAAACAGCCAAGCTGCCCGTGCTGTGCAGACCAGAAACGGCCCAAGTTCCTCTGACCGTATCTTCAACAATATTTTTGTTTTTCTTTTCTTTTTTTTTTTAGTTGATCGCCCCGTGAGTCACTCACTCGCTGCGAGAGCTGAGCTTACTTGGCACAAGCACAACTCGTGTTCTGTCGCACGGCTTAAGCCGACCCGTTGAACACAGCCTGCTTTTCTCTCTCTCTCTCTCCCTCTCTGGTTATCCTCGCTCGAAAGGAAGGAAGGAAACAGTCAGATGAACCATGCCAAATAGCATTTTTGGAATTAAAAATAGGGTCATAATGGAGATCCTTATGGTGTGTGTACATACACCCGCCTCCCTCTTGGTACGATGAATGGATTAGGTAAGGCACATATAGTTAGCGGCCATCAACGGGAGAAGGGAAGGCAGCGAACAACAACACCATATCCCGTCACGTCTCACCCGGGAATGCCGCCATTGGTGTCTTTCAAATCCCTCATCAGCAAAAAGCCAGGAACACCGCAAAACACGGGTTCACACCGATAGGACCTGATGGAAGAAGGATGATGGCGGCGGCGGCGGTGAGTGAGTGAGCGAGCAATGAAAGGTCTGGGCCAGACCGTGGCGAATTACTTCACCGTGAGTCAAGGGCGATGTCATGCCCGCTGTTTGAGCTGATCTGTGGTTGAGATAATACCGAACCAACATGTAGCTTCTAGAGCTTTGTGATTTCCCCGTCGTGGAAGCTGTTGGCTTTCATGCTGATTTGCTATTTGGGGGTCACTATGTTTGGGTCGCCCGCTGCAGCCGAACCAGCCCTACCATGTGTATACAAAATAAACTGCGCAGTAGCAAGAAGGGACTGACTGAGCACAGCATGGCTGCCTTAGACAATTGGCCCGTACATCTACACAGTGTACTGTTATCCAAAGATGACGATTGAAAGCATATCGTGACACCATCACCGTCATTATCCCCACAATCAATCACCTCATCCCTCTCACAATGACCTACCTGATTGTAGTGGTACAGCAGCAGCAGCAGCACTCATTAGATACTACTTTGCACCCCAGCAAAGTCCTGACATCAAAGCAAAGAATAGCAACAACGAAACAAATGACATCTTCGCCAAACCTAAACCCCAAACCCAATCTTTCATCCCCCATCAACCTGACATCAATCTTGCATCAACCCTCCATCACCATATAGAACCAAACATAAATACCCCCTTTATTCCTAGTATTACAAACCATATCTCCAACCAACCGAACCATCCAATATACCATCAAATCAACCCATCCCAAGCTACTCAGAGCTACTACGCAGCAACAATCAAAAATGTCCAACCAATACGAACGTCAAGCCGAAGACCTCTACGAGGCCGAGAACGACCCGTCCCCGGTATCTGGCACCTTCCGGGATAACTCGTACGCACACGAGACGCGATCGGGTCTGAAGAATCAGGTCCCCGTGACTCGGGACGATGATATCTATGAGGATCCGATGCAGCCGCCTTATTCCAATTCGGATCAGCAGCTTGGTATGTTCCCCCCTTCCATACCGTATTAAAATGATTTATGCGTTGTGTGTAAGAGGAATGGGTGCTAACGAATCTGCTTGTTGTACAGCTCAAGATGAAGACGAGGCGATTGATCAGAGTAATGTGATCCAGGGAAGGACGAGGGGCGCGAAGCCGCAGACTCGCAACCAGTATAATGAGGGCCCTGATGAGGATGATTTGCCGGATGAGGTGTTGTATGGCAATGTGGGGACTTCGAGTACTCGCTATGCTTGATTGATCACATCTTCCATGTATCGATGAGTGTGGATGATGGGAAGGGTGTAATGAGTTATGTTGTGGATTGTTTTTGTGATTATGGTTGATGATATGGGTAATTATGTGATATATGTAAATTATCTCTGGGAGGACATGTATGCTCTCAATGTTTCATTTTTGAATATTATATAATGATAAGACGTCAAGTCATAAATTCGTTTGTCCCATACTGACCTGATCAAAAGTTTGTGCCTGGTCCTGGCTTGGTCGCTGTTCGTGTCGGACGCGGACCGGTGTCGGGTTGAAATCAGGTCTGCGAGCAATGTGCTTATGTAGCTATGACACTTGTGTGGCTCGAGTAACGGACCTGTGGCAGGTGTCGACAGTCGACAGTAAGGGACTCCGGCGAAGGCCTCCGCCGCACCGGACCGTTGCTGCACGACGGCTCTCTGAGGTCATAGGGATGCAGGAGGGGCTGATCCCGCTATCGCATGGATGCTTGTTTGCGGAAGCTCAACAATCAAGCTTGGGGCTCGCTTCGACTCAGATCCATGAGCGATTAGGGTGTTAATGGATTTTCAAGTCGGTTTCATGACAGAACCCGAGTCTGTTATCGGTTTAGATGACATCCAACTAGACAACGTTGAAAGCACATACCACGAACTGCTCCAGAGACTCTTCAAAGAGCTCATTGTTCACACCAATACCACCTGGATGCTCGGCGGGAGATAACGGGTTCTTGACCACTAGAAGTAGAGGTGGTCAGCGTACGGCTGTAGAGGGAGTCATCGTCGTAAGCTAAGCCAGAGCGTACCGTATTCGACGTAGAGATTGATGTAGATTTGCTGCAACGCAACACGCATGTTTGGACTCTTGAGGTCCGTCAGCATGACGAACTTGATGTTGGTCGGGGTTTCGTAGTAGTGGAGCTTGTATTGGCTCGTGCGGTAGGTAACGAAACTATAAACGTGGCCGAGTTGTTAATGACTGTCCTCGCAGTCGAGGTGCCTCGTCGCTGTAGTATAGTGTCCTTACTTGTCGTCCTCGCCTCCTAGCTTGCGAACCATGTTGCGCAGGGAGAAAACAGTACCGAAGATGAGCTTGGCATCGTCGTCCGTGGCGCGCGCAGTTTGGCCTAATGTTGCGGGGAGACCCGGAGTAGATGTTTCGGAAGTCGGTCGTGAGGACTTGCTGCCAGTCATGGAGGTTGGGCGTGGGAGCCAGCGCCGATTATAGATGCATTCAGCTAGGATGGGAGAGACCAGGTTAGCAACGTCAATTGGAATGGCTGGGGATGGGTGGGTGGATGGATGCGAGGGAGGTACCATGACGATCGAAGATATAGAAGGAGTAAACAACCATGATGCCGACAGGGGATAGTAGCGAAGATAACGGATTAGAAACGAACAGTCTATATTTGGAGCGTCGCAGAGGTGGCTTGAAACGTGTCTTCCGAACGATAGAGATACAAGATGATAAGCCCCAGGAAAGGAGATCGAGGGCGGGTCTGACGGGGGGGGAAGAAGGGGAGAAGGTTAAGCTGATCAGTTGAATTAGACTCGGGGATCTTACTCGTGGGCGGTGAGTCGCTCAGATCCACGGATTCTCGATCCAATTCCATAAAAAAACAAAAAAACAATACAATTCGATTATATGCTGAACTCCCCTGTTTAAGAATTCCGTTTGTGGTTGATGAGTCGTAGGCTGGAGATTATATCGAGCAGATCGTCAAGTGATGCTTTGAAGTTCAATAAATCGTGCCTATCACTATTTCTTCGGGGAAATTCAGAATTAACGCCTCGTAATGCTTAGTATCAGCCTTACATAAATCTGGTGCCCTGGGCATCCACCACTTCTTCAACCACCACGATTTCCCCTCTCAATCACCCCCCGTCGATCTCTTTCAGCTCTCTCCCTCTCTTCGATCCTGTCTTTTGATCTCACACCGCAACCTTGAGGAGAAGTAAATCATTTCTCCCTCCTCCTCTTCTTCCCGGAGTCCCTGTTCCACAGCACTGAATCCTTCTTCAGTCGGTCCCTCATTGCCAAATCTTGACTTCGGCGCAACGGCTGCTTATCTCCATTGCCTCGTAAACCCCGATCTTTCCCCACACTTCATCACAGGCAACCGTCATTTTTCCTCTTCTCGTCACGACCGACCCAAGTCTGCCAAGTTCCGATCTTTGTGTGAAACACTCGGGACCCTAAATCCTTGCCGCGGTTGTTCGGTCGTGGACATCTTCCAATGGCCTCAGGGGACGCCGAGCTCCCCCAGCAGGATGCCAGCCCGATCACCACCGAGCGGCCACCTTTGCCGCCATTTCGCTGTGTGTGAGTTGCACTGCTTTGCTCGTCTCATCTTCCGAATCTGCCCTCAGGCCTGTCTCTGGCTTTCTTCAACCGTGCACTCATTCTTCCCGGATGCTCCTACATGGGGATACTGATTCACATCGACTTCGGAAATTAGTTCCACCCCTTCCTACGAAAGTCCCCAGAGACATCATCGCCGGAACCCAATAGTCAGGCGTCCAGTTAAGGTATGTATTCTTTGCTCTGGTAATACGCTCTCATACGTGCTGTTTGACTACCGCTTATAAATACGCCTGCCTCTTGATTGTATAGCTCTCTCGCTAATCGTTGTTACCAGGAAACGCTGAATGCTCGGTCAGAGTATTATACCAGCCAGGATGATGGCACTGCTGAGCACCGGATCAATCAATATGTGATCAAGCAAGAGATCGGCAGAGGATCATTCGGAGCAGTGCATCTTGCCACTGACCAGTTTGGAAACGAATATGTACTTGCCCCTGCGCAACATCATCTCGGGTATCTCCTGAAGAAGCTGACCGAGAATGCACCGTTCAGGCTGTAAAGGAATTCTCCAAGGCTCGTCTACGGAAACGTGCCCAGTCACATCTTCTGCGCAGGCCCCGGGGCCCTAAGCGTCCCTCAGATGGCTTCAACTCCCCACTGCATCGCCGCCCGCCGGGTGGGGATGAGCACAAGGAAAACGCCCTCTACTTGATCAAGGAAGAAATTGCCATCATGAAGAAGCTGAATCACAACAACCTTGTATCTCTCATAGAAGTCCTCGATGATCCTACAGAAGACTCACTATACATGGTCATGGAGATGTGTAAGAAAGGAGTGATCATGAAGGTCGGGCTCGAGGAACGAGCAGATCCTTATGATGACGACCAATGCCGCTGTTGGTTCCGCGATCTGATTTTAGGAATCGAATACCTACATGCGCAGGGTATTGTACATCGCGATATCAAACCAGACAATTGTCTATTGACGAGTGACGATGTCTTGAAAGTCGTTGACTTTGGAGTGTCGGAGATGTTCGAGAAGGATTCAAACATGTTTACCGCAAAGTCAGCAGGCTCTCCTGCCTTTCTTCCGCCGGAACTGTGCGTCGTGAGACACGGTGATGTCTCGGGCAAGGCTACGGACATATGGTCTATGGGGGTCACACTGTACTGCCTTCGATATGGCAGGCTCCCATTCGAGAAGCAAAGTATCTTTGAGCTTTACGAAGCCATCAAGAACGACCCTGTTGTATGCGAGGGAGAGACCGACGAGAACTTCAAGGATTTGATGTTCCGAATCCTGGAAAAGGACCCGGCTAAGCGGATCACGATGGAGGAGTTGCGGGTACGTCGTGAAGCAAAAACGCTGCCTGTACGCCATTATCTTACTCATAGTCTGCATACAGGAACACCCTTGGGTGACGAAGAATGGACTTGATCCTCTTCTACCAGAGAGCGAGAACACCGCTGAGATCGTCGGTCTGCCCACAGAAGAAGAGATGAACTCCGCCATTACGAAAACTATTGGTCACGTCATGGCCGTGGTAAGTTGATAACCTCATTGAAGATACTACTGTCGTGACTGGTAAGTTTCAAGCTAACGATTCCAATAGATCAAGGCGGTTACGCACTTCAAACGACTGATAGATCCGGCAAAGGCAGACCCGCCCATGCAGAGCATCCTTGGTCAAGAATACGAGACGCACTTTGTTGAGCCTCCAATGGAGATGGAGCCAGAGGAGAGCTTCACAGCCAGCGGCAATATGCCCATGCTCAACAAGAGCCAGAGTCTGAACATGTATAATAGGCGACCTTGGGAACGTGATAACGTGTTGCAAGGCTTCCATCAGCGTCGCGACGATCTAATTCCCAACCAGCTTACCGACAGCAGCGAGTCTCTCAGCCATCACAGTAAACCCGGACCTGCGCCAGGCAACAACGGCAGAATTGCTTCCAGAATGGAGCCTGAACGGAAAGATTCCGGGTCTATTCGCAGTCACAATATCGCCGGAGGGTCGATTGACGAGTTCCAATCCAACTCCAACCCTCAGTCCCCGTCTCCTTTCGTCCCGCTATCCCGGGCTAGCTCGGTCACCACAAAGCGCAGCGTTGAAGGAACCCGTGGCCATGCACGCGATCCTCTGGAGGAGGAATTCCCGTTCCTATACATCGGACCATCAACATACACCGGCTCGTCCAACGAACCCAACATGGATGCTGACACCGATCCCATCTTCGAAGAACCTGACAACATGATATCTGCCGAACCCGACGAGATGGACGTCGACGTATCCCATCCAATTGTAAGCGAGTCTCCCGGTGCCGCTGATTTCGACATCTACGAGACCGCCTATCGACAAGAAATTGAACGCATCCGGACCCGCACCCTTCCCCGGCAAGGCACCATTCCCAAGATGTACCTCACCCGCCGCGTGGAAGGACGAGACGATGTGAAGAAACTCGTGGGACAACATAGCCCCGATTCACCTATAGCATCAGGCCGAAAGAACACAGGCCTAAGCCTGAGCTCTGCAGTTAGCGCCATCAGACTTCAATTGGAGCAACAACAGCGACAACAAGAACAAAAAGCACAGCAGGCTGCAGAGAATCAAAAACCGGCCCCACTTCGCCCATCTGTGCCATCTGCCTCGGGCGGCATTCCGGAGCCAGTCGCATCGTTGTCTGCGGCGGCTGGTACCACCACGACTAGTGGCCCTGAGACATCTGATCCATCAGATATCTCCTCGACAACCAGATTAAGGTCCTTGCTTGATCGGGTCAGGAGTAGTCAGGACCCGTGATCGAGAAAATGATGGGAGAGGACTGCCCTGGGTATAGGTCGACAGCGGGCAACTACGAAGTCATTTTTAGTAAAATAGAAAGGGGATTATTATTACCGTTGCATGCAGCAGCCAGAAGGAAGAAAATACCTGGCGACATATTCATTCCCTACTGTACTTATGTCAGATAATAGCATTTCTGACAAGCTTAGATATAGCAGTGTAATGCAAAATCCTTAGAACACTCGGTATGAATAATAATCATGCAACGAACAATCACCAGCCAGCCACAGGCTCGACGGGGCGCCCTAATACATATTACGATGCACAAACATTACAGTGAAGCAGAGCTAGAGCTAGAGATATTACATCTGACGTCTACGCGTTTGGAGCTGTGCTTAATAGTGCTTGCTCCTCTTCAACTTCTTTTGATCCTCTGTTCGTCTTTCTCCAATATGGCACGATGACCTCTTGAAGAAAGAACTGGAAAGCTGTACATATAACCTTGTCAAGATCTGATCACTAAAAGAATTAGTAATTATACAATATATTATGTCCTGACCATAGAAGAACCACACGCTCAGAGACAGCGGAGAGGGTCAAGGCAGAGGAAGAGGAAGAAAAGTTGGCCAGTGGAGAAGAAGCCACAAGCGGAAGAAGAGAAGAATGCCAATAAGAGAGACGGAGGGAGAGGAAGAGAGAGAGCACATGATGTAGGACAAGGAAGATTATGCCCAAAACAAGGAAAGTCAATATGTCACGTCATATTCATGAAGTTCGTATGAATGGAGACTTTGGAATAGTGCTCCGAAAGCCCGATGATGTGTGCAGAATTCAATATGCATGGAAGATCATCAACTCAGTGCATCATTAAGGTGCATGTACGCATAAGGAAGGAGAAGAAAAACGCAGGAAATTGATCAAGGAAAGTGGACCAATCAGGCTTTTGGTGACGAGGTTGACCGACTTTTGCACAGCTTCAGCCAGATACGCGCAAGTTAAGCCAGCCCAGAGAAAGTAAAATTGGACATGTCTGTCGGACGCTTCAACTCGGTCATAGGGATATCGATCCGCCAAGCATGAGCAATCAAATTGTCCATCAAGCCGCCCCGCCGAACAGCGGGACCCCGATGCGCAATAATGTGAGATGGGAAGAAGAAGAAAATAACGTAAGAAGGATGTGGCGCCCATTGCCTTGCTTCCTTTACATTCCGATTTGCTTTTCTGGTGAGGGATTCCGAACCAATGCTAACTATCGTTCATATTCAATGTTGTAATTCGTCCGCCATGCCATGATGAACCGGGAAATCGGAGACGCTGTGTGCTTATTCTTCATGTCATTCCGGCCTATTCTCTGGTGGTTTAGATATGGGTAGATCGGAGGCTGGTGTGGGCGGTTCATCTGGATATCTGCTAGTAGGATGTATGAGACTCCTCCGGTTGCTTTGTGAGAAAGGATGTCTGTCCGGTGGGAGAGGCTCAAAAGGCACTCCCGGTTCCCGTCGTATGAGTGGTGTATCTCTATGACCTAAATGTAGGGTTCCGGGTGATGGCAAAGTCTGTCTCAAATCCGGACGCGGTAGCTCTCGCATCGAAGAGCCTATGTCTTGATTCGGCATATCCCTTGGCCGCTCGTCGCTACTCGGTCCCATCAACGGAATTGGCCTCCCCGGCGGAGGAACGTAGTGCATTTCATGTCGTGGTAATTCCGGCGGGCGACTGCTGCTGGCCTGGGGCGAAAATGACGGCAACCCTGGTGCGACTCCGGAGGGACTAGTGGGCGTAGACGAAACTTTCAGCTTGTGAGATCCAGACCGCCGTGGGGGTGGATACGTTTCTCCACGAGCCTCAGCAGCTGCCTTGCGCCGTTCCGATTCAGCCTTACTAGGCCGTCCACGCTTCCGTGGAGGCTCTCCTCTGGCAGTGACGCTCTCCGAACTTGGGGACAAGAGGGCCGAAGCTCCACTTTCGCTACTGTAAGAAGCGGTGCTCGTCGCAGGGCGTGGTTGTATCGCACGCGGGGCACGAATTGCCCTGTCAGAAGGAATTAGGGGCCTCTTGCGCAAGACGCTACTGCTTTCTAGAGGAACGGTTGCTGGTACGGAGGGTTCATGGGGTTGCGGGGGAATCGAGCCGAGGCTGTGAGTGACGGATAGTTGAACGTGTTGCAGCATGTTACAGAACGCTATTTGACAGGAATTGAGGGAGCGACCTGGACAGAATCGGATCAGCAATGCTAAGTCAACCATCCAGAGCATGAAAGGCTGTCCTCGTACGCAGTCAATGCGAACAGGAAGTGAGTCGCATTAACTCAAGCTGCCCGGGGCAGAGGACAAGCGGAAGGTGCTGGCAGATCTGTACCTGGAGGAAGGGGTATATCCGCCCAGCTTGGGGTAATGTTGAAATCCCTGATCATTCTGACAAGATGGCTCGAAGGCACTCGGGCCTTCTTCAGAATCTCCGTAAGCAGAGTGTACTAGAGCCAGCCATACCCCCGTCAGCAAGAGCACCGGTAATTGCGATGACAGAGGGACTTCCATGCCCAAATCTGTCGTAGGAAGAGGGGCGAGGATTGGAGGCCCTACCTTCTCCTCCTCAGTCCATGGCCTCTCTGGTTGGTTCGACATAGCCAGCAGACCATGGAAGTATAAGGAGGCGGATTACCTGCTTGATGATTGACCAAACACACGAACCGAATGTAAAACCGATCCCAGAATCTAGACTGGAAGCAAGATATAAAGAGTGACGCGTCACGCGACTACGGATGTAGAACAGAACAGTCAAGAGCAAAGCACAACGCCAACCAGGTCGACACGCACCAAGCACGAATCGACGAGGGACCGAAGAAACGATAACAAGAAAGAAGGGAAACAATAAAAAAGAAAAAGAAAAAAAGGAAGAACAGAATTGCCACGGAGCCTCCCAAACGGAACGATGCGTCTACACCAGTGAGTGTATCAACACGTGGGTTCTTAAATAGAGATGCAAAAGCAAGCTAGGAGAGCAGCGAATAAATGTCAAGAAAGAGGAAGAGGGTCAAAACAATGGTCAGCAAACGAATGAAAGGAAGATGAGCCGATGCACATGGGTTGAATAGCAGACATTGAAAGTCAAATAATCGTTCACTGAGGTAGTGGAACACATGAGAGATCGCAAGGGTAAAAGCAAGAAGACGGCGTAAGGAGAGGCTATAGAAACAAAACAACCCAGTAGGAACACCTCCGAATGGATAACAGTTGCCTCTGCGATTTCAGGCCACCGCGTGGAACAAAGGCTTGGGAAAGTTCCAAAAGGAGGAAAGAAGAAGAAAACAAGGGGAATAAAAAAAGAAAAAGATTTAAAATCGAAAGAAGGAAAAAAAGGGAACGGAGATAAAAATAAACGATGGAACCAAAGTGGATCGTGGCCCTAAGAGAGAAACGTCAGGGCAGTTGGCTGCCGTCGTCGCTGGAGATCGAATGGATTTCTGGAAAGAACAGTTTCAACGGTGCATACTGGTACCACCTCGAGGGTGAAAAACGAATGTAAGAAGAGGAAAAGGGGGGAAGAGAGACGCTCGACCAGTAGTGAGGTAACACCGTACCCTCTCAAAAACGTTTTCTAGCCAAACGGACTTTTTAAGTCGGGGCTGCGCAGGAGAGCACTGGTGCAGATGCCAGACATGCGGCCGGTTGGCAAGAGGAAGGCTGCAGGGACTCCTATTCTTTAGCTCCCCCTCTACCTTGCGACCTGCAACTTTTGGAGAGTCGAAGACGAGAAGAGAGCCACAATGGGTCAGAACTTAAGTGACCCGAATCAAGGACAGCGGACCCCAACCTGCCAGAGAGGGACTAGACCGGAAGCTACCGAAAAGGATAGTGTTTCAAGAGCGATGGTTTCAAAAATGCCATCAAGTGTCGGTGGCATTTGCAGCAGAGGGGAAGGGGAGAGAGGGGGAGGGAACCCAACCGCACGCTCAACCGGGAGGGGCGCGTTAGCTCTGGAATTTCCGAGCCAGTTCGAATAAGACCAGGAGGGGTGCCAAAAAGCAGCGAAAGACTAAAGATGCATGAAAGCTGGGAAAACGATGTAAACCCGGACGGGTAACAAGAGCAGGGGGGCCACAAGACCAAAACCGACTCGGCGTGAAGAAGCAATGCAACAACAGCCTGCGGCTACTGCTGTACGCCCTGGCTACGAAATCAGACAAAGTTAAAGTCCTGTGCACTAGAAAAGGGGTGGATAAGTTGAGGGGACGATAGCAAATGAGATGAGAAGTAAAGAAATAACATAAAATGGGGGAACAAAAAATAATATAATAATAATAATAATAGATATAAGGAAGAAAATCGAAAGAGGATCGTCTAGGCATATCCAGGAAGGCAAGACTTGCCGCCTCCGGGTCAAGAGGCGTTCCTCTGGGGCAAAAAAAGACCCTCTCACGGGACGCAGCGCGTTCTGACGGTACATGATGGGCGACAGGCGATTGATGATGAGTGGGTACGGGCGCCCCAAGATGTTGGGTCAATGGCCTGGAATCGACAGGTTGCTCAGAAATGAAGGCACTCTTCTCCTAAGGGAATGAGGTTCGGGGTTGGGGCCCGGAAGTAGGTAGTGCGGTCGATCCATCCCGACAGCAAATTGTCTCTTGTGTGTCAGTCCGTGTACTGTAATGCATACAGTTACAGGAAAATGCAGAAGCATGCATTGGCCCTATTCACGATAGCGGGAATGCATCCGGCGATGACTGGCAGAAAAATGATAGCAGCGGAGGTGGTTGATAACCGCAGAGTGGGGGTGTTGGGCTCCGCAATAGGCGCGGACGAGAGCAAAATCCTGGAGGCTGGGTAGAGAGGATGGATCCCGTTAGTGCAGAAGGCGATTGAACGAAGGCTGCAAGGATGTTCCGGAACGGCCAGCCCAGACACTAAGCCGTCTGACTGGATACTTCCAGTCCACTCACAGTATTGCTCATCCTGTCTAGCATCGGAGCAGATTGAGTGTATGGTCCAGAGATCATGTTGACCATCTGGATGAGAAGTCTCTTCGGAAGCTCAGTAGCATATGAGAAAAGAGAAGACCGACTCATAATAAATGAGAGTCAGGGAACAAGAGGTAGCTGCCGGCAATAGTATGGATTGTTGCGCAGAAGCGGATTTTTTGCGGTCGTTCTTCTCTTCCCTAATTTTATTTTCCTTTTTTATAAATCCGATTCCACAAATCGCCGTTTCGATTTATTTTTCACCATAATTTTTTTTTGTCTGACCAAATTGGTCGGCACGGCGGGCGCTCAGGGACAAGAAAAATAAATCCATCGGGAAGAGATGAAGCAGACCGACCAGCCGACAGAAGCCTTCCCCCACAAGGCAGGCTGGGCTCATACCACCGCGCTTGTGAACTCGCTAGACGGTCTAGTACTACACAGTACATCGTCAGGTCATCGTGGTGACGATCTAGGCAATGTTGCCGCTGATTTTCATTTGACGGGTCGATTGTCGGAAGGTGGCCAACAAGTAAGTATTATTAGTAGCAATGCGAGAAAGCAAAGTGGTCTGTCTGCACCTGTGCATCGTAACATCGGATCGAGACAGACAATGGCCCATGCACGAGAACCATGCAGGAGTAGCAAAGCCCCGCCAACATGAATCAACCGTCAGACGGTAGTCCACTATAGTCCTGCATGGACAGGTTGTCACTGAGGCCGATGGGTTTCCCACCGGCTCTCTTCGACCTTCCCCGACGAGTCCGAATCGCGGTCGTTTATGGCCAGGAATATGAGACCACCGTATCCATTGATCAACGGACCGTAATGGAGATGAGCGGGGGTTTCGGGGTGTGAAATCGACCGAGAGAACGAAGCACATCGCGGGAAAAGGGGAAGATCGAAACAAAGGGAGTTCCGAGACGAGGAGGTACTTGCCTTTGGGGAATGGCAGAGGGGCCTGTGGCGCAGTCCGTAACCAATTAACCGCTGACCGTACCATACTACTATAGTACTAAAAACTACCAGTAGGAAGGGTAGAACCTTCCGGCAACCAGGTAAGCTTACCCTACTTGGCCGCTGTTTGGTTTGGTAAAAAGCCAGCACTTCGGTACCCGCCGCGGAGGTACCGGTGACTTCCTGGCAGGCGGGAACATTGTGGCAGACCCACACCTCAGGTACCCGTAGCGCTTGTAACTAAAGGGAATTCCAGACTGTGGTAAACGCTGGCGAGGGCTTGGAAAACTTGCGGTGCGTGAAATCGTGATGTTTTTTATTATTTTATTTTATTTTTATTTTTATTTTTTTAACTTTTCTCTCTGTTTCTTTTTAAGAGGAAAAAAATGTCCGATTGATGATGAGATTGACTCGAAATGATCCAAATGTAAGGTCTTGATCTTATTTAATTTTTATAATTTACTACTTATTATGTGTTTGCAGTGTGTATGTCGAAGTAGTTTATCATTTAGTCTCTCAATACTCGAAACTCTTGGATCTTGTCTTAGCAAGTCTGACCCATGTATGGCGCTGATGCTGTTCTTTGCACACTAGGCGCCCTAGTAGGTTAATTAACTTCAGACCAACGTATCTTCACCCTCCGCCAGGGATGTCCATCGTGGTTGTAGTCGTATTTCTTAGTATTCTCTTTCCTAATATTAATAATACTTTTGTAAACTCAGGCTACAAGAATTTCTCCTCCGTATAGCTAGTGCTCTTTCTATGTGCGTGTGTATGTGGGCGTGCGTATATGCTTTAGTGTCTGTGTTCTCTTCACCGTCTGGTAGTATAGCGGAAAAATTCATCTTAATTCATTTAAAGATGCATGACTAGTTAAAGTTTTCGAGGGGAGTATCTAGCATGTAGTTTTACCTTCCTGAAGAAGGCAACTGATGATATCCACCAGAGAGTATTTGTGTGGAAGAATTGGCCTGCGCTTAGGTGCAAGATCCATGTTCTTAGACGGTCTGCCTCTTCTGCGCACAGATGTGTCTTTTGACAATCCACCGATACTCTGCATTAGTTAGTTAAGTTAGTCGATTCCTACGCTTATTCATTAAGCCCATCACGGTTTCACTTCGGTTTTCTCTTTTCCCTTCTCGTCTTACACACATTCCTTTTTTAGTTTTTACATTAAGTAGCTACTATTTGTAATGATGATGATTTCTCATCCTTTTCTTTTCTTTTCTATAAACCCTAAAATAAAAAGCACCCGGGGTTCTGTGTGAGAGGACGGGAATTGGCCCTAAGCAGCGATGAAATGCACGCATGTGGATCGCATACCATAATCCTCGGCTATAGGTATTTGCTATCTCGCTATAGTGTGCCGTGTACCTAACGGGGTACACCGGAGGCACAACTCAAGGCCTGAACATCAGTGCTGGTGGGTTTGCTCCGAAAAAGGTACCTATTATGGCTGTTAAGACCCAGACAGGTACTTAGGAGGTACCAGTTACCTCGGAGGCTCTCTCTCTTTGGGTGTATGTAAGTAACTAAGTACTTACTCTCTGAAATGGCCCCAAAACAATTCTCCCCCTCATCCTAGTTATAACAAGAAAGTTATAATACCATACAATACTAGTAGTATAGTGTAGTACATACACAGACAGGCCAACTCCCTCTGCGATAATCCAACCCACTCTATCGAGGCAACACCGGTTCATGCATGGTCATATCCTGATTGTCATGGCTTCAATTTCCCATCGCCCCGTCTTACGTTTGACTGGACACACAAGCTCTGTATCACGATTCGCTCTTCCCATCTCTTTCCCTTATCTTTTAAATGCTGAAAGGCTGGGGATCACTGCCAGGTCCCATGGTTCAGACGAAGGTTTCACAGAAAGAAAGTTCAAACTAAGCACGGACTCCGAGAAGAATTAGAGCGTTCCGTCCGGCGTGGGACGGCCTGCATCTTGGAATCTCGAGATCAGTCCAGTCATTCAGTAAGTTCTCCTCCGTACTAGGTCCGTCCCTGCTCCGGATGGAGATTCCGTGTACCTAGTGCTGCCATTAAAACGGTAGTGATCCCATTTGACTCCATCCATCCGGCTAAGTCTACCTGACCACCACTCATTTTGAACTCTGCTGCGCTACCTACGGAGTGCATATACTTCCTGCCTGCATTTACCCAAAATGCGACGGCCTCCTCCAATCGCTAGCCGCCCCGAACCACGTCAGTCTGGAAGCACGGTAGAAGAATGCTCCTGAATTCGACATGTCGTCCAGTACAGTCATTGCGTTGCATCCTAATGCTTCTCTTGCAGATCCTTTTTTTCTTACCTGCGTTCTCCACTGCATGTGAGTCCAGTACACCGGCCGTGGTATCCATGTTGCCATTTGATCTTCCGTCCGACCACCTAGCCATTGGATGGGAGGATTAGGAGAGGGAGCTGCATGGCCAGGCGGACCCCTAGCCCTAGTCTTGGTGATTTGGGCGTCTCGTGGCCTATGATTTTGACTCCCGCATAAGCGAACCGCAAGTTGGTTGGAGGACAGTCTCTCCGTCTCCCCATCTGCAGGTGCCGGTCGTCTTAGCTTTCACGCGCTCTTCCTGCTTCATAACTACCCGGTGCCCCGTCCTCGGAAGATGCGACGGGAAGGGGGTAGCTGGACTTGAGATGGTACAGTAAGTCTGTATCTCCCAGGATTACGAATCGCAAGTTCCCTCCTGTGCTTTGACCTACGATGCCTTCGCTTTGTCTTGCTGGCCTGTCATTTCCCCATTAATTGTAGTCCGTTTCTGCAACCCCCGTTTACTCGGTCGTTGGCTTGAACTTGGCCCCGAATGCAATGTCCAGGTCTCATAACTCCATTGAAAGCCAGCTTTGCTTAGAAAGAAACCGTTCCAAGTGCTTCTGCTGACACTCTGATTTCTGCAAAGGTATCGCAGAGCCGAGTTTCTACTACTTAGGGACTATGACAACATGGATTGCCTACCAGATCTGCCCCGTCCTAGCACCATGACACCGTGAAGCCGAGTGCTCAGATCTTAATAACCCCACGATAGCTACAGTATTGAACAACTCCCAAATGCAAAGAGGTTAAAAGGGCAGAAAAGACCACATATAACAAGTGACCGTTAGTGGACCCCGAGTTAAGCATGGGTTGGTTTATGCTGGATCGATACTCGGTTAAGATCAGTTGGAATGCAAACACTCTCGCTGGGATGATAACACGCGTCGAGCACCCACTGTCTCGTCTGTGAAAGCGATGTATTCACAGAGGATGAGAACAAAGGTATAATTCAATGCGTGTTTAACTCCGCATTCTCGATTAGACCTTTTGTGTGCTTTGAAAGAGATATACCGACAGTGAAGGATTATTGTCACGGTCTAAATGGGCGGGTGTCGGGTTTGTATACTGAGCCACCGGATCATTGAGTCAAGGTGAATAGATAATAGACCACCGTGGCTTAGAATAGAACGACAATAACATTGAAATGAAAGATTCCCCAATATCTCAGTCCTCTCTGTAGGCTATTCCCGGCTAACACTGGGGTGGTCGTGAAACCTTGCTCTCGACCCTTTCTACCCTCGAGGTATTCTTGGCACCCGCGGAAAACGTGGGCGATGCTTTGACTTGCGACTTTCTTTCTGGTGGTTAAGTTCTCGTCGAATTATTCTGCCAGTCTTTCCTCATCGCTTCACTTTCCCTTCTTTGCTCTCTCTCTCTCTCTTTTTATTTTTTCTTTTCTCCTTCCGCCCCCCTTCTTTCAATTTCACCATTTACCTTTTTGCTTCTCTTTTGCTTCTTGTCTTCCACCAGACTGGAACTGCAACCACAACGACAACTTTCTCGCGCGGTCTCCGATCTAGCCTAGCCTCAGCGCATCTCCCACCGGGCACCGAATAAGTTGCGCGCTCCGTCCGTGTCGTCATGTCCCCTCATGACTACGCGGACCATCAATCAGAATCTGTCGCAGATGCGGTGACCGCGATGAAGCTGGAGTCCGACGCAGCGCCCGAAAACTCAGCCATGCCAAATGGCGGAGGAGCCATGATCAAGGATGAATCGTCAAACGCGGCCTCCAACGCCTCCCCCGTCCCGACCCCAAAGGCAGAACGATCACGATCTTCTTCTCGAGCCCCGGTGAAGAAGGAAGAGAACTACGAAGACGACGGAAGCAATGTGAAAGGGGCGGAGAACAATCATGGGGACAACGTGGAGGAGGAGAAAGTCGGAGGCGACATTATTGTCAAGCTCGAGCCTGGACAGCCTCCCAAGTTAACACGGAGCTCTTCCCAGAAGGTTGTTCCACGGCCACCGCAGTTGTTTGCCCATCTGCCGGATAGCACAGCTGAGGCTCAAGCGACGTTTGACTTGATGGACGCATGCACGTACGCCAATAAGTACATGGGTTATACTGAACATGCGATGGAATGCGATTGTGCTGAAGAATGGGGTAAGTTTTTACTGATTATCTCCTGCGCTGTCTGTCTACTCAACCTCGCCGTCACTGGCTTCATCGTTTGGCTCCTACGCGTGGTGGCGTTCCTCAAACCCATCTTGAGAGAGGGGTGGGAACGGCCACCTGGTCTACGCTCCTGCCTTTTTGTTTATTTTCTGTCCCTTCCCTATTTATCTGAACCACTCTGTTATTTCACGTTGTTATTACGATACATCTCCCCCTTTTCTTTGGTTGTTGGTTTTTCCATGTCTGTGTTGTTTTGTGTCTTCCCCCCCACCTACGGACCTAATTAGCTAACCCATGACCAGAACCGTCGGTCTCCAAAAATCTGGCATGCGGTGAGGACTCAGATTGCATTAACCGCGCGACCAAGATCGAATGCATGGGCGATTGTGGATGTGGGCCAGAGTGTCAGAACCAACGATTCCAGCGAAGGGAATATGCTCCGGTGGCGGTGATCAAAACGGAAAAGAAAGGGTTCGGTCTCCGGGCGGAGGCTGACCTGCGACCGCACCAATTCATCTTTGAGTATGTGGGCGAAGTCATCAACGAGGGCCAATTTCGGCGCCGCATGAGACAGTATGACGAAGAGGGAATCAAGCACTTTTATTTCATGTCCCTCAGCAAGGGTGAATTTGTCGATGCGACCAAAAAGGGTAATCTTGGCCGCTTTTGCAACCATTCGTGCAATCCCAATTGTTATGTCGACAAATGGGTCGTTGGCGAGAAACTTCGCATGGGAATTTTTGCTGAACGACACATTCAAGCTGGTGAGGAACTCGTCTTCAACTACAATGTCGACCGCTATGGGGCAGATCCGCAACCCTGTTACTGCGGCGAGCCTAACTGTACCGGCTTCATCGGAGGTAGAACTCAAACGGAGCGGGCTACAAAGTTGTCGAATGCTACCATCGAAGCTTTGGGTATTGACGATGCAGACGGCTGGGACACCGCGGTTGCGAAGCGGCCACGCAAGAAGAAGACGGGAGAGGACGATGAGGAATATGTGGACAGCGTGCAGCCCAAGTCCCTGGAGGAGAATGGCGTGACTAAGGTCATGGCGGCGCTCATGCAGTGCAAGGAGAAATGGATCGCGGTCAAGCTCCTGGGACGAATTCAGCGCTGTGATGATGAGCGAGTCCGTAATCGGGTGGTGAAAATGCATGGATACCAGATTCTGAACTCTCAGCTGGGCATGTGGAAGGAGGATCACAACGTCGTTTTACAGATTCTCGACATTCTCGACAAGTTTCCTCGTCTGACGCGGAACAAGATCATCGACTCCAAGATTGAGTCTACCATTCAACCATTGACCAGCTGTGGTGATGAGCGTGTGGAGAAGAAGTCAGCCACCTTGCTGCAAGTCTGGTCGACCCTCGAGGTTGGTTATCGCATTCCACGCATGAAGAGAGATCCCAATGCCACGACGCCAGCTGTTAATCAGTTCGGGCGGCGGGAGAACACTCGAGATGAGCGACGACGGTCAAAGTCTCGTTCCCGATCGAGGTCGCGGTCTATAGAAGCCCCTCGCGGGCCAGCTGCTCAAACGCGAGGCGGACATGGCCAGAGAAATCCTCACCATCATGGTCCCCGACCCTTCCGTCGACAATTCAACCCCCTCCCGCCAGGATGGTTCCAAGCAGAATCAAATGGGAGAACCTACTATTACTCCGCTCGCGGGGATACTACCTGGACGCGACCGACAAAGGCCGCTCCTCAACCGCCACCGGCCCCGAAAGAATCGAGAGACAAGGCATTGCAGGACATCATCGATGGTATCATGAACGCCAAGGAGAACACACCAAAGGAGAAGAGCGGGACCCCAGCTACACCACAAGCGTCTAGACCAACACCGGATATGAAGGATGGTCAAGAAAAGTGGAGGTCATATAGCGAGGAGAAGCGAAAGAAAATCTATGAGAACACGGTGAGTAGTACAGCGTTTGAGGCGTAAAACTCGAGAAAGGCGTGCAAGTACTGACGGTGAATAGCTCTATCCCCATGTCAAGTATGTGGTGGACAAGTTTAAGCACAAACTTCCAAAAGACGACTTGAAACGCTATGCCAAAGATGTGAGATGAAACCTCTCTTGAAGCTTTCACAGAAGATTAGTCGAGCTAACCAATTGCTGTCAACACAGGTGGCTAAGAAACTGGTAAATTCGGATTTCAAAAACAACCGTGTTGGGGATCCTACCAAGATCGATGACAAGCAGCAAAAGAAGGTGAAGAAATTCTGCAAAGAATTCTTCGACAAAGCTGTCGTCAAGCACCGCGCATACGAACAACGGAAAGCAGAGCGACAGTCGAAAGAGCCAGATGCGAAGCCAAATGACGCGGCAGCGGAGGCCGTCGAGGATGACGGTCTGCATGTAAAGATGTCTGACGATGAGGACGATCGGGTTCCAACACAGGATGACGAGACGCCTACGACCATGACAGACGAAGTGCAAGGCCTCTTGAAACGCAAGAGAGAAGATGAGCCAAGCACCGGTGATGGAAGCACAACTGAGTATACTACCCCGTCTTCGTCCAAGCGCCAACGATCCTCCACGCCGCCACCACCACCCCCTCCTCCCATGAGCCCTGGTAACGAGCAAGGCCAAAGTGGCGAAGATGGGAATATGAAGAGCGATGCAGATGAGCCCACTCCTGCAGACAAACAAGATCTTGGTTCTCCTCCGCCTCCTCCGCCACCTCCTCCCTACCCTGAGCAGGAGATGGATACCAACGACAATCACTTCAACCCCGAAGATGGCGTGAAGGAGCTAAACCCGAGACACATTGGTATCGAGGGGCGGGTATAGCATGAGTAACCCCAGTCAGCTAGTGAAACCAAAGCTAGCCAGCTGATATCCCCATCATCCATTCCACCCCAAGGGGGGAAGTTCCAGCATCGGGTCTGGTGTTCTAGGAGTTCGACTTGACTTGATATGATATGACTAATTGGCTGCCATTTATTCTTAGCCCTCCTTCTATTATATTTGCCCCTCTATGTTCCCCAATACCTTAGCTTAAGGGGATTTGTTCGGAGAGCATCTGGTTCGTTTTGAATTGATCTGACTCGATTTGGCCGTTCATCTTATTCCTTGTGCCATTCTTCCCCTTGTGCTATTCTATTTTTTACTATATTTTATTCCCTCCCTTCCAGTTGCTCTTTCCTTCTCGTCTGGGTTTTCTTTCGTTTCTCTTTTTCTATATTTGCATTCCTATCCCCTTTTATTATCACTTTTCCTTGTTCAAACTGAATACCCCCAATTCGTACCCACGATAGCTATGATGATTGCATACCTCCCGGTCTTAGAGGAGAGAGAGAGAAAGGAAAACAACAAGAAGTACTCAATCAACAAGGATATTTCATTTCTTCTTAGGCTTTGTCGACGAGAGAAAGTGAGGGAGAGAGGATAAGTAGGATCATGAAGTGTATTACTAAAAGCACATATCTATATCTATTCTTTTTCCACTTCTAGATGTACCCATACGCAGTAGTGATTAAGTGTAGTGCATACATGCGTGTACAAATGTATACCATCATCATCATCATCATCATCATCATCATCATCATCATCATCAGTTGATATGATACTAATACTAGCTAATTCCACAACTAGTAGTAGACCATGAATCCAGATTGGCAGTTAGCATTTTCTCTTTAATACTTACGGAGGTATTAATTTTCTTTATTTTTAAATGATATAAGCACCTAGTTTGTTGGTTCTTTGTAATATGTATGTATGTATGCATATATGTGTTTGATTAGTTCCGTCAAGTCTACGAGGATGATATAAAAGGGAGTTTTTTTTAAGGAGAAGAATAGTGTCCAGTCAGTCCACACACACACACACGCACACATATACACCCCCGGATATTCTACCCATTCCATTCATTCATAGCACAATAAGGATATTCATGTATGTTCGAGAGAGGCAAAGAAAAAAAAAAAAGAAAACGTGAAGAGAGGAAAAAAGAAAGGAAAAGGCGTTAAATCTAGTAGAAACTCTCCACGATACTCTCCTTGTTGGCGTTACCCATGCCAACACCACGGGGACCCATCTCACCCAGACGGAAGACACTTTCAATCACACTCAATTCCGTGGCTGTCGTGTCCAGACCCGTGACAGCGAGCCAGTCGTTCACGACCATACCGGCACCGACGACGGGGCTACCGCGGTTGACACTACCAGCGACGAGGGGCACTTGCAGGAGGGAGGAAAGTTCATCCTGGTCACGGATGGAGGTCTTGGGGTGGACGATACCACCTTGGTTGGAGAGGGCCATGTAGGAGCCAGTCAGGACGTTGTCGGCGACGGTTTGACGGAAGACTTCGACGCCGAGGACATCGGCGATGCTGTTGGTTTTTGTACATGTTAGCATAAAGTGTGCAAAAAAATTGCATGTATGTGTGTGTAAGGGGTATCACGGGCATACATTTCTTCGGTTTCCCGCTCGAGATCCGGGTGGATCAGCGCGACATGGTCATTACAGCAGATGACGTTCCCCAGAGCCGAAAGACGTTCCTCTATACGTTGAATCTTCACCGAATCGGGTAGCGTATTCCGGAGATGTTGAAGCTCTTGGTCTGTCGTGGTGGTGGGGACGAGGAGACCGTTGCGGTTTCTGACATTGGGCGAAAGATGGTCAGCGGATTTTGATAAACGGAGATCAAATTTGAGTCCGGGCCCTAGACATACCCTGCCGTCAGACGGCCAACAATGCGGGTTCCGGCGATGGTTGCGTGGCAGATGGGAATGACATCTTGCAATTCGGCCTCGAATACACTAAATGGAGCGTTAATGGGACTGGGTTTGTGGTTTTGGTAGGAACGGGTATATATATATGCACCTGTAGAAGTTCTCGGAAGCGCCAATGGCAACAATGGCGTAGGAGTTGGTGAGACGGGAGAAAACACCGACCCTAGAAAACAAATATGCATTAGTAAAGGGTCCAGAAGCTGTGAGGTCTGGGCTGCATGGTCAAGCAAGCCAACAGAAAATTCTCCGGGGTGCGTCTCACTCGTTGGAGTTCTCGAACTGCGCGCGGACGGCCATGATTCCTTCTGTCGGAGTCGGAGTACTAGTGGTGGAAATAGTGAAGTTTGGAGAAATCTAGGTCTTGCGCTTCGAGAGAGCGAGGAAGTTGATCGAGTGCCCGTGAAAGGGAAAAAGATCGCTGGGAGGAGAGAGAGAGATTCGAAGTGGTGAAGGCGGGGTGAGGGCGAGGCAGAGCCTGTCGGGAAGAGGTTCGTGGCGGGGAAAACGGCGAGAAAGGAACACAAAGTGCTAGAACAGGACTTTGCGACTTGCAATTGACGAGAGACGGGACTCGATCAGGCAAAAGATGCAGGCAAATTAAAGAGCACAGCAGGGTCGTGAACCGCAGTGATGGAGGAAAAGCCCGAGGAAATAAAAAGCTTCGAGCGATAGCCCCGCCTATGGCACTAGTCCCAATCGGGGTGGAAGGCGGCGACCGGGCAGAACCAGTCATGAGTCAGCAATCAGCATCAGTCATCATTTCCCCCCGTCGACTCATCGCCAGCAAGACATGAGCCATTATGATTCATCCTCCGGTGGGTCTAGATTCCCCAGTAACTACTAGACCCAGCCCCCTTTACATAGTTACACCGCCGCATAGTACGGTTCCCCACTCCGGGTGAGAAGAGACGTGAGATCAAGAAGGACGAACTCAATAATATGAAAAATTAGAAATCATGTTTATGAAGAGAAGATCCTAACCACTCAACGCCTAAGGGGAATCCTCCGTAGCTAAATACATAACCAGTCGCTAGGTAATCGAAAAGAGAAAAGGCCTTACATATCCCAACGAAGAAGTCTACTTCAAAACTCCGGGGGAGAATCCTAGCGCGAAAAGACAAATCAAGATAAGCCTGCGCGCACACTCATCCCCTTCCCCGCTAAAAGGGGGGACGAGGCCCTGGGGGAGGTGGTGGAGGCGGCGGCGGATAATAAAGACTTGGGGGGTGGTGTCCCGTCATAAAACCGGGTAGGGGAGGTCGATGAAAGTTGGACCCCGGCGGAGGAGGAAGGTGAGGAGGCCCTCCCATGGAGGCAAAAGGATCAGGCAAGCCGAGCTGTTCGTTGATCGGGGGAATCTGTTGCCCCGCTGGAAGAAGACGACGGGGCTGTTGTCTCTGGGGGGTGGGTGGAGGCAGCACAAATTGTCGAGTTTCGGCAGGGCCGTGGGCCAATGGCGGCTGTGCAGGCTGGGGCAGGAGGGCTCGATGAGTCGAGAGGCGTGGAGCAGCTTGTGACAGGGGAGGGCGCGGAGGCTCCGCCGCAGCAATATCTGCCAGGGCTGACAATGCTCGGGGACGCAAGTCAGGCAGCACCACCGGAGGACTGATCTCTGCCGGCACTGTGTTGCGAGGAACTTCAACAACCCCGGTCGCTTTCACCAACATGTCGAGAATCTGTTCAGCGGTCATGCCGGCAAAGGGGCCTGCGTCCCGGATTTCCTTCATCTGCGGATCAATGTCGTCGCCCACCTTGGCCCGCTGAACGAAGTCGTCCCAGCCAAAGTAAGCACGATCGTAAAGGGCTGCCCCAGAAGGATTCCGAACATAGTTGGAGCTGAAGCCTCTGAACACTTCCCTGGCGGGTGGTACCACTCGTCCGCGCTCCGGCTCAGTTTCGGAATCATCAGTCTGCAGTGTAACGTTAGTAGCCATTCCTGGTTCCGAGCACCGGATTCTATACATACCTCAGTATGCTCATCATCTTCCGCGGCACGGCGGCCTTCGACAAAAGTCATATACGCCCCCTGACTGGCCAGCAGGTGCTCTTCGCGAATATTGCGGGCTTGGGCCTGTTGTTCGTTGGTTGTCAGGAGCTCGTCTAATGAAAGGAATAAGCGTCATCACTCACCCGATATCGCTCCTCAATAGCTTGCTTGTTGGCCTCGAATAGCCGGTGCTCCTGCGCCACCTTGAGCTCGTATTCCCGGCGTAAAACCTCCTTCCGCCCATTTAGTCTCTCCTTCAACTGCATATTGACTTCTTCAAACTCTGGCACGTTCTTATGCGCGTTCTTATCGCGGGCCAGTCGCTTCTCAGACTGCGTGGCTAGCACTGCCAGCGCCAGCCGCTGAGCAGCAGCCACTTTCTTGAAGGCCTTATCCAACTCCCGTTGCCTGTCCCGCAGCTTCTGGGTAGCTGCACTTGGGGAAGGAGAGCGGTCAGGCTCCACATCGCTCGAGCGATCCAGTTGTCGACCGGTGCGACCACCACGACCACTGCGTGCGGCGCCTCGTCCTCGTTTGTTCACTGCGAAACGCGCTGAGCCGCGACTCCGTCCACCACGACCGCGGCCTCGAGTCCGTCCACCACGGGTTGGTTTACCGGCCGTCGACTCCGTGGCTACCTCTGGCGTTGATCCTTCAATCTCTTCAGTCACCTGGCGAGAGTCGTAGTCAATTCTCGAGTCGGCCACGGCCTCAGCGGGGGACCGTGATGTCGGATTACCACCGGTGCCATTCTGCAATTGCTGATCTAATGTGTGCTCCAACTCGCCCTCTTCCACTTTAGGCTTCTTACTAGGGGATTCCGAGACACTCTCGCTCTCAACCGCACCAGTATCTTCTGGTTGAGACGACGACTTAGGCTTCTCGGATGCCTCTGGACTTGGGGTGGTCGTTGAATTCTGACGATCAGCAGTCTCAAGGGCTGCCGGTTCAGTGACACCACTCTTGTCTTCATCAACAACGGTGCCCTTTGGTGACTCTTCCTTCGTAAAAGAATGAAGGTCTGGCACGATGCTCTGAGGCTCATCTTGCGGTGGCCTGGGTTGCTCAGCCGGGACAGGAGTGGTCCTGTCTGGTGAAGGAGACTTGACCGCAGGAGCAGTAGAAGTAGCATTGTGAGTAGTGTCAATGATATTGTCAGCAAATTGCCGGCTTCTATTTCTCGTTCTGGTACTCGGGGCAGCAGTGGTAGAAGGGCTCGGCTCTGAGAATTTCGGGACGATGCCCTGATCGTTAGAACCATCTTCAGCTGATGTTGGATGCACATGGGCCCTGAGTCTCGCCGACTGCCTCGTAGTCCGAGGTGTCTCTTCAACCGTCGGCCCCCGCTTGACGCGCTTGTGCCGAGGGGTTTCTGGAACGGCTGTTACTGGCGTTTCAGGTTGGGCAGTGGCCAACTGGGCGCTTGCGCGAGTCCGAGTATTACGGGTTTCGCGAGCGGTGTTTTCACGGGCTACATTTTCACGCGCTGCAGTCTCACGGAGCGCCGCTTCGCGAGCTGCATTCTCCGCGGCAGTATTGGCTCGAGCAGCACGAGTGCTGAGCGTGATAATACGTGATGGGCGATTGGTGTTGTTTCTTAGATGATTGTTGCTGTTCCCAGCCGTAGCAGCAGTGTTGCTGGGGGCTCTAACATCATGTTGAGAGGCACGTGCATCTCGACTCGAACGTAAACTCCGAGTCACACGAACAGATGAGAAATCATCATTTGTGGAGTCTGGGGAGCCATAAGAATCTGCTGCGACAGCTGGAAGGGGGTAAAAACTTACTAGTATTGTTCTGGGAAGCCCCTGCGCCAGCGTGACCACCAGAGGATGTAGCTGAGGCTTGGGTAGCTTCAAGTTTACGCTTGACCCCCGCCATTGCTGTCCACTATCTAGTTGAGAATTCGGTTAGAGTTAAGGATGCGTGAACGAGTCGAGCAAATGGGGTGGAGGGGCAATGGAAAGAAACAAGACGAATAACACAGTCAGATATGAGGATCCACTAAATCAACGTTTTAGGGGAAGACAGGAACAGACAACAAGGCTGTTGAGATGCAGTCGTTGATGGAGAACACAATGATAAGATGAGGCAAAAATGCAAGATCTTCAGGCAAGCAACACCAAAAGGGCAAGCAGTGAAGTGGGTCACGCGAAGTAGATGAGAAAGCAGGAGAGAAAAAATCAAAACAAGGAAAAGACGTATGTCAAGCAGGCCCCATTAAATCAAGTAGGAACTGCAATAAGATCAGGGAAGGGATGCAGGCATTAACTATGTTGAACGGTGAAAGGCCATGCTAAGCGACATGGGTACGTGAGGTTGAGAAAGGGAATGGGGAAAACGGTGAAAGAGCCAGGTGTATGGTACATTGGTTGGAATAAAGTTAAGGATGGGGATATGCTGGGGGTGAAGGACGCATCAGGAAGTACAGGGAAGAAAAGGGCGGAGGATGGCAGCCAGGCAAAAGGCCGAGATGAGACGAGAGGTATGTGACGATGGAAACGTGCCAGGAGGATCGCTCCCCAAGGAAAAAGCTGGGGGTCGCGTGGTTGCGGGAAGGAGAGCAGAAATAGAAAAGTAAAACGGGGGAACAATCGGGCAAGAAATGGGGGAGATGGGGAGGGAAAAGGATGAGAACATACCTGGAGGGGAGAAAATTAGGAAAAATTCCTCCTCGGAGGGTGGAACAGCAACGTGAAGGTAGGTAGAAGTAGTAGATTGATTGAGTGAATCCCCAGGCGGGAACGCGAGGGTAGTAAGTCGAGATAGTAAGTAGTAGTAGTAGTAGAATGGAGATTGGAGAGGGAATGAAGTAAAAAGAGGTTCGGCCAAGTGGATCAAGTGAGCGAAGCAAGAAAAGCTACCCGCTGTTTGGTTGGTTGGTTGGCGGGCCTGGCAGAGCGAGACTGTCAAGAGGGAGTGAGAAAGGAAAAGAGAGAAGAGAGAACAGAAGAGAGGAGAAGCCAGTACAAGGACGAACTTCGCCGGATGTAGAAGTAGTAAAAAGTAGAAAGTAGTAGTTAAAAGGTTGGTTGGTTGGTTTGGTTTAGTGAGGTAGCAACAGCAAGCAGAAACAGCAGCTCCAGCTTGTCGTCGTCGTCGTCGTAGTAGTAGCAGCAGCAGTAGCAATAACTACGGTCTACCAGAACGATCGATTCCCCAGCAATTGATCCCAAAAGTTGATCTTCATGCGCGGGCAGAGAAAGTCCGGTGTGATGTTTTGTAGAGCAGCGAAAGGAAAAGAAAAACCCAGGAAACGGAAAGGGAGGGAAAGACAATAGAAGGAGAAGGGGAAAAAAAAAATAACACTACCCCAAATGACACGCAAAAGGGAGTGTTTAAACTAACTATTGCCGTACCTTCGATGGTTGAGAAGTCCGTGGGAAGGAAGGGGAAGGCCCAGGTAAAGATGAAAAATTGAGGAAGAAGACACCACCACCACAACAAGACAAGACAAGATTATGGAGAATCTTGAAGCTGATGGGCGATGAATTTGGCTGAGAAGATCAAGTCCAGTCCGTTCAGTCAGTCAGTCAGTTCAGTGCAAGCCAGTGTTAGTGTTAGCTGAACTAAAAAGACCGACGGCGAGGAATTTGACTGGGCCGTTTGGCTGTCCCGGCCGCTTGGAGTGGCGCAAAAGCAGGAGCCAGGGACCGACCACCCCGGCCCACGTTCCCAATATCCGAGTAGAAATTCGATGATAGAAAGGAGAGATATAATTATTAAATCATCGAATAATAGTCAGATGGCATCTCTAACCCAGCACGACAAAACAATTACACAGAAGTTCATTTATATCTTAAATAAGAAGAAAAAAAGGAGGAGATGAACGTGGAAAAGCCGAGCGACTGTCTGGATGGAATGAGTCGGAAATACGTCGTAAAGTCGAGCAGGGCCGTGTGGCCGTATAATTCCATCCCAGCCAATTCTGACCAACTAAACCAAGTAAGATCCAGGCACTAAAATCACCGCTAAGGGAATTATCATCGTCGGACACCGGACTACTTACAACTACTTACTCCCTCCTTCTCGACAAATCGCGCTGAAACCGTGCAACAATTCGATGAGACTGCCAATGCTCCTTTGAGTGACAATGCTCGAAAGAAAGAAAAATATGGTGGTTCATCAAGATACACACGTGTTAAGATCCTTGCGTATAAACTTAGTCCGTGGTACCTTATGTACGACTTACTATTTATTATCTAGGTAGTCTTGTAAGCAGTATCTTTTCTATCTATCTAGTAATCTAGTAGATGATGGATGGATGGATGGGCTTTCCGAAAGTGGGTACCTTCCTGCTTCCTCGTACTTTATAACTAAACTCGAATCTCCATTTCCATTTCCGATTACGGAGTAAGTTAAGTAAGTAAAACTTTGGAAACTCTCTTTCTCTTCATGATGCGAGACAGTAGTACAAGTTCTTCAACTCCTCGTCCTAGAGCCAATTTTATTCCCTGTCAATATCCCACCTTTCCTTCCATATATTGTCAAAAATAGACAGAGATCAATCACCATCATCAAGCTCTTCTTCCCCTTGACTTCGTCACTTCAACCCTTAGGCCTAATATTTCCCCAATTAGCTCACCTCTACTCCTTTCACAATACTGGTGTAAGAATGGTGTTGAGATGATACAATACCCGCTTACGTTCTCAGTCAAAAAGTCCTTTTCACAGGGTCAAGTAAAGATAAGAGTATCAGACAGTCACTCAATTTCTGATTTACCTCGTAACACAAAACAAACTTCAGGAAAGAAAAGAAAAGAAAAGAAAAACATCACAAACCAGAAATCCGCCAATTCATGACGAATGTGCGCCTCGTAAGAGTCTGGTCCATGACAGGTGTACATCTGCATGGATATGCACGAAATAAAATAAAGGGCCGCACTTGATCCAAGTTCACCGTATGATGGATCAGGTTTTTAAGGGAGAGAATCGGCTCCCGTGGGTAGGGATGACGCAGGCATTTATGGTTTTGCTTGGCTTTTTCTGGTGGATATTTTTGAGGTATAATTGATCGTGTTGATTCTTATGCTGTCATTTGATTCTTATGCTGTCATTGGATGTTGTGTTTGACTATATAGACATATTACCTTGATCTTCTTCATGGTCAAGAATAGTGGCTTCTACTTAGAATTCGATTATGATTCGCTTCTATGATGTATTCCGATACCTCAAGAGTTTCAACTTCACCCCCCAGTAGGGACTAGCACTGACAAGCCACATATAATGTAACTTACTGGCTGTCAGCATATCCGCCATTCAGTAGAGAGCCATGATGCATTATATGATCTATACTTATCTAGGAAAGTACTTGCTAACTACATCAAACGCTATGTCCAGGATATCTATCAACATAGGGAAAAAAAAATAGAACAAACAAAGGAAAGACATGTAAGTTCAAACCTGCAATGCGGTCGCACCCCTTTTCGGCCCAGCTAGCTCTCATCCGGCGATTCGTTCAAGTCATACTTTTTTTCATACCGTGATATACTGCTCCGCACATCTGCCGCCATGATGAAGCTGGGCATGGGAGATCCTCGACCGCTGGGTTCCGGTGACTCGGTATTCCGTTCCATCCCGTTCAATGGTTGATCAAACAGCGGCGATCTGCTGCGTGGTGCTTGGGATCGCAGCGAACGAGTGGATCTGACCCGGTTCAAGGCCTGCACGGAAATGGTCTGACCGGCTGCTGGTGAGGCAATCACCGTAGTACCTGGCATGGGGGTCGGGGGCGGCGATGAGCTGTCAGAGCGGAATAACGGATGAATGAAGCTCTCATCGGGGAGTTTCAGCTTAGGAGGGGCAGGTCTGGCGGGAGTCACCAGCTGTGTTGATGAAGTCGCGGGTGATGACCGTGCTGACGAGGGTTGGCGAACCAAGCCATCCAAGGATCGCTTTGTATCGGAATAGCTTCGTCGAATTTTGGGGGGTTCGGGGCGAAGCTTGATCCCAGCTGCTGCACTGCCGGCTTGGTCAACGGGGTGCTCCTCTACTGTGGCCGGTGTGGCTGTGCTGTCTCCATGAGGTACGTATGATCGCTGCAGGTCAAAGGAGCTTTGCTTGGAGTCATGCTGGAATAGTGTGCGTCCAGAATAGCGATTTGAGGCCTGGGACTCTGTATTTGAAACAGACGGTTGGATCGGAGGGACAGTGTCGGAATTAGTCTTCAAATCAGCGGATGGTCGCTGAGACTCGCTGGCCAGAGAGGATGATTGCACGGTGCTTGCGTCTTTCACGCTGGCTTTATCAGAAAGCACCTCAAGCTCTTGGGATACGGATGGCGGCGACCATTTGCTAGTGGATTCCCGTCTCGCCAAGGTTGTCAGGAAATAGCCTCCTAGTATGCCTTGGCTGAGGACCGAAATGGCCCATATGGTGCAGCGAGCCACTAGCAAGGACTGATGCCTTGTGACCGACTTCTTAGCTGACACGGACTGAGCTGCACTCCATGCTATCCCTCCTGCCGTCACACCAGTGGCCACTGATAAATATGCAGCAATAAGCCCATATGCAATGGCTCGGTGGTTTCTGTACTGCTCTGTAGGCTCGGTTTTTATATCTTTGATCCAGAGGAGCATCAAAGATACAAGCGCAAGACAGCTGACTGCGCCCAAGCTGACAATGGCCGATTCCACCGAAGACACGCGAGATGAGAGGGATCTGGAGAAGGTGAAGCACATGCCATCGAGGATAGTAGTAATGAACGTCGATAATAAAGTAGTGCCACCCAGGATCCGGGCCGGTGAGGCCCTGGGCATACTAAGAGACATGAAAAAGGGGGGGTCAGGACTATACGAAGGAAGATGGATGCTGCGGACTTCGTGGTAAAGACAGTGTCCAACGATCGCCCTTAAGGGACAGGTGCAGATGCCAGAATATTTTCAAGGGTCCTCTCAGATATTCAAATCAAGGGGCTCAAAGATGTCGAGTCTAGCAGCACAGCTCAGCCGAAGCGATTGAGGCAGTTGGTACCAAGCCAAGCCGGCCGTCGTAGTTTGGACTGACCGTGACGTCGAGAGCGTTCTGGACTTGAGGGAAAGCCTTGGGAAGTACAGAGGCAATATGATAGCATGGAAGGACAGTGTGATAATGTCTCGATGGAAAAGATCGGGCGGACAAAATCGTGGGCGTGACGAGTTAGCAATGATCAAACGAGGGACAATGGTGGACGAGGGTCGAGCCGGAGTAAATACCCAACAACCCGGAAAGAACGAGAGTCAATCAATTAAGCTAAAGAGGGAAAGACGGGGGGAATGGGTTCCCCGAGGATAATTGAATAAGGACGCATGGATTGTTCGAAGAAAAAGCGCGTATGCATTTACCAGGATTATCATGACAGGGGGGGCGTTGACTACTTCGAGCAGCGGTCGAATGGCAATGGCGAATGGACCTGGAGCCGAGCAATCTACGCCTCCAGGGTCTCGATCTCACTAGACTAGCAGGGGCTGCCAGAGAAGCAGATGGGAATCATACCAATCTTAGTGCGGATCGGTAGGCTCGGTGATCGAGGTGCCTTTCTCGACCATTCCCTCGATGCCCTAGTCTTGCCAGCTATTGGGGGAACTGGGCCCCTCTCGATTGCCACGAAAGGGAAGGGGGTGGTCGTGTCGAGTAGGTAGGGGCACCAGGGAAGGAAAACGGAAAAAGAAAACATATTAACAAAGGGTTTCATGATCACTGTCAAGCTGACTCGTACTTATATACGTCAAAGGGAAGCTCATGGTTTAGCGATGACTTCCAACGGCCAGGGATGACATGCCTTTAACCTCAGAAACTGTCACCCACGCAGCCTTCATGAACCTACATGCTTAATCTTCGTATGATTATCCCCCAGTACGATGCAAAGACAAAAACTCTGAGCTTGAACCTCAAGTTCATCACCAAAGGGGAGCGACGAATTAATTCGCCAACGCTGCACGGCATACCTCAGAGGTATCCTCATCATATGGAACAGGTCTAGAAGAGAATTTGTCAGATCAGGCTGGCTTTGCTGTACGCAGCGGCCGGGAGGATCTCCAGAGTTCCGGGAAAGCCTTAATTGGGAGATCGTCTGTTTGGATTCCTGGATGGGACTTGGGGGAGCGCCCAAGTCCTGCAAAGCAGAGCTGTGATCTATCACTCCGTTCCCGGGAGGGGCCGCTATAGTTACTTGTGAAGGATGAGAAGCGGGGAGGCAGCTGCTTCCCCCTAAAACAATGGTTTGGGAGGGGAGGTAAAAGAGATTAGAATCATCATCTAATGATTCTGGCTGGAAGAGCAAACAATCAGTACAGTAGGATGAAATTATATGGAGACTTAATTGATCTCTGCAGTACAATGGGGTGAAAGTTTCCCCCCCAAAGGCGGGCAGCTAATTGTGGAATCCTGATGGCTTCGTGTTGTGTAAGAGTAGTTCTCTCCACCGCATCAACCACTCCATGTGATACATCTATACGACAGGTCGATAGGGCCATACCCCTTGCCACGGGTGGCACGGCATCCAAAGTACCAAGCACTGCAACTCCGTATAGGTTACAAAATTATTGTATATGGTTTCATCATATCAGGGAAGGAGAGAAAGCGGCGCAGAACGAGAAGAGTTTAACTGGGCGCATCATCGCTTTGTGGATCGAGTAGGAAAAGGAAGACTGGCGCGAACTAAGTAATAGGTAGTAATAGTAATCGGATGATACTTCTCCGTATTGTAGGGTCATAGTATTGAATATGTAAAGTGGATGGTAAGTAACAAATACATACTAGTAGTACTAGTATTGCTGTGGTCAATTCTTGATTCAGGACTGGTGGTCGGCATTGAACGAAGGAGATATATTTCCATCGATAACTTCCCGAATGGCAATAGTAGCAACAGCAATTGCCTGATTCAAAGGTACAAAACTAGTACTTTACTTTCAATACACCCTATTTCATGGAACTGGCTGCCTACAATATTTTGGGGAGCATTTCGAGCGAATAGTGATATTTTCGGAGCATTTAATTTAGCCTCCAATTATGGCCATCACATTGAAAGTTAAGTAGATAGATAGATAGATAGATAGATATAGTATACTACTCTTTTACTATGTGAAAAAGAGTGGCTGAGTAGTACCTTCCCAAACAAAACAAAACCAAACTAGCGAGGGGTTTTGTGTGGCTGAGTGGCTGGGGAAGGAAAGACCGTGAGTGACCGCCTCCCGCCAGCTCCTTCTCTCGCTCCGGCGTCATGATTGTCATCATCAATCATCGCTTGCTGCTCTTCCGGTTTATTTCCTAACCGTTGATTGTTTTCCCCTTCTTTCCCTCCCCCTCATCAAACCACATCAACAGGTGCTTCTAGCTACCCCGTATATCCCTTCTTCTACATCTCCGTGCTCCTCAGAATACCACCCCACCGAGCCATCTCTCTTCCATCCGGTGGCGCAAGATGAAGCTCACGTTCAAGGTACGCGTGATTTCTACCCCACCCCCTCTGCTTGTCCTCGAGTCTGACATGTTCGTTCTCCCTCCTCTAGGACCTGAAACAACAAAAGTTTGTAATCGATGCAGAGCCCTCGGAGACGGTAGGCGGTTCCCTTCTCTCAGCGTCGTGACTTTGCCGGCGTCAGTGCGGGGCTAAATGAATTATCCGACAGGTCGGGCAAGTGAAGGAAAAGATCTCCAAGGAGAAGGGATGGGAGGTTCCTCAGCTTAAGCTCATCTACTCTGGTAAGTAAAGTATCTTTTGCATTTTACAGTTGTTGCACCTTTCTCGATAGCCTCCGCCACTATGTTAGGCCGTAATTGCAGCGCTAACCGTTCTTCGCTCCAACAGGAAAGATCCTTCAAGATGACAAGACGATCGAGTCATACAACATCGAGGAGAAGGGGTTCATAGTGTGCATGGTCTCTAAGGTACGTAGACCTGAGGCTAAGGATACATCCCTTCTGGATGAAGGTCTAATTTCTCGTGTGTAGCCCAAGGCTACTTCCTCCGGCACCTCGTCACAAGCGCCCTCCACCCCATCCAGAGCAGTCACCTCTACCCCTGCCGCGCCTCCCGCCCCAGCCCCATCTGCCGCTTCCACTACACCGGCTGTTCCTTCGACTCCCTCCCCGGCCGCCGCGGGGGCCGCCCAGGCACAGGGCTCCGCATTCAATGACCCCTCCGCATTGCTGAGTGGCACTCAGAGCGAAGCTGTCGTGGCTCAGATGGAGGCAATGGGTTTCGCTCGGAGTGATGTTAACCGTGCAATGAGGGCTGCTTTCTTCAACCCCGACCGTGCTATTGAATACCTTTTGAATGTGAGTTCATGGCGCTGGCATCCGGCCATGGGTTGCCCGATTTTGCGCTGACTTTAAGCAGGGTATCCCCGAGAACATTCAACAGGAACAGCAACAGCAAGCCGCTGCCGCTAGCGCACCCCAGACTGCTGCTCCCGAAAGCGCTCCGTCCGCTGGTGACGACGAACCGGTCAACCTGTTCGAGGCTGCCGCTCAGGCTGGTGGCCAGGAGGGAGGAGCTCGAGGAGCTCGAGCTGCTGGTGGCGCTGAACTCCCGAGTCTCGAATTTCTTCGCAACAACCCCCACTTCCAGCAGCTTCGTCAGTTGGTCCAACAACAACCACAAATGCTCGAGCCCATCCTTCAACAAGTCGCCGCTGGAAACCCCCAAATCGCGCAGCTCATTGGTCAGAATGAGGAACAATTCCTGCAGCTCCTGAGTGAGGAGCCTGATGATGACGAGGCGCTGCCCCCTGGTACGACTCAAATTCACGTCACGGAAGAGGAGAGAGATGCCATTGAACGCGTGCGTATACCATAATCCCATCATCCCTTGTGGAAACGTAGCTGACATGTTTTTTGCTAGCTCTGCCGGCTTGGATTCTCTCGGGACTTGGTCATTCAAGCTTATTTCGCTTGCGACAAGAACGAAGAGCTCGCAGCTAACTATCTGTTTGAAAACCCTGATGATCCCGAGGATATGTGATTCAAGCACGGCCCGTGTATCCCCATGTGTTTGAGATGCTGCTCACTGCTTCGAATCATGTTCTCTTTTCCTAATTAACGTCGATATGTACCCACTTTTCTCCTCTTCCCCTTCGCCTCAAGATCTTATGAGAGTCGACGATTACGTAGATCAGAAAATGGCTTCAACCTCATGCCTCTGGCTTGCGAACCCCAGGCCAGGCTGGAGCGTGTCTTTTATTGTCGGATCTACCCCCCGATAGTACTTATCCTTCACACGCTCGTCTTCACACTGGACGACATATTAGTAGGCCAGTGTCACTTATGGACGGAAGATGCTTCCATTTTCGCGATATTCTCATGTTTCTTCTCTATTTTGACTTCTATCATTCTATCTCCTTCTCCAACTCCTCAATATGACCTTCCAGTCATGTATCTAGTTAATGGAAACGAAAACAAGGCGTTGCGCCCCCTTCCCTCCCTCCCCCTTGCCTCAGTCATTCTACCAACCCCCAAATCTACCTATTCACAACATCAAGGAATTATCTATTGATTCGGAGTTGCTAAAAGTCAAGACTCCTGATTTGTTGTTCTATGCAGTACAAACTACGAGTAGTACTACTACATGTAGCTAGAGGTGGTGTAGAGGCAGATAGGAAGGTAGGAAGTAAGGGGAGTTCAGGATCCCGAACGCATGACCGACCGACATGACTGACTGTCTGTTTGCCCCGATCTGCGCTTGATCGGATGACATGATACATACTTACTACTAGTAGGTTGGCACGGATGACTGGGTGCCAGCATGTGGGATCACTATCATCCTGGAATGTTGTGCTATCATGTTATGTCGGTTAGTTACTAATTACTAAGTTGAATATTTAATCTAGGCGGTTTATATGAGTAGTACGTAGGCTTGGTTGGGTAATACTAGGTATTTTATGTGATGTTATATATAATGGTCTTAAGTTTCTCACTAGGAGTTAGTATATATTTTTACGAACTGGAAAGAGTTCTGACGTGATTATGATTATTGGGGGGTATATTCTATTGTCGTGATGATGAGATAATATGTGGGTTATGTAGTAAAGGGTATAGGAAGGGTAGGACGTTGGGTACATGCACGCAGTAATAGGGTACTACTAAGCGTGTAGAATCTGTACCGATTGACTAGTAGTAGAGAGATTTTTCGCCGAGAGGATGAGAACGGAAGATGGTTCATGTGGTTGGTGGGGTATATAATGGGATATAGTAGCAAGGGTATGTAGTATAATCTGCTGGTGATAGGTAGGTAGGTAGGATGTGTGTGGTATGAGAAGGGGCTAATCAAAAAGGGCGTGTGAATGTCAAGAAGGAAGGGATAAAAAACAATAACCAAGAAAAAGAAGAGGAAAGAAGATGTGAAGGCTGTCTCCGTCGAAAGCGGGATCTAAGTCGTTTCCCGCTGCCAGCTGACCGAGTGAGCTTCAACGTCATCTGATATTTCAAAGCGTAATCTGTCAAACACAACCACTTCTTCGTGCGGCCCAGACGGACAATCCGCGTCTGCCGATCACTCGGTTCAAGGTAGGGAAAATGCCATCAGTGCCAAAGTCCAGGTCATCCAAATTGAGATGCTTGCGCCAAGTCCACAGCTCGTGCAGTGTGAGACCTGAATTGTCGGGCGAGGGATGTGTATACCGGTCGAGGAAAGTAGCGGATTTAGGTGCGACCACAAAGACCGAGCGTTCGGGATGATCCACGCTGTTGCTTTCGTCGGGGTTTGGGCATTGTGGCACCAATTTCTCGAGCTCGTTGGCCATTTCTGGTCCGGAGATACCCATCAAGTCCCGCGTTTCGATGTCCAGCTGGGTGCTGGTGCTCTCTCCCAACAACCACAATGGAGGGGAATAGGTCTTCCACCAGAGTATTGTAGCCGATTTCTGGGCATTGTCGATGGCACCAGCCTCGAAGAAGCTATCGGAGACGATTGAGGGGATCGCAAGCTGAGTAGGGACTACGCCACCCTGATGGTACACTCCCATGAGGAACCCTAGAGCGGCATTAAAAATCACCCAAGCCGCCAAGAAAAGACGCGATTTGCGCACGCGGAGGCAACTAAGGAGGAGCGGGACGCATGGAAGCAGGAACCGGGGTTCCTGGTGCGGAAACAAGGAAAGCATAGCGGTTGCTGATATGGCAGAGACGGCGCGTATGTTTTTTAGCGAAGACTGAATTGCTTTCGACTTGCTCAAAGAAAGTACTATCGCCACATACGCTGGCCCCAGGAGTTGCGGCAGATTGACTAGAAAGTGATGGTACCTAGGGTGAAGGCCATGGAGAGCTAGGTTGGACTTGTCGCTATTATAGAGCAGATTATTGAGGGGCGTGATGATAGGTGCGTGAAGAGCGTCCCAAAGCGAGGCAGAAGGGTTGTAGAACGTTGTATCGACAAGGACAGCGATGCAGAAGAAGAATAAACCGAACCCAGCGAATGAAAGCAAGGAGAAAGGCCTAGAAATGTTAGACTTGGTGGAAAGAGAGGGTCCAAGGCTGCGCAATACGTACTTGCGCCAGAAATGAGGCAGTAACCGCAGTCCTGGGACGAGGAGGAAGGCCGGAAAAGTGATGCGGTTGAAAACACCCACGACGGCGATGAGAGATAGCACGGCGCATGCGAAGATGGACGAGCGTCGCTATAAGCAGTGATTAGCCAGGAGCTAGCATTATATGAATTCCGCACTAATAAACCTACCTTGTTATCAACAATGCGCTGAATCAAGACTAAGCCCCAGGCGACCAACAGGGTCTCGATGGAGTTGGAGAAGGTGTGCGTCTGATATGTCCAGGTGACATACGAGGATGCGACTAGGACCACCGTTGCGCGGCGATGGCGCGGTAGGGGAACCAGCTCATAGACGGCCCAATCCTCGAGCACAAAGCTTAAGAGAAACATGACCCCTCGCAACACATAGTAAACCAGCTCTGGCGGAGGGTTTAGTGTCCCGCTTTCTGTATAGAATCCCTTCAGCAGGTTCATCGGTACGTCGTAGGTCGGCCATAGTGGGAAGACGCTGCGTATTGGCTTATCGGAGGTAAATTCCCAGGGTAAGCGGGAAGGATAGGAGAAAATGCGACCTAGGGAAACATTTGTGAGCAATGCGCATTCAGTTCCCACGTAGATTTGGGGTTTGCGGTGGAGAGGACAAGGCTGCTTCGATGCGCGGGATGCGTCGGAAGAGCGCCATCTCCAGTCACAAGCGGTCGCACCGCCCGAGAATAAAAAGATCAAGATCGCAACGGAGATAGAAAATAATCTGTGCGACTCAGCGGAATTGACTCACCTGCAAAGACTTCGGGGCCTTGGAAATTCTCATCCGGGTGTAAATAACTTGGAGACAGTGCGAAGTACACCCGGATCACCAGCAGCAGCAGGTACGTTCGTCTCCACATGGCTTGGGATTGGAGGGGGTTGGATTGAAGCACGGAGAATCTCAAGGCGACAAGGAACCAGTCTGATTTTGGGGGATACTGTACATGCCGGTTGCCTAGTACTAGTAGCCGTCCTGCATCCGAGAAGATTTATGGAGATGAACGTGGAAAGAGAAATCAAGGAATGACTTGTTGGGACATGAAGGGCGGGCTATCCAGAAACAGGAAAAGGGAAAAACAATAGATGCAAAAGCAACTATAGAGCGATAGAGGGAGAGGGAGGGAAGAAAAAGAGAAAAGAAAAGAAAAGAAGGTCAAAACGTAAGATTCCAGGAGAAACAAAGCGCACTGGAGATAAATGTTTATCCCCGAGAAGTTGAAGCGTTAGACTCCGAGTGGTGGTAGTTGTCGTGTTCGTGGGGTGATATCACTTCTTTCTGCCAGGAACTATTGGCTTTTGGGGTGAAATTACTCCGTTGATAGTTCAGTCCTGGTTTGTGCTGGTGGGTCAGACAGCCCATCGAGGATCCTCAGGAACGGATCTATCGGCAAATTTGACATCCAAGCATTGAGGCAGATGGGAATTCTCCAACTTGGCAACAACTGGAGACCTTTCCCTTCCACTTCTGCATCCGTGCGCACCCCCAGAGTTAGTGCGACCGATCGATGGAATGTTGAATGCTGATGGTGTGTGTTGTTGATGCAGCGGTCGGGATTTCCTCCATTGGGAAACACTAGATTCTAGATGATTTCCAGAGGATGAACAGTGTTTGATCAGCTTCTGCGAGATATCTAGGGGATACCCTTGCTATCGTATATCCTGACCAAAGAAACTACCAATTGCTTGTTGGACCTTGGTGGAAGGTACTATACAGATGGCGTATAGTTTATAGTCTTCAGTCAACGTCATTCGCATCAATGAATACAATAGATCAACTAAGCAACAATGGGCATAAGATTTAGATAAGGTCAATGAGGATTAGAATAATAGGCAATATCCATTATGGAATTGTACTTTGTAATAGTATTCACTCTGCTGGTTCATTTGCTTGTCTTGTGAGTAAGTAAGTAAAGTAAGTAAGGAAAAGGAAATCGAAAGAAGAAAGAAAGACCATCCATTCAGGCAGCACCAGGCCACAACCGCCCGGGTGGAGTCAGCAGCAGCGAATGACGGAGGAGATTGCCGGACCCTCGTCAGCCTCAACGCCGGGCCATTCATCGCTCTTCGCTTTCATCGGTCTCGGAACTCTCCCAAGCAACCTCCTTCCCTTTCAACCCCCAGATTTGAAACTTTGTATCTCTTTCTCATCCGCATCACATTCCCACCGCTGGTTGGGATATTTATATTCCTCTATATCTCTGCTTGTTCACCCATTCCCCTTGTTCACAATCAAGTCACTCGAACTCATTCACATTCCGCTGTCACGGCTAGATTTGCAAAGTAAGCAAACGTCTTCCCCCACCCAGGTACCCCTCATATCTTTAACGACGTCGCTGGCCTTTGTGACCCCAACAACAACACAACTCACTCCAGTGCTGAGAGCTGACATCTTCACCCAAAGAACTCGAATCTTTTAGACAACACTTCCTAATACACCTCAACAAAATGGCCGACACACCTGCTCCTTACTCCGGTCCCATGTTGACCTTCATCAGTGGCGACGGCGTGCACATTGAGTGTGGTAAGTGCACGTGGTTGTTCGAGCTCGGCAGACGCGCTTGGAGTCTGTGTTACGATTAAAGCAGATATGCTAACATTTGTGAAAATACAGAACGTGATGTTGCCGAGCGCTCCCTCCTCATCAAGAACATGCTGGAAGATTTGGGTGACGCCAACGAGGAGATTCCGATCCCTAATGTGAGTTGACTGTGAAAGTAAAAGAACCATTGGTGGCCATAGCTAACCACGACCGAAACATAGGTCAACGAAGCTGTTCTGAAGAAGGTCATCGAATGGTGCAGACACCACAAGAACGACCCCCCCAGCACTGGCGAGGAGGATGATTCCCGCCGCAAGACCACCGACATCGACGAGTGGGATCAGAAGTTTACCCAGGTTGACCAGGAGATGTTGTTCGAGATCATTCTGGTACGTGTTACGAACTACTCTCTAGTATCTAGGAAAGCCCACCTGCTAACTTGGCGCTCAACTCGACAGGCCGCAAACTACCTCGACATTAAGGGTCTTCTGGATGTCGGATGCAAGACTGTCGCAAACATGATCAAGGGCAAGTCTCCGGAAGAGATCCGCAAGACCTTCAACATCCAGAACGACTTCACCCCCGAGGAGGAGGATCAGATCCGCCGTGAGAACGAGTGGGCCGAGGAGTAAGTCTTTTACAGAAACCCAACACCCGCTATTTTACCATCTGAGCGTATGCTAACATTATACTCGCCATAGCCGCTAAATCTGCGTTAATTCATGACATCAGTATGCTGACTCCGACGGCTTGTTGATTGCAAGCAAGCCGAGGAAGATGAGCTATCATGATGTTTTAATTCGGGTCTCGTTGGGTCTCAGGTTGCAGTTCATGGAGTTACTAGTCTTTTACTTTTTCACTCAGTTCTCTCAACGCCAGCGGTTTGCTTTCTCAATCTCTCTTTTCCCTTTGGCCCTTGCCATTCGTTCGTTATGAGCAGGGGATAGATGTAGCTCTAAAGTAGTACATGGTTAAATAATGCTGTTAACGCCATTGCGCATATTTTTGCCATAATGTAACCTTGTTCCACATGCAGGGCAAGTAGAAACTGTAATTATCTTCTCCCGCTAGCAATAGCTCTAGTAGTTGTACTAGTCGTTGATATCCAGTAGGCAAGACGGGTTGCTACTACTGTAATCTCTATAGACATACAGCCTACAAGGGGAGGATCTAGACCCCGAATCCACGCAACGCGGAAAGACTACAACAACACAAACCATATCATATACAGACATAGGAAAAAGATCTTCGTTCAAAACTGCTCATTAACCCATCATGAATTTTCGATTTTTTGTCGTTCCTTTCAGCTCGTGTACACACATCTTGCAGAAGCACCACTGCACCACCACAAGACCAGTTGAGAAAACCCCTCCATCAAAAGAGAAGAAAAAAGCAAAAAGTAAGCATTATCCCTCCCTCCCCGCTTATGCACTCTTCCTTCTCCTCGCGCTTAATTAACTTGTCGTGTATTTAGAGCGGGAGAAAGAGCAAAGGAAAACAATAGAGATTTTGAGAATCAAACGGGGCATCTCAAAAAGCGGGTTTTGATTTCAGGCAACATAATCTATAATGATGCAAGTGGATTTTTTGTTTCTTTTTATTTTTTGTATCATCGCGAGCAGTAGCGGCACACAAGAGTTGTTGTTGTCATTGTTGGCAGCGGTATCACAGCAACTGAACGAAACATTTTCCCCCGGGAAAGTAGCAGCAGGTGGACAGAGACATTTCTCGGGGCGGAATCGAAAAAGTCGGTTGGTGTGGAAGGTTCCTCCAAAGGACGAATTTAGACTCCGAGACGGGACTTGCGCCAGTGCCTACGCTTGGCGTTGTATCTGGATTGGGAAGAGATATGTTAGTATTCGGTGTTTTTTTTTGGTTCATGGTAGGTTTGTGTGTGAGGATGTAGAATTTGGGATGTGCTGTGTCCTTTGATGTTGTTCCCAGCGGTCGACTAGTTGATTGGGGGTTTTGGTGTGATGGCGAATCATCTGGTGCTGCGTCTTGAATATTCCTTCTCTTTGTTTATTCGTTCGCTGATATCACTCCATTTTCCTTCTCATGTTCCCTGTATTTCTTCGCTGGGACTCATCGAGGACTTCGCGGGGTGTGTTGTATGGGTTGCGTGCAAATTGGGAACAGGTGACGGTTTCTTATTTACCTGATGGTGTTACCGGTCCTGAGACGAATCCACTGGGGGATAGGACGGTTCTGTCTCTGAGCTTTGGCAAGCTTCTGCTTGGTGCGGAAACTCTTGTGGCTCTATATTGAAAGAAGAGAGTTGATCGTTAGCCTGCTGTTCAACTTCATCATCCCGACCACTTTTCCTTATTCCGTGTAGCCGTATTCATATTTGTTTTATTTTCCAGCACAAAATGGAGTGGTTCACGGTCGTTCGAATGACAGGGAGGGCTGCTAACCGGCATCTTGAAGACTTGTCGCGACGGCGAGCTGAGTGTATGGACTGGCGATGATGAGGTTGTCGACCGTCTGTCAAGCCGTTCAGTAGTGGTAGTTTTTTTGTGCGGGCAGGGCTTAGCGTTTCGCTTCCGTGAGGTCATGTGATTTCTGCCTAAGGCGGAAGGTACCCCATCATTTTGGTTTCTTGGTGGTTCCAGTCGGGGAAGTTTGATTTGAACGGGGATAAGATGTTTGTGCTTTGCTTCTGATTCAAAAATATGATAGATCTAATGTGCTATGCTGAGCTGGCAAGTTCGCAACCTCTATAGTATTTGAGCAATACTTATCGTGGTATTGTCCCTGAGTGACTGAAACCCCAAACGGGAAGTTACAAGTCACGTGCTATATCGCCCAGTGGCTACAACATATTAAAAGCTTCAGTAAAGATCATTCTTGTGGCATCCTGAAGAATGATATTAGGTGTTTGCCGGTTGAGACGTGCTTTGGGAAATTATAAATACTCTTGAGGGCAATGGCGCGTGTGTTTGCCGCTCGAGTAACAATGCAACACCCCCGCCATTTGGACAGTCAGTAGACATGAAGAGCACAAAACCAGCCGTTTAGAGTCTTCAGGCTACCGGAGATGCGTCTCTGCATAGCTACACCTTCTGTACGGAGTACCCATATGATAATAATACATTATTGCATTGCAGACAGGCCGTTTGGATGGCGAGACAGCGCGGGACCATGGGAGTCCATTACATTAATGAGGTGTGGAAGTTGCGTCACGAGCTCAGTTCACGAGCCTGAACCATACTGTAGAAAACAAGATTTGACAACCGGGAGTATCATTGATGGGTCGGATGTCATACCGATATTCTCCGGTTATTGCAAGCCACAAACTTTGTAGATGGGATCCTATGTCTGAGCGATTCGACGCATCATAGACAACGGTTGACTTATTAATGAAGGCGCCTTGTTTGCTTGCTTACATCGGCATCGGCCGCCCATCCTCCCGTCGACCAGTCAATCAAGTGAGCTTATCAACATTATATACGAATGCCTGGGATTCGTTCGGAGAGCCCATGTTCCGGCCTAGCGTAGACGGTATCTACCGCACACTATAGCGTACATGGGCCCTGTATTTGAACTTGGCGGGGGTTAGCAAGTCCCGAGCCGCTTCAGGGATCCTAAAGGCTCGGAATGTTCAATGTACAGTTGAGCAGTTGCTGGGGTAGCTAGGTGTCAGGGCGTTACCACAAAGTAACTTTCTCTATTCGGGCCAGAACGAGCCTGTCAGGTTATTGATCAGATAGCAAACAGAGATAAGTAGTTTGACCGATATTGGGAATCCAACGTGATGTTCTAAATTACACTGTGGATTTAACATTCCAAACGATAAACCACAAGCGGTGAAAGACAACTGATAACTCCGTACAGAGTACAGCTGCAGGATTCAATAAAATCGTGTCGGGGACCCAAACAGGTCGATTCTCGTAAGCCGAACACGAAGCTAACTTAGACATAGTGGGAGATGAGTCAAAAGTAGACGTGGTAGCGAAGATACTATCAGCATGTAGCAGTGGATATGTCCATGGTAACGGGCTATTCAAGGATTACAGATGGACCAATGGAAGAAGGCACAAAGGATCAGGGCCGGTTAGTTTGTGGTATCGATATGCCTAATCTGGCATCGACTGCGATCGGTAAGAAGTATCTAGCGGGCGGCGGTGCTCGGAGACCCCGACTTGCCGACTTCTGTGCAGAACACAACAAAGATCCTTTCAACAACCTTTGTCTCAGGCACACACGAGCCAAACGAATACTGCTGATTAGGCTGCCATTTCAATGACATATACCCAAACTCGCAATCCTTTGCCCACATGGCCCTTTGTTCGGTGGAACCTGAAACATCACTAAAATGGACAACATCACAGGGATTGTACCATGAAGAAGAATACGTATCCAGTAGATGCCTGCTGTTGGCGAAAGTAAACAAAGGCATCTGGTGCGGCATGTTTTGATGTAGATCACATATTTATTGGAGTGTTGGAATGCACCAGGAAAAGGTACCCGCCCCTGAATTCCTTAATGTCAAGTGTCCATCCATTTTCAATGTGGATGGAGTAAAGTTCAAAAAATTGGGCCCTCTCAAGTCTCATATTCCACTAGCTTAACTGTCGAAGCATGAATGGCAGCCCCAGCCTGCGTAGTTGTAGCTCGAGGTTGCTACCTACAATGCTACCAGCCTACCACCATGAATTTATCTAACTCGTGCCCTAGCAGGTATAGATAGCCATACAAGGGACGGAGTAGACTACTTTGCCTTCACTTCGGTACCCAGAAAAGCCCAAGCGGGTCTTCGGTAAAATTAAGGCTAGTCTTCTCCGTACTCCCAGTTCGATTTTTTTTGCTTCCAGGCGGAGTTGTGTCGGACCCCCGCCAATTACTACTACTAGTAGTAAGTATTAAGACTAGAGCCCTTCAGCCATGCACAGCTGGCGTCGTATTCGTAATACGATTGGTAGGACTCTTGTCTCTTCCTTTAGCAGGAAAAATTGAGGAGGTTACGCGCTGTGGTTCTAGAACCAAATCCGAAGCATCATCATCATCATCCATTGAAGGTTCAGTTTTGGAGTGTGACTGTTGTGACTCATAAGTTTCTCACCTAAATAACTAAATCAGTTATTATAACTCCCGGTTTACCAAGGTACTTGCTATCCTGGGAGAATCGGTAGCCCATGCAATGAGGTAACGATTATTGTTGGTGTTCTTGAGAATCGAGCGAGGACCGGTTCATAGAGTGCTGATCGTAGGTAAGATCTTCGTAGTTTATGTACGAGATAGTATGTATGGGTGGACTTATCGTTTGTTATTATTGACCTGCAGTGTAACAGAGTACTGCAAATTGTACCCATTAGACGTCTGATAAGCTTCCTTCTGCAGAGACTTTGTGAGATTATTGTTGAGTATTGCAGCAGTCTTTCGTGAACTGCGACAACCAAACAACGACTTACTATCATCTAGTTACCAGAAGGAGATATTATTGAATAGGTTAATAGATACTGTAAATAGTAAATACCACCGTCTACCGCATCTGGACAAGCATTCGCATAAAATGTCGGGAATATCAGCAGGTGGAGGTCCGGTGACTAGTGGGGAAGATGCATAAAATGGCCCTCGGGAAGTCGGGGCTCCGACCGAGCAAATGGAACTAAACGCGACGGCCACTAAAAAAGTAATCCACCATTCAATCAAGCAAAAGAAGATTGGAAGGCAAAGATGGGGACTTGTCGCTGACGCAGATACCTTTTTTGTCTCTAGTTAAGTTGAAAGGCCAGCTTGGGTTCCAGAATCAAGTCTGATGCCTATTCTTCTTTAATTATGATTAATATTAGAGCCTCCTCCCCTTTTTTCCCACATTTTTAATTCCCATCTTGCCCTGGGTCCCTTTCAAACCAGTCTGACTTGCCCTCCACCACAAAGTTGTAGTTGATCATTCCATCCCTATCTGCCACGCGTGTGGAGGAATATCTCACAACAGGGCACCAGCCATCCTATCTCTCTTCTAACACCCCTCCCCCTCCCTGCTCCCTTCCCTGCGCGTACTTCCTCTCCCTCGCGTCTGTTATTTTGGGGGGAATCGGCCAGCTCCTGCTTCAAGCAACTTCAACTTTCCCCATCAGCTGTCCCACCTCATGGAGTAGAGCGATCTCTTGTCATCGTCTTTCACCCTCCTCCATATATACCAGAGAGTGAGGCTTTCGTTTCGACACCTCGAACGGAATGTCTCACCCAGAGAATGAGCACGTCTCGGCGGAGACATCCCCGAACGACGTTGAATTGACAGCCATGGACGGAGCAAGACCGTCCTCAGCAGAGCAGCGCAAGTCAAGCGGCCAGTCGTCAATCACCAGTACGACAATGGTTCCTGCAGGAGAAAAAGGCCCAGCGTCTCAGCCATCTACTGGCAACCAGCTAGCCCGAGCAGATGATTCGGATGCGCTGTATGCGCATCTTCCCGAGCACGAGAAACAGATCTTGAAGATGCAGTTGGATGCGGATGATGTGAATGTCTCCTTCTTTGGTCTGTTTCGCTATGCTTCCCGAATGGATCTTGCGATTATGTTCGTGAGCGCAATTTGTGCCATTGTCGCAGGCGCTGCGCTGCCTCTTTTTACAGTGAGTGCCTATCTATGACGCCAGTGATTAGCAATTGGGCTTATGGACTAACTTCGACCTAGATCCTCTTCGGTTCCCTGGCCTCAGCTTTCCGAGGCATAGCCTTGTATGAAATCTCGTACCACGACTTCTACCACCAGTTAACGAAAAATGTTCTCTATTTTGTTTATCTCGGCATTGCAGAGTTCGTCACCGTATACATCTCCACTGTCGGCTTCATCTACACTGGTGAACATGTCACCCAAAAGATTCGCGAACACTACCTTGAGTCGATCTTGAGACAAAACATGGGTTACTTCGATAAGCTGGGTGCCGGTGAAGTGACTACGCGCATTACGGCCGACACGAACCTCATCCAAGACGGTGTCTCGGAAAAGGTTGGACTGACATTGACTGCCATCGCCACGTTTGTCACTGCCTTTATTGTCGCTTATATCAAATATTGGAAGCTGGCCCTGATTTGCACTTCGACCATTGTGGCGTTGGTTCTGCTTATGGGAGGTGGATCTCGGTTCATTGTCAAGAACAGCAAGCAGGCTCTGCAGAGCGCCGGTGCCGGTGGTACTGTAGCGGAGGAAGTTATCAGCTCCATCCGCAATGCAACTGCTTTCGGAACTCAGGACAAGCTCGCAAAGCAATATGAAACTCACTTGGCCGAGGCTGAGAAGTGGGGCATTAAGACCCAAGTAACCCTTGGTTTCATGATTGGTGGCATGTTCGGTATTATGTTCTCCAACTATGGCCTTGGCTTCTGGATGGGTTCCCGCTTCCTCACAGACGGTGAGGTCAATGTTGGCCAGGTCCTGACTGTGTTGATGGCTATCCTGATCGGTTCGTTCAGTTTGGGTAACGTCAGCCCTAACGCTCAGGCATTCACCAACGCTGTCGCCGCCGCTGTCAAGATCTACGGTACAATTGACCGCCCCTCGCCCCTGGATCCTTATTCCGAAGAAGGTGAGAAGCTTGAGCATTTTGAGGGCAACATTGAGTTCCGTGACATCAAGCACATCTACCCTTCGCGACCAGAAGTCACTGTCATGGATGGTGTTTCTCTTAGCATGCCTGCCGGAAAGACGACTGCCTTGGTGGGCCCGTCTGGCTCTGGAAAGAGTACTGTTGTCGGACTCGTTGAGCGCTTCTATTTCCCCGTAGGGGGCTCTGTTCTGTTGGACGGCCATGATATCTCGACTCTCAACCTTCGTTGGTTGCGTCAGCAAATTTCGCTGGTCAGCCAAGAACCTGTTCTCTTCGGCACTACGATCTATCACAACATTCGTTATGGTCTCATTGGAACCAAATTCGAGCAAGAATCCGAGGAAAAGATCCGAGAGCTGATCGAGAATGCGGCTAGAATGGCCAATGCGCATGATTTCATCACGGCACTTCCCGAAGGATATGAGACCAACGTTGGTCAGCGCGGCTTTTTGCTTTCTGGTGGACAGAAGCAGCGTATCGCCATCGCGCGTGCTATCGTGAGCGACCCCAAGATTCTTCTCCTCGATGAAGCCACATCTGCGCTGGATACGAAATCCGAGGGCGTCGTACAAGCAGCACTGGACCGAGCTGCTGAAGGTCGAACCACTATCGTGATTGCCCACCGCCTGTCTACTATCAAGACGGCGCACAACATCGTTGTCATGGTTAATGGCAAGATTGTAGAGCAAGGAAACCACAACGAGCTTGTCAGCCGTAAGGGTACCTACCACAGTCTTGTTGAGGCCCAGCGTATCAACGAGGAAAAGGACGCGGAAGCCCTGGCTGCCGACGAGGATGTGGATGAGGAAGATTTCTCCAAACAGGAAATTGCGCGCATCAAGTCTGCCAGCAGTGGATCTGGCTCTCTCGATGATGAGGATGAGAAGTCCTTCGCCGGGAATGGACTGAACCGCAGTGGAACGCACAAGTCCATCTCCAGCGCCATTCTTTCTAAGCGGGAGCCCGAGGTGGCTCGGAAGTACTCCCTTTGGACGTTGGTCAAATTCATCGCCTCTTTCAATCGCCCTGAGCTTAAGTATATGCTGATTGGCTTGGTCTTCGCCGTCCTTTCCGGTGGTGGCCAGCCGACTCAGGCTGTGCTCTACGCCAAAGCTATCAGTACACTTTCGTTGCCTACTAGCGAGGCCGCCAAAATCCGTCACGATGGGGCTTTTTGGGCTCTGATGTTCTTCGTTGTCGGAATTGCTCAGTTTATCAATCTTTCCATCAATGGTGCCGCATTTGCCGTCTGCTCAGAGCGACTGATTCGCCGCGCCCGTAGCATGGCCTTCAGGTCGATTCTTCGCCAGGATATAACCTTCTTTGACCGAGAGGAAAATAGCACTGGTGCGCTCACATCATTCCTTTCGACGGAGACTAAGCATCTTTCTGGTGTCAGTGGCGCGACCTTGGGAACTATTCTCATGACCAGCACTACTCTCGGCGCAGCTATGATCATTTCTTTATCTATCGGATGGAAACTGGCTCTGGTTTGTATCTCTGTGGTCCCTGTCCTTCTGGGTTGTGGTTTCTACCGTTTCTACATGCTTGCAAGATTCCAACAACGATCCAAGACTGCCTATGAGGGTTCTGCAAGCTATGCTTGCGAAGCGACATCTGCTATTCGCACTGTCGCCTCCCTCACTCGGGAGCAGGATGTCTGGGCAATGTACCATTCTCAGCTGGAGGACCAGGGCCGGAAGAGTTTGATATCCGTGCTGAAGTCTTCTATCCTCTATGCATGCTCGCAAGCTCTTGTTTTCTTCTGTGTTGCACTCGGCTTCTGGTATGGAGGTACTCTCCTCGGCCATCACGAGTACTCAGTCTTTCGCTTCTTTGTCTGCTTCTCCGAAATCCTGTTCGGCGCCCAGTCCGCTGGTACTGTCTTCTCCTTCTCTCCTGACATGGGCAAGGCGAAGAACGCTGCAGCTGAGTTCCGGAGACTGTTTGACCGGAAGCCAGAGATTGACACATGGTCCGAAGAGGGCGAGCAGCTCGAATCTGTGGAAGGTGAGATTGAGTTCAAGAATGTGCACTTCCGGTACCCTACCCGGGCCGAGCAGCCTGTCCTGCGAGGCCTGAACCTGACCGTCAAGCCTGGACAATACATTGCCCTCGTCGGGCCCAGTGGATGTGGCAAGAGTACGACAATTGCGCTCCTCGAGCGCTTCTACGATGCCATTTCTGGCAAGGTTCTTATTGATGGAAAGGATATCACTCAGATCAATGTGAACTCATACCGCAGTTTCTTGTCGCTCGTCAGCCAGGAACCCACTCTGTACCAAGGCACCATCAAGGAGAACATTTTGTTGGGAGTCCGCGGTGAAGATGTGACGGAGGAGCAACTGGTGAAGGCTTGCAAGGATGCCAATATTTATGACTTTATCATGTCCCTGCCGTAAGTTCACCCCTTTGTTGTTCGGAAAGGATTTTGCAACTAACAACAATTTCAGTGAGGGTTTCAATACTGTTGTCGGTAGCAAAGGAGGCATGCTGTCCGGAGGTCAGAAGCAGCGTGTGGCGATCGCACGTGCCTTGATCCGGGATCCTCGAGTGCTTCTTCTGGATGAAGCCACCTCTGCTCTCGATTCCGAGTCCGAGAAGGTTGTCCAAGCTGCATTGGATGCTGCGGCTAAGGGCAGAACCACGATCGCCGTCGCACACCGTCTGAGTACGATCCAGAAGGCCGATATCATCTATGTTTTCGACCAGGGGAAGATTGTCGAAAGCGGAACCCACCAAGAGTTGATCCGGATCAAAGGCCGTTATTACGAGCTGGTTAATTTGCAGAGCCTGGACGGTGGCCACTAATATTTATTGCATCCTGTTTAGATCTCTACTGTCTGTTTGCTTTGCTTATACCCCCCCTTTATACTTGCGATTATCTCTCATCTCTATTTATTCTGTAATGTGTTATGATCTCTTCTCAAAAGCCATGTCTGGTGTTGGCTCTGGTGGTCACTCAGTTATTTTTGTTACTTCTTAAGCTGCATTCATCGGCTTGGAGTGGGCGGGCATTCTGCTTGCTTAGAATGGAAAATCTCACGACTGTACTTTAGTTTTGAGGGCCACTCTCATTTCTGTCATCAGCTAGAGTATATAAAAGTAGTGGCATTGCATGACAGCCTCAAGTTGTTTTGACCACATATTCAGATGGCTCCTGATGCTACTGATGTAGCAGTCTGTATGCATAAGAAGATTACCCCTCGCCATTCATAAACGCCGAACCAAAAACCCATGATCAAACCTGTTTACCCGTTGCTGAACTCCGCAAGAAGCGACAACTAGTACCCTGGACGCCTGCATCAATCGCTAACCCCATCAACCAACACCATAATGACTTCAGTCCCGATCATCCAACCCATACTCCCTCTGCACGTCCACCTGCCGTACACCACGAGCATCGGCAATCAAACCCATCAAACCCTGGGCGATATTTTTGATTTCATTGTACTCATGGAGAAGACGAATGTGTCGTTTAACCGTCGTGGATGGGTCATTTCTAGACTTTGGTGTCAATAAGTGAGAATGATACCATGTATGTGGGTGATTATTTGAATGGACTGGTTATGAAAGAAATTACGGATGTGAATGGATGGGTTTTCATACTTCAATTTGGCCTTGGTCTGCTCTATCTGCGATTCTGTTTCTGTGATTTGGGAGTGTAGACTTGCGATGGATGCGCGGAGGGTGGACTAGGCTTTTTCATTAGTTGGATGTTGCTACTTGTGGGGAGAGGAGATATAGTCACCAGCTTCTTGTCTTTTTGGGTCTGGATTTGCTCGTCACTGGCCGGGGTTGTAGTGGAGGATGTGGCTTGCTGGGGTGGTGGCATGATGGTATGCGCTAATCTTCTCCATAAGTTGAAACCGGGCTGTTATGTTAGAGGGAATAACCAACGTAACAGGATAGCCTTGGCAATGATTCAGAGAGCTACGTAGCTGCCTTGACTGCCTGGTGTGTGGGGAGAGAATAGCGTACTTTTTTTGTAGATATAAGTAGAGTGAGTACGTAGGCCTGGATGGGGCCCGTCTCTTCTATGCCGTCCGATCTGCAGTTTCACAGATAATTCGAATCCACTGTCAAGCGATGATGAAAATCTTTCACCACGGGTTTGGTATATTTTTGTTGATTATTTTAGAAGAATAGATTAGCAATGGCGATGAGCTGAGTGGTTTACTATCACCAACGAATTAGTACTGCTTTTATTGTAGTAGGTAAGTAAGTAGAGTAGTAGTAGTAGTAGTAGTAGTATACTAAGTAGTACTGACTGCCTGGTAATTGTGGCCATACAACGCTAGGCGACCAATCCGCTTCGCCCGATTTCGCGGCTCCCTTATTAAGGCCGAATAGGGAACCGAACTCCCGCCTCCGCCTCCATCAATAATCCTCATCCTCAATCGTCTGACTCTCTCTCTCTCCCTCTACCCCCCTCCCTCCCCTCTTCTTCTTCACTCTTTCTCTCCTCGCAAAAGGGTGAAGTTGATCATGGCGATTTTGAGTCGATTCGGGCCCCAAGGGTTGCTAGCAGTCCTACTGCTTGCTTCCCCGGCTCTGGCCCATGGGGGCCATGAAAGTGTCCCCGAGGGTGCCGCCATCTCCGAGGATCCGATTGTATGTTGTCGCACCTGTCTGCGGTCGCAGCGGTCTCAATCATATACTGACTCGTCGCCTAGGACACAACACTATGGATACACATGATTCTTATGGGTTTCGCCTTTGGCATTATTTTCCCCTTGGGCATGGTTCTTGGGGTAAGCTGGCCCCGTTACATCCTATCTCCGGCCTTCCGCGGTCGGGAATACCTAGTTGCATGATTACATATGAGGTTCATATCTGACATTTCCGCTTTACGATCGCAGATTGTACGCTCGCGCTGGCATGTCCCCCTCCAAATTGTCGGAACAATTATCGCTGTGCTCGCATACTTCCTCGGACATGCTCACAAAGGCCGCCAGTTCTCGAAGAACGTCCACGCATCCTTCGCGAACACACTGATGCTCATGATGGTGGTACAGATCGTCCTCGGTGTCTATCTCAAGCTGCACCTTTCCAAGGGAATTCATGGCCGGATCCGCAGGGCTATTGTGATTGCGCATGGAGTGGTCGGAAAGGCGATGCCTGTGGCGAGCTGGGTCCAGATGCTCTTTGGAGGAATCACCGCCATGGGATTCTGTCGGGATGATCATCTGGGACAGTGTCTAGCCCATTTCATCATGGGCAGCGCTTTCATCGCCTACGGTATTCTGTTGACCATCCTTCTCCTCGTTGGCCAGTACTGGCTGCGCCGCACTGGCCGCAGCCAGGAGTTCTTCGACTCGTTGATTATCGCTGCATGGGGATGTGTCAACACCTTCACGGAACATCGCTGGGGAGGTCCCTGGGTCCACAATGATCTGCAGCACACCACTATGGGTGTTGTCTGGTGGTGCGCCGGTCTGCTGGGTATCTGGATGAGCCGGAAGCGCAACGGCCGGCCCAAGCGGAACTTGATCCCAGCCATTGTTATTCTCCTCACTGGTTATGCTATGTCTGCCCACCCGCAGACTCTGATGATCAGCACCATGATTCACAGTATCTTCGGCTACACCTTGATGGCTGCTGGTTTCACCAGAATCGTCGAGATCTCCTTCGTGCTTCGGGACAAGGACAGTGTCAGCCCGGACGGATCCGACCCTAACAGCTTCCAATATCTCACGCCTTTCGTAAGTCTTCCACAGCCCTCTGGCTGAAGAGTATCGTTGTTTTAACATAAACGCAGCTTCTATACGCCTCGGGTTTCCTCTTCATGGGCGCCACCGAGGAGCAGATGCAACTTCTGAACGATGCAGGCATCACCCACGTATCCTATGTCCTCATCCTCTACAGCATCGCCTTCATCCTCTTCCTCTGTAAGACCACTTCCTTCCCCTCAGACCCAATGAACCACAGCTAAACGCACTCAACACAGTCGTCAACGTACTCCTCCACATCTACGCCGTCCACGCATGGCCCGAATCCGCACAACCGCCTTCGCACTCGCGCTCCTCCAGCGCCGCGGATGCCGGCGAGGGCTCCTCCCGCTACAGACCCACCGCCAACGGCCGCCTCATGAACGGCCACGCCCGCTCCCCCTCGGAAGCACAGCACCTGCACGACGCGGAGGAATTCGAACTCCAAGGCCTTATCTCCGACGAGGAGGATGACGCCAAGGACACCCACGCCATGGGTCCGAGGAAGACTGAAGACGAAGAGAACTCTCCTTTGGTTGCTAATGGGACGGCTGCTACGACGCATTAATCTTATTTCTCTTGTAGAGGGAGTGTGCATTGGGTGTTTCTTTCTTTTACATATTCTTCCTTTATTCTCTCTTCCAAAAAGATCGTTGAGATTTCGGATATATTAGTTCCTTTTTCCCTTTTTTCATTTTCTTCTTTTGATTCGTATTGTATACGGAGATCTCTGGTACTATGTAGTCTTCCAGCTCGCTGTAGCTATAGGGTTTGGCGTGAATTTTTCGATTGGGACTGGTTTGGGTATGTTCTGTGCGGAATTGAGTTCTAATCAGTGTAATATTCATCAATCTAATATTCATCAATCCCTAACACTAATGCGAGTGACCTATTTATGGAGAGAAATAAGAAAGAAATTCTGGATGGCTTGATTTTGAGTAGTTCCTCCGGAAGATATCGAAATCGTGCTATCAGATCTATCGTACACGTCGTAAGCGGATCCCCCCACCAAGCAGGGATGCCGATATGCAATAAAAGAAAAAAAGAGAAAGAAGAGAAGCAATATTCCTCATCGGGTAGGTCGCTGTCCATTCTCAACAACTGCCGTCTCACGTCTTAGCGGGAGGGCATTGAAAGTGCCGAGGCTGGCTCGCCATCCAACGGGATAGCTTGGACAACTGGAACCACGGGTGGAACGGCGCTCTCAACTTCCGGAGGGAAGAAAGGGTGTAAGGGGTAGATGGGAGCGGCGGAGCGTTCTCCGTCGAAGAGGAGCATGTTCTGGAGGGGGTGTTCTCGTGCGCTCAAGACGTTGATCACGTCCTGGGCAAGATAGCCGCCTACGCATGCGGCTACGGGGCTCAATTCACTTCCCAGGTTCTGGAGGAAGGTGCGCAGGAACCCGGCGTCCAGGGTGGTGATGTCGAGCTTGAGTTCCTGATGACAGTCGCGAGCGTGTTTGGTGAAAAGTTCCAGGTCTTGGTGGGAGAATGTGGGCAGGGCGCCGCCGGATGATTTCTGATATTCCCATAATGCGCGGAGACAGGTGAGGAGAGGTGTTACTTGTTTGCGCTTGCGTGCGATTCGGGTGAACTCCTCGGGAAGTGGCGAGGTGTTGGCGAGGATCAGCGGGGAATACACTTCGCGCTTGGTCACCATTTCGATGACCTTCTCGTTCTCTTTCTTTGTGGTGATGTTTAGGATACTGCGGGTCGGGGTTTCCTGCGTGGCGGATGGGACGTTGGACTTGGTCCGCTCAATCACGAAATCGTGCGAGATCAGATCGGCGAACACGAAGCCGTAGAATCCGTGCAGTCCGGCAGCATAGAAGCGACGGTTTGCGATGCGACAGGCCGCATTGATGGTGGTGTATGTAGCAAAGTCAAGCTCGGTTGCGATGGTGATATCGAATTGGGCGAAGAAGTCGGGCTGTTTGAGGTGGATGTCTTCTGTGTCAATGTGAAGCAGAACACGCGGGTTCATGGCGCGGACAGAGGGCGCTGCCGCTTGCGCGCGCTGCGTTGCGATCAGTATATGGATAAAGCTTGTTGGTAATGGAACAGCGCACATTTTGACCCAAATGTTCCTCGTTGATGAAAAATTGCGCGCCCAAGTCCTCTTCTGTCACCACCTCATGATCAACGATGGTCAAGGAGCCAATGCCTGCCAATACTAGATTCTTCGCAACTTCGTTCGCCAGCGCCTTGAAAGTGATGAGGAGGATGTTCGCGGATCGGAGTCTATAGAGAAGTTACCGTCAGCTTGATCGGGTTGGGTAAGCATTGTAGTTAGTTGGGAGAGCTCACTTTTCCTGGGCTTTAACTCCCCAGAGGCGGATCTGGCGATCATACAGAGCTATCTCGTCTATTGCGTTCCATGGACAAGTCAAACGTCGGTTTCCATTGGATAGTAGATTCTTATCGGAGATGAGATAATCTTCTTACCAGCGCTGATAGTCTGAGCTGAATCGGGCTGTGGCTCCATTGCGACTGTTCGCGAAAGCTTTCTTTTTGGTTTATGTCGGAGTGCCGGAGGAGAGTGAGGGGAAGAAGTATGGGACACAAGACGGCGAATGGAAAGTAGCGGATAAAGGCGGATCGGCCAGCAGTTGTGGGACTTGCATGTATCTTCGCCGTCGGCAACGGGGTCTTCTTGAAACCGGAACCCGGTGAACGAGTGATTGTATACGAAGAGAGTGAAAGAAGGGAAGCGGAGAGTAAAGTCGTAATAGGCAGGAGGAGAGCTTACCCCAGCATCATCACGTGCATGAGCCATTGAATGCTTTGGGGAAATCAACCAAATCAAATCAAATCACTTATCAAACCATCCCATTTCACCCCCTCATCAATCATCCTCCCAATTTCAACCATCTCGCCTCCTTCTTATCACCCTTTCATCGGCCTTCATTTCTTGTTTGAGGCCTTTCCCATGTCACCGCTGTGGCATTTTTGTGTCTCCCTCTCGTCTGCTTAGCTGCTTTTTCTTAATCGTGTCCCTCGTCATTGCCTCATAATCGCGGTATAGTTACTCGGCCTCCGCTCCCGCTTCCGCTCGCTCACTGCCTCTCCCTCCCGGTGCTCCGAGCCAACTTCCACTGGCCACGAAACAACTCACTCTCACAGGATGGTACGTTTGTGAATCTAGCCTTCCCTCTACTACCAATAGAAACCTTACACGGCCTAAGCATCCACATGCCACCCCGCTTTGCTGCAGCTATTGACTAGCATGTACCACTGTAGTCGGGAAATTACGACTATCCTCCTGCCTCTCGCCGTCCTTCTCGTGGAGCTCGAACCAATGAGCGACAACAACAGCAGCAGCAGCAGCAGCAGCAGCAGCCTCCGCTAAATCGTTTACAGCATCTCCGGGAGCTCTTAACATCGGAGCGTAACCGCGGTGACCTCGCCTTCGCCCGTGCTGTGGAGACCTTAAACCAAGAGATGGACGATTACCGCTCTTCTCGCTTCTGGGACCGTTCTAGCTTTGAGCAAGCCAGGGCAGCTCTCGACCAGCATATGCAACAGCTCCAGGAACGAACGAGACAAAGCCGTGCCAATACGGGCAGCTCAGGGCCACCGGTGCGTCCGCGTCCAGGAGTACCAAGACTGCAGCCTTTGAGTGCTCCAGTGGCGAACCCAGACGAAAGCGCTTCCGATCCCTCACGTTCTGATAGCAGAACTCCAAGGCCCCGAGCTGGTAGGGGTAGCGACCGACCTAATCGTCTGAGGCGGCCCAGAGATTCCAATACTTCCTCTCTCCTAGATACGCCGGTCCCTCACTTAGACTCTCCCACCGCCATGCCTCAACAGGTAGAAGATGAACACCAGTTGGACCGTGCAAGGACGAAACGTCGAAAGCTTGACACAGATGATAATAGAGAAGGATTACAGGGCTTCCGCTACGGTCAATATGGCCAGGTGGTGCCTGGGGCACTCAGGATGGAGTTGACTAGCTGCGATGGGGGAAGATATGAGCCGCATGGCGAGAGCTCATGGCCAGAGAACATACTTGGCAATGACGCTTCCGTATACTGTACGAAATCTGATCGCTGCAATCTTGTTCTGAAGCACCAGGGGGAGTCTCCGTTCTGCCTGAAGAAGATTGTAATCAAAGCGCCAAAATCATGCTACAACTCCCCGTACGTTTCAGTTGGGCTAGACGCTCTATCTCAGACTATCACTGACAATTTCAAAAGGGTCCGGGAAGGCATGGTTTTCGTATCAATGTCATGTGATGAAGTCCTAGCCCGTACAGCTGCTTTCGAAGTGCAATGGGAATCAACTCGGCCCTTCGCGCGGCATTTACCCGGCGGAATGCAACCATCCCAGGAGTATCTAAATGCATATCGACCTCCGCTGCAAAGCTTAGGTCGGGGCCCAGTTATTGACCCCTCCTCGGATTCAGAATCAGATAGTACTGATGACCCCGGCGCTGTAGAACCTAGTGCTAGCAATGTGCCAGACCCCACGTCTGAATTTCGAGTCACAACCGAGTACAGTGCGCAGTCCGACGTACGTCATGATCGTCTTGACCATATGGACGACGACGACCTGATTTCCCTTACGGATACCGATAGCATGCCCCTAGGGCGGATGGACGAGGACAACACAATATGCTCGGACAGTGAGATGAGCTTAAGCGACGATGATTCAAATGTCAGCACATTTACACGACGCCAGCGAGAGCTATCACGACGAATTCGAGCTATGCGTCGCCGCTATGTCGCAGAGCGAGAGGGCCAACCAAGGCGACGACCATACCTAGCCATGCCAACACCAGGTCTGCGCCCTGAAGGCACACTTGGCTCAGAGTCTCCTCAACTAATGAAACCACATGCTCGCTTTTCCATTGAGCGCAATAAAAGCATGGTCAGCATTAAATTCGATCCACCTCCGTATGTTGCTTCCCACTATACTTCTCTCAATAAGTATACATCAGTCTCTAACCAATTGATACAGCTCAGGACGATATATCCTCGTCAAACTATGGAGTCCTCACAGCGGCAAAAACATAGACATCCAAAGCATCATCGCCTACGGCTATGCCGGGACCAGATTCTTCCCTGCTTTGAGTTTCAGGTAAACCAAACCAGTGGGATTTCTCTTTTTTTCTCTTCCCCTTCTTCCTCCCTTCTTCTGAATCAAATCATACCAGAATGTTATCTGGGTCTGCTACTGTAGAATTCACTTGCCTACAATAATACAGCCAACCAGCACAACTAGACCAATGCACTTTGCGAAAGCTCGGCACGGAACTGCACGGAATGAACAATGCCTGGTGTTTATGGAGTATGGCGTCCATCGACTATCATTCCATGATTTGTTTCTTACCTTTTTCTTTTCTCTTTCCGAATGCTCAAACCCGGGCTGCTGACATGAACTTACCATCCCCGGGATTAATGGTAATTGTTGATGCCTTCTCTCATCGCCTCACATCACATGCTGAATTACTTCATGACCCATGAAACCCATTGCATGTCTTCATCTGACCATTCCCAAATGACAAATGGACATCATGATTATTCATTAGGTAGTAATTCATTCCATCGAAATGGAATGCCTAGAATGTACTTACTAGCTATCTTACTATCATATCTTCGAACATATTTCAGAAATTGTGAATTTGTAAAATAAATGGCTATTTATCACTCAATACATCAATCGTCAAAGGCCATGAACAGAAAAAACACAGGAAGGAGGTCAAGATCACTCAATCCAGCAGAAGTAAAATACAAGCAAAGTCATCATCCAACGAAACCCAGACTAGCATTGCGCCCTTTTCCGCGTTGAGTAAATCACAGTAAGAAGGAAGGAAAGTGAGAGATCAGCTCTTGTATACTGAGCCGTCATGTGAAATGAGTGACAAGGGTGGGAAAGTGTGATTAGGCATGAAAGACCCTGTCTGGGGTAGATCAGAGTGTCATGATTTGAGAGAAACCAGGCCCAAGATGCTATTAACGCATGGAACAAATATGCACGTATGTCGAGTCCCATAGCAGAAGGACGACCGGGTAGGCCAGCCAAAAGCAGGTAGGTATTTAGCAAGTTGGGGGTTTCCATAGACGTTGGTTGTCGTTATTAGCTGTCCCTGGGATGAACCAGGCCAGAACAAAAAAACGAGGGAAAGGTATTAAAATGAGCGTAGGAAAAGGAGGCGCCAGGAAGAATGGCATCCCGACGACAATAACCTGAGAATCGTCGGCAGACCGAAACATATGTACAAAGACGGGCCTCGGTCATCTGCAGCCACAGCGTGAAGTGAAACAAAATATGAAAAATTAGCAGGATCAACCCGCTATTAGATTTGTACGATCGTCAACCTGCACAGACAGCATTGCTGCAGGTCAACGTATCTCGAATCGATGCTGTCATTTCTCGTCTCTCGTGCAAAGATCGTCGAACGCCGAGCTTTCCTCTGAAATAGACGTAAATAGTGATCAAGCCAAATAGTACTCCGGAAAAAAAGAATCCAACTCCGCCCATAAGCAAAGAAAACGGGTTTTTTTTCTTTCCAAGAACGAAATTCAAATGGATATGTGAAGGTAAATTATATGACGACGACATCTCCCTCAGCATCCGCTGGGTCAGAGACCATCATATCACCATATTTACCAACAGTCATGAGCATCGAATCATCGTCAAGGTCAATGGCGCTATCATCATTGTTGGGAGCCTGGAAACCAGTCATGCTATCGGAAACACCGCTAGGCTTCTCGGTTTCCAATGTATTCTGGTTCGATTCGGCTTCCATCTGCGAGCGATGCATTGGTGTCTGTGTTTGCGTAAGACTCTCCGCTGATGTTGGACTGGCGGCCGACCTTGTCCTCGAATGAGCGGCGTGTTGGGACTCATTCTTGTCCGGCACTGGGCAGTTAGACGGTTTCATGAGGAAGCTGGTTGGCCCCTGCTGGTTGGAGCTCAGGGTTGCGTAGTGCAAGGTGCTTGGGGTGTAACGCATAAATCCTCCTTTTTCGGCCTGCCATAGCATCATTTCATGGAAGAAAACCTTGGTCATCCACCAGGCGCTGAAACTCTGGGCACCACCTAGAGTCAACCGTCGTAGTATGCAATCCCATAAAGCATCGACTTTCTCGATGATACACTGCGTACTGTGATGGGGGAATACGGAAGGTAGGTTGAGGATGAATGATATCCACTTGTCTGGAAAGTTGTAGTCATCTCCCGCAGCCGACTCCACGGGGTACTTGTGTGCCTGGATGTCTTCATCGGTATCTGGCCGGGTGTAGAACGGGAGGGCAGCAGAAGGATTCATGTCCGCAACAGGAGTAAGCAAAGCCCGAACATCATGCTTCAATACCAGTGCTGTTGCAAGTTCGGAACAGCGTGGGACATTCGCCTTCACGATCATCTCCTGGGGATCCACCAAGGTTTTGAAGTCGAACCACATCTGATTTCTGTTGTCGGGATGGCACAACCAAGCCGCAGCCGCGTTTGCAGATTGATTCACATCGAGCATGTGCTTCAGAAGGTTGCAGAAGATATGAGCCGGAATTAATCTTGCCTCCGATACATGCAGTGGCTGAGACTTGAATGTATCGGCAATATGGGCTGTAAGTTTCTGAGAGATCGAGCTGAAAGCATCCAACACGAGCTTGGGAACGACCTGCGTAGTAAGTGGCGCAACGAAAGCGATCATTTTCTGGTACATTATCCAGTCACATTCCTTGATCCACGGAGCAAGATTCGGGTGGGTTAGGAGTTTCTGGACTGGTACGGTCAAAGTTCCATGGAAGGCGGAGAAATATCGTAGCATGTTTCTTTCCTTGCAGTATCTGAAACTGTCGATGACGGAGATGCAGTGTGAACGGTAGAGAGCCGCAAGAGCCGCAGCAATCTTCGAATCCGTATTGGCTGGCAGATAGTCACTGATATCAGGAAGCTGCAGAGATTCGTTGTCCATTGGGGGAGAGTCGGAAGACGGTAGGTGAAGCATTTGGTGTATCAACTTTCCTGATGTGCTTGCCATATTGTCAAGTCTGATGGATGAACCAGTGTGAGACTCAGATGAAGATTGGCAGTCACATCCCGAAGTAGATGGGGTTGCAGTGAACTTTGGTGCAAAAGATGTCGTAGGCGAAGGGAATACAGCAGTATCTGCAGGAGGCTGTGGCGCAACACTAACACTGTGATCTATGTAAGTACTTGAATCCGTGAATGAGTCCATCACGTGACGCACCTCTTCTGCATCATGTCATCGACTTTGCTTTCAGTGACATTTGCTGCGCTGTTCGTGTTCGATGGCAACTGTGGATTGAGGGGTGGTGGCTTCTGCTGCTTCTCCTCAATGACAGTGAGGTCCACATAGTGATACTTCGATTCGCCCCGCACACCAAGTCTTCTAGTCTGCACATTTGGGAAGATAATGCGCACAAGCTTGCCGAAGGAAGCAGGGTTTAGAACTGATACTCGTTCTGTTCCACACTTCTCTGCATAGCAGCAGTACACGCGATCGCGGCGCACTGAGCCGCTGCTCTTGCGGCAGTTCTCCTTCAGCCTAGACTGTTTGTGAGCGAACATTCCTATACATGGAACTGCAATAAACAAGCCTTACCAAATCATCGCAAACACTTGTTTGACTTTCTCTGCCTTGCCTCCAGCGCCTTCATGCTTCAAGACCTCGGCTGCCATTTGCTTCAGCGAATACCCTTCATATTGGCGGAGCAGTTTGCGCAATTCGTTATCGTTGGCTAGCGACGAGCTGGACCCCTTCTTCTTCTTCGCGCCAGCCTCGGAGATATCATTTTCTTCCAGTACATGCTCAGGCACATGGTTCTCAATTCCACTGTCATACATAGCTGTGTATTGGGGCATCGGCACGCCCGCCAATCCATGGCTTGATAGACCAGAGGGGATGGAGTGATGTGACATATGGTGACTATGCATTGCATGGCTGGGAAATTCCTCTGCCCTGGGCATGACAGCATGGTGAGCATCCTGCATGGTCGGGTCGAGGGACGCTCCGTTCACCGGGTGCGACAACTGTTGGCCAAATCGCATGATGATATCCTCCGGGTTACCGCCGAAAACATTGTGACCAGCAGTGGGTTGGGTGGGCAGGAACTGGGAAAAGCCATCGGCAAGCTGTTGGTCCTGGGTCTGCTGGGTCGTGTTGGAGTGGATGCTAGCCGTCGAGCCTCTGGACCGCGGGCGACGACTGTTTCGGGACACTACGGTTTCGGAGCGTGATCTCATGAGATCAGCCGTCCCGGGGCGACTGTGAGTTGCTACTATCTGGGTTGCTTGGGAAGCAGCACTCGATGATTGGGAGGCCGCTCGGGCTGCGGTTCCTGCAAGTTAGCCGGCAGTCCAAGGTACAGCAGATGGAGAGGGAAGGCAATCAAGGTCTCCAGGTGCGGGAGAAGGTCAGATGGAAGCAGACACGTCGCCTGCAGGAAGGAAGGCAGCTTCTTACCCATCTCAGGAGGCATCTCTTTCTCTTTTAGGATCTGCTACGCTGTGCAGTGTCTGTCTGGGTTTCCTTGTTGCTGGGTGAGAGACGATCGGTAACCACGGGCAATAGCGTGTGTTTTGATCCTTCACGGAGCCACCCTCGACCGCACGAGGTCCACACCGCAAGAAGGACAGCAAGAACGTGAACCAACGGAGCTAGAAGTTGATGAGTTGTCGTCAAGGCATCAAGAGGGGTTGTCGAGCTGAAACAGGCTGGCTATGGAAGGCTCATAGCGACAGTGTCCAGAAGGTCGAAGTGTGGTGTTCGAAGGAGGATAAACAGAGAAATTGGTTCCTCAAGCAACGACCGGGCGCTTGTTTGGGTCACGCATCACGTGGTGCTTACCTAACTGACATTCCTCGTCACAAACAAACAAGTAACTAACAAGTATGTACTCCCGACCTCCTCGTGTTCCCCCAAATAGATAGGTATAGGTACCCTTATAAGAACTACCTACTGGCTCTTAAACTAGGGGTAGTTACTCTAGCATTCTTATTTCCATAATAGCCATTGTTATACCCTTTTGCGGCGATATGTTCTGCTTGACCGACCTGTGTTCACAACTATGACGACCCATCGTCGGTCACTTCAGCCGCATTTAGATTATCTAAGCTGAGCCCCGTGACTTCATCGGCCACGTCTAGTCTAGTCTCCAACACTAAGCAACAGACTTCCACTTTATACTTCCATCTCCACTTGAATCATACTATTTCGACCACAATGTCAATCCTTTCTCCTCCACCCATATGTGCATCTACAATACTATGACAGAACAACAGCGAGATAAAGATGGAAATGATCAATTCTTCTATAAATCTAACTGGTATCGCTTGCAAAACAGTGGTATCTCCAAATGCCGCTAAAAGAAAACCCGAATCAAGAATGTGTGGAGAAGAATCAAACATCTACTTCACCAATCCCACTACCCCATTTTTAACCCTTTTCCTCCCTAATTTCCGTTGGCTTTGGCCTTGAGTCTCCTTTCACGGGCATGTCGCCAGCCAGGGCCCCATCGATCTTCGACATACAGCAACGGAGTCATCACGAGGGTAATGCCGGCAAGCAAGAGGAAAGTATAATCCGGATTCAAGGCGTCAAGGATAGGCTGCACGACAGCCACACCGCCAGCTCCAAGCAGGCACCGCATCAGATTGTTCACTGCTGTCGCACTGGCGCTAGCACCTGGGTAAAGATCAATGACCAGAGCGCTGTTGATAGTGAAAAGCCCTGTTGAGCAGAACGCAATGAAGTACTGCAGAATGATAGGAACCGCCAGATGTGTGCGCAGAGACACACCGTACAGAGCAACGGTCACGATGAAGATGGCAATCACCCACCAGGTATTGCGCATCCGGGCAACCTCAATGGGGAAGTCGGGGTGTGATTTCAGATTGACACGTGTGCCTGCCGGGTAGCCGTGTTTCTCGCAATATTCGCGTTCGGTAAGGCGGTGGTTGTAATCCATGAGATAGCCGACCAGATAAGAGCCAGACATGCATCCGAAGCCTGTCGATGCATGAGCGATCATTCAAACCAAGTGTCAGAGAGGATCATGTTACTTACCATTGCCCAGGAAAGTAAGTCCAATATCCAGGGATGACAGGCCGTACACTTCGCTGAAGAGGTCGGTGGTACTGGATGTCACCATACTCCACACTGTGTACACGATACTTCCAAAGAACAGAGTGATGAAAACGTCCTTTTCGACGAGGAATGTCAAAGGAGCGAAAACCGATTTCCAGCTGCTTTGCTTCTTCTTCGCTTCAGGTTGCGCTCCCTCAACAACCCCCTTCTGGCCGGTGATCGAGTAGATGAAGGGTTTATGGATGCCATTGAGCTTTACAGTTCCATTTCCAGCAATTGGCCTCAATGTCTCCGGGAGGAGCACCAGAATGGACAGGAGACTCACGCCCCCGGCAATTATGAGGAACCAAAAGATAGATCGATAACCGAGATACTGGGTGAAGATGCCGCCGAAAACCGGCCCGATTCCTTGTCCAAGCATGCGAACTTGATTCTGTCAGCTTAGCCATCCGGCAAGCAAAGGGGGTATTCTTACCTCCACCGAAGATACCCACCAAGCTACCTCTTTCTTCCGAGTTTGTGATGTCACCAATCACTCCGGCTCCTAATCATGGTTAGCCAGATGCTATGATAGGCTGTGAGGTCACCCTTACCGATTGAGATGGTGGCCGCGCTACCAGCAGCCTGCAAGGCTCGGAAGGCCATGAGCTCACCATAGTTCTTCGATTCGGCAAGAGCGATATTGGCTACGAGGTAAACGACGAATGTTCCAATAAAGACAGGCCGTCTACCCGTGGCGTCTGACATGGAACCCCAGAAGCTAGGGGCGAGGCCTTGGACGATCATGTACACGGTGATGGTGAGAGTTGCGAGCGACATGCTGATGTTGAGGGACTATCATGATACAGTCAATATGCCGGGTTCAGGAAGGCATGGAACCGAGGTACTCACTTTTGAGACATCATCCAGGGCAGGGAAGTAAATGTTCGACGAAAGCGGGGAAAATATGGCGGCGAGGGAGACGATGCAAACCATTTGCAGCTTGCGAGACCGTGTGAAGATATGATGCGGTGGCTTCTCGGACGACTGAGCCTCGAGGGTCGAGGGCTCCGGAGAGAGAGATCCCTTGTCGGAGTCATTGTCTCTAGGGGTGACCTGTGGTACAGGGACCTTTTCAAGGTCTGATCTTGATGAAGATGTGGTTGAAGACATGATTGTTGATATGACTCGGGGCCAGCCTCGAAGCACGTTGGCAATCTGTGAACCACCTTGGGGAGGAATATCAAAGCTGAGATTGCAAGCCCGGAAGTGCGAGGCCAATGCACTTTATGTTCCGGAGTTTTGAAATTGATCTGGCACTGGGCCAAAACATCTTCGAAAACTCGATAAAAAAGCAGATGCAGGATTGCTCCACTGCGGAGCATCTTGGACAGACGGGGGGGCTATCCATCATCCATGACCTTCCTAAAGAGGGTAAATGTGGGTGGCAAGAGCCGGTGTTATCGCCAAGGTATGAACGGAGACGTGGGTTTAGGAGTATCTCTTCGGCCGGTCTTACTTGGCGACCAGTAGTCTAGGTCACATCCGAGAGAGTCCAAGCCGTCGGGCAGCCGACGAAGAATCAGAAACAAAAAAAAAATTGAAAAGGGCGAAAGGGCGGAGCTACCAAGATCTGCATACATGACGTGGGCCCGGCGTGGTGATGAAATTCCAGAACGAGCATGCTTTCCAGGCCATCCTGGACTACGACTAGCGCCTGCACCTCGAGAGCTGACGGATTTAGTCAACTTAGCATACAGATTTCCAGCGAATGGTGTGTGTGAAGGACCGGGCACGCCTGTCATGCGCAAGGGTCTAGATGGAAGCGGAGCCCGTGATAAGGGAGCTGAGCAGGCTATTCAGTGGCGCCGTGGCGGAGCGTTGGGCTACATGGTATGGAGTAGATAGGCCGTCGACTCTTCTCAGCCAACATCTTCCACATGTGTTGACGGAGAAGGCTGTCTCCCACGCAGAAGCTAAGCGTGATCAACACGGAGAGGCCCGATGCAACGCGAGACGGCAAGGCAAGTCATCAATTGACGACTCAGGACGCCAGGGTCCCTATCCCCCTCCCCCCTTTAGAAGGAGTAGTTGTAGGAAACAGGGAGCACGCACGCGCGCCAGTATGAGCAATCTGAGATCAGCCTGATTGGCGAACTGCTCAGGTGTAGTGGGTTGCTATGGATCTCGGGGATCTACATCAGGCCCATACGCACTAAGAAGGGGGGGTGTGGGAGGATGATTGCATGGGAGGCGAGGACCAAAAAAATCGAGTGCGACGCCCAGACAACGAGTTTTCTTGGGATGGATCCCTGACAAGCTGGCCAGCCTCGCTGGGCTGGTTCCACCGTGGCTGCAGATTGCGGAATTGGAGGTGGAGTGAAGCTATACCAAGACACCTTGAGGGAGCTCTCCCACGGGAGAATCGCCAACCACAACTCCACAGCCAATGAGCACCTGATCGGGTCAGTGCGGGAGGTCTACGTAACAGATGGTAAGCTTAAATATGAGACAAGTAGAAATTGCCATCAGGGGTGGTGGATAGGGTGAAAAAGGAGTCGTTGCGCAAACAGAATGGCAGTAGAAGTGAAGCAAAGAAAATACAGGATGGGGGAATCAACAGGGTGAGATGCATAATAATAGAAAGTGATGACGAAGATGCCGTGAGGATATGAGGCACCAATGCATGTAAATCCACGAAAACGGATAGTGTAGGGACTCTAGGGAGGTGTATGGAGTGTCGGAACACGCAGAGCAAGAGGGTCTGAGACTAATTGATCGCAATAGTGTGGTTGACGACGTAGATCGCGGATGGAGCAAGATGAGACCTTGAACTGGATCTCTACCTACTTTTCTCCTTCTTCCTCCGTGGGACTCCGTTCTACTACTACTACTATCTACTACTAACAGCACTACTAACTGTTCGACAGCAACTGTGCTGAAGAGCTAACCTCACTAGTAGCAGTTAATCAACCCCCGAAAAATCAAATTCGATAGATAACAACGACAACGGAACAATTTCCTCTGCCATCAGTCATGCTTACTATGTAAACCGAACGAGTACTACATATTTCACCGAATATTCTCCTCTCCCTTTTTTCCTCCTAAGCGACAACAACAACTACTACTCATGCCAAGGATCACAACAACAAAAAAAGGAACTTGTGCCAAGAGCACACCCTAATTCTTCCTTGATAAGAAGGTTAAAACACTACTACTAAATCAGCACTAAAACTACCCATAACCCATTCCTTCAAATCCATCCTCGCTGCGTCGTCCTGCACTAGCGCCGGAACCGCGAACTAAACAAGCAAATCAGGGGTCCCAAGCACACCATAACGTCCCTTTTCCCTCTTCTTTTTCGGCCCCTCTCTTTTCTCTTTTCTCTTTTTCTTTTTGATGATCATCGTATACCAAGTGATCCGGCAGTAGTGTGCGGATATCACAATTAAACTGAAATATTCTTATCTTCATTATTATTATTTTAATATTATTTATTTGGGCATCACTACTATATTACTAAACCAACTTGAAGACATAACAAAAAAAAAGGATTAAATATTTACGGAGTATCTATACTACAAACTAACTACGATGAAATATAGACTAGTGGGTGGCTCAGCAGAGATATTTCACCAACTAGTAGTAACAGTACGTAGTAAGTAACTTCACGAAAGTTATTATTTATTTATCTACTATTTACTTCAGGCTCAGACTCAGACCTCCCCCCCTCTCTCTCTGAGTCCCTCTCTACCCGAATCACCAATTCCGACTGGTTAAAGTTCCCTGCAAAGTGGAGGCGATGATCTACGCCGGCGGCCGCCACTTGAGACGGGCGGTCAATCGGGAGGCGTACGGGAGTAGAAACTGTTTAGTTTTTGTGTTTGGGGCTGGTCCGGTCCTGTCTTCTTGTTTCTTTTCTTGGCGGAAGTGGTTTTCGGATGGCTGATGTTTGAGGTGGTGTGTGCTGTGTTGTGTTGTGTTGATTTGTGTTGGATTATGTGTTGTTGTGTTGAGACGGTGAAGATATATCCATCCATCCATCCCATCTTTCGTAGAATTTATGATTCATGCAGTGGATGTGAGTATTTAGTTTATTGACTGCCTCTTCGTATTCAATGCCACCACCACCACCACCACCACTACTACTACGTACCACTACCACTACTGTGGAAGTAAGTAAGAGTACCTTTTGGACCAGATCGGGATCTAGACAAGATGCGAGCCGACGACTGAAGAAAAAATAATAAAAATAAAGAATCGAAAAGTATAATTAAATAAATAAAAAAGAGAATTTAAAAAAGTAGAATGAATAAATCAAAATGGGAGAGACTAGAACTAACTAGGTTATTGTTATCACGGCGCGGCCCTTGTTCAAAGCAACTCAATTCGATCCGGTATCTTCCGTTTTCTTTCTTTGCCTAGAAACTCTACTACATCTAGTAGACTACTACTTTACTGTGTAGAAAAACTTGTGGTAGTTAGATAGGTTTGGTCATCCGTCATTATGCACTTACATATTTAGTACCTGTCAGGACCTGCAGATAACAGAAAAGAAATAAGCAGAAAAGAAGAAGCAAAAAGATATATATTAAAGCTTTTTTTTTTTTTTTTTGTGCCCCTTGTCAACTCTCTCTCACTCTCACACACACTCTCTCTCCTTTAGCGAGGTTCAATTAATTTAATAACTAACTTACTGTAATTTATCCCGCTCCCCTCCCTCTCTCTCCGTTTGTGGCCAAACCCGAGAACCAGTCATATTGCACAGCCCGAGCGAAGTATGTATGTATGCATGCCTCGCTGCATGCTTACACAACCGATTCTGCCACACATTGAGTAGTAGATAGATACCGAATGATCTGTTGTATTACTGTACTCTCTCGGTTAGTGTGCTACTATCTTCCGACACGACCAAGAATCTTGGCCTGAGGCCAAGACAAAAAAAGACCAGGAATACGGAAAAGCCCAAGAAAGAAGAAACAACTATCTAAAATCGGGAATTGGTTGGGGTCTTCCAAGGCTCGGGTATGCAGCCAAGACAACACGAGAGAATGAGAAGAAATCTTGCAGTGTCGTTTGTTCTCGACCTGTCCATCTATCTATCTGTTTGTCTGTCTGCCATACTGCAGGAGGTATCGATTGTTGGTTAGGCTGAAATCGGTGATTATCAGTCATTCATGACATACCTGTGCATTTAGCTAGTTAGTATACAGTAGGATGTCGTCACATCAATATCACTATACGCTAATTGATCACAACTACTAGCTAGTTGAGTTAGTTGGTTAGCTATCTAGATAACTACGTAGTATACGTCTACAGTAGCAGCTTGACAGGCCTAAACTAGCACTACCACTACTACAAATACAATTAATTTATTTATTCCAACAACAACAGAAAAGTAATATACACATACATATGCACTTCATCTATTTTAATACTAGTAGTAGTTAGTACCCGCAAGCTTTGCGCACGTACAACACCTCTGTCATCGTCATTCTTATCTTCAGGGCTCGAGCATCAGCAGCAGCAGATCAGATCAATTAACATACTCGGTATAGCGTATATGTATTCTTCACATGGGACCTGGCAGACACATCTTCTCTCCTCTCACACTTTCTCTGCCTATCACTTTGACGTGCTGATATCTGAGACATCCCCCCCCTCCCTCCATCCATCCATCATCCATCCAAAACTTCCATATGCCCGTTTGTAACCACTCACAGAATTCTAAACAAACACAGATAACTGAATAAATAGAAAAGAGATAGATAGATAGATAAAGACCCCTGTTACACAGTAAGCGAAGCACACAGTAGAAGGTAAACTACCTAATGACTTTTCACTAATCCTGCACCTATAAGTCTTGGCTGCAGCCCGAAAGGAGGGGCAATTAATTTATTCACCAACCTTTTTGCTAAGGGTGTCCCGTTTGCCTCTTTCCCCCCTCTTCGCTTTTCTTCTGTTCGCTTCGCTTTTCGAAGTAGTACGCAATACAATAATGCACACGGGAGTAGAATCCCTGTCTTGCCGGTGCCGACCAGAAGGATTTTGGTTGCTCGGTATGGTGGTTCCTCGTCGGGATGAAGAGGGGAGGGGAAGGGGGGGAAGGTAGTCGGTAAACCTGCTTTCTTTCTTCCTTTCTTTCTATTTTCTACTTTTCAACTATAGAACTGAATGTGGAAGGGATGGGAGGGAGGAGCGTTACACAAAAAAAAGTATTATCTATTTATACCATATCATCAAACTTATCAATCTATATCACTCCTGTCTTATTAACCTTCAATAGGATGGAGATATTTCTTCTTTAGCATTAACTAGTATAAGTATATCATTGAAAGTTAAGCACACCCCCCTCCCCTCTTCATAGTACTCACCAACTAGACACCACTACCAACTAGATACCACCAAGTAAATGGATTTCAGCCACCTCAATCCCTCAAAACCAGGGTTAACCCCCACAACCCGAAAGCCATCAACAGAAACAAATGCAACATCGGGAAGCCGACGGACAGACCGGCATGCAGACAGAGCAGTTAGGACACACACGGGATGTTTCAGCTTTCTAAGCCACACACACATCGTTGGATTGGGCCGAAAAAAATCTAAAGCAACTAAGGTGGTAGCTAAGACTACGGATATTAATTAAGTGAGTGACAATAGTATAGTATAGTATAGGATAGTATAGTATACCGGGATATGAATGACCCTAAGTCGCGGCTAACTAGCTAACTAACTAGCTAGCTAACCAAAAGTACGTATGTACACAGTAGTAGCAACGTAGTAAAGTAGTAATAGTTCTAGACCAGGATTACATCCATGGCACGATTGCATAATCTTCCAATAACTTTGAACGATAACAACGAAGAAATGTGATTGATTGGCCTTACAGGGTCAGACACTAGATTTCACAAAACCAAACATAGTAGGTGATGTACACAGCCTACTTGCTTGCTTGCTTGCTTGCTTTCTAGCCAAAGTATATTACTATTATTATTATTATTATTTTATTATTATTAATATTGTGGTAGCCGAATAATGATCCATGATGATGATTGATGATTGATGATGATGGAAGTGATTGTCTGTCACGGCTGCTTGAAGCGGCAAATGATCTGATCCTAATCGGATATTCATCTCAAGTTAAGTTGGTCTTTCGTTCCCGGCCCGGTGCCAAGCCCCAACATTCCCGAAAACATGGACTATCCTTTTGCTCGGCCATACTGGCTGGGAGGATTCCGGGTATGTCCGATATGCCGATTCCATTCGGTTTAGTTTTTGTTGCAAGTTGCAACATGCAAGTATGTGCTTGGTGAGAATTGAGAAGGTTTCCCGGGTGGCCCTCAGTCATCTCATCTAGGCTAGTTTAGTTTATTTAGTTTAGCTTAGTCTGGTTCAAGTCTTCAGGCAACCATCCTTCAGTCACTAGGCTTCTAAGCGGGCCTGCACGTTGGCAACTCACTCACTCACTCCATTTTATTGAGTTTGGACCCTGCCGTGCTGGGTAGTACCAGACTCCATCTAGATTAATCTACTTTGTAGGATTCTGCTACACGGAGTCCGTGGGTTGCAATAACTACGGTGTAGATCATGACTCCGACTACAACATCAGTTTCCAAAAGCAAGAAAGAAATTCAGACCAAATTTACACAAGTGAACCTAATTACTTCCTTGCATCTCTAAACATAGGAGATATATCGACGAGAAAAAAGAGAAAATGAGACCAGATATAAGAGACAAAAAGTACAGTGTGGCCGCCATGGCTCGGACATCGAAAGGGAGTCGTCTAATGATAGAGAGATGGAGGGGAGGGGAAGAAGTCAAAAACCCCCGCCCATACTGGGCGAATAAGAGTGGTGAGTTTCGCCGAGGAACCGGCAGGGTTCAAGGGAATGTCTCCGCCTGCGTGCAGACTGTTATCAATTCGTCTAGACCAGATCCCTCTTGACGAATTCGTTCAGCAGCGCCTTGCCCAGGGAAGCGGGGCTGCGCTCGACAACAACACCAGCCGCCTCAAGAGCGGAGATCTTAGAGTCAGCGCCACCCTTGCCGCCGCTGACGATGGCTCCGGCGTGACCCATACGACGGCCCGGGGGAGCGCTAATGCCGGCGATGAATCCAACGGCGGGCTTGTTGTACTTGTTGTTGGCCTTGAGGAACTCGGCAGCATCCTCCTCGGCGCTACCACCGATCTCACCAATCATGATGATACCGTCGGTCTCCGGGTCCTCGAGGAAGATCTTCAGGCAGTCGATGAAGTTGGTGCCGGAGAAGGGGTCACCACCGATACCGACGACCAGGGACTGACCAAGACCAGCCTGGGTGGTCTGGTTGACGGCCTCGTAGGTCAGGGTACCGGACCGGGAGACGATACCGACACGGCCACGCTTGTGAATGAATCCAGGCATGATACCAATCTTGCACTGGCCCTATAACATCCGAAAATTTCATCATTAGCATCTTGACCCCTGTCCAGAAGGATCGCCTAGTGGTTTTTGGATGCAACTTACAGGAGCGATGATACCAGGGCAGTTAGGACCCACCAGACGGGTCTTGTTCTGCGTCTTCAGGATATCGGTGATACGAACCATGTCTGATTGATTGGTGGTCAGTCCTACACACCCAACATGCAGAGATCGTCGGCGCTACTCCATGGCTAATAAACATACCGTGTTGAGGGATACCCTCGGTGATACTATCCCAGTTGTTAGCACATGCTAGGCTCTTCTATCGTCATCGAGAGAGTTTTGCCTACCAGACAGCCAGAGGAATTTCGGCCTCGATGGCCTCCTCAATACCCTTAGCGGCCAAGGGGGGGCTAGACTTAATCATTAGCAAATGTTCCTTCTATTCTCGATTAGGACGGCCGGAAGCATACGGGACGAAGAGCGCAGTAGCGGTAGCTCCAGTCTCCTTGACGGCCTCGCTCACGTTGGCGAAGACGGGACGGTCAAGGTGCATCGAGCCGGCCTTCTTGGGGTTGGTTCCACCAACGACCTTGGTGCCTAGCAAGTTGTGAGTTTCCCATGTGAAACCGCCGGAGACACCTATCTAATTGGTGCAGACGTAGGAGGAGATAATACCATAGGCGATAGCTTGCTCAGCGTGGAAACTGCGGAAAGACGAAAAATAGCAACGTCAGCATCTCATGCATGATAAACAGCGTTCCCGGCGGATCGGGCCAAAAAAGACGTACGTTCCCTGCTTTCCAGTGAAACCCTGGAAGATGACCTTGGTCTCTCCGTTAATGCGAAGGTTGTTCACAGTCTCAGCATAAGCCGGGCTGGCCGAGGCAGAGTATGCCCGGCGCTGCGTGGCAGCAGCATTGCGAAGGGCAGCGACGGTGTTACGGCGGACGGCCTGCATGGTTGATGGGCAGGGAAAGAAACCCGGTAAGGGGAGATCGGAAAGAGGGGAGAGGTGTGAAAGTGAAGCACTACGAAGGTGCAAGAGAGAGTTTGTGGTTGGAGATAGAGAAGAGAGAGAAGAGTAGCCGTTTCAAACGCGCCGGACAGATTCGCTTTGGGGAATTTCGGGACAAAGCTTTAAGCGGATCCGAGTTGTCACGGGCGGTCGGTTGCCTCCCTCGGCCTCGCTGCTCTTTTTTTCCTGTTGCCGTTGTGCTGTTCCGCCGCATCTCCCCCACATTATCTTAGCTCTACGCTTCTCTTTTCGGTAGTGGCTATTCAAGATCCAGATCTAGATTTTGTATCTTTACTGATTTGGCCGGTTGATTGATTTTTCTACTCGTCTTTCTTTTTTTTTTGGCCCCGTCGCGCAGTTCGCGTGGTGTGCATTTCACCTCCTTCAAGATGGCGACCGCTACAATGACTATGCCGCCACTTCCCAAGTCTAAGAAAAATGCCAAACTTCCCCCGGAGAATGAACGTTTTATGAGAGCTTGCTCCGACATTGCGAATGCCCTTATCCAAGAATATGAAGCGCAACGCGATCCCAAGAAACCCAAGAGAGATATCAACCTCAACAAACTGCGGGGTCAAGTCGCCAAAAAGCATGCCCTGGCTACACAACCCCCATTGACGGCCATTATCGCGGCTGTCCCTGAGCACTATAAGAAATATATCCTTCCCAAGTTGATTGCGAAGCCCATCAGTATGTTTGCGATTCGCCTTTTCTGCGCTTAACCTTTTCTAACACCTGCTAGGAACGTCGTCCGGTATCGCGGTTGTTGCGGTCATGAGCAAACCCCATCGTTGTCCCCATATTGCCTACACCGGAAACATCTGCGTCTACTGCCCTGGTGGCCCTGATTCCGACTTTGAGTACTCTACACAGTCATATACCGGATATGAGCCGACGTCGATGCGTGCGATCCGCGCCCGTTACGATCCGTTTGAGCAGGCCCGAGGACGTGTGGACCAGATCAAGTCTCTGGGTCACAGCGTGGACAAGGTGGAGTACATCATCATGGGTGGAACATTCATGTCTCTGCCAGAGGACTACCGTGAGTCGTTTGTGGCTCAGCTGCACAACGCGCTCAGTGGATACCAGACGGACAATGTCGACGAAGCAGTACAGGCTGGTGAGATGAGTAACGTGAAGTGCGTGGGTATCACAATCGAAACAAGACCGGACTACTGTCTCGACCAACATTTGAGCAGTATGCTCCGCTACGGATGTACCAGATTGGAGATTGGTGTCCAGAGTCTGTATGAGGATGTCGCCAGAGACACAAACAGAGGTCACACTGTTGCGGCCGTCGCAGAAACATTCAAGCTTGCCAAGGATGCCGGCTTTAAGGTCGTCAGTCATATGATGCCGGATCTGCCCAACGTGGGCATGGAGCGTGACCTGTTCCAGTTCCAGGAATACTTCGAAAATCCGGCTTTCCGAACGGATGGTCTGAAGATCTACCCCACGCTGGTCATCCGTGGAACTGGTCTCTACGAGCTCTGGAGGACTGGTCGTTACAAGAACTACACGCCAAACGCCCTTATCGACCTGGTTGCCCGCATCCTCGCTCTGGTGCCCCCGTGGACACGTATCTACCGTGTCCAGCGTGATATCCCCATGCCCCTGGTGACCTCGGGAGTCGAGAACGGCAACCTGCGCGAACTAGCCTTGGCACGCATGAAGGACTTTGGCACCACCTGCCGCGACGTACGTACCCGTGAAGTCGGTATCAATGAAGTCAAGAACAAGATCCGCCCATCCCAAGTCGAGCTGATCCGCCGTGACTACACGGCCAACGGAGGCTGGGAGACATTCCTCGCCTATGAGGACCCCAAGCAGGATATCCTGATCGGTCTGCTGCGCCTGCGCAAGTGCAGCCCAACCCACACCTTCCGGCCCGAGTTCACCGGTCAGCAGACCAGTATCGTGCGTGAGCTGCACGTGTACGGATCTGCCGTTCCTCTCCACGGACGTGACCCACGCAAGTTCCAACACCGCGGATTCGGAACCCTGCTCATGGAAGAAGCAGAGCGCATCGCTCGCGAGGAGCACGGCAGCACAAAGATCAGTGTTATCTCTGGTGTCGGTGTGCGCAGCTACTACGCTCGTCTGGGATACACTCTCGATGGACCGTACATGTCCAAGATGCTGGACCCGATTGAAGACGAGGAGTTTTAAGCACTATCAGAGAAACAAAACCATTTCTGAATATGAATGATGTGCGGTATTGCAACATCACCAACAAACGATACTCGAAACACACAAAAGTCCTTCTTAGGTTATCTGCATGCGGCGTTGCTCGGGGTTGGTTCTCCATTATACTGTTATTCAGGGGAGCAGTAGCGAAATCGGTATATACCAAAAATGGGCGGGATTAGAGAAACTTGCATTGTACATATGGCGCTTGAGCCGATTTGCTTGCCTACCACTACTACTACTATCTAACTTATGAGGATGAATGATACATGTTACATGTGTATTGGTACTTACTTGAGCCTTCTGTTACAGATAGTACTTCGCTCGCTGGTACTATTCGTCTATGAACGAGCCAACAGTGAAATGTCATGATGGATGATGATGATGGATTGAACATAACTGCGGACACACAAGTTCTATTTGAACAAAGACTATATACATATACAACCCGCAAAATACACCAGAAAAAAGAACGGCGCAAAAAAGATCAATCAATCCAAACATCCATCACATCACGTCGCAACTGAAGAAGCTATCAATAATCAATCCAATACCACTCCGGCTTTACGATAAGCAAGCGAGGATGGAGTGAGCCTCCCACGATCAGATTGTCATACGTAGCACAGCACACGCAGACAATATCGTCATTCCTTTCCTTTCTCTTTCTCTTACATCCAGAAAAAGTATGCCCCCCTCCCGGGATAGAATATATGGTACATCTCTCGATGATCCATCCGCATCTGCATCGATATTCTTCTTCCTACACCAGCAAGATAAAGCGACGCAATCCACCTCAAAATCGCAAAGCAATGTTGAACATCATTTAACTCAACGATATAGCCCCGCCCCTCCGGGCCCTCATGTGCAAGTAAGCCTGGAAAGCGCAGAACACGAAGAAAGCCTACACCAGCCATCGATCGGTCAGCATATCCTTTCATTCTTTCTCTCTCTTTTTTCCCTCTTTCATCTCCACCACTCCAATCCATATACATCAGGATTCAGGGGGATAAACACGTACAATATAAACCAACACGGCGGTGAAAATCGAAGCTGCGACCGCGGCGCCATCTTCAGGTTCGCCTTCGGAGCCAGTGAAACCGGGGTGTTCGCTCTATTCCATGACTCTTTTTGTCAGAATACTCCTTTCTTTTTGGACGATAATAGAATATATTGATGTGGTATAAAACGCACCTTGTATAGCGAACCTAGGACGGAGAGGATAACGATGGCGAAGACGGAGATGACCACGCTATTTCAATGTCCCCTTGTATTAGCTAGCTGGTCTGGTTCTGGAGTCGCGCTGGGTGGATATATTGTGGACGTACCAGGACCATGCGTTGAGGGCGGAGACGACGGGCTTCATCTTGTATGATCTGTGTATGATTGGGGCACCTTCGGGGGGTGAGAGAGGGAGGAGGGAGAGTCGGGGAGTGGCTGGCTGGCTGGCGCGGCTCGGGTGGTTGATGGTGATACCCGTTATCCGATGAGATGCGATGAGATATGCGGACTAGCGATGGGGATGTATTGGTCGCTGACACAGGTAAAAAGAGTGATGGAACTTTCAGATTGCCTGTCCAGGCTGCCGTTAAGAGAGGGGGGATGAGGCCGTTGATGTCGTTGGATGATGTCGAGGATCGCAGGTGCCGGTGGAGACCTCCGGTGTGTTGGCGCTAAGCTGTTTTGGGGCGGGCGGTTGTGTGTCGAGACTTCTTGTCCGCGTCATGGTGTTGCACTGGATGGTTATACTTTGTCCCGTCTGGGGATTGGGTCTTTCAACTTATAGTATAGGACAAGGGGGTGTTTAAGATCTTGTGAGGTGTTGTTCTTTGAATTTGCGAGGTCTGTTTGAAGTATACTACTGGTTTCATTCATGCCCTCAGTGTTCTTAGTCACTGAAATATATATATACATCATCTGCCATGCCTCATGTCTATTTTCACCCACAACCATCATCTCTTCAATCCAACAACTACACCCTAATGCGTTTTGTTCCATTCTATACACTCATCAAACGTTACCCCAGATCCACCAAAGATATCCAACGCACTTCCAATCGTCAAATCCACCTTCCCTTGACTGCTAACGTGAACCTTCTCCAGATCCTGAAGATTCCGAGCACCTCCGGCATAGGTGACAGGGATAGTACACCACTGGGACAGCTTAGACACGAGCTCCTCATCAACGCCCTGTTGCAGACCCTCAACATCTGCAGCGTGAATGAGGAACTCGGAACAGTAGGGCTCCAAGAGCGCAATTGATTCTGCTTTCGGTTAGTTGTACTTCATACAATGACTGTTATCACAGCGAGGGAACAGAGAAAGCAAAGCCATAACAACAAAACCTTCAATCCAAAACCAAGTTATCATGCTTACCTTGCGTAATCTCCATTTCAGTAATCGTCTGCCAGCGATTCATAGCCACAAACCACGTGTTGCCCTTCTTCCTGCAGCTCAGGTCCAAGACCAGCTTAGACCTATCACCATCCAGCGCAGCAAGAACAGACTGCAGCCGTTCAAGAGAGAATTTGCCCTCCGGGAAGAGGAACGATGTGATGATAACCTGCAATTGCAACATTAGCCATTACACTGCATAACAACACAATCCACCACAACCTAACCCCCATCCATCCACCTATCCACACCAAAAAAAGAAGAAAGTAGAAACAGAGAAAAACCAACCTTCTCAGCCCCCATCTCAATCCAATACTTCGCATTCTGATCCGTAATGCCCCCCGCAACCTGCAACCCAGCAGGCCAAGTCCTCAACGCCTCCTTAGCAGCCTCATCATTGCCCGGACCGAGCATAACAACGTGTCCACCTCTCAAATCATTCTTCCTATACAGTTCCGCATAGTGACTCGCCGGCAACTTCGACACATAATTCGTCTTCAAATCCGCCGCAACACTGCTCAACGTTCCGCCCACTATCTGCTTCACCTGGCCGGAGTGTAAATCAATGCAGGGACGGAATTTGGTCATTTTGATGAAGAATATCCTCTGACGTGACCACCACAAGTCACCCACTCAATTCGTGTGTCTGATCGGTACTGTCGTGAATGAATGAATGACTCTATCTATTCCCCCCCACGGTTTTGTGGAAATCCGACGAGGGGTTGCGCGGGTTATCTTATCTTCACGTGATGGGAATTATACAGTATGGAGAATAGGTGGGTTACATAAGCCGGTTGGTTTTACGGCAAAGTCGTCACTTATCGCGCGCATTATTTTTTTCCGCCGGGACGAGTGGTTTGGTCGTTACAGCATTTTATTGTTTGGTTTATAGCAGCAGCACAAGGAATTGACAATGGTCGGAAAGCGGAAGAGAGAGGCTGCTGTTGTCTCTAGGACTACGAAGGTGGATGAGGAGGAGGAGAAGACGACGCCACAGACGGAGACGACTGATGCGTCTGCTACGGATGTTTTTCGCAAATTCTTTGAGGCGCAGTTTCAGCCGTTGGAGGTGCCTGGGGGCCAGGTGACCCGTGGTGATGAGTCGGATGAAGAAGACAGCGAGGATGAGGACTTTGAGGAGGGATCTGAATCGGGCTCTGATTGGGATGGTCTTTCCGGAGAGGAAGACGAGGCTCCGGTTGAGGTGGTTGAGCATCGCGATATCAAGAGTCAGGATTTGTTGGATAAGAAGGCACGCAAGGCGTTTATGGTATGTCTACGAAATGTGCGTGTGCTGTTATGGTTTCTTTGCTAATTCGCCTTTACTAGACCTCGAAACCACCCTCGTATTCCGAAGAACCGAAGCCGGCGAAAAAGAAGGCCAAGAAGGAAAAGAGCGATGATGACGAGGACGCCATGGATGCGGATAATCTGAAGAATGATCTCGCCTTGCAACGGCTCCTCAAGGAATCCCATCTGCTCGAGTCGGCGAATGAGCTTGCGCCAACCGGTAAAAACCGAATCAAGGCTCTCGACCTGAGAATGCAGGAACTGGGGGCAAAGGCATCTCTGTATAAGCAGAAAATGCCCACAGCGCACAGAAGAGGCATCAAGGAGAAGGCGGAAATGAAGGAAGATAGGCGCCGACGCGAAGCCAAGGAGAACGGTATCATCCTCGAGAAGCCCGCACCGAAATCAAATCCAGCCAGCACCAAGCGTCGGGAGCGCGGTGTCGGAGGTGCTTCTATCGGAAAATTTGCGGGTGGTGCTTTGAACCTGAGCAAGCGTGACGTGGCCGCCATTCAAGGCCCGCGCCGCACGACAAAGGGCAAGGGCAGGGGCAGAGGACGTCGCTAGGCCTGCCTAAGAGCCATAAGTGGCAGTACTAGCCACGCCTGACACCACTCCCAGTCAGATCCCTTTACGTCCCGTGCGCGCCCAGAGCACGCCGCCCTGATTCGACATGGATTGGCTGTCGAGCGTATCCTAGCCCCAGTAATGCTTACCGGAAGAGGGGTTGTAGTCTTGTTTCTTCACATGAGGAACTTTCTGTCAATCCTTCGCCTTCCTCTTGTTCTTCGGCTGTTTCACCAACACGCCCCGACCCCTTTGTGAAGGTCTACCGTGTCCAGACTGCTGTGATCGGTCGCGATCGAGTCCTCGATGTGCCGCAACAAAGGGGAGAGCAGAACGATGCGCCCGCTCGTAATGAGGACGTCGAGATGGCCCCGGCGTCCATGCTGCCTGCAGCCTTGATTCAATGCTGAAACTTCTGATTTGCCCGCTCAAACCTTATTCTCCGAAACGCCCTAAGACAGTGTGCGAAGCACGTTCCAATAGCACCAAACTATGTGCGAGACCGAGCACGCTGTTCCGAATACGGTGATATCCCCGAGTCGAGCTAAGGTTTGAGGACGAGACCCCCAATTCTGAGACAGCCTATGGCCTTAGGACGTTTGAGAAGGTCGACGGACATGAGAATACCCCAGAGGTTGGCCAGTTTTAGTCGCTAGGTGCTGTCTATAAACAGCTGAAGCACGAGTCATCCTAGATAGATAGATCTTAGAAAGTGTCTAGTCTCTTGTCGAGCAAAAATAGAACATCCCCATCTCGTATAGAGACACCCGGTGAAAGGGCGTCGCATGAACCGACTGTAAACAAGACTTTTAGTACTTTTTAGCTCGATACCTTGGAGAACTACTATCAAGGTACACGTCAGTTCTCTCCTGTAGTAGCGCTCACCAAATGTAGAGTTGAGAAACCTAGGTTCTCATCTGATCAGTCATACTCCTTTTTTCCCATCTCTAGCTCGGTCTCGGTTTAAGCCAGCCTAATAAGGACTAAGAGTTTGCCAGTCTGATATGATTGAGTTTGCCAGTTCTGCGGCTACAGGCACACCGATCTGCTACTAGCGGATAAACGTCCCACCCTCAGGCAGTTCCTCTGTCTGCTTATCTAGTTCCGGTGTACCGGGGTACCTGCATGAATAATCCGATATTATTAGGTTAGTGCAATAGCGGTTCCGTGGTTCCAATTCTCTAGTTCAGGTACCGCTGCCGTGAAGGGGAATGGAGAAGCCGCAAAAGGAGAAAAAAAAATTGTATGCGAATTGCTCAGGCGTCAATAATAGTTCCCATTATTGTTATGCATCCATCCGGTTTTGTTAGTCATCTCCCACTAAATTCTGCATGCTCGTGCCTTTACACGAACCACAAGCCATGAGGCGGGACAGGGAGACATCTTCGTCGTTTCAGATTCTGCACGTAACCATTCCGAGCAGTGTACTTTGACACTTGCACCGGAATCGCTTGGAAATGTCGCTTAGTACGAGTCAGAAGTCTGAGTCGTGACCCGTAGAGACAGGGTGGTTGGTGCCTTCTGGAGAAGTCTAGACGATATCGTGCAAGCTGGATCTGGATTATTGCCGACTACACTTGGCATTTATCACCCCTTGAGCGGAACTCTACCGAATCGCGCATGAAGCCGGATTGGTGTCTATAGCGTGTTGTTGTTGATAGCATGATGCGGAGTTGGAGTATCCATGTCTAGTGGTAGAAAATGCCGCTATATGATCCTTCATGCAGGAACGTGGGAAAAAAAATGCGTAATCCCCGCTCTTAGTGCTCACCTACCTGCTTGGCATCTTGACAATGCACTAGATAGCTGGTGTGATTAGGCCCATGAATATCTTGTCACGGTATGATGGAAAAAGTCACTCATCTGTTGTCCTCAATATCGAGAAGTCAACAATGTGGAGGATCGAGAGACAAGGGCAAGCTAGCTGATCGATCTATGGCCTGGGCAGGAACTTAGAGGCAAGAGGTGGATTCGCGGACACGGAATTCCAGCTTTCTCCGTTGGTCGCCATATAGAACAGAGGCTAATACCAAAACCCGAGGTTTAAACGGCGAGAGAACAAGGCCGCTGATCATCTCCATTCCGATATATCCGGCCATTCCATTTGCTGACTGGCGGAGACAGATTCTCCAGGAGCCAGTGTGCTTCTCTTGGGTCTCCGAGGTTTATTGGCATGGTTCACGGATTTATATCAGTTTGTGGGATAGTACGACTGTTGTCAACAAGCGACTATTGTGTGTGTGCGAAATCCTAGGTGAAAGAGGCCGACCAAGCTGGCCTACTAACCATCGAACGTATCGGCAATCCGGAAGGAAGAGATGTATCAGGCTGGGAGGATCAGCATAGGGACGGCGCATTCGCTACACATTCCACTAAGGAGCTGACAGTTGTAAACAGAACCCGGACGGATGCGACTCTAAGCTCCCCCGCACGTTCTCGAGTCAGGCCGGGAGTTTCATCTTGGACACTACTCCAGCTTAGCTTCATGGCTAGATACGAGACACAAGCTATCACCCGAACAGAAGGTAGAGATGTAGAAACTAGAAAGATGGACCTAGCGTTGGTCCGGCCTCTGTTTGATCGCCCTGAGCTGCCTATCTCATATCCCCGACAGATAGCAGTACAGGCCGAGGCCGAGTGCGGCACAGACTCATACAGTAAGAGATAGATGTTGCCCAGGTGGTCCTGGCAGTGACGGATGGCGGAAGTTGGAACAGTGCTGGACTTTTCTAGATGGTTTCAGACCTGACGATCAAACCCAGGCCCGTTGCACAGAGAGCGGGCCAAGCCTTCCCTTGCTGGAAACGCGGCCTTTCCTCTTCGCAGAAGGACAGAAAGGGTAAGTCAAAGTAGAATGGCCTTTTTCTGAACTAACTTACTACTAAGGCACTAAGTAACGAGCTAATGCCGGCTTTACCAATGGCGACCTGGTGGTCAGCAAGCCGGCAGAGGCGGCCGTAATTTATGGCCCCATTTGGTCTCCATTGAGAACCCCATGGAATCCAGGCACAATTGCCTATTCCGGCCTGGTTGCCACCCTATTAGGGTCTGGAAGGATTCAACCGTCAGGGGAGAGCTTGAGTTTCCAAGTTGTCCTTAGTACCACTTAGCATCTTCGATGGAGTACTGGAGTACTATCTACTGGCACTATTTGCCATGCTAACCTTAGTCTCGCTATGCTTCCGACTGTTGCTACTGGATTCGAGCCATCCCGACTCCATCCTAACCCCATTTCAATCCCCATCCTTACGCCGTTCTTCCACTTCCTTTCGCAACTGCTCCGAGAACTATTGCGAGATATCGTGAGAACTTACGTAGTCTGCTCCGAAGAGGCGTCCAGACTAAAAGACATGGCTTTGGATAACTCTAAATGTGTACGGGTGCGAGCTATCGGCGCCCTCTCGGGATACTCGGTCTTTCGGACTTCTCCCAAATGCAGCAACCAGCCTCCGGCATTTTTGACTGGGTCTTCGGAGAATTTATCATGGGTAGCAAGGGGTCTCTTCCCACCGACCCTGATCGATGACAGTGCTCAGATATCAGCCTGTCTATTTTTGTGATTTCTTGGTGGTCCCTGACCTCTCCTGACCGGCATACCCATGATGCCCCCCCCTTTTTTTTGCCCAGCACACGCAGTCGTTGTAGTCTGCACAGTGCACGGTGACTATCTCTGTAGGTCTTTCTCTCTTTCTCTGCGGACATTCAGAATTCGGCCGAAACTGTGGAGTAGACTACCTACATAAAGATCTTGACGATCGGGCCAATGACCGCCTGACAATCCCAGCACCGCTGCACTAAAGTATGCCTCTATAACCAGCATACCGACTATACTAGCCATCTTAATCTCCTTGAACGGGCTGAAGTGGAGGAAGTACAGTATAGGGGGCAATCATGGCCTTACGGCACACTTCGGACAGACTTTCGGAAGACACATCCTACCATGGATACCACAAGAATTGGGCTGTTAAGGCTTGGCGACTTAGCTTCGCCGTTTTCGCATCCATCCTTTGGATTGCGCAGATCACCCCCTGATGCTCAACGTCCTGACCGTATGATGGCATGCTCCGGGGTTGAACCGGCTAGACCTCATTTTTCGCATCACCGCCTTTTCTCTCCCAGATTACCTAGCAAACAATTGCTTTCAGATTTGTCATTGTGATCGCGTTAAACGAATGGGTTAGCTCGGGTCACGAAACATGGATTGCGACATTACCCGCGCTTGTTTCCTATCCTGCGACAGTGATTCAGCCTGGTATGTGACTCAGGCGATCATTATGTCATCTCTGACATACCAGTGATAATATCATCAGGCATCTATGAATTCAGACGACGAGGACGATCTTGATGTTCTTAGAGTTAGGAACATACCCCATAAAGCACGATCCCAATATCGAAGTGCACTATATTGATGCACACGGACCAAACCTTGATGTCTCAAAAATGAGCTCGGGTAATCGGGCCCCTCATACTGTGTGCGATTTAATTTAGATTGTTGTCTGCATCTTGTGAAAGAGTCAGGTGAATGTGATTTAGTCGATCGTGATAATTTGTATCCGATATTAATCTTTATTTGGAGGCTATGGTTGGTGGGCCAATGGGCGTAGCGCTTGCCGCTATGATGGTGATTGTGATTGATCATCTTGATCAGTTATATACGTCCAAAGACAATCAGAGGGCAGAAAGTACCAACTAAGTAGGTACTTACCAACTTACCGGGGTTTACTTTCCCAACTACTACTATCTTAAGTGACCCCCTCAACCAGCCTTGAGCGGCAAATCTCACCGGTCATGCGTCCCTTGGTGGCAGTGGCGTTTTGGGCTGTAGGCTATTCCTATCTTTGAGCAGCTAAGCCCACCATGCTTTTGGAAAATGTATGTGTAGTGTATGTACATGCGTGTAAGCACTGCCTGGCCGAGTGACCTCCTCCATCGGTACCCTTGATCTTCCCAAACAAAGGGGGGCCATATGCAAGCCGAAGGGGGCAAAACATATCATACTGTCCCACTACTTCGGTAGACTTCCCAAGAGGCTACTATCTACTAACTGTACAATACCAAGGATTGTACATCATTGTGCGCCACGATCAAACTGGTCATCACGTAAGATCAGTCAGTCGGTTTATTTTTGGTGCCGTCAATTACTTGTTGCCCTGAAGAGTTTCTACTAGTTGGATACTACTTCGGAAACCCGCATAACAACCCTGCATGTAATTCGCCTGTTGGACAGAAACTGGGCGGTGGTACTGGTGCATGGCTAGTCTGACAATCAGATGAGCCCATGACAAGTAGGTAATACAACACTGCCATTGCCATGCCATGCCATGCCATGCTATGCTACACAGGCAATCATTTGTAGATGACGATAGCATGGCATAGCCGCCAGATATCCAACCACACATTGAAGAAGCAGGTTGGAAGCCTTTGTCGTACTGTGTTGCTAGAACAAACACAAAACAAAGGTGATGGATGGATGGGCTATTACTAGCTACCCTACTAGTCTACTAGTCTACTAGTCATACTGTAGCTACAAGTAGTCACATACAGGTAAGTAAGTAGGCAAGGGTAACCAAAGCTATCTCACAGAGAGACAGAGAAAGGCACACACTATCACGACTGGAAAGTGGATATTGCTTCTCTCAGTTCAATTGGGGCCACTGAAAATTGTGGGTTGGAAGGGATAATCCATGCCAGCCATTGGCGGAGTAGTAAGCGCTCACCAGAATTCTGAAACAAGGGGCGAATGCTTCAAGATTGTTTCCCGCGCCAGTTTGATCGGGTGTGCAGGCTTGGCGTTGTGGCCTTTTCTTGGTTCCACCCAGGGCGGCAAACCCAGCGAGGCGCCTTGGTTTGTGATTTCATTTCCATGCCTTGACCAAGCGGGTAGCATTGCTGGCACAAAGGGTGTAAAAAAAGAAAAAAATGAAGAAGGAAGGGTAGTGGACTACTCACTACTGTAGAAGAAGGTTGGTAGCGATGAATTGGGCGGTTAAGCAACCCGCATCTTCTCGTTTCTTATTCGATGTGACTTCCCACTTACCATAGCCGCTGGCTGTGATATGCAGTGCTAGTGTCAATGGTGGGTTGTGTGTCTGTGTATGTGTGTAATGCTTGGATAGGCTGGAGACCTGGCAAATGGCCCCCAAGAAGAATGAGGCCCCCAAAAAATCATTGCCTAAGTAAGTTGAAAAGAGGAGGGTACATCGCCCGTGCGCGCCTATGTGCATATCTGGTGGTGTACAACTACTTACTACACAATATTTACTCTTACTACAACACAGAGGGAACGCTTCTCCTGATTTCCCCTTTTCCAAAAGCTTCTGGTAGTAATATCGGGATGCCAAGAGATAGAGCTTACTTGTGTTAAGGCTCCCTGGATCCCACTCAAGGAATCATGTCCACAGAGAAAGCGTACTGAACTACTGATATCCTATTTTGGTTGCAAATCCGAATTCCCAACAGTCAGGTCGTCGGATACCCATGATCCATCATGGAGGTGCCTAGGCTACCGGACCAACTCCACTTTTGCATGTTCTGTTTGCCCATTCCTTTTCTTCTGTGTAAGGTTAGCCACACCTTCCCCACACATAGCAGAAAGCCAGTAAATATCGCGCGGCCCATGATGTAAGATATCTTCAGGAAGCGCTCTTCAAATTAACAGTCGCCAAGTCGGAGCAGGTAGGCTACCCCACAGAATCAATGGGATTGGCTTAGAGCTTTGGGGTGTATGATTGCAAGCTGCAGGAAGAGACAGGGTGTTGTAGGATGATTATTTTGTAGTATATGTGAGTTAGTATGTAGTACTAGAGGTCCTTTCAACAGATGATTTTCCTTTTTCCTTTTTCCTTTTTTCTCATTTCAATGTTGGTATGACCGACCAGAAAATCAACTGACTAGTAAGTTGAACTACTTAACAAGATAACTTACTCCGTACTGATTGCTCTTACCACCTTCCAGCAGGTTTCTATGAATAAGTTTAGCAACGATGGAGGTGGACTAACCCAAGAGGGAGGCGGGCCCGGCAACAAAAAAATCACTAACGGATGGGATGGATTGGAATCTTTGGAAGTCGGCGGCAGCCCCACTGTCTGGTAATCTGGTTATCCTCCTGGTACCTGACCGTTTGAATACCTAAATATCTTACCATTGACCCCACTTTTTGGAGGTGTGATTTCGTTGCTAAGAGAAGCAAATAGCAGGATAATCGGTCCTGGGGGGAGGTTACTTCAGGGAGCAGCCCTTTCCACCATACGTGTATAATTCCTGTATCGTGTGATTTGATTACCGGGAGGGCCCTCTCTCTCCTCTCTTTCTCTCTCCTCTCTCCTCTTTTTGCCCTTAGGCTCTCTCAGACTTTCTGTCCTCTTTTTTTTTCTCCTCTTTTGTTATTATATTATTATTTTATTTTATTTACTCTAAAATATTCTTTTTCATTTTTTTTTATTTCTTCCCTTTCCCCCCTGCCCTGAAGTCGGTCCCTGGCGCCCGTCTCCACTTATATTTTCCTATTCTTTACTCAGTGGGTAAAAAAAAGCCCTACTTTTTCGCCGTGCGCGTATCCCGGAGCCCAACCAACTAAGTAAGTAAGTAACTTAGTCAAGCCGCCCAGGAGGGAGAGAAGAAAGTAGTCGAAAGAGAGACTCCAGAAGTGGGCGACTCGATCCGCGCGTCTCGGTCGGCGGCGCTCCCTGAATTCCTCCTCCCAGACCCAAAGTCTCCGTCTCTCGACACTGGCTGGTCGTTTAAAATTATTATTGTTCTTTTTCCCGATCTTATTATTTATTGTTAGATTATTATTTTATCGATTGGCATTATTATTACCGGTTACCGACTGCCCTTCCATACTTGATCTGTACCTCATCTCTGCTGTAAAAAAGCAAGTCCCTACTTCATCCCTCCACTTCTTCCTCTTCCTCTCTTCCCCTTCCCCTCCTACTCTTTCCCCATCGCGACTGGCATCTCTTGTTTTTCTTCTTCCATTTTTACTTCGTCCTTCCTCTTCTTCTTCTTCTTCACCTCCTTTCGTTTCAGTTCACATCCCCATCTTCGCCGTGCGAGTTATCTCAACCCAAGGGACTTGTAATCGGGCTGGCCCAGTTCAACTCTCTGTTGCTCTCTCTCTTTCTCACTGCCTTTCATTTGCCCTTTGTTGACGAGGGTTCGGCACAACGTCAGCGCCTAACTACTTGCTTGCTACTCTTTCCATACAAGAGGCTGGCACCTCTTTTTTTCCTACCCCATCAGCTGTGTTTGGATAACCCTTTTGTGTTTCACGATCCCGTCGTCGAACACCCTATATCCAAACCTGTTTCTATCTTTATATAGCAACCAATCCTCCGAGATCGCTCCCCTTGATTCCTTGCGAGTGGTTGTTTGTCCGCTTTCCTAACCGGGTGTTGTGACTGTGCGTAACTCCTTGCTCTGCCCAACCGGTGCTCTGTGACACCGTCCACTTGCCGCTTCCCATGGCGCTCTTCTTTGTTCGCGCTTATGCTTGCAAGCAAACCGTCGTTTTAAGATTTGACTGATTCCCCGACAGACTACTGTATCACATCCGCTATGTATTCCCAACATGGTGCCCCTATGGCGCCTCCCCAAAAGCCGGAGACGTTTATGCTTTCCACTGAGGCCCAGCAAAGCCTTCCACATGACGCGCAAGTCGCGCTGCAGCAGGTTGACAATCGTACGTTTTCCTTTGCGATGCTTACAACGCCTGTATCTCCAGTCTGGCTTTCCAGTGCATTCAAACCCAGGCCCTCTGATGGACTCCTGACTGATGGTCCATCTCTGGTATAGTCAAATACTTTCTCCTCTCGGCGCCAGTGGACTGGCATGCAGATCAACTCATCCGGCGCTTCTTGCTTCCCACTGGCGACTACATCTCTTGCGTCTTATGGTTAGTTGCGATCGTCGCAATGCCATGCAGTTGATCAAAGAACACCTAAACTGATTCGCGATAGGAGTAATCTCTTTCACATCTCCGGAACCGACATCGTCAGATGCCTCGCATTCAGATTCCAGGCCTTCGGGCGTCCCGTGAAGAATTCGAAGAAGTTCGAGGAGGGTATCTTCTCGGACTTGCGAAACCTCAAGGCCGGAACTGATGCTACTCTAGAAGAACCCAAGAGCCCGTTCCTCGACTTCCTCTACAAGAACAATTGCATTCGAACCCAGAAAAAGCAGAAAGTCTTCTACTGGTACAGTGTGCCACACGATCGGCTGTTTCTCGATGCGTTGGAACGTGATCTGAAGCGGGAGAAAATGGGGCAGGAGGCGACCACGGTTGCGGTCAGCGAGCCTGCTCTGTCTTTCGAGTTCGATTCATCCCAGTCGCTGTATGAACAACTCACAAAGGCACAACAAGCAAATTCCTCATCGTTTGCTGCACACGCAAGTACGACATATGGCCAACCCGCATCCCCAGTGGTTCGGACCGTTGACGCTATGCCTCCTCCCCAGATGGCTCCCCAGATGGCTCCCCCGGCGCTACCCCTTCTCCCGGACGAGTCGGGCAATCCGGCGATGTACAACCCAGTTCCTATGCCCACCACCCTGGCCCAGAGCGTTATTAAGCGCGAAGCCGAATACGGGCACATTCAATACGACCGCAATGGCATGCCCATTGCTCGTCTACACCAGCGCCATGCCTCCATGCCCACCTTCGTCGAATACTCGCCGGCGCCATCGTTCGTTTCGTCTCAATACGAGGACTACAGCAACCGGGGTCTATCGTTCGAGCCTGTTACACCTCCTCAGCACAGCTCCCACCTTGGAGCTGAACCGGCATACATCGCTAACGAAGACACCGGTCTCTACACCGCCATCCCCGATATCTCTTCCGCAACCCACTTCAATCCAATGATGCAGCTACCCCCGTCGAACCTTGCCCATGCGCACTACCCGGCGCCTGCAAGAACTTTCCCTTCAAATGTCTACTCGGTCATCGAAGGCTCTCCTACATACAAGCAACGTAGGCGGCGGTCTTCGATACCCCCGAGTATCACCAGCGTTGGCGCTGGGCCGCACCCCCAGGTGACTAGTGCACCGAACCAAGCTGTTGCGTACGCTGCCCATAAACCCAGCGACCTTCGTCGCTCAGTCTCTAGCTCGGTGGCTCCGGTAGCGGAGGTGGATGAGTCTCATCATGATCAGTCTTTCAGGGCTGCCAATGGCTATCGTGCCGCAGTCCTTCCCCAGAAGAACCTGCTGCATGAGATGTCCCGCAACAGCACCCCGCTGCCGAGTCTCGAGGAAAACCCCGAGCAGGGTACCTTGGCTCTTGCAAATCAACCAGATGACTTAGCGCCTCTCCCTAGCGGTGAGGCGCTAGATGCATCTGTCCAGAACAGTGCGACGAATAAGAATGACCGATACGGTCCCATCCGTCGTGCTCGGAGCGCTACCATGATGGAGCTCGGCCCCTACCCGCAGAAGTCACACTCCTGCCCCATTCCATCATGTGGACGCCTCTTCAAGAGATTAGAACATTTGAAACGGTAAGCTGCAAAATTCTATTCTTATGAGCTTCCCAATTGGTCCGGGTTCCTGAAGGGATCGGCGGAAGCCTTAAAGCCATTGTTTCTGTAGCCGCCGACTAACATGAAGGATGCAGCCACGTGAGAACACACACCCAGGAGAGGCCCTACCCTTGTCCTTACTGCAACAAAGCATTCTCCCGATCGGATAATCTGGCACAGTAAGTTATCAGCATGTTAACTCAGTATTTTTTTTTTTTTCAGGATGCTAATCTGCCTTACAGACACCGTCGAATCCACGAGGCTCAACAGGATGGGCAGCAGCCCCTTTCTGGCCACGAGGAAGACCTGGAAAATGAAGAGAACGGATTTGGTTCAGCCGAGGAGGGATCTTCCCCGTCTGAATCTGTCTCAGGTGCCATGGTGAATGTTCCTGGCATGACCACGATGCCCTCCGCTATGACCCTGCCATCGGCTATGCCCACAATGGTCGCTCCTCACATGATTGCGCCTCAACTCTTGCAGCAGCAGCTATGAGTGATGCGCCATGGTGGTCCTCTAACTGGTTGATTCTTTGCCAGACATGTCACACATTACTCTGTTCGCTCTGTTCAGCCCTTACTGATGCTTTTGCATCTCGACCCTCGGTCGTCTACTGTGTTTGTTCTCACTAATTAACTCGAGGAGTTGAGGGCGCGTGTCTGCATACAAAACGTCCCTTACTCCGTTCTTGATTGATTGCATCGCCAAGTGTACGCTGTTCGGCCCTGTGGCTCCTGTACGTTGATGCCACGTCACTGAGGCTCGGTTGACAGCTATTGGCTTCCTGCAGGATGTCGTCTCCTGCTTTGCGGCCTTGTCCCCGGGTGATAGCGGGGCTGCTTCCAGATTTGGATTGAATCTTCCTTTGTTTCCTATTTGCGGTCGGTCTGGATTTGGTGTCCATAATAAGCGTTACATGTGTTCGTTCCTCGGGGTTGGTAAGCTGTTGTCTCTACCCCATAATTGTGCTTGTTCTTTTTTACCTTGTCTCCTTTTGTTCGGTCGGGTTCCTGGTTTTATTTGTTTTATGTGCTATGTTGATAATGGGCTTTCTTGTACTATTTCATTTATCGCGGTGATGGGAATATTTGGTGGGTTGGATTACAGATGAGGGTTGATCAAAAAGGGCATATAGCTTGAAAAGGCTACTTTTCTTTGCTCGTGGGATATTTTGCGGCTCTCCAGGCACACCTGAAGCGGGGATGCAAGAAGGGGGTCTGGATTTGAAGCTTCTTCCATTATAGATATTCCGAGAAGATGGGTTCTTGTGTCTGCGACGGGCGTGCATAGGTTGAGCACATACATATAGATATGAATCAAATGGTAATGAAACCCATGCTGTTAAAGGACTAGTAGCCTTAAAAGTAAGTCAGGGGATGGATGTTTGTCACCTGTCAGACGACTGCGTGTCTCCGCCTGATCCAATCGTGACCCGTTCGACCCGGCTTCCAGATCGGGCTATATCACGTGCATGGCCTGCTGACGTCGACCCGATTCTACAAGGTATCGTCATCCAAGACACCCCCATCGTATTCATCGGGAATGCCTCCTCTTTATTTCTCTGCATTGAGCTGTTCTTCTAGTCCGCCTAGCATGGTGCAAGACTAGGAACCCAAAGGGTTGATCTTCGTGCCATACCTCCTATCTGCTGATACTGCTCCCTGAGCGCTTCACTTTCCATAAATACATACTCGCGTGTCCACTACTACCTCTTGCCGAACCCTGAGGAATCCAACCACGTTTCAACAGCCTGTTTGAGATTATCACACACTATATTGCACTACCACTTGCTTCAACCTCCGGCAGGAAGAAGCCACAGAACGGTTGCATTCCATACTGGACTAGCTTGTGTACCACGGCCTTTCCAAACCCTTGGGTCTATCTATCCACTTCTAACCATTCTATATGCTACTAGTCCCGCGTGTGCTATCTTCGGGGCTTTTTCTATCCCATGAATGACTAAAGCAGGAAGTCCCTGATCGTATCACACACACGCGCGGTAACTTCTTTTGAATTCCCCGATTGTCAACAGGGGATCGTTGTGTCCAGCAACGCTGCTTTTAGCTAGATCAAATGCCAGAGACGCATGAGCGGTTCGCTGACGAAACTTCCCCTTTGGTGGGAGCATCTGACAATAATCAAGTGCATTCGATGTCAAGAAATGGAGATAACAACGGGACCAGCGGGGCTGGAGATGCTCACCATCTGTCTGAGACGAAGAGCAGCTGGTACCTGTTTTTGTTGACTTTGAGCATTGGCGGGTAGGTGGCTAGTCTGGTCCGTTGGCGATCTAGTCTAGGACTGTTTCTGTGTGGTGTATGGCTTTTGCCCGAAGCTGACGAGTTGTTGTTCTAGTCTTCAGGTTGTGTGGTCCACTGAGCTATCAAATGGATCGGTAAGCTACCACTGCTTCTGGGGCTTCATGTGGGAATAGGGTGCTGATTATGTTCCTGAGCATAGCCCTACCTCCTGTCCCTCGGAATGAGCAAGGCTTTACTTGCATTCGTTTGGATTGCTGGTCCTATCACAGGTACCCTTGTGCAGCCATATATCGGCATCTGCAGCGACAATTGCCGCATATCATGGGGCAAGAGGAAGCCGTTCATGGTAGTGGGCGGCATTGCGACGGTTATCTCTCTCCTTGCTCTCGCCTGGGTCAAGGAGATGACCGGAGGCTTCCTTGGCCTTTTCGGTGTTGATCCGGCCTCCAGTGCAACGCGGACAGTGGTCATTGTACTGGCCACCATCCTGATGTACTGCCTTGACTTTTCTGTAAATACTGGTAGGTTTCCTTATGCTTCGCTTATCTGTGCAAACTTAAAGTGACTGTTCGGTTGCAGTGCAGGCAGGCATCCGGTGTTTCATTGTGGATAATGCCCCTTCGCACCAGCAGGAGGCGGCGAATGCATGGGCTAGTCGGCTCACTGGCGTTGGTAACATTCTTGGGTACATTTTTGGATACATGGACCTGCCCAAATGGTTCCCATTTTTGGGAAACACACAGTTCAAAGTCCTCTGTGCATTGGCGTCCATCGCACTTGGGATAACGTTGCTGGTCAGCTGTTTATACATTAAAGAACGCGATCCCCGTCTAGATGGCACGCCCTCGTCGGGGAACCCTGGGCTTGTGACATTCTTCAAGCACGTTTTCAAGTCGATCAAACACCTGCCGCCGGAGATTGCCAAGGTGTGCGAAGTTCAACTTGCCGCGTGGGTGGGTTGGTTCCCTTTCCTTTTCTATTCCACGACATATATCGGGCAGCTCTTTGTGAATCCGATTTTCGATGGACACCCGGGTCTCTCGGATGATGATATAAACAAAGCTTGGGAAGAAGCTACGAGAATTGGGACATTTGCGCTGCTGGTCTACGCAATCATCTCATTTGTGACAAACTTAACGCTGCCTGTCCTTGTTGTTCCTACCTACAAGTCAGCTGTTCCTTCTGAGCCCACTCCTACGGAAGGTGAGTCGGAGGACGAGCCCTTCCTAGGCAACAGAAGGCTGTCTACATCCTCAATTAGCACTGCCATGGAAGCACCCGCGCCCATCTTGGGAATCGATAAGGGCGATTCGGGAGAGAATAAGTGGCTAGCGAAGTTGCAGATCCCCGGATTTACCCTTCGGCGTGCGTGGCTCATGTCGCACATCCTGTTCGCTGTCTGCATGTTTAGCACATTCTTCATCTATTCTTACCAGGCGGCAACGGTGGTTATCGGGATCGTTGGTATCTCGTGGGCATTGACGCTTTGGGCACCCTTTGCCCTAATCTCTGCGGAGGTCTCCCGCATTGACACGGAGCGTCGCATCCGGCGACATCAGAATGGGGGTGCAGTCTCTGAGCAGCCTCGCGATGATACGAGATTACCAGCCCGAGCCAATACCGACGAGCAAGACCTGGAGAATGGATCACCCAATCCAACTACAAAGGCAGGGGAGGTGGAAGAGGAGGAAAATCTGGCACAGGCAGGGATCATCCTCGGACTGCACAATGTGGCCATCTCGGCGCCACAAATCATCTCGAGTCTGATTTCTAGTGCGATTTTCAAGGCGTTCCAGAAGCCTCGGGGTGAGCCGTGGGATGACAGTGTCGGGTGGGTGATGAGGTTCGGGGGTTGCGCGGCAGTACTGGCGGCAGTGCTGACCAGCAGGCTTACCGAGGGAGCAAGGGGAGTGAGTGTTTCATCGTAGGAGTTTGTATGATTGGTGTGGAGTAACAGACACAATGATAGTAATTGACATTAAGCAACTATACATGGATGGAGAGTTATCATCATCTGTAACACCAGGCCGAAGTGGAAGGAATAGTAGAAACAAAATTGACCCGTTATTGTAGGCAAAAAGTAAGTAACCAGCAATAGTTCATTCTATTGAGGCGACGTCACACGCCAGGAGGATCAGCGGGCCGAACAGCGACGGGTCTTGGCCACGCGGGACTCCGGCGGGCGTTGACGAATACTTGTCCCCTACAACTCATGCCAGCTTTCGCTTCACACATCTTTACAGTCTCTCGCTTTTCGCTGCTGTTGCGCCTTTTTGCCTCCCGTCAGGTCTTTTGCGATCGGCAGATTATGTGTGCCTGGTCCCCGTACCAGAGACTCGCTGCTGGGCGTTAAACCGTCATCCGCGTCGTGATTGCGAGGGATATCCCCAAACAATGGCTACCCAAGTGATGGGCGACTTTTTACACCAGCTACTCCGTATGTCTCCAATTTCCCATGCGATACTAGTGGTTCAGTGAGGAGGATGTCAAAGCTTCGGGTTGATGGTTGACAAATCCCTGGGGCTTCCTCTGTGAGGAGGCGGCGGCGGCCCCTTGGGTGTGATGGATGCATACGCGGTCGGGCAATTTGAAACGAAAATGATCACTAACGACCTCGTGCTTCTCAGGGAGAGCTGTGGATTCGGATACGGACCCCGATGATGGTACGCGCATTATACTTCTCCCCAAAATATTCTATCTCTCGTCTTGACCATTCGATCTGACAATGTCGGGTTTACAGCAGATGCTCCGGATACCGGCGATAAGGAGTTCTTCAGCTCCTGGGCGCTCTTCATCCTGATTATGTTGTTGATGTTCGCGCTATTCACGAGTTACATTCTCCAACAGAAGAAGATCCAGGCGGTTCATGAAACAGTGCTGTCTATATTTGCGGGTACGTCGATCGCAGCTTGGTTGTTTCCTTCTCGGAGATTATGAGGATCAGGCGCTCATGGGTGTGGGATAACTTTAGGCATGTTCGTCGGATTGATCATCCGATTGAGTCCTGAGTCACCTATTCAGGATAGCGTCACCTTCGATTATCAATTCTTCTTCAACCTTCTCCTTCCTCCGATTATTTTGGCGTCGGGCTACGAACTACACCAGGCGAACTTCTTCCGAAACATCGGTACCATTCTCACCTTCGCTTTCGCGGGAACTTTCATCTCTGCTATTGTGTTGGGACTGGTCTTGTTTGTCTGGACGAGAATTCCGTTGGATGGGTTGAATATCTCCTTCGTTGAGGCTATCGCAGTCGGTGCGACTCTGTCGGCGACGGATCCAGTCACTATCTTGGCTATCTTCAACTTGTACAAAGTCGAGCCGAAGCTCTACACGGTCATTTTTGGCGAGTCGATCTTGAACGATGCCATCGCTATTGTGTTATTCGAGACTGCGCAGAAGTACGCCGACAGCGATGCGGGTTCCTTGACTTTCTTGAACCTGTTCGAGGCTATTGGAGTGTTCTTGCTGGTTTTCTTTGGAAGTATGATGGTGGGTATCATCGTCGGCATTATGACCGCTCTGGGCTTGAAGTACACGCATGTGCGCCGCCAGCCCAAGATTGAGAGTTGCTTGATTGTCCTTATCGCCTATGCCAGTTACTTCTTCTCGAATGGTGTCTATCTGTCTGGTGAGTGATGTGCTTTTCACCAATGGTGTGAAGCAAGCTGACATTCGTAGGCATTGTGTCTCTTCTGTTCTGTGGAATCACCCTCAAACACTATGCGTACTACAACATGTCGCGCCGTACCCAACTCACCACGAAATACCTCTTCCAAGTGATGGCGCAGTTGTCGGAGAACTTTATCTTCATTTATCTCGGACTCGACTTGCTCGTCCAAAGACATCTACAGTTCAAGCCTCTCTTTATCCTGGTCGCCGTTTTCGGTATCTGTATTGCGCGTTACTTGGCGGTGTTCCCGCTGTCCAAGGCGATCAACTGGTTCATCCGATACAGAGCCCGTCGCCGCGGCATGGATGTTGCTGACGAGCTGCCCTTCGCTTATCAAGCAATGCTTTTCTGGGCAGGTCTGCGCGGAGCTGTCGGTGTTGCGCTGGCCGCGGGCCTGAAGGGCGTCAACGCCCCGGCGCTGCGAGCCACTGTTCTCGTGGTGGTGGTGTTGACCGTCATCATTTTCGGTGGCACGACGGCCCGGATGTTGGAGATTCTGGGAATTCGGACCGGAGTTGTTGAAGAGATCGAATCGGACGATGAGTTTGACATTGAGGTCACCAACGGTGGCACCTACTACAAACGCTCCGATACAGGCTTGGGATACACGCCTCGCCGTATGGACTCGACCATTCCGTTGGACGGAGTGCCGCGCGGCGATATAGACCGGAACAACAGCTATTCGAGCGGCAACAACCGTCGCCCCAGCCCTCCTCCATCCGGCTCGGGCCGTACGCGAGGCCATGCCCGGCTCTATTCCAACGCATACAGCCAGAGAGATTCAGGGCGTGATCGTACGTCGACAGCCACGCTGCTGGGTGGTGCCGCCCGCAGCCACAGCGATAGCGATGTGGCCAGTGAGGACGAGTTTGGCTTGAGGACCACTGGAAAGAACCGTGTGGCAGATGCCGATCAATTGGACGCTTTTGACCTTGATGTCGAGGATGCGCCGTCCGATGACGACCTCCCCCCGTCCGCCCCGGCGCCGACTACGTCGCGCCTCAGGCGATCGCCGTCCCAGCCTCAACAATATTTGGAGCCGTCGCAGACCACACCCCCTAACAATACCTCGCCTAACCGGCGCGAAACCGGATTGAGTGCTCGCGATGCCATTCGAGACCTCTTCTCGGGAGGACCGTCCGGGGACCACGCGGCGTGGTTCCGGCAGTTGGACGAAGATTATATCAAGCCTCGACTTTTGTTAGATCAGTCGAACCACAAGGGGCCTGGTGCTGTTTAGATGATACTCCATTCGTTTCCTTTTCCACCTTGTGTGTACTCATAATGCATGATTCCAACTTCTGTTCCACTGTTTCTTCTGCCAGCCTCCTATTTCCGGGATGGATGTTCCTTCTGCTCGACCCCTGGGGATCTGTCGGTGGTTGTAGCTCGCCCTGTTGCGTTCAGTAGCGAGTATGCTCCAGACAGTAATCCCCTTTTTCTTATGCGGGGGTGCTTGTATATCCACTATATACCGGTGCAGCTGCTTCTGTATTGTTGTTCTTTGGCATAGCCGGGTCTGGACACCCTGGACACATGTCATTGTGTATGATTGCCATGTTTCATTTTAGATCTGAATGATTGAGATTCTTCTTGTTCGTTGAATTGCAATGAAGCACATGCGTAGGTAATATACTGCAATCCATAGATAAATAAGCCCATCAAGCCAAGCCCGTCTAGTCGGACAGGCCGATCCCCCTCTCACTAGTAGACGCCTGATCCCCAGCTGGCAGTACCGGCAGAGTACTTACTGACTAGCAGTAAACCTCGGAATAATCCTCCTTCCCCCTCTCCTGTCACTTCCGATTCCGAATGGGCAATCGGCAATGGATCCTTCGTGACAAGCCTCCAAACTCTGGTGCTCCAGCGCGGGTTGTTATCAGGCGCAGGACCATCCAGATTGGCTGCTCGGGCGTTGTGCTAGGGTTCCCCCCGCGATAAGCAGTCGTGATAACAGCATCCCAGTCTTGCAGCTCTCCTGATCGAGAGCGTCTCTTCTCGTTCGTTGGTTGATTTTACTAGGATGTGGCTACTTACCTATTTGGTTGCGCGACGCCACCGATGTGTTGTGCTTATCGGAGGATGAATGGATTATCAGCACTGTTTCTTTTATTTTTCTCCCATTCGGCGTAAAAGATGGATGATAGTTAGATACTTGTTATACTCCCGATGGATTGGAGGAGGTCTGGAACCCCGCGCTCTTGGTAGTGGAACTAGTATAAGTTGAGTGTCTGGTGCTTGTGCATCCTTCTGCTGTCATTCACGTTTCTCCTTTCATCGCTCTGTTTGTTATCTGCTGTTCCTTCGCTATTTTTTTTTTTTTCCATGATGGCGGAAAAGCTCAAGGATGCTGCTCGTGTGGCTGATGAAGATGCCCCCGTCGAGCAGGGGGATTCGCAGCTTTTGGGTATGTCATACTATCATCTTTACTTTTATCGAGTTGTTGGTTTTTTCTGGTTGCTTGTTTGTGCTGATCGCATCGGATAAGCTACGCTGGGGTATAAGCAGGAACTGCGTCGTCATTATTCCACCGTCCAGGTCTTCGCTATCGCTTTTAGTATTATGGGATTGTTGCCCTCGATTGCCTCGACACTTTCCTATTCGATTCCTGCTGGTCCTGCGGGCATGGTTTGGGTATGGTTGCATATGCATGCTGGATTTACATACATGGGGAATTCTTGGCTAACTTGAGTTAGGGTAAGGGTTTCGCTGTTGTTTGGTAAACTCTAGGTAGAGATTCTGATGACTCGTGCAGGATGGTTCTCTGCCAGTGTGTTTATCTTCATCGTGGCTTTGGCCATGGTATGTTTGCTGCGCAATATCTCACATGCTTATCAAATTGCTGAATGCTCAACTACTCCACTGATATAGGCCGACCTAGCATCCGCCATGCCGACAGCCGGTGGTCTCTACTTCTGGACTCACTACTTCAGCGGCGAGAAGTGGAAGAACCCTCTCAGCTTCGTAGTAGGGTACAGCAATAGTCTCGGACTCATCGGCGGCGTCTGCTCCATCGATTGTACGCGAATCCCCCGACCCTCCGTATCCTCCCATCGCTGACCCTAGCCGACAAGACGGCTTCGCTACAATGCTCCTCTCCGTCGTATCAATCGCGCGTGATGGAAACTGGACTGCCTCTCGACCCGTCCTATACGGCACCTACGTCGCCTGCGTGGTCGTCCACGGCCTCATCGCCATCTTCTGCGCGCGCATCATGCCCAAAATCCAGTCCGCCTGTATCGTGAGCAACGTCGGCCTCGTCCTGGCCACCGTCCTCGCTCTGCCCATCGGTAAAGCCGTCCGCGGGGGACAGATCAACTCGGGAACATATGTCTTCGGACACTCTGAGAATCTGACAACCTGGCCCCAGGGCTGGACCTTCATGCTATCGTGGATGTCGCCCATCTGGACCATCGGCGCATTCGACTCCTGCGTGCACATGAGCGAGGAAGCAAGCCATGCGGCGCGTGCTGTACCCTTAGGGATCATCTGGTCTGCGGGACTCTGCGGACTGTTAGGGTTTGTATCTCTCGCGCTCATCGCTGCCGTGATCAACCCGGATCTCAATGCCGTGCTGAACTCGAGTTTCGGTCAGCCAATGGCGCAGGTAGTACTCACCCACCCAACCCTTCCATTCCCTCCATCTTATACCTATACCCAAGAATAGCATTAACCGAAGGTACAGATCTACTACGACGCCCTCGGCAAAAGCGGCGCCCTGGGCTTCATGGTCGTCGTAACAATCGTCCAATTCTTCATGGGTCTAAGCTTGGTACACATCCCCCCCTAATCACCATCACCATCCCAACCACCCATCAACATACATCCTCACAAAAAACAATGAAACTCATACTAAAATAATCCAGGTCGTCGCCGCCTCCCGCCAAAGCTGGGCCTTCTCGCGCGACGGCGCCCTCCCCTTCTCCTCCTTCTTCCGACACGTCAGCAAACGCGTCCGCTACCAACCCGTCCGAATGGTCTGCTTCGTCGTCCTCGTCTCCGTCATCCTAGGTCTCCTCTGTCTTATTGATGAAGCTGCCTCTAGCGCCCTCTTCTCCCTCGCCGTCGCGGGCAATGATCTCGCTTGGATGGTCCCCATCCTTAGTCGTCTTGTCTGGGGTAAGGAGCGCTTCCATCCAGGAGAGTTTTATACGGGGTGGTTTAGTAAACCAATTGCTGTTACTGCTGTCGTTTATTTGGCGTATGTTATTGTCTTGAGTATGTTTCCTACGGGGGGGCCGGGGCCGTCGCGTAAGTTTATTCTATCTATCCCTTCCCCCCGTCTTGGTTGGGTGGTTGGGTTGGGGAGGTTGAAAGCTAATGATGGTTGGTGTGGGTGTATAGCGCAGGATATGAATTATACGATTGTGATTAATGGGAGTTTGTGGTTGGGCGCGATGGTTTATTATGTGGTTTATGCGAGGAAGGTGTATAGGGGGCCGCAGATGACGGTGGGTGCGGGTGGGGAGTCGAGTGGGGATGAGAAGTGAGGGTTTGTTTGTTTGGTTGTATGGATAATGGATGGGGCCTGATGGTGGGGTGGTATCATAGAGGGATTACTGCTATTTCAATCGCAAGGATTATAGGGATTATCGTTAGTTGTATAGAATCATGGTGGTTACTAGATTATGTTGTAACTTACATCCATTGAATGGAGTATAGACTTGGTGTACTTTATCTACTATACTAGACATCTGATTAGATATTAACTAGGTAGTGTTGGAAGTGGTAATGTGATGTGACTGATGATTATGCATGATGGGGGAAGCATGGATGTAAGACAATGTGAGTTTGCAGCATGGCGTGCCTCGTCTACTTGATATATGTTGTATCACGTGTGGTATGATAGAAGGAATCAATTATTTAGTATCATTTATCATGTTTAACCTGCCATAGAGACATTATCGTAGTCGTAAGCCCATCATAGTAGTCACTTCCAGTACAAATGCATGTTCAGGATTGGTTTAAACACTCCGTCTGACCAGCAACTCGTGAAGCCATGTCCTAACGCCAGTTCTTTCCGTGTCTACTCGCTTACTGAGGTACTTCAAGGACATACCGACCGGCGATCTGGCCTTGTTCTGTTGTCTTGTTGTTAGTGGGATTAATAAAAATATAAGCAGGTATACAACATACCCATCAGTTCGAAGATGCGCGGCAAATCCTCCAGAGGAGCCGTCTTGAACGGAGCTTTGATGAGTCCGCGAGCAAAGAAGTCTACCGCTTCCACGCCATCCTGTCGGTTGCCAACGTAGCTTCCCTTGATGTTGATCATACGGACAACGGTGTTGAAGACAGGGGCTCGAAGGAACGCGCCGGCTGGCAGGCCGATAGCGACGACACTGCCCTTGGAGCGAACATACTCGGTTGCTTGCTGAAAGGGCTTTTCGGCCACAGCGAGAAGGATCACAGCATGAGCGCCCAGACCTTCCGGAGTGGCTGCCTTGACGTCCTCAACCACGTCCTTGGACGTCTTGAAGTCGATGTATGCCTGCATTGTGGGTATGTGATTAGCCAAATGTGGTGGTATCGGGAGAATTGGGGGCTTACCTCCGATCCGAGTTTCTCGCACATGGCTCTCTTCTCATCGCCACCGTCGATAGAAATGGTACGAAGTCCCATTGCCTTGGCGTACTGCAGAGCCAGCGATCCGAGTCCACCTCCGGCGCCGACAATGGCGACAGTCTGGCCGGGACGGGCTCCAGACTCCTTCAATCCCTTGTAGACGGTGATACCGGCACAGAGGATCGGAGCGACAGCATCAAGGGGAACTTCCTTGGGAAGCTTCGACGCATGACTGGCCTTGGCGACGGCATACTGCTGGAACGTACCATCGACGGTGTAGCCGGATAGCGAAGCGTGAGGACAGAGGGGTTCGTCGGCCTGCTTGCAGAACTCACAAGCCAAGCAGGATCCGTTCAACCATTTGATACCAGCGTGGTCTCCAACTTCAAACTCATTGACGAGTTCACCCGTGGCGACGACCACGCCAGCTCCTTCATGTCCGCCCACGAGAGGAAGCTTCAAATCGAGGGGCCAGTCACCCTTCATGGCGTGCAAGTCGGTGTGGCAAACTCCGGTATACCGGATCTTGACCAAAATCTCGTCCGGGCCAGGCTTTGCAACGGGGATCTCCTTGTAAACAAGGGGTCCACCTTTCTTCTCGACCACTTGGGCCCATTGCTTCTCCGGGATAGTCATGTTTGGCAGACCGGGCAATCGGTTGAGATAAGTAGATGAGGAAGATACGATGTGATGTGAAGTTGATGAAAGCAATTGATGTTTATGTGAGCCGAATAATCAGGGTCTCCCAGGTCAAGGGGCGAGAAACCTTCGTGGCTTTATGTAGTTGCGTCCTGGTGGTGTTGCCGGGTATGACGGACAGGTGGGGTGATGTCCGCCCATCGCCGGAAGTGAATTGGGGATCGAGTGACGTCGAACCAGGAGGATCCAGTGGCAGGACAGGGATTCATGCCAGGAGACATTGACAAGGAAGTAGTAGTCACCGAGCCTAGAGCTGGCCCTTGGTCTTTCGGCCGGGCGGCCATCCTCGGGCTTACAGCATGCCCAATTCAGTAAGAGACGATATTCACAGAACAGCCCAGTAAAGATGTATGCCCCAAGCCACTATTGGAAAATATCCCGCATCAATGTCTCACTGGGTTTAAGTGGTTGAGTATCCCGATCCATGGCTTGTCGGGATGGCGGGACATGGCAGACGGGATAGACGTCATGGAAACTCAAGCTCTCTCCGCAGTTTTCCATTCGCGGGAAATGCGTGGGGGGAAATGAACATCCTGAAACCCCAGATGTATACGAGGAACGCTGGCTATAAAGACCCTCTATTATCAGATCCCCGCTATTAGAACCGCATTAAGTCGGCCCAGCCCCAGCTTGCAGCATCTGGTTCGTGTTGGCAAAGAGGGGTTGATTATTCCGATGGAAGGTTGAGAGCGAGAGAGGCGCGGATGACGCGGACGAACGGCTTCCTTCTCGGGATTTCCCCAGTCTATAGCACTCAATTCTATCAAAAACTGCAGCAATAAAGGCAGGTAGCAGAAGCATGTTTGCGGATAGATCTTCTGCCACGGCAGATTTCACGGCGCATGGTTGGACGGGCGATCCGAGAGCGTTAGGCCGATCATTCTTATCGCTCTGCCTTGGGCCTCGCCCAGGATCGTTGCATCCCTTTGTCTCACCCCAAATTCAAGAATGTTCCTTAGTGCCTTACCTTGGGGTTAATTCCTATACCTCAAACTCTTCGTGCTCTGCCGAATCCTGTCCCTGGTTGGTTTCTCCACATATGAACTTCGCATTGCTGCGGCTAGATTGCATGAGATTCGCGGGTCTCAGCCGGTATCGCGACTTCCCGGTGGTTCAATGGCATCCCCAGTGAGTGGTGGTCAGACATGATAAGAACCCAATATCATGATCAGTGGCAGTATCAGCAGAGAACATCAGAGAACTGAATCTGCGGAAGCTTCCAGGCAAAAGGGCAGATGGAAGGTTGAAAAAGCCCAGTTTGTGGATGGTCTGATCGAGTACCTCCGGGGCACCCACCTGACCACGAGCCCATCTTAACCCTTTTCGGAGGTGTTCTTAGCAATGGGTCTGGTCATGCTGTTTAACTATTACAAAGAGATCTATAGAGTCTGTTCAATGTTTATCATAGAGCAAACAACCCGATCAGCCGATCCAACATGAATGGGATGCAAGGACGCTAGGTTGTAAGGTCAGGATTGATGCTTGGACTAGCACCTCAGTCGCTACTGAGTAATAGACTGCGAATTAAGAGAAATTAGGTGACTTCTCTTTTCTCTAGTCTTGAACATGCTTTACTTGCAGCTTGGGTAGAAGAGCTTGTTGCAACGGGGCCATTATGTACACCCGTTGCAGTGCCGGCTGAGCCTTGATCATTGGCATGGGCATGAGTCGTGCAACTGTTAACAAATACCTCTTATAGGGAGGCTAGAAGCTTTGATTCAGGGATCTATAAGTAGTACAGAGGACTAGTCTTGTAAGGTTCATAGGATATGAAACCAATGCCAGGCGAATATTTAGCTACAAAGTCACACCCATGGCCCTTCTACATAAGTAGTTTTGGTACCATATAGACATCTCTTGGCGGAGAGACGAGTCAACTCCCCTTTACAATTGAGCACCTATTTAACTGATTATTGGTGCAACTCCAGTTCGGACAAGCGTTGCGTTAGTATGTAACCATCAGCCGCAGTCCAACCCGAGAACGTCTACTCTGGGGTTGTCATTGGATATCATTGTGCGTGGCACTAGACTTTGGTGGCGGTAGCTCCGGCAAGATACATGGGGGTAGCTCCTCATCACCCCCGGGATAAGGTAATTGCCACGCTCCATGTTCAACCGCCCATTTGAAGCTATCGGCATTCTAGAGAAATTAGAAACACGGACGTAAGAGAGATAGCTATTGAACTTCAATTCTGACAGGAATGCTGAGATGGTCAAGATTTGCGGTCTCCAAGCGTGCTTGTTAGTAATTGATGATGTAGTCTTGAACCGAAGTCGCGAGATGCCGGGAACACAATATGGATTGGGTCCTGGACATTGCAAGACGCCGGCGTAGTTACTCGACTTATCTACGGCTGTAGGGTCTACCTAGTCCATGTACGCCGGACAATGTAAGCCGATGCAGGCGCTTCAAATCGTGTCAAAATCCCCTGGAGGGGCAGTAGCACACGCGACCATCACCGCCCCTCATGATCAGGTGTACGATGAAGTGTCCTGTTTTGGGAGATTTTGGAGAGCGTGATGGATGATGGGAGAACCAGGGGACAGAGTTGGTGGTAATCTCCATAAAAACCCGAGGAGTCCGTCAGTCACAGTCAGTCGCTCTCTCCGTTCCCGATCGAAAGGCGATGATGTCTGGAGACGGTCATTACCTGTATCGAACTAATCAGTTCGGTCATGGAACGGAGCCTCCCCGGTCCAGATGCAGGAGCGATCGATGGAGATAGAGGTAGTGTTATACTTTTTTTTCTGAGAAATAAATTGATGAAGAAAAGTATGAAATAGCCGTTGTGTAGATGATTGTCTGCCTTGAATAAACTAACATCAAATTCGGGCAAATTCCATGTACAAGACAGGAGAAGGCTAGGAGAAGGCTGGAAGAAGGCATCCAGCTGCTGCGAACTCCAGCTGTGGTGATCTGGGCAACGGCTAGTGGTCAGTAACACTTAGTAACGGTAATACCAATACATACAGACAGGTGCGGGATTGGATGGGGAAAGCAGAAAGAAACGAAAGAAGGAACGAGACAAGATGAGGGAAAATGAGGGAGAAAGTTGGCCCAAAGGGGGGAAAAGGGAAGCAGCAGCGCAAAAAAAATCAAAAATACTGGAACCATCGCCATCATCCTCTTCATCATCCATCCATCCATCCCAATCCCAATCCCTAGTGAGATTAATCTTCATCTCGAACTTCCATCTTTCTCATCATCATCTATGTAATCTGCCATCTCCTCCCCGGAGCACGACCCCATTCACCACCACCACGTCTAGCTAAGGAAGGAAAGGTATCTCAAACTGAGGTACGATACACTACACTACACTACACTACAACACCAGACCTGAACTGAACTGAGATCATCATCCTCCACTCTTCTTTCCCCTTACCTGCTGCTCACCTCCTCCATCTTTCACATTTACATCCACATCCACATCCACCTCACACCCTCCCCCATTTCAATCTCGATCCCAATCCCAATTCTCCATCAATTCATCTTGAGAGTCCCCGTTGCGAACATTACTGGGGTTTCTCAAGTAGTGTTCTCAGCCGGCCCAGGACCATTCCCCGATCGGGTAGCCCATTCACGGCTTGGCTGGGCCTGTGTTTCTTGTCGCATCCTGTCCGGAACGGTTGACCCGTGGAGGGTTTGTTGGCTCGCTCACCACAAGCACTTTGGAGCCCTCCGAAGATTCCTGTCAATCCGGTGAGGCGATCCTCCCTTTTCCACCTCATCCTTCCCTGTCTTTTTCTTCCATCTTCCCCCCATCATCTCCTGCCTTCATATCATCGCCATCCTTCCTCCCAATAACCTCCAGCCTTCCTTCTCCACTTCTCCCCATTTAGGCCTCTCAGAATTAATTCCTTCCGCAGATAGCTGGGACCAGCTGCGGCAACCAACCCGACGCGTGATCGCCCCCCCAATCGAGATCTTCCTGAGATAAATCCTCTCGAAACCCCCTTCGCGCATGGCCTGCCCTCGTTCTTCATAACGGTCCTTGTTCGCCCCGAACACGTTTTCTCCCCTTCCTCCTCCAACCACCCCCCATCGCCTTCGCGGTCCCTGTTGCTGGCACCATCTTCTAACACTCGCCGCCGCGTTCCCCGGCACACGCGGCCACCATGACGGGGGCTCCGCCTTATAATCCTCAATCTCCCACGCAGCAGTCTCGCTATCCGGTTTATTCCCCCCCGACTAAAAGCCGCCCTTACTACGCCAACAATGAGCAATACCAGCAACATCCACCCCAGACGCCTCCTGCCTTCTCGTCCAGGAGCCCTCACTTTTCCCATGCGCCTTCCCCGTTGCCAGGCACTCTGCCGCCATTGAACGGCGCCGCGCCGCCGTCATCTCATCCCTCGGAACCGCCGTCGCAATACCAGGCACATTCTTCGGCTGGAAACCCACAGTTTGCTCTTCCGCGGCCCTATCCTGGCTCCGTCTTGTCAGGCAACGGCGCATCTCCCTACGGTCACTCAACACCGTCCTACGCCCATCCCGCTGGTCGGCCCGATAGTCATCCCCAAACCTCACCCAAGAAGGAGACAGATTCCCAGTTTTCCATGGGCACTCACGGTGTTATGGGTTATCCATCCTCCTCTGTGGTGCGCGAGCCACGAGCGTCTTCACCCCCCAAGGACGTGGTATGTTTTATCCCCTTGTTAGTCATGGCCACATTTCCCTACACATTGACTGACGCTGTGATGCTCTGCTACGTCTAGAAACCGACGAGGGCAGCAGATCCCATGTCTTTTGCCAGCATTCTCTCCGGACCGACTGAGGAGCGCGCTCCTCCCCCGAGACAATCTTCTGCCGAGGCTACCCCAACTCCCCTAGCGCCCGCAGCAACAGCCCAACCCAGTCTCAGTCCTCCGCCCGTAGCTTCGGCTGCTCCTTCACAAAAGTCCAAAGACCGGGCACCGCCTCTCACCGCCTCTCTACCGAGACTGGAGAAGAAGCCCACCACGGAGAAACGCCGTCGCAATCCACCGGAATCTGAGCAAAAGACAGCCGACTCACGGGCCTCCAACGTGGCCAACGGCGTCTCTGAGTCTTCAAAAACGCTCGCTCAGCCTCGTGGTGCCGGTTCTCGGCCAGTGATGTCTGAACGGGAGACAGAAGCCCTCAACAAGGCGTTGGCTGATATGGCCGAAGCGGACAAGAGCGATGTGGAAGCCCCTGGTTACGACCGGTTCCGGGAGGAATATCGCGCCAAGGGCAAGAAACGTGCCTTTGCTACTGAACAGGCCGAGATCCTGAGACGCAAGGTAACGCAATGACTTCTATCATATGGAAAATCTTCTGAATTTATACTGACACGGCTTCTAGCGCCGCCGAAATGACTTCCTTGTCAAGCTCAGCAAGTCCCTCGAGAAACAAGCGACTGCCGGCATGGACCGATTCCGATATGCAAACGAGGCATCCGTCGTTGCTGAAGTCCAGGCGAAAGAAATTCAGGATGAAAAGGAGCGCAAGAAGGACATGCAACGCAAGCGGCGTCGTGAGAACACGGTGCGCATGGAGATGCAAAAGAAGAAGGAAGCAGAGGCCAAGGCGCACGAAGCTCAGGACTCTGCGGAGAAGGCCAAGTTCCTTCGTGAAGCTGAACGGGCGCAAAGGAAGATCAAGACCACCAAGAGAGCTCTCGAGGGGATTACTGCCCCAGAGGAGATCAGCGAGGTCACTCCATTGGCCCCCAATCTCGAAGGCGGCACTACCAGCTCCTTCCACATTGGCCGGGGCTCGCCGTCGAGACGCAAGTCCGGTCGCGGTGGACCGGTCACCCGGCCAAAGAAGTCGAAAGAGCAAAAGCAGGCCGAAAAGGACGCTGCAGAGGCTGCTTATGCCGCTATGGAGAATGACGAACCTCTGCCTATCGCACCTAAGGAGGACCCCCGAAAGGAGTCTCTCAAGAAGGAGGTTAAAGGTGGCCGCTCCAAGGAGCCCACACCAACGCCCTTGTCCGCCTACGAGACTAAAGGCTATAACCAGATTTATGAGCAGATCTGGCGTGACATTGCTCGGAAAGACATTCCCAAGGTCTACCGCATCAAGGCCTTGTCCCTCAGCACGCGTCAGGAGAATCTACGGAAGACAGCTCAGCTGGCTAGCAAGCAGTCCCGCAAGTGGCAGGAACGCACAAACAAGAGTATGAAGGATACTCAAGCCCGCGCCAAGCGCACCATGCGTGAGATGATGTCCTTTTGGAAGCGTAACGAACGAGAGGAGCGTGATCTTCGCCGTCTTGCGGAGAAGCAAGAGATTGAGTCTGCTAAGAAGGCGGAAGCTGAACGCGAAGCCAACCGTCAAAGGCGCAAGCTTAACTTCCTCATCTCCCAAACAGAACTGTATTCTCACTTCATTGGCCGAAAAATCAAGGGCGCAGAAGATGCTGCCGGGGACACAGCCGTGGAAACGACGGGTGAGACCGTCCAGCCCGGCAAGGGTCAGGGTCATACTATCGACATGCCCTCCAGTGTTGCTGATGCAGGCACTAAAGTTACGAACTTTGAGGATCTTGACTTTGATGCCGAAGACGAGACCGCCTTGCGGCAGGCCGCCATGGCTAACGCCCAGAATGCTGTTCAGGAAGCGCAGGATCGAGCACGCGCCTTCAACTCTAATCAGGACCAGATGGATGCCTTGGATGAGGGCGAACTAAACTTCCAAAACCCTACAAGTTTGGGAGATATCGAGATCTCGCAGCCCAACATGCTTACCGCTAAGCTCAAGGAGTACCAACTGAAGGGTCTGAACTGGCTGGTCAACTTGTACGAGCAAGGCATCAACGGTATCCTAGCCGACGAGATGGGTCTGGGAAAGACCATCCAATCCATCTCCGTCATGGCTTATCTCGCCGAGGTACACAACATCTGGGGTCCGTTTTTGGTTATTGCGCCCGCTTCAACCCTACACAACTGGCAGCAGGAAATCACCAAGTTTGTGCCGGATATCAAGGTGCTTCCCTACTGGGGTTCTGCCAAGGATCGTAAGATTCTCCGCAAGTTCTGGGACCGCAAGCATATCACCTACACCAAGGAATCGGAGTTCCACGTGCTGGTGACGTCGTATCAGCTCGTCGTGCTTGATGCTCAGTACTTCCAGAAGGTGAAATGGCAGTACATGATTCTGGACGAAGCTCAGGCCATCAAGTCCTCGCAGAGTTCACGATGGAAGAACTTGCTTGGATTCCACTGCCGTAACCGTCTCCTTCTTACCGGTACACCGATTCAGAACAATATGCAGGAGCTGTGGGCCCTTCTTCACTTTATCATGCCGACATTGTTTGATTCTCATGACGAGTTCAGCGAATGGTTCTCTAAGGATATTGAATCTCATGCTCAGAGTAACACGAAACTCAACGAGGATCAGCTGAGGCGTCTACACATGATCTTGAAACCTTTCATGCTGCGTCGTGTGAAGAAGCACGTCCAGCAGGAGCTTGGAGATAAGGTCGAAAAGGACATTTTCTGTGATCTTACCTATCGCCAGCGGGCCTATTATACCAATCTACGGAACCGCGTCAGCATCATGGATCTTATCGAAAAGGCTGCCGTCGGCGACGAGGCCGATAGTACGACCCTGATGAATTTGGTCATGCAGTTCCGTAAGGTCTGTAACCACCCTGACCTGTTCGAGCGTGCCGAAACAAAGTCTCCCTTCTCTACCGCCTACTTTGCCGAGACGGCGTCGTTTGTTCGGGAAGGCAGCAACGTCGATGTCAGGTACTCAACCCGCAATCTGATTGAATACCCCATGCCACGCCTTCTTTGCGGTGCAGGCGGCCGTGTCGACATTGCGGGCGCTGAGAATCCTCACGCCGGGTTCCGCGGACGATACCTGAATCACTTGATGAATATCTTCACCCCGGAGAATATGAAGCAAAGCATTCAGGACGACGGAGCGTTCTCTTTCCTGCGTTTTGTTGATACATCACTTGGTGAAGCGTACGAGCAATCGCACCTCGGAGTCTTCGAGCGAGCAGTCCGCCGCCGGGGTCAGGTTAACAGGTTATCCCGGCTTAACGTTGCCTATGATGACGACAAGGAGCTGGCAGAGTCCGCCCTTCCGCATACACTGTTCAACATCGTCGATCGCAATGATAAGCACGCCGTCAATGAAGTTGCCGCAGAGGGAATAATGCGGGACTTGATGACCGTCTCGCAATCTACGTACGAGCGGGAAGGCCTTAACGTCATTGAACCCTGCGTCAGTCCCGCCGCATCGGCACCTCCGATCTCTGTGGTTTCCTCGAGCCATGTCCCCTCGATCGAGGCAAAGGACACCCTCTTTAATGTCACCGTTCGACACGCACTGTATAGCCCGCCTTCAAGACAGGTTGATGAACAGATTATCGAAAAGAAGGTCGACCCTACCCCGTACTCGCTTGCCCCCATGCTTCCGGCACCGATTTCGGTCAAGGGCCGTTACACGCACATTGAAGTGCCATCCATGCGCCGGTTCGTCACCGATTCTGGTAAATTGGCTAAGCTGGATGAATTACTTCGAGAGCTCAAGGCAGGCGGTCACCGTGTACTGCTGTACTTCCAAATGACCCGCATGATCGACCTGATGGAGGAGTACTTGACTTACCGCAATTACAAGTACTGCCGCTTGGATGGAAGCACCAAATTGGAGGATCGCCGCGACACCGTGGCTGACTTCCAACAACGCCCTGAAATTTTCGTCTTCCTGCTGTCCACTCGTGCTGGTGGTCTGGGTATCAACTTGACTGCGGCCGATACCGTCATCTTTTACGATTCGGATTGGAACCCGACTATTGACTCTCAGGCCATGGACCGTGCCCACCGTCTTGGTCAGACACGGCAGGTTACGGTGTATCGACTGATTACCCGGGGTACCATCGAAGAGCGGATTCGTAAGCGTGCCCTGCAGAAGGAAGAGGTCCAGCGGGTTGTCATCACAGGTGGCGCGGCTGGAGGAGTTGACTTCAACACGCGCAACCGGGAAAGCCGCACGAAAGACATTGCCATGTGGCTGGCCGACGATGAGCAAGCCGAGCTTATTGAGCAGAAGGAGAAGGAGGCTCTGGACCGCGGCGAAGTGTTCGGTGCGGGCAAAGGCGGAAAGAAGGCAGCTCAGAAGAGAAAGAAGGACATTACGCTGGATGATATGTACCACGAAGGTATGCCTATCCCTACGCACTTTACGTATAGCTCCGAGATGAATTCTAACTTTCCTAGGCGAGGGTAACTTCGACGATGCCAGTGCCAAACCATCCGGGGCAGCAACCCCTGTGTCGACCGCAGAGAACGTGGGCACGCCCTCGTCCACCCCAGCACCCAAGCGTGGACGTGGACGCGGATCGGGCAAGGGAACGTCCAAGCGCGCCAAGACAACTAAGGAGCGACTGCGTCTCATCGACGGCGATGGAGGCCTGGGTCCCAGCTGATCCGATCAGACATTCGCACTTTCATTCTCTCGTTTTACCCATACGATTTGACGGAATGGCGGCGTTTGGATATCATTCCCTCTTGTCTTTCCTGTTTATGCCCGAGTTTCTAAAGGTTCTTCCATCCTTACCATTTTCCTTTTTATTTATTTTGCGATTCGAACACCTTTTCTTCATTTCACTTCTTTCCTCGGCTTCGGGCTATGTTATCCGAGGTCATGTATTAACAAGGAGCATTTTGATACACGAGACATTAGGTTAGGGCGGCAGTGTGGTGATGAGCAGACTATTGCGGTAATGTATGAGACGGATGGACATGAGCTTAGTCATTATGAGGCATCCAAAAAGCAGCGGCGAGGAGGGAAACAGACGACGGATAGACGGATGGATGTGGTATGTTTGTATTGTTCTACATGTGATTGGATTTGGAACTAGGACACATTTTCACTTCATCTTATTTTCTGCAAGTTCCTTCTTTCGCTCGGGGTTTGATTATTGATGGCATGTGGTTCTGGGCCTTGAGGGGATGAGTAATCCCGGTGACTGCAGTAGTAGATCGGTCTTCTCCGCACTTTTTGCCCCCGTGCGCTGTAACGATCATCCCCAACACGTAATATGTAGTAGTATTCCCTGTACAGAGTACATTGCCCGATTCATCGGATGGCATACGCCAACGAGCATATCCGCATCCTAACATGCAGTGGATAATGCAGAAGACAATGCAGTAAGAGACAAATGTATACTTCAAGGAGTAACACCCCGATTACCTGTCCGATCCCAGGGTTTCACCAACTTCCCTGCCGAGCAAAGACCGGGTGGCCTGATGTGCGCCGTGAGTGGCCCGTTCGTCTTACTCAGCAAGCTGTCTCCCATGCCGGCCTGCCGAGCAGCCAATCAGCGGCGTCTCGATCGTCAGCCTCGGCGAGTCATACCTAAAATTACATTCATTACCGGTCATGGAATCCCGTAATCGGGAGGCCAGTAATTTTTCCCCTCCCAAATCTTGAAAGTTCCAGATATCCTGTCTTATTCTTCTTCCTTTTCCCCTTCTTCTCCTCTTCACTACCCTCTTCTTCTTCTCCCCATTCCTCCACATCCACTGCTCCCTGATCGTCAATTAGGGGCTATCTCATCCCTTCGGCTTGCACTCTCCATCTCGAATTGTCTGCCCGCTCATTCGAGTCTCCATGGAGTCGCTTCTCCAGCAGTCCCGGGCCATGTGCCCGTTCCTCAAGCGCACCTCCCCGACCACTTTGCGCTCACTGTCTACCGCGACCCGCCCCAGCATCAGCCCTGGCGGAGGCACCATGTCCAACCTCCAGGTCCTGGCTCGTCGCTGCCCCGTGATGAGCAAGGCACTGGCGGTGCAGAGTGCTCGCCTGGCTCACACCAAGCGGTTCACCTCTTATACTGCCGGTGTGGCGGGCCTGAACCCCAAGCAGTTCCGGCCCACTGTCGGCAAGAGAGCGTTGCATTCGACCGCTGGCAATGGCGCTGATGTGACCCCGAATGTCTACAAGGAGTCACAGAGAGGTTAGTATTTTTCCATTTTTCCTTTCCTACAGCCTCAACACCAACATATATGCTAACGGCATTGTCTTAGCTCACCCCGGTCTTTCCGGCGTCACCAAGCAGCAGTTCGAACCGTCCGCCGCTACCGTGCCCGGCCCTCGTCCCCATGCCCCCAACGCCACGCCCTTCAACTACAATGCCTTCTATCAGGGCGAGCTTGAGAAGAAACACAAGGACAAATCGTACCGCTACTTCAACAACATCAATCGCCTGGCCAAGGAGTTCCCCCGTGCCCACACCGCTTCTCCTGAAGAGAGGGTGACCGTGTGGTGCTCCAACGACTACCTCGGTATGGGTCGTAACCCCGAGGTGCTGAAATCTATGCACCAGACCCTGGACAACTATGGAGCTGGTGCCGGAGGTACTCGCAACATCTCCGGTCACAACCAGCATGCCGTCGCTCTCGAAGGCACTTTGGCCAAGCTTCACAACAAAGAGGCTGCGCTGGTCTTCAGCTCCTGCTTTGTGGCCAACGATGCGACTCTGGCGACTCTGGGCAGTAAGATGCCCGACTGTGTCATTTTGTCCGACAGCCTCAACCACGCCTCCATGATCCAGGGTATCCGTCACTCTGGAGCCAAGAAGATGGTTTTCAAGCACAACGACCTGGTCGATCTGGAAACCAAACTAGCATCTCTTCCTTTGAACGTCCCCAAGATTATCGCTTTCGAATCCGTCTACAGTATGTGCGGTTCCATTGCCCCGATCGAACAGATCTGTGATCTGGCCGACAAGTACGGTGCCATCACCTTCCTTGACGAAGTTCATGCCGTGGGTATGTACGGACCTCACGGTGCGGGTGTGGCTGAGCACCTCGACTACGACATCTACGCTTCTCAGGATACGGCCAACCCTCGTGATACCAAGGGAACCGTCATGGACCGTATCGACATCATCACCGGTACCCTCGGCAAGGCGTATGGTTGCGTTGGTGGCTACATTGCCGGATCAGCGGCCATGGTGGACACCATCCGCTCTCTCGCCCCCGGCTTCATCTTCACAACCTCTCTGCCCCCGGCTACCATGGCTGGAGCGGACACCGCCATTAAATACCAGGCGCAGCACCAGCGCGACCGCGTCCTGCAGCAGTTGCACACCCGCGCCGTCAAGGAATCACTCAAGGAGCTGGACATCCCGGTGATTCCCAACCCATCCCACATCATCCCTCTCCTCGTTGGTGATGCCGAGGTGGCCAAGCAGGCCTCGGACAAGCTGCTCGAGGAGCACGGCATCTACGTGCAGGCCATCAACTACCCCACCGTGCCTCGCGGCGAGGAGCGTCTCCGCATCACCCCCACCCCCGGCCACGTCAAGGAGCACCGGGACCATCTGGTGCAGGCTCTGCAGACCGTCTGGAACGACCTGGGCATCAAGCGCGCCAGTGACTGGGAGGCCCAGGGTGGCTTCGTCGGCGTGGGCGTCGAGGGTGCCGAGGCCGCCAACCAGCCCATCTGGGAAGACGCGCAGCTGGGCCTGCAGCCTAGTGAGACCGTCGAAGCTGCCGTGACGCGGGAGTTCCAGACTGCCGCTGCCGAGGCGCTGTCCCAGGCCGCTTCCCGCATGCAGACCGCCACTCCGGTGCGCCCTGCCGCTGCCACCGCTGCCTCGATCCCCGTGGGAGTGGCTGCCGCTTAAGCCTATCCGGTTTAGGCTATTAAGGTGGTGGTCGGGATGTTACCACATCCAGCACAGTTGATCGTTATTACTACTATTCTCCCTCTGCTGGCGGATTAAACCCCAGCATGATCATATGACCAGACTCTGGACATTTGCCTACTATAATATGAAATATGAAGGTGGATAAAGACATATGGAACCGGCCTGTCGTTACCGATGATTTTGGGTTCTAGATCGAATGATCATGTCTATTCCTCATTACGCTGCAATAATCTTCCTGGTATATCGTAGTGTAGTATGTATTATGCCTTCTCCCATTGTAGACAACTATACCGAAGGTGAAGTGAAAGAGCTTGTTCCATGTCAGAGCCGTTACTGTACCTACTATTTACTAACCAGCACGGCCCTCGATATCATACTGTCTTCCTGTACACAATGTAACTTCCAAGACTTGGCCAGCTTCAATGGTAGTATAGAGCTTTCTGTAAAAGCCTTACTGATGGCCAATATTATAAGAAAATATGCATCTCTTTGGTTTACTCATTAAGACTATTATTAATTGCTGCATACAGTCTCCCCATACAAATAGTATATACCTGGTGGAATTTGGCCAGCTTGAAGAATGATCATATCATAATGGAGTTCCTGTAAAAGCCCTCCCTACAACTGACCGACCAGCTTCATGGGAAGATGGAGATTCGAATGAAGCTACCCCCAAATGACTTAATATGGGTTGGCGTTCATGTCATCATCATCATCATCATACTCGATGATATCATATCCACTTCAGCAGACGTATAGTATACGTACCACATGACTTCATTTAACAACAGGTTTTTTACTTGGATATTACTGAATAGTTAATATTTAAATGAAGAGAAAGATTGGGTTATTGGGTAGATGACTTTCTAATAGTAGTATCACAGGTATATTATTGATTACTATTACTACTTACTACTTACTACTACTAAGTAGTGAGGTAGTAGTAGGAGAATCATCTAGTAGTATGTTACGGTTAGTTAGTAGAAGTAGGTGCATAAATCAGTAATGTATGAAGACAAAGGGAAGGAAAAAAGAACTTATAAAAAGTGCAATGGACCGTGGATGCATAATGGTCGTAAGTTGAGTGGCTTTGTAGTGTAGATGAAATATTTATACACAATGAATTCAGTCGAAATATAGGTGTTAAGTAGTCTTCAATTTCATCGCTATCTTTTTTAAGCTATTATGGCTTTTACTTGGGTGGATTGAGTTGGTTGGCAGTCCTGTATCCTTGCTAGATATACTTGGTGATTGAGAAGCGAAGGGTGATTTATATACTAGTATACCAGTACGTACCTACCATATTATGTTGGGCCGGAACTCTGGTATATTTATCAATTTATACTGCACAATTGATATCCAGGACACCAGATGTACGCCGAGTAGGTTAGTAGTAGCACTATCTACCAGGAGACAACGAGGTGAAATCATGCATGATCTACGAGTGAACTACATTAAACTACATTAACTACTGCAAATTCTTGAACACATCAAAGTGGTTCAGCTGAAGAAAGTAGAAAATCGACGTTCTTTTGCCAATCCATCCATACATACAGAGAAATAATGCTAACTTACAATCAAACAAACCTTTTCCCCCATCAAACCCACTACCTCCGTCCACCGCCACGACTAACCTTCGGGAACTCAACGGGAATCTTCAACCTAGCAACCCGTCTAGCCGCAGCCTCAGCCTTACCACCCTTAATACCCCATTTAGCAAACTCCGACTCGCGGGGCTTGTCGACGCGGCAACCCAACTCGCGGAAATACTGCGTGATAGCCACGTTATCGAGGCGCAGATCATCACGGAGATCCGAGGGATCGGTAGCCAGCTCGTTGGGGGCGTTTCCGCCGGCGGAGCTGTTACCACCGTCCTTGGAAGGTTGGGGCGGGATGTGCAGCGAGAGGGCGCAGATGGTCGTGTGGAGGAAGGTGATGTCGTTCTTGGAGAGGGAAGCACCCTGGGGCGCGAATTTGCGGCGCACGGCGTCGATGACCGGGTCCGCGATCTGGTCGCCGCTGGCGGAGTTCTCGCTGATTGTTCCACCGGAGAGGATGCGGCGGAGGTCTTCGCGGGGAGGGAGACGCTTGCTGCCGGGGCCGGCGGACTTGTCGCGGCCGGGACGGAGACCGCGGGCAAATTCCAGGAGGAGGAGAATGAAGCGGAGGATCTGGAGGTGGGTGGTGTTGCCGGAAAGGGCGACGGCTTCGACGCGGCGGGAGACGTACCGCGAGGTGGTGTTGACGGCGGCGCCGGAGTTAACGCTGTCTTGCCATTCTTTGACGTTGGGGAGTTGGCGCAGGGTGGCCAAGCCGTTGGGGACGAGGACATCAAGCGGGTAGACTTCCGACGGGTGTGCAGCGTCCAGGTTGGCCTGGGGCAGAGGCTTCGCGGCTTGAACCTGCGCTTGCAGGGCGGCGGTCTTGGAGGCGATATCTGTGGCTGCGTCGGCGGGCATGGCGCCCAGGATGGCAGTTTCGGCGGCGGAGGCAGCGCCCGAGGGCACGTTGGAGAGCTGAGCGTTTTCGGCAAGCGATTGAGCGGCCTTGCGAGATTGTTTGGTACCGAAGGTGTTGGTGAGTTCTGTTCTTTGAGCGCGCATGGTTTTCTAGTGGGGGTGGGAGGGTCAGCCAATGTCCGGTGAAGATCATGGAGGACAGGATTGAGCGAACCATTTCTTCCTCTTCACTCTCCTCCTCTGACTCTTCGTCAATCGCTCTCATCTTGCGGACGGCGCCACGCAGGGTCATCTTCCGCACTTCAATGAACTGCCAGGTTTTGTTCTCCGGGTCCACGACCGCGACATAGTGCTTGAGCTGGGAGTCGGCATCTTCCTCGGCCTCGCGACCCACAAAGTCCAGCTTGGGGTGCTCGGAGGACTGAAGCAGCAATTCGGACGAGACGATGCCCTTGTTCCGTGACGACGAGGAGGAGGTTTTGCTGCGGGTCTTGAGGTATGGGTTGAGGCGGAGATTGCGCGGAGCATTAAGACCGGGAGTAGTGACTGAAGTGCATTATATTAGATTATTCCCATACCATATGACCGTACCATGAGGACAGTGAGGCAATGTGTAGAAAAGGTGCAGCATACTGATCACCGGAGCTAGTTCGCTATCATCCTCCACGACGCTGGAGGCGAGCGGAGGCAGATCTTGCAGCTCGAGCGCGGGCTTCTTGCTAGGCCTTTCATGGCGATCGGAGGCGCGCTTGCGCTTCTTTTCGAACTTATCGGACGGCATTATGTCTGGATAAGGAATTGAAGGAAAATGCGACGCCGCGGAGAGAGAATTGACTGGTAGGGAGATTATCGGGCAGGTGGAGGGAAAATTCCACGAAAAAAAGTTGAAGGCGGTCAGGCGGGCTGTGAGCGGAAGGCGGAGAAGACTCCAGGCGGGCAGGTAGCCTTCATGCGCACACAATCTTCTTAGTTCAATATGGCCCTATCATTATAGTCCGATTGATAAGTTGGATATCGTGATTTTATTTTTCTACAAGATCATGCTACAGTAGTTTTTATGATTTACAAGGAACATCATGTGCGTCGTAAACTTTTTGGTATTTGGAATAAATTCTCATGACCTCTCCATGGCCCGGAATTCCATCGGATTTCCCCAATAGAACCCAGGACACGAGAAATTGACCAGTCCCCACGCAAAGCTCATCGGCAATGGCAAAGAGTAAGATAGTACAGGAATACAGAAAGACCATTCGACTCTTCCACCATGCCTTCCAACCCCACCAAACACATTCGTACCTCCGAAGGAAAAGATGCGGCACTCGCACCCCCACTGTCTGGATCAAAAGGAAATCAAGAGAAGATCGAAAACGTTATAACGAGCCCGAGGGATTGGATGTGTAGATGAACGGCGGGCTCCGAAGTCGATTGCACCGAGAATGTTGTGGCAGACCAGACAGGCCTCGATTGAGATACCGAACCACGTAACGATCATAACTGGAATCATCATCGTGACGTCGTCGCAATTGTCATGTTTAGCGTTCAAACTGAGCGTTCACATGAAGAGCTGAGATGGAGTGGGCGAGTAATTTATTTGCTGCAGAATTGGTTAGTTTAATGCCGGTTGATTTGATTTGCTGATTGCTTTGGATAGCACTCACGATCTAGCTCTCATCTTTCTTCTCTTGCGCTTGAGGCGACGGACGCGCTTCTTTCTCCACTTGGCTCTCATCTTCGAAGAGAATTCGAAACTGATACAAGTCAGTCAGTCACTGTTGGCCCAGCTGGACGACAAAGCGCTGCAACCAGTGCAGGCTGGGAGGGGGTACTCACACTTCTGCGAGGATGAAGAGATGGTTGCAAGAATGATGGAGAGCGGCCGCGGTTGAGCTTCTTGTGTGCGCCGTGGCTGACTCAGCATGCAATGCCGCTAAGGGCTCGCTAGTGTTGCGCTGGCGCTGATTGGCTCGCTGATTGTCATCCACTGCTTTACCGAGACAGGCATTACCGCTTTAGGCCTTGCCCGTGACATCAACCCTCCCGGTGCGTGTACCTTCAGTACCGTGGCATGCGGTGGGAACCCATTACCATTGAGAAAAAAACACTCAGTTGTTATGATGCGTTCAATGGCATTTAGATTCCATAATCTCGTTTCACCTGTTCGTGTGTCTTATCAAGGACAGCCCTAGCTAGCCCTATCTACTACGGTATAACTATGAATAACATCGTGCTCTATGTAGAATGTAGATGTCCGCCAGAATTAAAGAGAGGATCCTCAAGCTGCATGGGAAAAAGTTCTTAATAGCCGTAGCGGTAGGTCACCGCCAGATCTCCCTGGACCTCTTCTTCATCTTCTCGCAGCTCCGCGGGGGCGCCGTTGGCCATGACCCGGTCTCGTCGCTTGTTCTCCGCCCAGAGAGCCACAAAGTATCCAATGCAGCAGGCTGCGGAGAAGCAGATGAAGGACAGACTGATAATATAACCATTCCGATACTCAGGCGCATCTTTGGCTAGGAATGCATATGTGGAGATGATACCTCCCGCTGGTAGATAACCCATGTCAGCAGCGTCATCTATTTATGCTTTTGTGTCGACGTCACTTACTGTTCCCGAACCCAACCTGCCATGCCGTGCCCACGCTGCGCCTGCGATGACCCCCTAGATTCATAGCAAACCAACATACAATAACCGGCATCGCACTATAGCAGCCACAGGTCACCATGAAGAGCGCGCCGTATTGGACGTGTCGATGAGCCTTTCCGTGTACATTCAATAGTATTCCAAATCCAGCCATAGCAATTGCTGTAGGAATCAAAGTGAAAGCCAACCGGTGTCTGGTTAGATCCGAAAACGTTGCAATTATCATTGAGAATGCAAACGCGGCTGCCCATGGTGGAATCGAGTACAGTTGGGTTTGGATGGCTGGTACAAAAGCTCAGTATACAGCGCATTCAGTGGTGACATATACATACTTCCGTAGCCATAGGTCTTGATAATAGTTGGGGCGAAAAAAGCATATCCTGAGCTTGTTAACATATACTACTTCCCGAATACTCACGGATTAAGATGGAAACCAAGCTTACCATATGCTGTGACAACCTGCCCAAAGTACATAAACCCGCCAAGGAAGATCTTGTCTATATTCCAGTCAGCATATGCAGGAATGTGGTCGCGCCCTCTGGTCTTCGCATATACTTACAGTCCTTGAACACAGCCAACACATCGCGCCAACCCATACGAGCATTATGCCCAGCTTTCCCTGCATCACGGGCCAGCTTAGCCCGGATGTACGTTCGCTCTTCCTCATTAAGCCACTTGACATCCTCTGGGAACCCCGGGATGATAAAGAACCAGACAATGGCAACCACGCAGGTGATAACTCCCTCGATGATGAAAACCCACCGCCAGCCCCCGTAGCCTCGGAGTCCGGCCATCTTCCCTAGACCGCTGGCAAGTAGGCCGCCGAAGGCGCCCGCCAATGTGGTCGAGCTGAAGAAGAAACTAAAGCGCTTCTGTGCCTCACTGCGCTTATACCACATGCCCAATAGATAGAAGCCTTGGAGGCACTCTGTTAGCGAAAGGTCCGTAGAGCTGGAAAAGAGACCACCTACATCCAGGGAACATGCCCGTTTCAAACATTCCTGTGTCAATATTAGCTATGTGTCGGAGAATTTGATTGCCTTCATACCCAGGAACCAGCGTGTAGTCATCAGTCCACCCCAGTTCGAGACTAAACCCTGACATATCATGACAAGGCCGAACCCGAACATACAAAAAGACACTGTCATCATCAGCAATCCATCAAGGGGTGTATAAGGGTGCTCATGGACATTGGATGCGTACACCATACATGAGGTTTCAACTTCTTCAGCAAGATATTGGATGGAATTTCGAATATAACGTAGGGCACAAAGAAAATAGTGAGCGCGGTATTGTACTTCGTCCCCGTAGCGATGTTGAGGTCCGTTTCGAGCCCGAGTACGGCCGCATTGCTGATGTTGACACTATACCAGGCACAAACTGTTATGAAAATTATATCCTATTACCGAGGCAGCAGGAGGCACATACCGATCCAGGAAAGCAAGCAGATACAGGACGCAGAGACACGGGACGATGTGCCGGTCAATCTTGGCCATGAGCCTGCGCTCCGTGGTTGTGGTGAGAGGAGGAAGATCTGATGTGAGCGCTTCAATGTGGCCCTCGGGTTTCAATCCGGGTTCGGGCTGAGGAGAGCGATCTATTGACTCTGTTTACGCAGCCTGAAGGTTACTATTGTCTTCGTGAGACCTCGATTCATATGAACTGTACCTTCGGATGACCCCATTGTGACTGGTGGGCGGAAATATGGATACTGTTGTATGCTTCTGTGTCTCTGCGCTAGATTGCGACACGATGGATAGAAATGTTGTGACCGAATTACTCCAGTTGACAAGGGTGTACTCTCGACAGATATAAAATGCAATAACAATAATCGAGAAGCAAGGAATGTATGTCACGGAGAGCGCGTAAACAGACAAGATAAGGTGCAGAGACACTATTTCAAGAAGAGGACCACGACAATTGGCCACGCAGAGGGGAGCAGCAGGAAGAAGAAGAAAAGGACACCGCACAAGAGGGGCAAGCAGGGGTGTCAGACAAGATTGATAGTGAATTCGGACTGCTTTGATGGCGGCTGACGCACCATCCAAGCTAACCAATCGCCTATACAGGCCGATCTGATGAACACGGCAGTGGAGGAGGACCAATTAACTCATTGACTCGGGAGGCCTTACATTAGCGAGGGAATGAGACGGGTCGGATACATCCTACCCATTTCGGCCTAATCCGCAGGTCAGATAGCCTGACAGGCTGGGCATTGCTTAGCATGATTGTCCGATCCATGGTGCCTCCCGACTATGCCACTCGTAGGTTTCATCCGGCTGTCCTATCTGTATAGTCTGAGGCCATGATGATGGCTTTATCTGGGTTGGAACCAAAGATGATACCAGTCTGGGCGGATGTAACATGCCGAGGGGGAGAAAGTTTAGGAGGAATGGAGGAGAACATGCCGGCTGTAAGCTCCATCCAGTCTGCACTTTCCCTGTCCGGGAAACACAGACCTAGTCTAGAAGGAGTAGAGAGTAAGCATCCAGCCATGGCCAACTAACTCAAGTGGACTCCAGTTGAAGATTAGTAGTAGATAGTAGCCGTGCCAAACCCACCTTTTTTTCCCCGCAGATCCCTTCCTTCGCTAAGCTTATCTACCCCACAATCGGCAGTTCTCGAGCAGTTCGTACCCTAAGCTTCAGGCATCATAGAATGGAGAGTTATAGACATCGCAACGACAACAAAGTATCTACGCGCTGTCGAAATTTCCTGCTTTCCAGGTCACTACAAAATGCATAACTTGCAACATAAAGCCAAATGCACAATGTAGGTCCAATGAGAGAGCAACGAGTTCTGGACCGGGTGGCACAGATGTCGTATCCAGTCATACAACCTGCATAAGTGCGCAAATAGAAGTCTCCGAAGCTGCTCGGGACAAGAGTGTCATGTCTCATCATTTGGGTCCATGCGTGGCACTGGCCGGCCACGTGCTGCCCTTCGTTCGTCCCACGTCCCCCCAACATCCTGAGGATCATTGAGAGGACGTGTACGATGATACTTTCAACTTTCAATCTAGCAATTTGCCCGTCCTTCCGGTAATGGTTCTAGAACACCCATAACCCATATAAGCTAGCTTGTCATAAATAATAAATACTCGCCACCACGAGCTATCATACAATCGTACCATCTCTCTCCCAGTCCGCGCCGAGATGAGACGCCGGATAGATTTAAGGACCCTTGATGCCACAGATATTCCCGAAATTCCCCACAACTTCTCTAAAAAGCCCGCACACGGCCACACGGTCAATTGCTCGACGGTTGATCATCCACAGCCTTTCCCCACGCCTTCTCGAATGCCGAGTCATCGTCCACTGCTACGACGGATGCTCCTGGGGTGGGTCCTTCTTCGTTGACATCCTCCTTCTCAATCATCTCTAGGGCAGGTGATGTAGGAACATCAAAGCCCGCCTCTACTCCCGATGGCTGCGTCCTTGAATCGGTCCCGAGCAGCTCCGAGTCAAAGTTAGAGCTGTAGATAACAGCCGCAAAGGCCTCTAGCTCTCGTACCCCCTGTTCAATGGAGGTCAGATACAGGTTTGGGGGAGCTGTTCCATTTCCAATCACATGGGCTTGCCGAGCCAGAACGGCCAGCACATTTGCCAGCTTCGTTTTCGTGTCGGAGCCGTCAGCCGCGGGGACGACCGTGGCGACCGAGTCGAAGGACTGAGGAACAGATGTGGGCACCTGCGTGGATGATTTGAACGCATCGGCCTTGCATTGGTCAATTAGAGTTTGAAAGCATTCGTTGTTGAGGAGTAACATAACACGAATGAAAGTCGGAGAGTCGATCAGATCGGCCGTCTCGTCCAGGAGATGGCGCAGCGACGCTGTTGTCTGAGGTGTCGCGGGTTCCGTTACTCCAAGAACCCCGGACTCCTGCAACAGATAGTCCTCCTCTTCTCGCGAGGGGAGCACATAAGATAACCACTTCCGATGTCTGTTGAAAGAATAACGGGTCAGCATCCGGCCAGTGAGACTTGCTCATAGAAAACGTACTTCCGGTCCTCCTCGGTCTTGCCCTCTATCTTCCCACGGACTTGCAGGATCAATTCCGACAGCTTGCTCAGCGAGATGTCCTCCCGGGGATTCAAAGGTCCAAACACCTCCGTCACGGCGGCCTGCACCTCATCCATCAACTGCTTCCAGCCTCGGTGAAGCAGCCACCAACTGAAGGCAAGGTATCTCCGATTCGTCTCAAAGTCATGTCCAAGTGTTTGCGTGAGGTCGTCATCATCGTGGTCCTCAAGTCGAATAGTTGAACCATCCGCAGGGGGTGTGGCCATGGAGATTACGCTGGAGAGGTAGTTGCGTCGGCCGAGCAGGTTAAGTTGAATTCGAGTGAAGATGGTCAGCAAGGTCAGGGTATAGATGAGCGTAAACGACCTAGTGATAGCTATGATGGTTTGTTAGACTCCTTGGTTCCTGTAAAGAGACGACGATGATACTCACAGGTTATCTTGACCTCGTTCCACAGCTGGGTCTTGTTTCGCTTCGGACGTGGTGAGCCGCCCCCCTCGATGGTCGACTCCCCTAATTGACTCGTACGGACAAATCCATCGCTTTGGAAGCTAGACAAGCTACGCCGATCATCATCCGTTATACTGGGGCCCACCGAGCTTAGATCCGAGCCTGTTCCTTCGCCAGCGTTAAGACGAGCCAGTCGTTCTGCACGCTTCTTCTGGAGCTCCTTGGTCAGTTCTTCCACAGGAAGTGCCTCGAGAATATCCTCCGCCGCCGTCGGTAGTAGGGCCAGCACTGTATAGGTACAGTCGGTCTGGTTTTGTTCGAAGCGTCGCCGCAAGCTGGACAAGAGGCAATAGCCGTCAGTTACCGTTTTCGAGCACGCGAGCAGGTCACATCGATGAGATAAGAGGAGGTAAGGGAGGCTCATCACTTACTTCTCCCGAGCAATGCGGTCACTACTCATGCGCTCGCGCGCCTCTGAGATCTTGGACAGCAGGTACTGGCCTGCGAGATAGCCCGCTCCGATCACGCCAGCTCCGATCGCAAGGCCCTTGCGATTGCGCCGGAACCAGCGCTTAGTGGCACTGATCATTATGGAGCAAAGAGGATCGGGAACAGTTTCTCAAATATATGGAGCAGTACAGTTCATCGTATGAAGTGAAATAAAAAGGAAGAAAAGGAATAATGGAGGTTGGGAATCACAAGGAAAGCCGAAGAGACGGCGTGAGTGATGGGAGAGCGACGGGAAGCACGGTCGGGGATCGAGGGTCCCTGAAGCGGCCTCGGCTAAAGAGCAGCCAGCAACACGTATGATCGTCACCAGCGGGTCAGTCAGGCTATGGCGGATGCGAGGATATATGGTGGTCTGTAGATGAGTAGTAACCAGAAAGGAACGAGTGTGAGCTAGTTGTTGGGGAAGGCCAAAAGGCAATAGTTTGTGCCACTTCATCCCCGCAGTTAGTTGCATCATCGTTATAAGTCACGGTGTTTCTGCTCTTTTCATTTGCATCTCGGCCTGATTCTGTCCGACCATGAATGCGAACCAACCTTAGGCAGCCAGGCCAGTGCTGGCCAGGTACCGCCAATACCAGACGATACGGGTGCGGATGCCCCCTATCAGGGCTGATAAGGGATAAGGAGAACAGCCATCATACCGTCACAGGCGAGGGGCACCCCATCATTACATACACGCCATGACTCCCCATTATTCTTCCCTTCATCAACATCATCATCTCTATCTTTCTTTCTTTCTTTATCTTCTCTCTCTTTCTCCTCCATATATAGCGCCCCCCCTCTCACATTCACAATCATAAAATACACATGGATTGTATCCCCAGCAGATCATGCCTCCCCCATAACCCGTTCTCCATGTCAACCTCTCCACACCGGTCCTAGTCAATCAATCCCGCTCTGTCCCCCTCCCCCGAACGCCAGCGTCATCGTCATCACCGGTTCCCACCCCTTCAACCCCAGACTTGATCTGTTCCATCCTTCGACTAAACACGTCGGGAACCTCTTCCCCGCTGGGCAACTCAGCTCCCCACTTAACTGGACAGTGATTTGTTGCCTGTCGATCGCTGAGTTCACTTAATTTCTCTACACATACACAGGGTGGCACCGGTCGCTATCCCCGTCGAGATGGAGCCCCGCAAAACGCCCCCGGAGTACTTTCTGGAGATCTTCGCAGATACAACCAACGTCCGCGACGTGTTAAAAGGTGAATCAGTTATTCTCTCCACTGAACCTTTCCCTGTACAACTACACAGCCTAAATACTAACATACTCTCTCTCCACAACCAGGTATCCTCAACACCATCTTCTTCCACCGGTACTTCCCCTCCATCCGCCCCATCACCTTCGACGTCCTCGACTTCACCCTCCCCGCCATCAACGACGTAGACCTCGAAACCCTCATCGACTCTCGCGTGAGTTCCCTCGTCCGCCAGCACTCCTCAGCAGCCAGCGCCCCCGATGGCGGCGGTGGCGGGGGTGTCCGGGCCCGAATGGCCGTGGAATTCTACGAAAAGCGACGCCGACGACCGGGAATCTGGTTTGGCGGACTATCAGGGAAGGGCGAGGAAGAAGTATGCTGGGAAGTGTGGAATTTGGATGTGACGATAGCCACTCCTCGAACAGAGTCTGGTATGAACGCAACCCAAACCCCCACACTCAACACCCATCCGCCAAGCTATTACCTCTCTTCCTCCTGTACTGACATGTAATTGCCGGGTCTAGAACGCGCCAAAGTGCGCAAAGCCATGGAGAATATGCTACAGAAAGCCGTCCTGAAGATTTTAGCCGTGGTTAGCCGCGATAAGGAGCACATTCCCCCGATTACTACGAGTGATTCGAATCCGTTTCCTTATCGCGTGGTTCTGAACCCCAGATCGGATGGTTGGCAGAATCGCTTCGGGTTATACTGATGTAGCCTACCTACCTACCTACCTCCTACCCCCTCTACTACTTCTTTCCTCCCAATCACACACTCTCTCACATACACAAAAGATGTGCCCAGGCTACGGTTACCTGGACTCGAATATTGCTATGACATACATGAAAAACGATACGCAGGGCAGGCCTGGCGCGGCAGGGCGCACATCTGGGTTTCGTATGGAATGCTACCTATGTGCTTTGCCCAGGAGTAGCCCGCCGCCACCACCACCCTGGTCTATTGATTTCCATTCCGGCGTCGGTGGCGTCCATAATCACATCAACCAGCTTTGATTCTCTTGCAAGTGTATTCTACCCGCTTTCTTTGTCCTTTTCAACATGACGTCCCTCTCCTTCAGGTTTCGATCCAGAGGATGAAATGTTTCTTATACCCCCTCATATCCATCACTTACATTTCCCGGTTCACTTCGACAGAGAAGAGAAAAGAAGAGAAGAGACAAGGAAAGGATTGAATGAATGAATGATGACCAGGAGGATCAAGTCAAGTCAAATCAAGTCATTGACAATTGCTCAATTTTACCAAGAAACGGAGGCATAATGCATCAAAGTATAGCTATAATAATAATAATACCACACAGCTATGGGGGTGGGAGAGAGAGCACGGTGGTGTCCTCTCCCTTTCCAAACCAACCAATCAACGCAAAAAGATTCAACACGCAATTCTACTTAGATTCAAGTCATGGCAATGAAAAAGGAACAGCATGAGAAAAGCAACCACACACACACAGACACAAGGATAGCCCGATTCTCGCCTGACAAGGCTCAAAGTATCGTATCGTATCAATCAATCAATCAATCCATCCATCAATCACACCGCTTCATCCAGTTACATCGAATATTTTTCCAAACATATCGGCATTGCAAGATTATCCCGGAAGGAAGTCTTTCGTATTGCCTTTGTTTTGCAAAATTTCCCCAAAAAAAACATAAACCGAGACACAATCGACTGACTCTGGGAATTGATCGAGATCAAACCCAGAGATTCACCCCGGACTTCACGGTTTAGCTATTTACTGGTCCTTGGCGGCAGCCTCGGCCTGAGCGCGGAGGTTGGCCGAGGTGGAACCGCCCTGGAAGAAGCGGCCGAGCACGGGCTGGATGAAGGAGTGGAAGACAATTTGAGCACCGCTGGAGAAGAGGGTTAGTTGGGTTCTTGGTAATTGCGTGACTGCGGGAGGTGGATAGCTTACTTGGTCTGGGGGAGAGACATCCAGAGGACAAGGGCGAACTTGAAGATGTAGTAGAAGGCTGTATTGAAGAGTCGCGATCAGTTCACGAACGTTCCACTGCCACAAATCACATCAACCATTGCGACTACTTACGGAACCAGTAAGGAGCAGAGATGGCGCTCTCAATGACGGTGAAGAAAGCGTAAACAACCCAGTACTAGAAGAATCACATGCCAATCAGTATAACCGCTAGCTGACGAATGCACCTTGTCACGTGCAGAAAGATAACCTAGGCGTATGAAACACCCGAGTTATGTCGAGATAACGGAGGGATCACGAGTAACATACCGTCAACCACTAAACGCAGAAACACGATCATCAGCACAATTTTTATCTTCAAAAATTAGTAGGGAATAGAAAGATAGAGCATACCTGCGTGTCGTCGGCCTTTCCGGCGGTGAACAGAGCGTTCAGGGAGTAGTATCCAGGGATGAGGAAACCAGCGAGGTTGACGAGGAATTCACCGGCGATGTTGAAGAAGACCAGGAAGAAGTAGATGCCGACGAGGCCAAGGATCACGTAGACCTTGGGGACGGAGGTCTGACGCTCCAAGTTGTTGAGGACAGGGTACTTGGAGAGCTAAAGTGTGAAGAGGAGATGGTTAGTTATAGCTTCGAAACTGGCGGCGGCTGAGAAATATGGGAAGTAGGCAGAAATCGGAGAACAACAACAACACGACTTCATCCCCATCCCCCCAGCTGCGAAGATTCCATTCCGCGACAAATAAACATTGTAAGATATGAAGAGAAAAAGCTGATACAATGCCGACAGGAAGGAACCTCTTCGCAGACCGATTGGGGGGAGTGGACAGGGAGGAATAGGACACAAAACCAGAAAACGCACACACGACTTACCTCCTTGTCGAGCTGGGCAATGGCGTGCTGAGCACGATCCTGGAAAGAGGCCATTTTGGAGGGAAAATGAAGATAGCAGAAGCTGTACTAAGAGAAGAATGAAAGATCTGGCTTCGTAAACTCTTGAGGAAGGGACAGCGAAAGTCGGATTCGGTCGTTATCAGGGCGCGGCAGAGGGAGAAGAGGAGGACGAACGAGCAGGTGAGATTCGAAAGGACGAGCTGGCGGTTACGGAACCGCCAGCCGGGATGACGGTGGGGTCACGTGATGGGCTCATGACGTCGAGGGCTGGCCATTTGATTGTCCCCAGATGACGTTCCAGCAGGGCAATCTGTTGACCGGAATAGTAACTAGCAGATGAGAGTTAATCCTCACAGAGTGGATCAGATGGGGATGTTGGTCGTGTGCTTGATTTCTTATGATTTTACCTCTTGTGCTTACTATACAGGGTATGTATGACTTTCCAGACAATTCGATTGATACACTCGGTATCAGCGATGTACTACTAGTATAGTAGTGTATGTTACGGGGGGTCTCGTCCGGGCCCCGACGGCAGGGCTTTTTTTTTCCCTTTCTGTGCAGCGCTTTTTCTTTTTTTTCTCTCTTCTGCTTTGGGGCTCCACTGGGGCTGGATTTATCCCTCACATTACATAGTGAGTTATTGATTAATATTAGTTATTGGACGACTCTGATATGGCTATACATAGTAGTGATATCTACTGTTTTATTTCCCAACATATGTGTGAGCACACTATCCCGATGTTGAATCATAGTAGAGAAACACTCCAACCACCAAAAAAGTATCTTATAAAGTAGGTAGTGGATAGAGAAGAGAGGACAAAATTTAGGGCCTGCTTGAACCTAACTAACGTAACCGGCAAGCGAGTCGGCCAGGCAAGCCAGTCGGCCACCTGTGTATCCCATACTAATCTAACATTTATCTAACTCTAATATCTCACCCCCCGTAAGTTCAATTATAATAGAATATTAACTGAAGCTATATATATACTTTAAGAAACCAAATATCAAGAATATATAATATAATAGGATTCATGTTATATATAATACAAGTTTAAAATAAATTACCAAAAAAATACAGCGTAATACATTTTACTTGATCAAATATTGATATTTATCTTATGATATTTGTATACTAATCTTAGATATATTCTAGTATGCCAATTTCATTAGATAAATTTGAATCTATAAAGTTTGGCTGTAGTATTACAGCTCAAAAATCGCTGGATTAGTATGGGATATACAGGTGGCCGACTGGCTTGCCTGGCCGACTCGCTTGCCGGTTACGTTAGTAGTGGTGACTAAGGAAGTAGGTACATGAATTCTGCATCTGCATCCATCCCCCATCAACCAATAATCGAAACTCCTTCTCCTCCCCAGCAATAAAGCCCACCTTCTATACATAGTTTAGAGAGAGAGAGAGAAATCAACCCGGGAGAAAGAAAAGAAGATCCATTCCCGTCCGTCCCCATCCAAAGATCGAACGAATCCCGATCGCCTACCAAAGTTCAGACTTGGATTGACCGGGGGTTTGATACGTAACAAGATCTGCAGTGCATCCAACAAAACAATCCATTTCCACACAGGTCGGAATGCAACTATCTCTCTAGTATCTATCTATCTACTTTTTGTAGGTGTGGAAATTCTCTAAAGAGAGAATCACTTAGGTAAGTATAATATAGATACTAGAAGGTGTCATGGTTTTCTAGAAATATTCTAGACAACAGCATCTGGTGGAAAGAAGTGGATTATCGTGTTTATGTTTGTGTGTGTGTGGGCGGAATTAGTTTCCATTCTATCCATACATTCTATCCCACCATCCATATAAGCCTGTGAACCTGATAGGCAGAGAGGTATTCAGCTACTGAGTTAGCGAACCACACTTTGCTTCTCAGTTCCTTTCTGGAAACAGGCTGAAACGCGAAGAACTATAGTAAAAAATATGTGTCTCCAATGCGAATGTGTAGCTTGTTGCTGTGCCAAGTTGCCAGTTCAGCATCTACTGGTTTAATGCGCATCTTGCGACCGAGCTACAAAGCAAAAAGCCGACCAATGTAAATAAACCCCAGCTGCTTTGGAATACACACACAATGGCAAGTGTACATTGATAGTATTCTTCTTTGTCGGTATCTCACAATCAATCTGTCTACCCTCGTAGCTATAGAATTCCACCCGGCATAATTTTGCACACACCAACATCAAACATGGTACATTACGTAGGGCTACATTGACCGTCGCTAATAAATCACATAGTTGAAGATCCAATTACAACCAATGTCATCTTCAAAAGCGAGACTCCCCCTGGCAGGCAGAACCCTCCCAGTCGAGCCCGAAGTGACAGTGAAAGATCCACGACCTGCCCGGTCTAGACATCGTCGGCACTCAAATGAGGAAAATGGTAAATGAGAGAGGAAGAAAGAAAAACAGGTGTAGTAATAGAAAATTCGAAGAGGATCCCGGGGAGAGAAGTGTAAAAGGAGAAATCGCTCGTCTTCAAATCGACTAGAGCAGTGCGCCATCAACCATCGTCCATCCCCAGCCACCAAAAGGTCACAGGAACGCCATCCGCAGAGCAAAAGTCGGTAGGAAAAAGAAAATGGGGGGGCATATCAAAGACAGATCAAAACAGCATAGAATGTAATGTGCAGGTATTCGAAGTTTTTGCAACACGTTAAACCATGTCAAGAAATCACAGCCACTATGTCTTCACCGACGTCTATTAGCAATGTCAATCAGTCTCGTTGACGCCATTGCCGGCTCCTGCAGCCGCAGCATTATCTCGGTTGCCGCTATTGAACGTGAGCTTCAGCTTTGGCGTGGCAACCGCTGAAGGTGTATCGGCCCCCGATGCTGCAGCAGTCGACTGGTCATTTCCGCCTTGTCCACCCAGGTCATCGTAGTTGGCAAACTGTGGGTAGCCTTCGGTCTCCTTCTGGAGCTCCGCCAAACATTTTGCCTAGATACTGTTAGTGGCTGTTTGAATCTCGACGACTGCTTAACAAATGTCTACTCACCTCGATGTCATTGGCATCCTGGAACAGGATGCTGCCATCCTCGTTGTAAGTCCGGGCATTTTGGCAGAGGAGATGGATGTCATTTCGGAAGTCCTTCAGGCTTTGATATTCCTCACGGTTGATCTTCTTCTTGATCATATCCATGGCGATCGGGTTCTGAATGACCATGTAATAGTCGGGATAGTGCGACTTGGGCGGTGGCTTCATGAATGGCTCAATGATGGACCGCGTAACAGGGCCATCCTCACTGTCTGACGAATCGGCCGGCAGCTCCGCCTCCATATCCATTAACGCTTGGTATACGGCGTTGACAATGCGCTGCAGGGTGGCACGATCCTCAGGCGACAGCGTCTCAACAGGCTTGGCTTGTCTTCCCCTCTTCCGCTTTGGCTGAGGCGTTTCCTCCACTACCTCCTCAGCCTTGCGCTTCGGAGCGGGACCTCTGCGACGCTTCTTCGGCTGAGGTGTCTCGGAGTTCTCGCGGGAAGGTTCCGGTGAAGAATCACCCACTGTCTTCTTTTGACGCTTCTCCTTGTTAACCCGACGACGCTCGACCCTCGCCTCCTTCCGAGCGATAGCATCCTCGATCGTGTCATCATCCGCATCCACAGCCATAAGCCATTGTTCCTCAGTAAGACCATCATCATACCGGGTAATCTTGCGTTCACGTGCACCACGACCAGCTAACTCGACATCGACCTCTTCAGTTACCGGGTTATCCTCCATAAGATAGATATCGGGCAACTCTTCCTCGCACATCAAACGAGGGTACTTGTGGCCAGAGCCGTACGGGACGGTCTTCTGTCGTTCTTTATCGATACGCTGGAAAGTATTCAACTCCTCGTCAGACCGCGCCATAATTTCGTTCAAATCATCATCATCCATTTCTTCCTGATCACCAATCTGATCAGCAGCCTCGGCAGTCTCCAAAAGCGTCCGCAGTAAAGCGTCACGCTCCTCGTTGGTAGACTTGTTGTCAAACTTTCCTGCTTGGATGACCTTGCCATCCATATCAAGCTTGAACTGAGCACGTTCCAAAATCTTCTCCTCAACTGAGTTGGAACTGATCAGACGCAAGATACGAACCTCATTCTTTTGGCCGATACGATGCGCACGATCCTGGGCTTGCAAATCCTGGTGAGGGTTCCAATCAGAATCGAAAATGATGACGGTATCGGCGGACTGAAGATTGAGACCCAACCCTCCCGCACGTGTGGATAGCAGGAAGCAGAAGTATTCCGAGTCCGGGGCGTTGAACAATTTCAACAGATCGGATCGATCGTCTGACTTGGTGGATCCGTCAAGACGGAGATACTTCAATCCACGAAGACGCAAGAAGTCTTCCATAATGTTCATGATCTGGGTCATCTGGAAGAACATCAGGACGCGATGGCCAGTAGCCCGGAACTTGGGCAAAATTCGATCCAAAAGCTCGAATTTACCAGCAGTACGCCAGATCAGATCATTGGTTCCTCGTCCAGGGTTCATCTGGTCTTCCACTGGCTCAAAAACGAAGGGATGGTTGCAGAGTTTTCGCAACTGCATCAGCATGTTGCTGAGACCACGCATACCGGTCTTACCTCCCTTGCCATCGCTGACGGCCATCTTGTTATGTGTAACAAGCTGCCTGTACAGCTTGGCTTGCAATGCAGAGAAACGGCACTTGATGACCCTCTCTTGCTTGTCGGGAAGATCTTTCTCGACATCCTTCTTCAGACGTCTCAGCAGGAAGGGCCGCAGAACCTTGTGAAGACGACGAATCACCAGCAGTTGTTCTTCTTCGCTCAGTTCCATACGATCTTGTCCACCTGTGTTGGCAAAAGGCGTGTTGAACCACTCATCAAACGACTTGACAGACTTGAAGATATTGGGCAAAACGAAGTTCAGCAGTGCCCACAACTCAGGAAGGTTGTTTTGCAAGGGTGTACCGGTCAAAATGAGACGGTAACGGCTGGTGTAGTACTGTGAAAGTGTGCTGCTCAGCTTGGACTGAGTGTTCTTCATACGATGACCTTCGTCAACAATCATGTGAGTCCACTTGATCTTGCTCAGAATCGGACGATCCTTGATGATGTACTCGTAGGTCGTCAACAGAACCTGGAAGTTGCCCCAACGGATCTGTTGTTGCTGTTGCTTACGGGCATTCGGAGGTCCCTTGTAGACAACACGAGAAACGGACGGCGCCCACTTCTCGAATTCAAGATTCCAATTGGTAAGGGTACTGAGAGGGACGATGACGAGGAAGGGGCCATTATTCTTCTTCCTCTCGATGATGTAAGTGATTAGACTGATGGTCTGAATGGTCTTTCCGAGACCCATCTCATCAGCTAAAATACCGTTGAGGTTGTTGTTGTACAGGGAAATCATCCACTGCAGACCCTTCATCTGGTACTCCTTAAGCGTACCACCGACCAGAATACTAGGTTGAACAGTCACCTCCTCCTTGATGCGATGTGCAACGGCATAGTAATCGATCTTCTTCTTTCCGTCGCCTTCATCTTCACTTCCGGAGGCAATCTCCTCTTCTTCGTCTTCTTCAAAGAACTGGTCTTCTTCGCCATAGCGCTCGGCCAGACTTCGCTGTTGCTCCCGAACCGAGGCAGCAAGCTGCTTGAGGAAGTTGTCGGTCTGCTTAAGAAGGTGAGAGATACGAGAATCCTTGGCCTGTCCGAGCAGCTTGAGATACGTTTCCTCGTCGTTGGCCTTCAAAGCCTGGAGACGTTGCTTGGCGGTACGCTCCACACGTCTCTGTTCTTCACGTTCCATGTGCTGGTGGTGCTGAAGCATAGCACGGCCCAGTTTCTGCATACGAGTGCGCTGTTGTGCAGCAGCGGTCTGCAACTCGGCACCATGAGTAAGGATAGCCTGGAGATGGTCATACTGCTTGCGCTTTTCTCTCGTTTCGCGAGCATCGCGCTGCTGTTTCTCCAACTTCTCGGTAATCCGAGCCTCCCGTAGTGATTGCTTCTTCATACGACGATGACTCGAACGGTTCGCAGTCATGCCCAGATTGTCAAAATGGAACATCTCATTTTGGATCTGCTTCCGGAAAAGGCGTTGTTTCGGTAAAAGATTGAGCATCTTATATTCAATAAGGGCCTTGAGTTTCACAGAATCGTCTCCAGTGGCGGTATCGCTCTGGCTAGAATCCCACGCACCGATATTGGTAGGAAGCTCGGCCAATTCCGCCTTTCGTGCGTTGATTCTGTTGTAAAGGGCTATTTCGCGTTCCTCACGCACTTGCTCGAGGTCAATTCCAGGTGGCATCAAGGCGGGAATTCGCATGCGGTTGGCGCGGGAGGCGTGGTCGGTAAAGCTGACAGTCTTGGGTATCAGATCGTAAGGCGACTGGAAGTTCTGATAGAAATCTTTGTGCTGAGGAGCCTCTGTTGCAGTTGCAGGCTGGTCAGGCTTGCTCTGAGCAGTAGCTTCCAAGACGCCTTCCGCTGCGGCGACATTCTCGGACGGAGCAGGAGTCTCCTGCTTCTTCGAAGGGAAAAGTTGCTGCTGAACGCGAGCCGGGATCGGAAGGTTCTTCGATAGCATCTTGAAAGCTAGGATTTGGTTCCTAAGCGTTGCAAGCTGCTCAGCAGAGAAACTGTTTCCAGTTCCAGCCGCGCCCTTCTGAGGTGCGCCCTGGGTTGCAGGCTGTTGACCACCTGTCGCGCTAGCATCTGGTGTATTGGTATTCGTCGCGTTGGGAATGGAATTGTTGCGACCTACGATAGTTCCGAGTCAGTGAGCAAGCCATCTATGTTATATACGATGATAGGAGATGGGACGTACCATTCATGCCATTCGCAGCGACAGCCTCGGTATTCGAGCCATTGAGCTGCTGCTGACGTTGCTGCACCTGCAACTGCTGCTGTTGCATTTGCCTCTGTTTGTGGTAGGCTTGTTGCCGCTGGAAGGCTGATAGAAGATTGTGGGCCTTGAGGTATTCAGGATCATCATGGCGAACGCCTTGTTCCTGCATCTGTTTGAATTTCTATTGAGAAGCCATGTCAGAAGATTTTACATTTGAAAGCCAAATTGATTATATACTGAGAGAAAAGAAAGCAAGTAGGATAGAAGGGCGAAGTGATGGTAGTGCTTCCACAAGGGACGGAAAAGCATACCTGGAAGACCTCTTGGATTTGTTGTTGCGTGATGTTTGGCGGCAACGACATGTTTCCAGCCGCCATACTGGGTGCTGACTGGAGAGAAGCCATGGTTTAGCGCGTGGTGGACGTAGTCATAAGCGAAACGACACGCTGGGGGGCGACGTGGAAGCGACCTGGATGCGACAGGCCCCGAACAAGCGCCTAGGGAAACACGTGGGAATTGAGGACGGCGAGGGTAAATGGCAATTCGCGCAGGGAAGGGCGATCGAGTGCGCTAAATTACTGACGTGGAGGGATGGGGGGCTCCTTATGTCGATGAATGCGACTGGTAGCGGCCTGTATCTGGACCTTGGCGACAAGTTTCGTGATGTTTGGACCAAGCCGGGGGAGACACAGGGCGGTAGGCGACAAAACAGGAGAATCAGGAAGAAGGGGGAAGGGGGTGTAGAACACGAGGATGTAGGGGTAGAAAGGACCCCAGACGGAGGGGCCGCGTTGGAAAAGGCGCGTGGAAGGCCAGTCTGGATGAAATGGAGATGGAGGGGACGGGGCTTTCGCGACTTTCCGTGCTGGTCGGGGAAACTGGCGGTGCTCAGCCTGTGCCTGTAACGAGGAGAGGCAGGCGGCGAGACGTTGGAAGAAGATTTCGTGCCGGGTCACGTGTATTCACTTCCCGCGCCCGTCGCTGACTCAGCTTGGCCTGCTCGCCGGCATACCCGCCTTGGGACTAGCGTCGTGCCCGCCCTCGGCACTCCGCGCTAACATCGGGATACTACGTTAAGGCTAGGACTATTGGTGAGGTGCGTATACGAAATACGCCAGCATCAAACGCCGATCACTTGATTAAGGCCTATCCCAAGGGCTAAATAATTTACACTACCAACCCGGTCTAATAAAAAAGAAAAAAAAGAAATCCCTTATCCCTTATGCACCAACACGTCTGTGCAATCATCCACCACAGCTGCTGGTGCAGGCCCGAAATTATCGCTGATCATCCCTTTCAAACTACTAGCGACTGTGCGAGGCTTTGCCAACTGAATCATTAGTTGTACTCATCGCTCCCCAGTAGAGATGAATACGGCGCATATGTGGTGACCCAGGCTAGACGGATTTTCCGGAAATCCGTGAGCAACAGTTTGGTATATAGCCCGCCAAATCCTCCAAGCTCCAGCTTGTTCGTAGTAACATACACCTTGACCAAAGAAAAGGGTTCAGTACTCGCCTGCACTGAGAATGGGGCGCTTCATGGGAGGCGGTGGTGGCGCAGGCTTCTTGGAGCGGGGAGGCGGGGGTGGAGGGGCCTTCTTGTTCAGTGGTGTGCCGTTCAAGGTGGTAGAGCTGGACTTTCTCGAGACAGCACCTCCATACGAAGAGACTGGAGATGGGTTCCGGCCCATATACGTCCTCTCGGGACTGGTGCCGCTAACAGGACTAGCATCCTCCGACTGCTCCATGTACGGATCAACATATGGTCTGCCCATGGTCCGGGACTGCACGCTATTTCTGCGACCAATATAGTTGTCACTGGCCGCGCGGGATGGCCATTGGTATGTGCCAGGAGATTGCTCTTGGCGCAACTGCGTAGGTCCCTCAAATGTCGAGGTTCTGTTCAGAACAGGTCTCTGAGAGTAAGCATCTGGCGGGTAGACCTCTCTGGCAGAGGGCTCGATCGAAGATGCCCTGGTCGATCGGATGATAGGACGCAGATCAGCCGTGTTGTCGGTCTCCTCATGTAGTGGTTCATAGCGTTCATGGTAGGAATGCGCAGTGTTTGAGCGAGGGCGTCCTGGACGGCGGCTGCTGGGAGGCTGAGCTCTACTAGTACGTTAGCATGACGAGGTAGATCGATATTTCGAATATGCTCACCTGTTTGGCCACTCATATTTGAGTTGCAGAAGAACATCGCGGCAGCGCTCGTGATAGTCAAGCTGAGCCTCTAGGAACGCTTCCAGGTTCGCAACACCGTCAACTTCGGAATCCTTAATATCCTGCATGCGCCGAGACACATCATCGTTGGCCTCTTCATATTTGACCTTCTGTGTCCGGAGCTCTTCCTCCACGCGGAAGTCTTCCCTCTTCGCCTTCTCCATCTTTGAGAGGGAGGTATCGTAGGCCAGACGTCGGCTGTCAAGCTTCTTGCGAGCGGCCTATAGAACATAGGGTCAGCATCTCATACCACTCAATTGGCGTTTGCAAACCCCGTCATACCTGATACTCCTTCATCTGAGTCAAGGAATGCTCCAGCGACTCAAGCCACCCCGCATTCACCTGCGAGATGTAAGCGTCCTGGAGACGAGCCAGGCGCTCTTCAGCCCTTCCAAGCACTGTGTAATAATGACATTAGAATAGGAATGCGATTTGACATTTGTGTTGGCTTACTGGTCATGCAGCGGCCGTAATCAGAGTTCGCATCGAAGTCTTCGCCATGGCCAACCATGCTACTACCCAGATGAGCAATAGGCAAGGTCTTTTCCTTATCGTCACCTTCGCTCCGCTTCGAAATGGACTTGATGTAAGAGCCAGTCGCCTTGTGGATACGGTCAATTCCTAGATGGGGGGGGGGGGCGCATGAGTTAATAAGCTGGATAGATACCATACGCCTTGAGTGTTGTGATGCTTACCTTCGTGGCGCACGTTCATCTCCATCTCCATTGCTTTGAAGTCATCAGAGAGGGTGGTTTTGGCCTCGCCGCCCATTCTCTCCCCCGCCCATTGCTTGAAGCGATCGAACTTGCGATTGACGTTCATGTTGGCGGATTATGATATTGGATAGAAAATAAAGTGGAAAACGAATGTTGAATTGATCCGAGGTTTACGCTTTAGAGAAACGAGGTTACTATGCGACCAGAAACCAAGCTAAACCGTCTAGATGAAGTTTGTTTCTAGAATCGAGGGTTGTTGCAAGAGGGGTTGAAACGAAAGAAACACGATTCGTAAGAAGCACGCTGCTGCGTATGAGAACAAAAGATGGCGCCACAGCCAGGAGGCGAGAAGTGAGAAAGAAAGCAGAAAAAGAAAAGGTAGGTGGTAGAAAAAGGTGCAGCAGAGTTGCGACAGACAAGGAGGAGGGACGGGTTGGGTCTTAAGGGAAGGCTCGAAAAGGGTGACAGGGGAAATTAGTTAGTAGGTGGGATCATTTTTTCCCATTTACTATTATTATGCCTATTGATTAGTATTAATATTATTATTTTAATTTTATTATTGCTAACCATTATTTTTTTTTCCGGGCAAGAGAGAATATTATTAGTAAATCCGGGGCAGCGATTGCGACCATGGCAGTGTTGATCGAGGAATAACAGACAGCAACGAGACCACAATGCTATTGCCAATCGCAAGCGGGCCAGACACTCTCCAATGGAGAGCTGGTTGCACGGAAAGCGCCACATTGCCTTTTCAAGGTTCCCAGCAGAATTTCTCCCCCACCAACACTCGACAAAACCGACCCGGGAAAAAGAATTTGGTCGCATAGTGACTCTGCTCCATCCCCTTCTTATCTTTCACAAGTGGCATGCATTATGTACTGATTCTACTCTTCCTGAACCCTGAGCAGCCAGTGTCTCCAAAGCAACCATCATACGGAACGGAGTGCGAAGCAAACCAAAGTCCGTCCCTGAGATGGATGGAGGGTTCGATCCCTCCAATGACCAGTGGAGGCGGGGCCAGAACCGCCATAATTAAGTTCGGTTGGCCCAGCAGGATGAGGTGTACCTGAAACCTAGCAGCTCTCCTATCTGGAATTTCCAACTAGTGGGTTGGTCTACTTTAGCTGGTTTTAGCCAAGGTACAGATGCAGTCCGGTGGCACAGCCGGTTGATAAGTTGCTGACGAAGGCCCTATCATTATCATCGACCTGTAAAACCGGGTTTGTCAAAAAGACCTGAGCGGATCTGGAGGTGTATCAGAATCGAGAAGCGTCATAGGCCAGAGCAGATTCTGGACTGCCGGATGTGACACGCGTTTGTGGGCCATTGCAGTGGGGATCCACTGCCGTCGATTGGCGGTCGATGGCCGACGGTCAGTCCCAAACGTGGTCCTCCATTGGAAGCTCTCTTTGCCACCAGTTGAGTCTCGTTCTATTTTCAGAACAGACTGTGGGCGGCTACCTACCCAGCAGCCAGAGGGTCTAGATACACCGTCTTGTGAGTCTGGAAGTCCAGAGAGCATCAAAAAGGTTGGTTCATTCGATCAGAGAGTTACTACGATGCTTAAGAGGCTCAGGGTAAAGCTTCTGTTCTTTGTAGGTGGGGCTGCCCCAATGATGAACTGTAGGCTGTGTAAAGATCTCCCACAGGATGTTCGGAATAGATTCTTGAGAAATCCAAATCAAGCAATTATGGTTCAGGGTCCAAAGCGACAGACACGGCAGAAGGGGCCCCTACTGTATGGTACGTATTTTGTAGCGACAATCCTCCCTCTGATCATGACTCTACACGGTAATTTGAAAGCGCCAGCGTTGGACGCGATCATCAGACCATGATGCAAGACCCGGTCAATGCATCGACAACAATGGCTATTGGTGTGGCAGGAAAGCTTATCTGTCAAGAAACTCTAGGTAAAATTACGACCACGTACCGCTGGAATATCACTGCAGTGTTCAATTGCATGGCGTCTGCTTTACATTGGGTGAGGGCACAAAGTATCTCAGCATGATCTTATCCGGGGCTCCAAGACATGATTCGTAGATCCTGCGATTAAACCTATCAAGAGGTCATGACGACCATGAACCCACATCTCTTTCTCAATCTGAAACAAACATTCGATGCGGAGGTCATGGTCAAACGGGCAACGATCACACCTTGTGTTTGAGAAAGAAAGGAGACCCCTACACGGTGAAAAGTGGGACCCGAGGATCAACGGCGGGTTAGAGGCACATTCCAACACTACCACAGTGCTCAACGCCTCGGCACCAAAGCAGGGATGCTAGCATTCAGTTCCTGCTTTGTATGTACACAATGGTAAATCCCCTGCATGGAAGCTCTGTGGAGTGACTAGTAGCACTATTATAGTTCGAGGAACAAGTTGGTTCGGGCGATAAGTACTTCAACGTTGTTAAATATATCAGTATCTGGTTCTTATCGAAGCCCTACAATTTTTACCAAGCGCGGAGTGAATTTCCCAAGGCACCGAAACAAGCCAGGCCCGGCAGACCCAGAAGGTTCAATTTAGAAGAAGACAAAGGCGATACTGGATATGGTGGAATACTTTAGGGCCAAGATCTCAGGGTTGCAGCTTGAATAAATGTATAATGACGCTCAAGCTGTTTTCTTTGCATAGTCACGTGTCGTACGCTCCGCACCTTCGCTATCATTCCGCTAACTCACCTGTACCTTGAGGTTTGTACTGTTCTCTGAATATGGCCTCTTCCTTGTTTGTAGACCTCGATGAAAACCCCCTACACGATAACGAGGTCCTAGGTTACGGAAGAATTGGGGTAGTAATCTACCGCGACAATGTTGCGGTCAAAATTCCCTTGAGACACCCGTGGAGTAGCGACGAGGACGTGCAGTTAAATAAAGAAGCTCTTGAACGTGAGCAAGACATCTATCATCGTCTGAATCTTTTCTCAAAGGAGCAAATTGACTGTATTGTACCTTGTCTCGGGCTCCACAAGAATGCCACACACCTCGGTTATATGAAAAATGGAGATCTACGAACTTACATGGCAGAGAATCAGCCATCTCGTGCACTCCAGATTACATGGTTTCGTCAAATGGCCCAAGCCCTTGAACAGATTCACGATAAACGCGTGCTTGTGGCAGATGTTGCAACTCGCAATCCTCTGCTGGATTCAGATTTATTCATCAAAGTCTGCGACTTCAGCGAAGCATCTCTTTTACCCTTGGATACTGCCATGAAGACGGCGGATGACGATGGATTTTCCATACAAACAGACATTGGTCAGCTGGGTGCAGTGATGTACGAAGTGATTACTCGACAAAAATGTGACTTCGACCTCTTCCAAGAGGGAGTTCCTCTAGACGGCCGAGCTATTTGGCCGCGGCGATACTCACTTCCTAGTACCGATGGACTCTGGCTCGGCTCAATCATTGAAAAGTGCTGGGTCGAAGGGGGTTTCCAAAACGCACATGCCTTATCACAGGCACTGTACTCTGTAGATATAGCGCACACCAGTCTCTGGAGCAAGCTAACGTCCATGTCCTTTTGGGATCGCCAAGGCCATCTTCGAAACTCCGTCGTAATGCTAGCAGTGGTAGTCACTGCTGTCGCAATCGCTGGTTCTTGGACCAGGAGACAGCCATTGACCAGGGGTTGATTCTAAACAACAGAGCTTTTCTTGCATGTCGATTAATTGTTGTTTATAAGATACCTTGAGTTGTTTGGTTTACCTGTACAGCCGCGGAGGCATTCAATCATCAAGATACCCTGTTCCTGGTCGTTTACGCTAATTCCAATTCAGGATAAGTGAGTATCCACCTACAAATTCTAGAGATCAATGGAGCTCCCAAAATCATCAATAATGCAATTATTTCGATCATATCCAGGCTGTGTATCGGCATATCAAAGGCGGGATCTTAGACAAGTTCAATTGGATGTACTGACGGAACCGCATCCATCATCCCTTGTTGTCTCACTCCACCCCTGAATACGAATACGTAAGTCATCAACATCTGCGGTAAACCCACCACCAAGACATTTATTTAGCAGATACGCGTATACAACCTACCGTAAGGTCCCATTGAGGCAGTGCATGTCATGCGACGGACAGGATCGCTTAATCTAAAATCCCCGTTTCCCTTCAGGCAGGTTTCATTCCTTCTCATCCTAAAACACATTAGGTGCTTAAAACAACTTAAGATATATATCTACAAGGCTCCATCACCCAAGGTAAACGTTTCATCAACCGAACACCCTCCCCCAACGCCAACACCGTACGAACCCACTGCACGCCAAGCCAGAAGTTCCTCATCCTGCACCGGGTGTACATCCTGCATAGCAACAGTAGTAGTGGTCGCAACGAATCCATCATCCTCCTCAGCGGCTAGCAAAACATCAAAGTCATTCCACAGAACAGCCCCAGCCCCATTTCGATCTCCACACCCATCACCTACACCCCCAACCCAATTCCTACACGCTCCCTCCCCATCACCACCCATCATCCCCTTCCCCCTCATAACAATATCACCCACATACCTCCCCACCGTAACGCCCACGACCCTCTTAAACACCCTATGAAAATGACTCGGCGTCAGTCCCGCCTCCGCCGCCAGCATCCGCAACGTCGGCCTCGAGCCCGCTTGCACAGAAGCCCGGATAGTCTGACAAGCTCTCTGGACTGAGTGGATCTGCGGATGGAAGATAGTAGTAGTACCACCAATACTAGTAGGAGTAGTTGTGGTATTACTATTCGCCCCCAATAAGTTGTGGTTGTTGCTATTGTCGATGACAATCTCGGGTTTGCAGCGCTTACAGGGGCGAAACCCTGCGCGCTCGGCTTGCGAGGCTGTATCGTAGAAGCGGACGTTAGCTCGTCGGGCGAGACGCGCGGGACAAGTTGGGCGGCAGTAGATTTTCGTGGTGAGGACGGCGTACACGAAGGTGCTGGTGTATTTGGGATCGCGGGTTTGGATGGCGAGCCAGCGGGTGGATGTGGATGATGTGGAGGGGAGGGGGAGAGGGGGCAGGTTTTGTGATGGTGGCATTGTAGATATAGTAAAAGTAATTATCATTGGGGGGAGGATAATTTGTATATGTAAAGTAACTAATCAGTCTAATGGTGATATTCGTTTCTTGAATTTCGCCTCCATCTATTTCTGGGGGATATTGGGTTGGGGTACATGGTATTTGGCTGTGATTGGTCACTTTGAGAGCAAGGTTTCGTATCTCGGTTGCTGCAAGTGTCATGTATCATTGGCATTTCATCTTACAATTTTTTTTAATAGTGGTACCATGAGGAAAGCAATGGAAGGCCTCTAGGACCTATGTGTTTGTCGTTGACTACATCAGGAGTCTTGTATGATGATAATGAAGAATATGTTCATCACTATTCGCAATTCTGGTGAGAAAACAGATATATATCCGATCTGAGCACAGGCACTGCGGTAAGAGGATAGATAGTCTGTGCTCAACCATATTCGTAATTAGCAGAAATATTATGGTGTCTGTCAACTCATTGATCCACAATACTACGTAGTATCTGGGGGAGGGAGATACTATTATCGGTGTCTGTACTATTGATTCTGGAGAATGGCGGGTATCCAAGGCATCAATGGTTATTTGTTCCCCTTCAGTCCTGCTAGTAAACAGTGGACAGAAAAATATTACAGTACCCTCGGAAGTTAAAGCCTGTCAATCTGACAGCCTCTGAGCGCTCGCTTACACCTGTGAAGAGCAGGTAGCGTATAGATACTAATACCCGAAGACTCAGGCAAAAGTGCTGAGTGAAGCAGCCGCAATTGCACCATAATAAGTCTAGTTTTAATCTTCGATGGCTGGCTCAAGATCGATTCTGATACGAATCGCGCAATACGGTTCCTTAACAGACCTGAAGACTTGGGAAAAAGATCTTCCTAGTTCTACCGTTCAAAATAGGATATCTCAAAAGAAACATGCACCCGGATTTGAATTTTTTGAACCCATTTCTTTTGCTTTGGTCATCATGAGAATATTTGGTGGCCACGACCTAGATTCGCTAAGGACGCGTGGGAGATTATCCGCAGTCGCCTAAGTACATATGCCTCATAGCAAAAGAGCATTTTCAACCCGTCACAAAGAAAACTCCACACAATATCACGCTTAGTCCTTGGTCTTCTGGGTACCACGGAGCAGACCAGTTCTCCGGGCAGCGATAAGACCGGCTTTTTGACCCTGGGCAGCGTAGCGGGAGATGGTCGAGGCCTTACCAATGTGCTGGTGGTTACCACCACCGTGAGGCTGTAGAGAAAACATGTCAGAACCTGTAGATAAATCGAGCAAATCATCAAAGGGAGCCTTACGTGATCCACGGGGTTCATGGCAACACCACGGGTCTTGGGCCAAGAGTTGCGCTTGACAGCGAACTTGTGCTTGGCGCGAGAAGCCTCTGTAGGGAATTTGTTAGCCATCAAAATCCTCTTCCTGAACCGCAATTTCTCCAAAAATAGATCCAATGGAGACGGATTTTCGGAGACATACTGAGCAAAGGCTTGTCGGTACGACCACCACCAGCGACGATACCGATCATACCACGGGCGGTGTTCTTGACGACCTTCTTGGCACCGGAGGGGAGCTTGACACGGGTCTTGCCCTCCTCAGGGTTGTGGCCGATGACGGTAACGTAGTTACCGGAGGTACGACCAAGAGCACCACGGTCACCAGCCTTCTCCTCGACGTTGGTAACAACGGTACCCTCAGGGACGGAGGCGAGGGGAAGGACGTTTCCGACAGTCAGGGCGGCGTTCTTTCCGGCGTAGACGAATTGACCGGTGTACATGCCCTCGTTGGCGATGAAGGTCTCGGTGATGGTCTTGAACTTGTAGGGGTGACGGAACTGGACCTTGGCGAGGGGAGCACCACGGCCGGGGTCGTGGATGATCTCCTTCACGACACCACGAGTGTATCCATGACGCTCAGCGTAGTCGAGGGTGCGGAACTGGGCAGGAGCCTTGTTGAGACGGGTGTTTGCCGCTGTCGAGCGAAAAAAATTGTATCAGTAAAAATTGATCTGGAGATGCAGCGAATTTCGCTTCAATATGAATTCTGCTGGTCGCACTCACTGAAAATGGATCCACGACCCTTCCTCTGGTTGCGGATCACGCGACCCATGGCGACTGTCTATATAGGAACCTGGACGTTAGTATTGAGAAAGTTCCGCCTGGCGACCTTGTGGTGGGAGAGTTCGAGTTCTCGTACCTCAAAATGCTAAGATTGGGCTTGTCGGGTTGGTGTTGAGAATTCGTCGGCGAAGGGCTGTGTGGGCTTTAGGGTGGAAGTCGCTAATCTAACCGCGCTAGGACTAGTGTGGTTTTGTGGGCGCGGCTGCGTGGCGCGGGTCGCCTTCTTACTAAGACGGGTATAACCAACGTTGGACTTAAGCGGTTAACGAGCATATCTTGCTTGCATTTGGTGAACTCTGCTATCATCAGAGTAAAGAAAGATTATTATGACTGCAAAGTAGTGAGGTTGCTGATGATATGCAGCCGTTGTCGGTATTTAATTTCCTTCTAGATACATACTATTACTTCTTCCTGAATTCCACACTTCATTCAACTCGTTCTTATTGAACTGCCGCTTCCCATTCATCTATCCTGTCTCTGTCCCGGTCACTTGCGGTTCATCCATGTCGGATTCCATCTCTTGACAAGCAGTATTCCTCCTGCTGCTGCTACCTGAGATGTCCTTGCAGTGGGCTATTGACTCAAGCCACCGCCTTTTAAAATATCTGACCCGGGCTGACCTGGCTTAATAGCACTATTGTCTTACTGGCGTCTCTATATCACTTGGGTGTTTTCTCCATGTAAACAGATCATACTGGTTCAGAGTGGTCAAATTTGATCATCCGGGTCAGAGAATCGGGATCGTGATGTTTGCCGCATCTCGTTCCGCCGTTGGGCTTTCTCTACATGCCCGGGCCGCCTCAGGGTCACCTACCGATCCGCAATTTCAATTGGGACAAAGTGTACCCGGGCAAATGGGATTTGACGCGCCTGGGGAGACTGCCGCAAGGTTATCCTGGCATCTTCACACCACTAGGCTGCTTAATGTGAATCGACACACTGTCCTTGTCACATCCGGCGACCCGAATGTTGACAACTTCTTGCAGAACTGTATGTCTGCTTGAAGGAACGTCGCCCAAATGCCCTCAGAAATGATGTTAGGGCAAGACCCAATGTCTGAACCCTGAAGGACTAAGTCGCGCTGTTTGACGATTAGTTACACTCCTTCGTTGTTGGAGCGGACGCTCGGGTAGTATTGATCTACTAAGAGATTCAAATTTCATGATACAAAGCTACTTTGCACTTAATGACACTCTGATTGATGAAATCTTCTGAATGTAGTCTGTTCCGCGGACCTGTTGCGCGTTTGATGGAGCTCAGTTCGCGATAGCGAATGTGTTATCGTGATTGGGTGTTGATCATCCCTGGATAAGGGCTGCTCTCGATGATGCCAGACAGGCCAGGCGCGTAAAAGCCGCGCTCCAACCCAAGTAGGTAGCAGTAGCGTAAAGTAGAACTTCTGCCGCGGATTCGCCCGCTCTGTCTTGCCTCACCACCACCACCTGCGGACAGCACCACAAACATGTCGAACATGTCCCTCTCAGACTCGGACTTATCGTCGCTTTCGTCGGCGCCTCCGTCCGATGAAGAAACGGGCTCCATGGCCATTGATGAGCCCGTCGGCATCACGAAATACTTCAAGAAGGAGTCCGAATCTCCGCCGCCGAAGCGGGAGCCCTCACCACCCCACGAATATGTGTTGGCGGATAATCCAGATATTGCAGTATGTTCCGGGAGGATTCTACGATAATGAAGACTCTTTTAAAGCTCTTTGGACGCGTTTGGCACGTTTCCTGATCATGTTTGCTGACCTGTCGCAATGTGTAGTTCATTGTAATGTTCCGTGCGCGTTTTAACGATGCGTTCCCGCGATCTACACCACACTTTGGACCACAGGACGTTGAAAGAGGCGTCGCGGAATCTCCTCCAGGCGATCATATTGAGAGATTGTTATGTGCATTTCTTGGATTGGTATTGAACCGGAAGAAGGATGTCGAGTATGACTGCCTCCTACGCCCCAGACCCTACACTCTTGGAAGATCCGACGGGGAGCTCCTTTTCGACCACACATGTGTCAATGCTGGTTACCATACATCAAAGCTAACTCGCTCAATCAATGCGCAGTCGGAATCACTACCAGCGTCCCTTGGAAGAGGCGATCCAAACTCATGCTTCTCAGTGGCCTAAGGCTTGGCAAGGCAAGAACCCTCTGCACGGGGGTCGCACATTCGCAACCATGTCGCCAGAAGAACGCGTACGTCGCCTAACCCGGACAAAAAATATCGAGAGCTTGTATACTGACATTGTCTAGTTGGTGTTACTGAAATCCTTGATCCTCTGGTCCCTTGCCTCGTCCGATGCCATCCAAGCCAAAATCAAAGAGTCCTACAAACAGGCACGCCACGAAGACGACCTGAACCAACCACTCTCCGTCCAACCATGGGGCCGCGACGGCCTCAAGCGCAGATACTGGCTTATTGAAGGATTGGATGATACACATTTCAGACTGTACCGCGAGGGCAACCCAGCCCTCAAGAATGTTACCTGGTGGAGTATCGCGGGAAATATCCCTGAGTTGAAGGCAGTTGCGGATAGACTTGACGGCGAGAAAAGCATCCACTCCAGGAAACTCAGTGAGCGGATAAGGAACTCCATACCCCGCTTTGAGGGCTCAGAGGAGGTAAGCCGTCGCTTCTATTTGTGGTTCTTTTCATCGGTGCTTACTAGTGGCAGAAACGCAAGCGTCGAGATTACCGGATTGCGCGAAAGGCGGCATTCGCTCGGCCAGAGCCTGGCTTCTCCTTATATGAAGGCCGTACACGCGGAAAGAAACTGAAATACACCTACTCCGATGACGAGGACATCTTCTCTGATGGCCTTCCTTCTACACGGCGCTCAACGCGCAACACCTCGGGAATTTCCACACCCCCAGAACCAGCCGGCCCCAGATTCACAGCCAGTGGTAGGCAAATACGGTCTCGCGCAGGCGGCCTTTATGGCGAGACGTTATTGAGTGGACAACGCGAGGACGGTGATGCTGGCGACGAGGGTAGACCCACAAGGGGCCGGACGACTCGAGCAAATGGGTATACAGAGTACGACGATGAAGAAATGGATGAAGGCTCGGAAGGAGGACAATCCAGCGGAAATGAGTGGCAAGGAAACGAAGGCGAGGAAGAAGAGGACAACGAATTCGAGGGCGACGACGAAGAGGAGCTGAGTGGGGATGAAGCAGTGATGAACGGAGAACCACCAAGCCTTGTGGTACAACTCAGGTACAATAAGGACAAGGTCCCAAGTAGCCCCAATGGCCCAACAGAGGAACCCTTACAGCAAGACCCGAAGAGCAAGGAGGATGTGGCTAAACCGGTCACGGCGACCGGTGCGGAAGATGGACTGCAAGGACAACCACCACCCGCAGTGAACGGGCAGAGCCCCCAACCAGACGCTGTCGCAAAGACTCTACCTGATGCTGCGCCCGCAGCCCAAGATGTCACCACAACTGACACTTCTGCCAAAGTCGATGCATCGCAGCCGACTGCGACTGAGACGAAGACCCAAACAGCTTAGAAAGAATGAGACTAGGCAAGACACATATACTATAACAAACACAGCACCAATGGTCGATTCCCCGAGAGTGGCCGAATTTCTGGTCTCGATAGAGTTATCCACCGGAATACGGTAATTCTTGTCAGGCTTAAGAAGAATATAACTCGCTCACACGTTTTTTTTTTTCAAGGCGTTTTCTGTTCGTGGGTGGAATTTGTCGGGTCAAGCTTTGCGGCCAAAAAATTGTGCTGTTATTAGAGATGCGACGTGTGTGATATGGAATTCTACCGTGACTGCTCTATAGCATGATGATTATGGGCGTGAATCGATCGGTATCAGAGAGATGAGGGATTATCTAACCCCAAGACATAAATTTGTCATACTACTATATGGAATACCAGATGGACGGACGGACCTCTTGCTTGGGCTGCTATGCGCTATGTACAGTATTTAAATTGCAAGATTGGGATGAACCAATAGAAGTCTCGTATCCCTTGGGTGTAGATACTAGAGATAGTGTGTAGGAAAATTGAAAGCTCCAGGCTATATAAGGGGAAGCTTAAAATCAATGAAAACGCCGTACGCTAAACTCCCAAAATGCAGACTTTACTAGACACCCACAGTCACGTCGAATACCTTTGACAACCATACATATAAATCACTCAATAAGACGACCTAGTCAGCACCGGCATTCGAGAACTGGGCCGTGTAGAACTGCAAGAACTCCGCAAATGTCAGTGTCTGTCTCATTGGGTTGCATGACCGAAACTCTCGGCTTAGAGGAATAAAGTCCTTCAAATAAAACTATCCCAAGGACAGATAACGGTATGAATGCACTCACGTCTTCCACCTTCGCCGCAATGCGAGGATCCTTAGCCGACCGCAGGGGAGGCAACTTCCAGTTGTTCACCTCATACCACCATCTCCGGATCTTGCTACCGAGTGTCTGGCCACTGAGGGACGCGTTGCGGTTCCAGAATCGCCAGCCGGAGAGAGCGAGAGTCCAGACGGTGCCCTGAATAAGAGGGAGGAGGACCTAGAGCGCATTTGTGTCAGTCTGCAGCCCTCTTTTGCTTCCAGTGGAATATTGCAAGACAGGCAGGTAAACCTACCTGGTCTCTGATGGTGATCCAAGCTACTCGGCCCCAGGTATCAGCTCCCCGCAAGCTGGCGAGATAGCTCTGTTCGAAGCGCAGATCGGGCAATGGGGGCAGCTGGTGTCGTCGTGAAACGGGCTTGATCATGCGGTGAGGGGCGACGACATCGGAGGGGATACTGCCTGCTTCGGAGGCGACATCATCTTCCACGACGGGCTGCTTCTCGGAGGCTGCGGTGGGCGGGTTGACGTCGTGTTCCGCGGACGGCGCCGGGTTGATGGAGGCGGTTTGGATGACTTCGGGGATTTGGAGGGCGGGGTCGGTCATGATGGGTGGTAGATCTGTTTAAGGGGCAGATGAATGTGTGAATGGGAGGATTTCGGACCCGCGGGTTTTGACACCGGGTGGAATTTAGACTTGTAGATAGTAAGATTGAGCGTATAGCTAAAAGCAAGTAGGGAGAAATGATGGGATAGTCCGGGCACGGAGTAACTTGTTGGTTCCTGCGGCCAATCAGCGGGAGCCAACCATTACGCCCGCCTTTTTGGATTCTGCATGGCTGCCCCTCCTTGACTTGGTATATCTCTCGCTGCTTTCTCTCTCCCTCTTCTCTCTTCCCTTCTTCTCCCTCTCTATATCCTCCCTTGCCTTTTCTATACTCTCTACCTCTTTTCTCCCCCCATTTCATTCCACTCCACCCTCCACAATGGCTGCTGCTCAAGGTTACCCTCTTCTGTGCCTGGAGAACCCCCTCCTCGGTGCGTGAGATTTCCCCTCCGTCTCTTTCTCTCGCTGCTTACTATCCCCGGATCTTACATTGTTCAATGGGCTAACTTCCGGTATTTTGATTGCTTCCTATAGACATCCAGGCTGTCGGGTATGTTACTTCTTCCGGAAACCCTACTTTATAATTTATATCTCTTCAAAGTATTCTAACATTGTCACTAGTGATGCCGCCCTTCTGCAGAAGTATGGCCTGAAGGACAACGATGCTATCCTTGCTGAGGACAAGCACATGGGTCTCTACGACGAGTTGTTTGCCAAGAACGATGTCAAGCTGATCGCCGGTGGTGCTGCCCAGAACACTGCCCGTGGTGCCCAGGTACATAGACTCAATCTGAACCCTTCCACCATGGCATGCGGCCGAATGTTAACGTGATGCCGAACTAGTACGCTCTTCCCGCCAGCTCCGTCTGCTACATCGGCTGTGTTGGCCGTGACAAGTACGCCGAGATCCTGAAGGAGGCTTGCGAGCAGGCTGGTGTCCACACCGAGTACCGTGTCGACGATGCCCAGCCCACCGGCAAGTGCGGTGTCATCATCACCGGCCACAACCGCAGCATGTGCACCCACCTTGCTGCCGCCAACGAGTACAAGATCGAGCACTTGAAGCAGCCTCACATCTGGTCCCTCGTCGAGAAGGCCCAGTTCTACTACGTCGGTGGCTTCCACCTTACCGTCTGCGTTCCTGCCATTCAGGCCCTCGGCGAGGAAGCTGCTGCTAAGAACAAGGTATGGTCAATCCCAAAGGATCTTGTTGACAACTTGCTGACCAAGAATCGATTACAGGTGTTCATGCTCAACCTCTCTGCCCCCTTCATCGCCCAGTTCTTCAAGGACCAGCTGGACAGCGTCCTCCCCTACACCGACTACACCTTCTGTAACGAGACCGAGGCTCGTGCTTTCTCCGAGAGCCACAGCTGGGGCACCGACGACGTCGTCGAGATCGCCAAGAAGCTGGCTCAGCTCCCCAAGAAGAACACCGGCCGTCCTCGTACCGCCATCGTGACCCAGGGTACCCTCCCCACTGTCGCTGCCACCGTTAAGCCCAACGGTGAGGTCGAGGTCAAGGAGATCCCCGTCCGTGAGATCCCCAAGGAGAGCATCAACGACACCAACGGTGCCGGGTAAGTAACGAACCTCTCATAATACAAACTCAACCGCTAGAATCAAGATCTAACTGCCACACAGTGACGCCTTCTGCGGTGGGTTCTGCGCCGGTATCGTCCAGGGCAAGTCCCTCGAGGACAGCATCGACATGGGCCAGTGGCTCGCTTCCCTCAGCATCCAGGAGCTGGGTGCCTCGTAAGTCCCCAAACCAGCCCCATCCATCCATCAAACACAGGTCTGGCAGTGACTGACCCGAAATGCCCGATATCTAGTTTCCCCTTCCCCAAGCAGGCCTACACCCCCATCAACCGCTCCTAAGCATCCTCCACCAAACACCCACCTTCGGAATCGTGGAGGCCATAGCTGATACCTTTTTCTCTCTCATCTACAAAAAATTTCCTATTTTCCCTTCCTCTTCTCTTCTAAAGATTCAACCTTCTATACCCCACACGTCCTTGACTTAACGTCTTAGACTATGCTGTTTTCATCAACGGTCTATGTATGCGGATCCTCGCAATCACGCTTTCCCTTTGGGTTTTATTTTCATGATGATGGATAGATATTGCAGAGTTGCAGATGATGACGTTCTCAACAACGATATAATGAAGAATTTATCTTGGTTGTATATATAATATATACTACAAAATCAGTCGAAACATTTCGATCTATTTTGGGACTTTCTTGGTTTAAAGTGGAAACTAGTGATATCGTATTGGTAGAATACTAACCTATGATGATGACATGAGGCCTGTAAAACGATAGGAGAGCCAAGTCACAATAGTGGCTATGACGAAGAAGTGAGGAGTAAGACAAATAATGGTTAGATGAATTCGAATTCTTCTTGTAACGCTTGCAGGCGCACAAGTCATCCATGCCGTGGCCTCATATATAGATAGCTAGCTAGTTGCATGCAGTTTGATCATTCTCCCCATCCTCCTCACCCTCATCAGTGCACAAGCGTTAAGACCTTGAGATCATTATCATCATCGTCATCATCGTATCCCAGGCACAGTCAAATCTCATCAACAAGCCCTTTTATTCTGCGATAACCCGCCGGTGACGGTTATAGATGGACGAGCATCATCCAATCCTATGGTATTCGGATCACGCCATTGTCGGGACCTGAGCTGTGGTAAATGGTGACGAAGGGTCTGCATAGCAATGACCATTCCTCCTCTTCATTCCTACCAAGCCTTCCTTTGCCAGCCTGATCCGACTACAAACGGATTGAGAGTTCGGAGATAGATAGATAGAGTCGGTCACTCAGTCCTTGGGACAAACAGATAGACAGTCGCATGCTTCCTCAATCCTGCTCATGTCACTGCGAAAGAGGTGCTGAAATATGAGTAGCCATACTGACCCACCCACAGAACTTGGTTGAGTGGTATGGTCTTTGAAATCAGCCTCCGTGGCCGCAGGGAGGAGTCTGCCCGATGGCTCCGTATTGCGTGGCGGATCTACGAGTGTTGGTGAACCCGGAACTGGAAAACCCTGCTCCGGAGGGGAAACTGCTGGCGATGAATGCATTATTGGCCCAAGATGCATTGCTTAGTCCGCTAGACATGGGCTGGCTGGACACTCCTAAGGAACCAGGTGTGTTTGCAGCAGCGTCTACTAAGCTTTGGTCCCATGAGAATCCAGAAAGGCGGTGGTGCGACGTAGAGCTGGGCGAGGGCATCCAGGAGGAGGGTATTGTACTAGGACCATTGAGCGGACTGTGCCTCAAGGCTTGATTCATCATGCTCTGCCGGAGCATGCGCTCATTCTCGCTAGCGATCATATCCTGAGATGGTAGATGATGATTGGGGCTGGCAATGTTTCCAGGCAGCATAGAAGCCGGGTACTGTTGTCCCAGACCTGGCGGAGTCCTTGGCGAAGGCGCATCACCGAGTTCCGGCGATAGAGCTGTGTTCCAGATGCTTGGGATACCAGGAAGGGCAGGCCGGGCGGCGTAAGAGTGGGAAGACGACACTCGGACGAGAGGTGCAGAGCCAGTCACGGGTGGTACGAGTCCAGGGGGAGCAGCAGGGGTCTGCCTGGGAAGGATATCCTCTTGGAAGATTGAATCCATACTCGAATCAAAGAACTGGCTGGATGGTCGCTGTTGATTGCTGCTCCGTGGGAAAGCCAGCTGCTCTGGTATGGCCGGAGCATTCTCGTAGGTATCGGATTCTACTAGTCTTTCCACACCTTCAACGATCCGATGCATGCTAGCTGACATCGATGCGGAGGCGGCCTGTGAACCACCAAAGACACTCCTAGTGTCAACGTTGTGGCTAGGATCAGGGGCTGCCTTTTGGATGTCGTCCCGTTCAATACTAGCGGATGAGATCGTATGGTGGTGGCCCGATGGACTGGCGAAGAATTGCGAAGGGAGCCCTTCTTCCTGGTAAATAAACGTTTTCTTGTCTTCATCGTCCACCAGGGCGATGGGTATTTTCTAGAGCAGGCAGCAGTTAGCATGGCGATTGAGGATAACAATAAGCACGTAGTATCCATACATTGCTCACAACGAGATCCAAGCCATCAATAACAAACTCGCGGATTCGGTAGAGCATCTCCATGTTGGGGTGATTCCTTTCTACCCCAGGATCGTTCATTCGGGGCTTCTGCTGGCCAGTCGAGCTGAAGTACCTCCGGGAAGTTGCCTCTTTGGCCAAGGGCGCAAAACACAAGGTCTCTTCATCCTCTTCCAGCAAATAGTCGATCTCAGGCAGATGCACCACATCGAACGTCGACGCAAGAAGGGTTAAAGTGTTGGCATAAATCTTCCAGAACTCGATGATCTGGACTGCTAGAGGACTGTCCTTTTCCCCTTGGTAGGACACCAAAAGGTTGCTGGCCGTAAGGAGCCAAGAGCTGTAGTTTCGTAGCGCCGGAAGGACACGTCGTGCAACAACAGTAACCTTATCAGGTCCGGTCTGGGCGTCTTTGTTGCTGGGGTCCTCAACCGCAAAGCGTTCGACTTCGGCCAGGAGAATCTGGAGCAATGTGAAGAATGTCTTCACGTTGATCCGTTGGAAGAAGGAACGCGCATTGGATGTGGAATCATCTGGTAATTTGGTTCAATACACGCTTCTATTGAGGAGAAAGTCGAGAAACCTACCGCTCGTATGTGTCCGCGAGAACTCCTCGGCAGCGATGTTGATCAGGCAGAACTTTTGCAATGTACCTTCCAGAGAGCGTTCCTTCAAATCCACAGCAAGTTGATTCAGGACTTCACTTTCAAGCTCGTCGTGTTCCGGGAAATCAATCCCTCTGTAACACTGCGCGTGAAGGTATACAAACCATGAAGCCAATGACCTGCCGGGAATGCCAGCGTCTTCGGGTCGAATCAACTCTCGTTTGACCCACGCATTCATGACCTTTCTGAATTCAATCTCAAGATTACCCTTGGCCGAAGGATGGGGCTCTTGAGCGGCCAACGCTCTATACAGATGATAAGTGGCCCTTAGATGGTTCCCGTCGGCGAGGGCAATAACCGCCAATTGGTTATGAGGGGCACCGGACGCGGGGTAGATCAATGTGGCCAGGTCGTAGTAACCTATGGCCGGACCCCAATTGCGGTTCTTGCTGACCAGTTCGGTCTCGCGGTAGCGCGAGAGATCTCCGAGACGGATGAGGGTCGAATGGCATGATTGAAGAATGTGCCTTTTGAGGGCTTCGGAAGTTCGGATCGGAGGCTCCGCGGATAGATCTGAGAAAGAAACATGGCTTTGCTCAACGAAAGCCCAGGAATAAACGGGGACGACAATGCTCACTGTCAGAATTGAATTTCCGCGCGACCTTTTCTAGCTCCGGGATGCCTCCAAAGTGGGAGGACAATTGTTGAATGAAGGCTCGATAGAATCGTTGACTTGATTTGATGAACTCGAGGTAGTGTTTCTCGAGCTTCCGCCTTTCTACCGGCTTTTTCTTCTTTCCGCTTTCCTCCCGGAACTATAATCGAGATCATATATTAGACATTGGCGGGCAGCGAACGAGCAGGATCTCATGCGACACTCACGCGAGAGAGCAATTTGCGGAATCGGGTGTTGATCTTGAGATGCGCATCCCACAGGCGAGGTTCGACATCGACGGAGCGGGCAGTCTCGAAGTCTTGAAGGATAGCATTCTGACAAGTAGAGCGGAATCTGCGACGGCGAGGAAGGAAGGACAGAGACGGTCAGATGATTCTGCGCCAAACCCAACGCACCACAAGACGGCAAGAGGGGGGGCAGCAACTAACTCCGAAAGGTAATGGGAAATTTCAGCAAACGTGGGCTCTTTCTCGGCAAGGCTCTTGAGGAGCTCCTTTTCGACTTCGAGCGCAGTTCTGTATGATGCGGAATTTGGCATTAGAGACACGGGTCCACACACGGTTTGAGGGGAACAAGAAGAATGATTGTAAAAGAAGTCGTGACAGTGAGAGATCGGAGAAGGGGAATACTAACTGCCACGTATTTTGGAACGCGGACGCCATGCTCAGGACCAAGAGAGATCACACCCGTGTCAGTCTAACGGTGACATTCGCCCGTCAGATGGCTATGGCTGGCTGGGAGTCTGCGGGCGACAGGAACAGTGAACGAGCCATCAGTCAGTAAGACTAGTATATACAAAAAAAGAGCGAGGGCGTGGAGGGCGGTCAGGATCCCGGAGTGACAGCCACTGGAAGTGAAGGGAAGAAGCAGGAGGAGGAGGATGTGGATGCAGCGATGAGGATGGACCCCGAAGCGCGAAGACGAACAACGGAGGGGTTCGCGGCCGCCGCTCGTTGGAGAGAAAATCCCATATCACGGGAACTTTTCGACGCTCGTCCGAAAATTGGTTGAATGGCTCGGGATGCTTTGCCCGGCCGTCTTTTTTTGTGGCTAGTGAGGGTTTCTAACATGTGTGATTGGCTGGATGGGTTGTGGCTGGTGATCCGGTTCAGGCACCGAACCGTTTTCTCGAGTTCTCTTTCCTTACAGTACGAGAACGCCAATACCATTTGGCAGATTTACAAATCATCAACTTGTGATAGATGCACAAATATTCACTATGCGGTATTTTAGTAGTTCCCGGATATACTTCGATATTATGTTACTTTCAGCTGAATGGGAACCTGAGGATCCACACACTGCAGATACTCTTGCAGAGAAGATCCCTATACTATTAGCACTGTATCTGCATATCGCATACTCCAATTATATCCCTACACTTATCATTCTTTTCCCACGCACTTTTGTCTAAGTAACTACTTACTACCATAGCCATCTATAATTGACAAGTCCTCTGGCAACCTCCATCACAAAGGTACTCAACCTCCCAGTTCCGGACTTTCCATCATCCATTCCTCCACTAATCGCGGAAGCTATGACATCCGCTAAAAAAGTATCCCACCTCTAGTCTAGAACCAATCCAGCCTAGTGGCTCACCAAATATTCGCTGGGCATTCCTCCATATTCCATTCTTATACTATAACAGTAACAACTACACTATCAATCACTATCTTGTAAATTTCTACTACACCCTACCTTCAATACTTCGTAAGCAATCAACATCTCTTCACCCTTCAAACAAACAAGAAAGAATCCCCAACTAACCCACACATCCAGACAAACCAACCACACCACTACTACTACTACTACCCCAATCTGCACACTTCATTGCAACTGCAGCCCATCCAAACTAAACCAAACCCTGACCTATCACAATCCCCCAAACACCTCACCATCATCCACCAGCAACCCAGCACCACCACTTCATACAAAAGACAAACCCAGGAAAAAGAAATAAAATGTCCAAACGCTCACGAAGCACATCCCCATCCCCATCATCACCCTCACCTTCACCTTCACCACATTCCTCCTCACCCACCCGTCCCAAAATCCCCTCCCTAGATCCCACAGCCACACCCCCCAACCAAGAAGTCATGCACTGCTCTCTACCGCCCCATAGGGAAACCATCTCGTTCAGTTCCTACGAAGACTACGAGGTGCATTACCGCCAGGCACACGTGAATCGGTGTTCGCAGTGTGGGAAGAATTTCCCGACGGAGAGGTTTCTGAATCTTCATATTGAAGAGAATCATGATGCGTTGGTAGCGACGAGGAGGGAGAGGGGGGAGAAGACTGTACGTTATTACCCTTTTCTTTTTCCCCCTTCTTTACGTCCCATATACCAAAGCTAATGGTTATAATATGCAAGTATGCATGCTTCGTCGAAGACTGCGAACGCGTATGCTCTACGCCTCAGAAACGCAGAATGCATTTGATTGATAAGCATATGTTTCATAAGGTATGATATGATTTCTCCTGCCATTCTATTTACTCCCATGTCTACTGAAGACTATGGCTAATGTATGTATTTCAGACATACAACTTCTACATTGTCAACGACGGCATCGACAAGCAGACCTCTCTACTGAGGACACCGCATGACCATCGTCGGCGGTTATCATCCGCTGCTACGGGTCCTACTTCTCCGAAGGAAGGCCGGTTACGGTATCGTCAGACTTCCATATCCCAGGCTGATTCTGGTGCGAGTGCTCAGAAAGGCTCTTCTCCGTTTACTACTCCTCGACAAGGTGATGCTGCTCCTGCTGCTCCTGCTGATGATGGGGGAATTACAGAGCTGGAGAGGTCTATGTCTGCGTTACGGTTTGTTCCGGCTAGTGTGGTGAGGAGTCGGGGGAAGCAGAAGTCTTGATGTTCCTTTTGGGTGGGTAGGGTTGAGAGTATCTGAATTGGTTGACATTGGATTTGTTTTGGTGAGAAGTAGTGGGCTACGGCTACTACGGGTGGACTGCTATGTATTCTTGATACCCGTTTCTTGCAACACGCATCGCTTTTATTAATACCCGGTTCATTCGATTGGAGAGCGGTCTTGTGGCCGGATAGATCAGCCCATGAAAGCTAATGGAAGTAGGGAAGTTCGTGGTCACTCCCTGGTCGTCTGCAGACTTCCAGCAGATGGAAGGCGAGAATCATGAGCCAACCGAGGTGATGACCATACACAAGAGCCGCTCTCCCCCCAGAAAAGAAAACAGAAACAGTTTATGTACACGGAAGAAACTATGGAAATAAAGATATCATATCCGTGAAGACATGGGTATACAACAACACCAGCAATACAGAAAAACCAAAGTGTCATTAGCGAATAAGGCGGTTCAGCCATTGATCAAATCACGAAACCGAGACATAAAAGAATCACAGAGTGTGCTGGCTCCCCAGCGCTGTGAAAAGTGGAATGTTGCTTGAAAGTCTGCCGTGGCGTCGAATACCGAGACGCCAGTCGAACACAAAGCGAGGTGGGCAGCTACATCTGCGTCTCTAGAAAATCGGCGTAAGTATCGAGACTCGACCCAACTAGATCCACAATCGCCCAGCTGGTGTTTCCTTTAAAGGTTCGTGCCCAAACACGCACGATAGCAACGCTCAGCTGCTTCGCTTTATAGGGGTTGGCGATAAAGTCCAGGTCGGGTGCCCCAGGGGGATCAACAGCCATGTCGGTTTCATCCATCATACTCTTGATCCACAGAAGAAGCTTTCGCTCGTGCTCTGACAGTCTCTGCTCGGCCTGGGTTATTGGTATTGACAGCAGCCAACGGCTAAGGAGGAAAGCACACTCCAAGCTACACAGCGAGTGCTGGATGCTCCAGAAGAACGAATGGGTTCGGGCCACAAAGTCAATACCTAGGCGGACTGGGATTGAAAGTGCATGGGCCGAATGCAAAAGAGCCATGATCAGACGAGGACTTCGTGCTACTGGTGGAGATTCACCCAGAGCTCTCGCGATTTGCAGAGGATCTTGCGTGATAAGACGACGACAAGGTCCCAAATCAACATGCAACCGAATATAAGCAAGCCCGAGAAGGGCAGTAGACGTGAATGCTATCGGACCTGCCGGGTTTTGAGGATCAATGCTAGATTCAGGTGTGCGTTTCCACAACGCCTTCCAGGCACTCAGAGAATTGTCCAAAGCGGACAAGTCTTCTTGACGTAAGCTTGTCCCATGCATACTTGGGGCAGAGAGGCAGAGCTGACGTGCAAAGAATATTTGCTGGATAATAGCGTGTATCAGGATATAGTTCCCAAGGGGAGATATTGGCGCTGAAGCGCTAGAAGTACTGGACTTGAAGAAAAGTCTGGCAAAAGCCTCCTGGAAGGAGACTTCTGGCCCATGCCTCGTGCGGAGGACACGGCGCCATTGAGCTGCATTTGAAGCCTTCCAGACGTCGTGCGAGCAGGGCATGTTCAGCTTCAGCTCGGCGTTAAGAATAAGAGGAGGGATGTTGTACATGATAGAGTGGAGGTTGAAGAAGCAATAAACAATGAATTTGGTCCGCCGGTTACCTTCCCGTCGTATCCAATCTTCCCAGTTGTTCGGGTCGGGGCTAGGAGGTGGTTCGACGAGACCATGTTCTCTCACGAGCCTCGCCAGCGTGCTTTGAAGTGAGAGCATTTCTCGTAGCAACTCTGGGTGCCGTTCCCACGAAGCAAACACTGTAAGCAAAAGAAATGTTCGAATCACTTCCATGTGCGCATCCGAATCTTCGGGTGCATATCCAGAAGGATCCGCTGGATATAGAGTAGGGTGCTGCTGCTGGAACGGGCTACTGGTATGGTTTGAGGTCGCGGATGACCCGCGAGAGTTGTGGAATCCAGATGCCGGTGACAGAAAGTTCCAGGTCGGACAAGCCACTTGCTTACTATCTCGGCGGTGGAGACGCTGAAGCAGGATGGCCTTGGCTGCGTGGAATAGCTCTATGCCTCGATTGTTTTCAAATCGATAATGAGACCCCGCAGCCGCTAGCGCAAGAGTGAGCTCGGGTGAGCATTTGGCAACGGAAAGCGTGGGGACATGAATGAAAGGAAGATGCTCGTTTAAGCCGTTGATATAACCAGCAAAAAACCGAGAAAGTGCGTGCCTTGAAGGTGGAATGAAGTTTTTGGGAAGAATATAAGCGAATTCATCGAGCTTCGACAGGAAGACCTGACGGTCTGCATTTGATATATCCCAGGCGGGGCGAGGTCCTTCATCACCAAACCCGAGACGGTCATCTACATCATGAGGTTCAGGCTGCAAGGACGGCAGACGTGATCCGAAGTTAGAAAAAGACGGCTGCTCATCAGCTGCAGTCCGCGGGTCGCTCATGAGCTCGGGACCAAGTCTCCCCATGTCACGGATGGCTGGCTTTGAGTCCATTGGAAGAGTAGTCGGCAGAATCGGGTCTTCAACCGTGGAGAACACGCCGGAGTCCCAGTCGGACGACAGTCCTACGCTCTCCAGGAAGACTGTGAAGTCTTGAACAGGGTCCCCTAAGTCAGCAAGATCCAAGATAGAGGGTTCGACGCCATAATTATCGGTTATCGCTCTCTCTGGGACGTGGGGAAGTGGCTGCGAGGTGCCCACGTTCTGTGAAGACTTGCGGAGCGATTCGAGACTTTCCTGCTCGCCCTCCAGGGCAACATGACTTGCAGCGTGAGAAAGGAGGTTCAAGTCATATCCCCAAGAAGGGTTGAAGTGAGGCGTTTCCACAATCGGGGGAGGTTGCACCTGCACCTCGGGAGGCGGCGGCGGCACGGGTTGGGTGTGAATAGGGACAGCGTCGGCAAGCTCTAGCATGCGGGACTCATGGTGAGTGGGCTGTATTATGGGAGGCTGGGTCTGAGGGACATCGTGGCTGTTCTGAGCACGATGCTCCCGGTTGGCTGCGGTCTCAGTTGGATGGACTAGCCGCTCATGTCGTACGAGCAGATCACTATGAAATTTCCCCCCATATTAGCGCGGGGCGGCTGCGATGCAACGCGGGCAGCAACTTACCTCCTCGCAAAAGATTTGGAGCAAATATCACATGAGAAAGGTTTCTCCTTAGTATCTAGATGGCACACGTCAGTCTCGCGTGTGTGGGAAGGCCACAAGCAGCCGGGAAAGGCTTCAGGGTTACTCAACGGGTGCGGAGATGGCGCTGGAGGTGTTCCAGGCGCGCAAACGACCGACTGCAATATTCGCAAGACAAGGACTTGCGATGAGCAGGAGTGCTTTTCTTCCTCACTTTTCCCGGGGTGCCTCTGTCGTCCTCCATGGCGAATTGCCTTGGAATTGGACCATGTCCTTAGATGGGATTACAGGCGAGCGGGGAAGAAAAACTGTGGGGTCAACATGAGGGGGTTTTGCGAGTTACGGTCACGTGGTGCCCTCCCGCTGCCTTCCGCCAACAAGGAAAGCCCTACCACTCATTAATTATTCTGTCTACTAACGTGTGGAGGCCAGTCAGTTCTCTCCTCTTCCCCTTGTCAATTTAGGTCACTTTCCCCGCGATATGCCCCTGTCAGTCTTCAACTTTCAACATCAGAGAAGGGAAGTGCGGGCGATATTGCTGCATTGTGCGCCGGTCAGGTTTCTACGCAGGATTTCCTGCACATCCCTTGGACGAAAGTTGACTCCGCCATCCCCACCGGTGCGGAGATGTTTACTTTGGGCGTCGATATCACGAACATCTCCTCACAGAGGCCCGCACCACCATGGGGAGTCCAGTTGGGGTTACAACAACACTCTGGATTTAAATATCAGATGGGAGATAACGTAGCTGTATAAAACATAATCATGCCAACATTTCTAGCTACATTATTACTTACTATAGCTATTACATGACTGGGGTACTTTCTGTATCCGACAAGCACCCGCTCCTCGGAGATATATATCATGTACAACATTGTGTCCAGCCTGAACTCAATTAGGCCGACCGTCTGCAGTCACGGTGCTTATCTTTGCTCATTCCACAACGTTTTCATCATCTGCCATATGCTCCCCCACTTTCTTTTCTTTGCACACTATCTCAGCCAAGGACCAAATCAATGACATCCGTTGCATACTTGTACTACAAAGAGGGAGGTAGTACTAGACATGCGAGAATCGGCAATAATACGCTTTACTATATCTTTAGCCAGGGGAATAAGGGGCAGAGTATTTCTCCCCCTAGCAATTATTCTTGTCGAAAGCCAATGTTTCAACTTAAGCGGACGCCAAAGCATACCAGGTAACTCGTAATTCCCTTATTGACTACTACTAATAGTACCTTAGAAGTAGATGGTTGAGGTGAAGCTGTTCCTGCCTGAGCGCCAAGGTATCTGCTCGGTAATCGAACTGAAATGAGCCCCAAAGCTGATTTGTCCCTCGTAGCCCCTTGAGCTATCTTTAACTCATCTCATCTGTCGACCGCTATCCGATTGTGAATAGAGCGGAGCGGTCCTGAGTCGCAGCAGCCGAAATTGGAAATGGACGGGACACAGATGGCCGGATGGTTCAGATGCTGAACCGTCCCACCCCACCGAACCCTCAGAACTTGGTACCGAAACGGGGCCACGATCTATCTACATCGATTTACACACCTTGCTGCATGAAATAAAAGCTCAGGATCGTGAATGGAGCGTGCTAGTAGATATAGGGTATGCCTTTTGAATGAACGAGCTTTGAAGCGCTTGTCGACTCAAGCTAGACTTGCGAGTGGAACAAGTCTACTGACCAGTGGTAACCCTCGTGATGCCCGTACGATAGTTGACTGGTAGTCTCCATCATTGACATTATTTTCCTGACCCTTTTCCTGACCCAAAGAACATAATATATATGGTACCTTGGGATATCTTCGTATAAAGTTCGGTACCATATTAGGGTTTACTGGAGTGTCCCTGTTTATGGCTTCTTCTTAGGGAGTACAGTGGCGAGCTCCTCCCTCTACTCATACCAGTTTTTCAACATGCTTGGCTAAGGAGAGACTGCCCTCGACCAGAGATCGGGCTAGCCCGCACGATTCCAAGTTCTCTAGTCAAGGCTGAATGGGTCCTTCCTTAGACTTCGGATAAGGGAGGAATGAATCTTCAGGGATGGAAGATGCTATCAGACGGTACGATCCACCTCGGAAGAGAGTCAGTCATTACTTGGTATGGGTTTACTCTTCCAGTCAGACGCTTAAGAAGACCACCTCCCGTATTATTCCATCATCAGTAAGCAGGCCCGCAGCGTTGATGGTATTCCTGTCAGAGACAGATTAGGGTGCAACGCCACTGACTAGCCTGTAGAGAGTAAGGTTTGAATGCGCTAATTAGAGTTTGAGAGGCCTAGACACGGGATATCCAGATGACTGCTGCAATGCAACGGTAATCCGCAGAATATGTAGTGATGGTGTGAGTGGTGTGAGAAGGGGTAAATCTGAGTATTGAGATATCTACTCCGTACTATCGGGTCAGAGTACATGGGAAGCCTGACACTAAAGAAAAGGCTGCCGGGTGGGAGCCCAATGGAAGGATCGTGAACACCAACCAGAACCCGGCAGTTTCTCAACCGATGAACACGAAAGCTGTCTCATTTTGAGAGACCTCCCAACGCGTTAGCCCGTGACTCAAGTAGTCTAGTTTCATCATCCCAAAGGGAAGAGAATAAACAAACTCCCCGAGTACTACCGGGACCAGGTTCTTGGGAAGAACCAAGCATCACCCAGGCACAAACCATGGAACATGCCCACCAGGACGGCTCAACCGCCTAAGAATAGCAAGAAAGAATTGGGGAGGGGAGGAAGGGGAATCGAATAACCTCTTGGACGGGAAGGGATAGTCGGAGGGGCGTCTTGGGTTCATTGTTTCAGATCCGACTCCTTGACAAATCAGCCGCGGCGGCGTGTTTGAGAATGAACCCGCGACTCCAACTAAAAGGACGCATGCCGGAGGAGCCCATCGTCCCCGACCGATCGGCCTAACAGGCTCCGTCAGATCCAGTTCGGTCTGTAAGCAAAGAGGTTTCAATCCATTCATTAGTTAGCCTCCGGACTGACCGCGCTACTAGATACCAAGGGAGGCGGTTCTTGTCCTGTCAACTTTGCCTTTCAATCTAATCTACTACTACTACCACCACCATCACCACCACCAACACTGTCTTTTCTTCCTTCTTATCCCTCCCCCTCCTTACAACTTTCCCCTCCGGTCGCCCTAACCCATTCCTCCATTCCTACCAAGACAGCACACAGCACACAGCATTTCACCCACCTTCCCAGCCTCAGCATCAGCCTCAAGCGCCTGTCTCTTTCCCCTCCAACCACCCCCCCGGTGGGTTGACCTCCATCCAGCGATAACGTCAGATCGACAACTTCAACCCCCTAGTGCAGCCCAGACCTTGGTCAGAGCGGCACAAAGGAGGATCGGGTCTTTGAAAGCAGCACAGACACCCTACCGCATACCCTCTCCTCTTTCGGTTGGATACACCGGTGATATCGATTCAGCCTGAACTGTAAGTCATCATGTTGTCCCTCCACAGGCGCCCCCCCACGGAAACCCCAACCCCGGTCTTTGTCCTCAGTTGGCCGCCGCTTCAAGGACTGACAGTTACGCGACAATCTTAGAGGTGCAGTTCTGGACCATGCATTGAACGTCCCCAACATCTCTGCCGAGTCCCGCTTCCCCTCCGAGTCGGTGTTTCGAAGACGTCAAGGTTATACACACTAGGTGGCGATAGCCCAGCCTTTACGCTATTTATTCCGGAGTTTGCCGCCAATTTAGCAGGGCTATAGCAGGGAATACATATATACCCAAGGAAAGCCTCGTCCGCGATCTCTGGATATCTCGCAGCCATGCTTGCTAAAGCAACCTACAACCCGTTGGGTGTGTCTGCAACCCAGACCCCTACGACCTCCTACTACACTGGGTCCTCGCAGAAGCCCACCGCGATTGGAGATTCACAGAAGGGGATGATGTTCACCAGTCCTACCGAGTCAAGCTTTTCTGACGCGTATGACGGGCTTGATGCTGTCCGGTAAGTCTTGGCCCTTTTAAATCCTCCGACAAAGCATGCAGAAGAAGACTGACCGTTACAAGATCTTGGGATGAGAAGCAGGTTATTGCCTGGCTTCACAGCATAAACTGCGGCCAATACGAGGCCCTGTTCAAAGGTACTAAGCGCCACCGTTATCCAGTTCAAACTACTCTGGCAACGAATGCTGATCGGCTCCAGCGAACAACTTTAATGGTAATAACCTCATCGAATGTGATCAGAAAATCCTGCAGGAGATGGGTATCAAAAAAATCGGCGATCGTGTGCGGATATTCGTTGCCATCAAGCAGCTCAGAAACAAGTCGGTCCTCAACGGCAAGTCGAGGAACTTGGTATGTTGGATACGCCTCTGTTACAAGTTAACTCGAAACTTACAATGGACAGAATCAACTGGCTACGCTGGAAGCCGTATCTTACACAAACACTTCATCGGACCCATCACGTCCCTCCAATCTCCGGCAGACTTCCACAACTCGCCGCTCGTCTCGAGCAGCCGAGACTAATGCTCTCAACTATTCCGCTAACAGGCCGTCCTCGCGGCCTGAATCGCCTCTGCGTCCTCAGCAGTATGTCGCTAATAGCCCGATGGAAATGGGGCGTATGGAACAGGGGCAAAGCTACTTCAGCCATCCGTCCTCCGGTAGCTCGATGACCAGCCGAAAGCCAGGAACGCCCAGCGAACGAACTGGATCGCATTTGAGGCAAAACCCTAGTTTGGATGGCTTGACTATGGGTCAATTACCGATGAACTCGCCCGTTATCAGAGTGATCTACACAGGGGGACAAACTAAGATGCTGGACATCAAACACTGCAAGACTGCCGATGAGGTCGTTCTCTGCGTGCTGAAGAAACTACAGCTCCCGGAACACCAATACCGCAATTACTGCTTCTACGTGATGGACGGCCTGGAGCCAAATGCTGCCAACTGTAGAAGACTGACAGACCAGGAGCTCATGGAGGTGTGTGAGAGTACTCACCGGTCCGAGCGGGGTCGCCTTATTCTTCGCAAAATCCACGCTGGGGAACCCGATCCCGATGAGCTTCGTCGTGCTTCTCAGCTGGCGGTAGATGAAAGTCAATTAGCGCATATGAATGCTCTGAGCAGTTCAAATGTTCGCAACCAGCTCAAGATCCAGCAGCTGACTGGCGAGCCCTGGCATAATATCAGACAGCCCATGTCACCCGTTTCTTCCCGACACAACCAGACACCTAGTGAACACGATATGCGACCACCCATGAATGTGGAGCGTCAGGTGGGCAAGTTGCGGTCCTTCTTCGGTGCCCGTCCTCCAAGCGAGATGATCATCCATGAGATCACGTCCTATTTCCCTAGTCACCAGCGGGAGGAAATCGAAAAGACCATGCGCATGTCTGTTCGCCGATCTCAGCGCCTGAGCCGGGCCGCCAGCCGGTTGAGTGTCGTCAGTAATACAAGCTATGCGTCTAGCCTGAGAGATGCGCCCCCGATCCCCAGTATTGCAGATACCTGGCTTAATGCCGGGCCACAGACTGCTCGCGGCCAGCGGCCACTCTCTGTTTCCAAGTTCAACCTTCCTTCCGCTACGTACAGAGATTCGATTGCTTCCAGCTCCCTTCAGCCTCTTCAGGAAGAATCGCCCATCGAGCCCAATCGCAAATCATATGTTTCTTTCGACAGTGGCTCGGATGACCCCACAACGTCGCGCCAGAGCCTTGTGGATGAGAACGCAAGTGTTGCTGCAACGGATGGAGGCTCACTCAATGAACGCTTGAGCATCCTCGTAGCAGAAGATGGAGAAGAGGAAGATGATGGTCTCAATGACTTCTTGGCTGGAAACAACTTTGCTCCCAAGAACTGGATGAAGGGATCCCTGATCGGTGAAGGTTCCTTCGGAAGTGTCTTCCTCGCCCTTCATGCCATTACCGGAGAGCTCATGGCTGTGAAACAAGTTGAGATCCCGTCCGCAACCAAGGGCACTGAATTCGACAAGCGGAAGAATAGCATGGTTACCGCCCTCAAGCACGAGATTGAACTTTTGCAAGGGTTCCATCACCCGAACATTGTCCAGTACCTGGGCACTGCTGCTGACGACCAGTACTTGAACATTTTCTTGGAGTACGTTCCAGGAGGGTCCATTGCTACCATGCTTAAGCAGTATAATACGTTCCAAGAGCCTCTGATTAAGAACTTCGTGAGGCAAATCCTTGCCGGTCTCTCTTATCTCCACAGCCGTGATATCATCCATCGTGATATCAAGGGTGCCAACATTCTTGTTGATAATAAGGGCGGCATCAAGATCTCCGATTTCGGTATCTCTAAACGGGTAGAAGCCTCTACTCTCCTCGGTGCCCGGGCAAGTGGCGGAGGTGGCCACGCACACCGAGTCTCCATGCAGGGTAGCGTGTACTGGATGGCACCTGAAGTGGTCCAACAGACGATCCACACCAAGAAGGCTGACATTTGGAGTCTGGGCTGTCTGGTGGTCGAAATGTTCACCGGCGCACATCCCTTCCCCTCCTGCAGTCAACTCCAAGCCATCTACGCCATTGGCAAAGAGAAAGCCAGACCTCCCGCTCCCGAACACGCGAGCGACGAAGCCGTAGCATTCTTGGACATGACCTTCCAAGTTGATTACGAAAAGAGACCTAGTGCCGACGAACTTCTCAAGTGCCAATTCCTGGCCAGTCCTCTTGCATGAAAATAGCATCAAACCGGGACTTTTCCCACCCGGAAACAATACCTAATACATTGACGACGAATTTCTTCCCGAATGCTTAATCGATTGATTTGTGTGGAGAGTTGAATACCCCCTGGATTCGCGTGCGTTTCTGTCTTTTCCATGTTTCCGCATCACTCATACCACATATACTGTCTTGATCTGCCTTTTTGCTTTCTCACTTTGCCACCCAAAAGCACAATCATATAACGGCCGGCCTCTTTCCCCCCTTACCCTACTGGTTTTCTATCTCATGGCTTGTTGACAAGCCATGATGGAATTCAATTCAATTCTTGTACAGAGCTGCAATGTGCCGTGATTGATATCTTACATATAATAAGCGACCGTTAAAAAGCTGCGATTGTGGGCCAATGCTGAATTTGTTCGTGCATTGCTACTCCCTCGGAGAGGGGAGACATCATCTTCTATTTACAGTCGTCTCTGTAGTAGTATGTTATCTATATGTAATTGATAGACTATTTAATTTGACGATTACTCACGTCCTCGACATGCACCTCAAAATTTTCTCAGTCCTGTCTTGAGAGTTTTTGTCATGTCTTGTGACATAACCTGGAATCAGAAATGTGTGCATTTGAAGTTTGATAATACCAAAAACAGAGCGTATTTTACATAGATGATTCTAACAACAACAGCAGCAATAATAATACTAACAACACCACAGATATAGGTACTATCCTTTCATGTTACATATTCAAGGAGGAAGATGTTTGCTCAAATCAACAGAGGTGTGAGTGAGGTGATGGTAATGGGAGAAGAAGAAGACAATGGCCGTCTATTGATTGCCAGATGTCACTTTCCTAACACATGATATGTTATGGTTTTTTCCTTCTTCTTCAGTTGACAAGCTTGCCGTAGAAGGGAACACCCATGGCGCTGAGCAGGAGACGGGCGTCCTTGTCGGTGTTGGCGCTGGTGTGGATGGTGATGTGGCAACCGGGGATCATTTTGGGAGGGTACCTATTCCATATCAATTAGATTTGATCATACTTGGCAATGCAATGGGGAAAAACTTACATATCATAGTTCACCTCAATCTCCGGGAACAGAGCCATCTCCTCAGGCTCAAGACCGAAAGTGATGTTACCACTGCTGTCACCACTGCTACCCTTCACACCCTGCCAATCCTTGAGTCTGGGCATGACAACATCGACCAACTTTCCGAAGAAATGCAGCATGTTCTCACCGCGCAGCTCGGCCTTGGCGGCAACGGTATCACGACCGGGGGCGATGTGCCACTGGGCAACGCTGGTCTTGGACTTGAAGGTCTCGACCTTGACGTTGGTCACGGCCTGCAGGGCCATACCGGCGACGTGCAACCATGACGAGTCGTACTGGGCAGCCTGCTTGACGTAACTGTGGAGAGTGATGCGCTCGATCTTGGGGATGTTGTTGAAGGTGATCGGTTTGCGGAGGAGGCGGAGAACGTCACCGCCACGAGGGCCACGAAGAGATCGGTTCTTGTGGTACGGGGAGCTGTCATCCCATGAACGGAGACGGGGAGCCTTCGGCGGAGGCTTGAATCCCGGGGGGTTGTGGACGTAGAGGAGGGTGAGGAGGTCCGGTGCGACGGTGGATTGCCAGGTCTGTGCGACACGGGGAAGGGAGAAGGGGCCGGGGACGAAGAGTCGAGAGGAGGGATCAGAGGGCGGAGGGGGCCGGTGAGGGTGAAGAGGACCACGGTCGTATTTGGGCGAGCGGAATTGATAACTAGGTGTTTTGTGTTAGTGGTGATGGTGGATGATTGTTGGAGGGCAGTGAAGCCTAGGGTTTGGAATCTTGGAGGTGACGTACCGACTCCGAGGTAGTTGCGTCTTGCGTGCTCTGGCTCTTTCGAGAGGATTGAAGGACTTCACCGTGTCCTCCGACAGAGGGGTGGATAGAGTGGTCGACTCCAGGTCATTGATAGCGGCGGACGGAGATCTCGTCGACGCTTGATCGGAGGCATTGCGACGCCAGCAGAAGGCCGGAGCGCGCGAAGAGGGCGCAAAGGCCCGTGGCAATGACCTTGCCAGGTATCTGGAGGGTTCACTGGCAGCCATTGAGGTCCACAGGGGATGGGGGTTTACTGTAGACTGGTCGGAGACTGGATTCCCAAAAATTGTTTCGCGGACCGGCGAGCATCGACTCTTTCGGGACAGCATCACGTGGTGTGTCCGGGACCTGGCCTGGGTTGTTGGTGCCTGGGGGATCTGGCAGGGAAGAAATCAGGCAGCCATAAGGAAGGGCCCTCCACAGGCGGGGATCCACATGTGATCAACTTCGTCATCCCCGCCACCAACGAGCTTATCGTCAATGCGCTGAGATCGGCTGCGAAGGTCTTCTGATGGGCGGCTCTTTCTTCCACATCAGCAATACCCTAGTTGCCTCGAGCACACTTCCCTCTTTGCCTTTCTATCCATTGTTCTACAGCTATGATCTTGTGCCGTTACATGTGATGTCACTGATCGCACCTGGTGCCTAGTGCCTAGTATACGTCGGGCTTTGCTAATTGGACATCGCGAGGAATCCATCGCGACAAAAAGTCAGAAGAGAGAAAAAAAAGAAAAATCGGGAAAAATTAATCCTGAGTGATATCACCGTCTGATATGTGTTGTGACTCCACCAGAGATCTCTTCGCATGCTCCATCGGAATTCTGGAGCCTGAGCAAGGATTTATATAGATCCCCCACTCATCGATGCATCTCGCACTGCCCACTTCGCACATTCGTTTGATTTTCCCGTCGTCTGGTTAGGACACATGCGCTGCTGAGGATGAGTGGCATCCACAGGTTTCTCACTAGACGTGAGAAGAAAACTGCCAAAGAAGAGGTATGGTGGAGTTTCGATGGGTGACGTCTGATCATGCTAATGCGCCTCGTCATCTAGGCATCGAACCTCCTTTCGCGCCCCCATTTTCGTGGGTTTTTCTCATCCGATAAACTTCCTACCGGGGATAGCAATGAAGATCAAAAGAAGGTGAATACAAATTGGGACGTGCGAATTCGCTGGTGCTGACAAGAAGTAGATCAAGGTCTTAGAGCAACGTGTCGCACAGCTCGGTATTACTGGCTTACGGCCCGAACATATCAGTTATGCACTGCAGTCGGAGCACGCCAAGGGGGATGTAGACAAGGCATTTGAGATGCTCATGATTCTTGAGGATGCGATCGAGGGGATCATAAGAGGGTATACGCCAACCACGAAGCTTCTTGGGGCGGTTAATCGTGAAGGCGTCACTTGCTACCTAGATGCACTACTCTTTGCCATGTTCGCTCGATTGGATTGCTTCGAAGCAATTCTCTACAAGTCTTTCAATGATGAGCCCCGCCGGAAATTGTCGGTACTGTTGCGACTCTGGGTCAACATGCTGCGGTCGGGGAGGCTGATTACAACGGACCTTGTGCGTATCCCTCCCGAATGTGTCCTTGTTCGTATTTAAGCTGACTGTCTACTCGGTCGAAGACCAAGCATTTACAGGACGCTCTTGCTGAATGCGGCTGGGAAGATGCGGCCAAGCTTCGCCAACAGGATACGTCCGAAGCGTTCACTTTCATCACGGAAAAGTTGGAATTACCGCTTCTCACGCTCAAGATGGACATCTACCATACCGGAAAAGAGGATGTAACAGGCGATCATAAGTTTGTCAACGAGAGGCTTCTGGAGGTTGCGATACCTGAGCCAGCTGATGGCGAGACCGTTACACTGGAAGACTGCTTGGAGTCATATTTTAATAATAGGATTGAGGTCAAGCGGCATCTGGAGCGGCGCTACACTGTGGGCTCAACCAAATCAATGGACTCGATAGCCAAAGGCTGTACGACACATGTCGAGACTATTGAGGTTGGTTCACCCTTGTCGCCAGCTTCGAGCCAGTCACATTCTCCGCTGGACGATGTCACACCAGTGGCGTCGCTGACGGAAGTGGTCGACTCGGCTCCCCCTCCATACCGACGGAGCAGCATCGTTCAGGAGCGATTTATTCCCGGCGATGAAAATGCTCAGGGCGGTACCATCAGCTCTCAAAGGAGGGGCTCCTACAGGAAGGAGGTCATGATGCCGGCGTGGCAGTTTTTCAGTCTCATACGTAAGTTCTACTTGGCATGCGCGTTAAGGAAGTGCTGACCTGAGTATAGCATGGTATACGGACAACACCCCGACAAATGACGCCCAAGTCGCCGCGCACTTTTCTTCGAAGCGACCAATCCTTGGCATGTGTCTCAAACGCTATTCAATGACACCCACTGGAAAGGCAGTACGCCTCAATACATTCATAGACATTCCGACCGAGATAGGGTTGCCCCATTTCATCCAGGATGACAGTATGGAAGAAGAAGGCCCCATCTACGGAAACTTCAAGTTGTCTCTGCAAGCCATGGTCTGCCATCGAGGCACCTCAGTCGATTCGGGGCACTATATATCGATTGTCAGGGGTACCAGTGCTGGTGCGCCTCCAGCCAGTTCTCATGGTTCGGACCAAGAGGCAGGCCCTTCTGATGCCTCCAGATACTGGATGCGGTTTGATGACCTGGCGAAAGAGCGAGTAACACTAGTCGACATCGAACAGGCCTTGAAACACGAGTCGCCGTACCTCTTGTTCTACCAGATCTTACCTATCAATGAGGATGCTGCGGCAGCCAATCTGTTCGATAAACCGCCTTCTTCTGAGCTATCGACGGACTCTCGAGATATGGAGAACGCCAGCATGGCGCAGAAGCCACAAAATCTGTCTGTGGATGATATCAGTGGTGCTCGCGCGGAGGGATACGCTTCAGGTCGGCCTAGTTTCGAAATCACTGGCCCCGATGGCGCAGACCCTGCCCCTATGGATCACAATAGCAGAAAGCAGAGTGTGGCATTCTCTGAAGTTTTTGATCCGACCTCTATGCTGTCATATGCGCCGACTTCGCCGCGACTTACCCCAAGAGATGATGATGGCAGGGCCTCGTTCTCATTTTCTCGGCGCAGTTCGAGGCAAACAAGGAGCAACCCAGGCAGTCGTGCAGGGAGCCAGGCTAGCGAGAGCAGAATCAGCACAACCTTCTCACGGTTCACTGGGCGACGCAGTCGAGAGAAGTTCACCAACGATGGAGTCTCTGAAGGCGAAATGGATGAGTTGACGGAGAACGAACTGGGACCGACGGAGAAATTCAGTCCTCCTAGCGGTGAGCGCAAGGACAAGAGCCCCCGACGGACGAGGGACTCCGAGCGAGTCAGAGACAAGCTGAAGGACAAGTCTCGGGAGAAGATTGGACGGAAGCTCGACCGGGAGTGCGTTGTGATGTGACGGTGTAGGTGGTTATGATGATCCGAATGTTTGATTCCACATGGGCTTCGCTTACCTTTCAATTATTTTCTACGGGCCCAGACTGTATGTTTTGAAGGACAAGGGGATTGATACCCGGGCATGTTGCATGTTTGTGCTTTCAGCTCAGTCTTTGTCGGTTGAGGGTTTGCATCGGCGTTCAGTAGATTGCATAGCGACCTAATAGAGTAGTGATAGTTTTCAAGCATGCTTATGATGATAATCCAACCAATACGAAATTCTGAGGATTTCAATTCTTTTCAATTGGTTAAATATGTGGTTAACAGTATATACATTGGATACTGCGCAAGCGGTATCTGGTATAGAGCGTGTCTGCCTCAGGCATATGTGCCAAGGTATCAGTAGCTCCGCTTCGGGCGAGCTCCCCCCATCTTCATCATCGCCCATCTCCCAGCTCGCCTGGCTGCTATACCTCGTCCGGGCAGCTCCACTCAAGCTTATTGTGCGGTCGAGCAATGAAATAGGACCATTATTTACAATTGGCGCATCATGGCGCTGGAGACGTCCAGCGGTTATGTTGCTCCCAGCAACCTCACCGAGCCTGCGGACGCCGGTTTGTCCATGTTCGATGTCCGACATGTGCAGTTGCAGTTTCCACTGGCTGCAGACTTTGTCGCAGCGCAGGTCGCTAATAATGTTTTGATTCTGGCTTTGTCGACGGGGCGCATCCTCCGAATAGATCTTGATACCCCGGAGGACATTGATGGTTCGTGACCTTCTGACGGAGATCTCGGAGGGTTAACTACACTCCCGGTGCCATGCTGACTCGCAATTTTTAGATATCGACCTCCCCAAAAAGTCATCGGAGATAGGCGTTATACGTCGCATGTTTCTGGACCCTTCCGCGTCCCATCTGATCATCACCACTACCCTTGGCGAGAACTACTACCTCCATACCCAATCCCGACAGCCTAAGCCACTGTCGCGACTGAAAGGTGTTCCGATAGAAAGTGTCGCATGGAATCCCTCTTTACCTACGGCCTCGACAAGAGAGATACTGTTGGGCACGACGGACGGCCAGATATGGGAGGCTTACATTGAACCATCTACCGAATTCTACCGCCGTGAGGAGAGATATGCGCAGGCCATCTACAAGACACCGGAAGGATCGCCTGTCACAGGAATTTGGGCGGAGATAATACCTACGAAGCCCGAGTTCAGACGGGTGCTAATAGCGACCCATGGCAAGCTGCTGTGTTTTACAGGACGTACGGGAAGGTACGGGAGAGAAGGTGGAAGTCTCGTCTACGCTGATCTATTCCAACGCGAGGCGCCTGTACGCCATGAGACTCAGAATCCTTCTAGCGCGGCACCATCAGCACTGGCTATCTCGCCTATTGTTCCAGAAGGCCAGAGTGCGACTGGCCAGCCGGAGAATGAGTTCGCATGGCTCAGTTCGCAGGGTATCTATCATGGGCAACTTCCATATGCGCCGCAGAAACTCCCTCAGCCATTTGAAAGCTCAACCATGCTGCCGCGGTCGTTGTTCCCGGCCAGTGAATCTGCGCGCGGAGGCAAGAAGCTTATACAAGATCCAATAACTGCCATGACGTTGTCCCAGTGGCACATTCTAGCCCTTGTTGAAGGCAGAGTTGTTGCTGTGAACCGTATGAATGATGAGATTGTCTACGATGAAGCAGTTTTGGAACCGGGACAGAGTGCTTTGGGCCTCTTGACGGATGCGATGCAGCACACCTACTGGCTGTTTACCAGCCAGGAAATCTTCGAAATCGCAGTCGAGGACGAGGATAGAGACGTTTGGAAGGTATTCCTACAGAAGAAGATGTTTGACGAAGCTTTGCAGTATGCCCGTACTACAGCGCAAAAGGATGCTGTTTCCACCGCCTCAGGAGACTTCCTCGCCAGTAAGGGCCGTTATCTGGAGGCGGCCAAGGTCTGGGGCAAGAGCAGCAAAGGCTTCGAAGAGGTCTGTCTGACTCTGATCAACCGGGGCGAGCATGATGCGCTGCGGAAGTACCTTCTCGGCCAGCTATCTACGTATAAGAAGTCTTCGTCTATGCAACGGATCATGGTTGCCAGCTGGCTTGTCGAAGTGTTCATGACAAAGTTGAACTCGCTTGATGATAACATCGCCACCAAAGCAGAACTGGCGGAGGGAACGAGCACGGAAGAAGTCAAGGACGAACTTGGCAGTGTCCGAGCTGAGTTCCAAGAGTTCGTCACCAAATATCGGTCCGACTTGGACAAGAAGACTGCGTATGATCTCATCAGTAGCCACGGACGAGAGGAGGAGTTGCTTTTCTTTGCCACGGCGGTCAATGACCACAACTATGTGCTGTCCTACTGGATTCAGAGGGAGAAGTGGTCGGAGGCGCTCAATGTTCTGCAACGACAGAGTGAACCCGATGTGTTTTACAAGTATAGCAGTGTTCTCATGACGCATGCTGCTGCTGGACTAGTCGACATCTTGATGCGGCAGACCAACCTTGAGCCGGAGAAGCTGATTCCTGCATTGTTGAACTACAACAAAACGGTAAACGTTCCCCTGGGACAGAACCAGGCGGTGCGATACCTGAACTTCATCATTGTCAACCATCCGAAGCCATCCGTGGCGGTCCACAACACCCTGATCTCTATCCACGCCTCGAGTCCCTCGTCCTCGGAAGCCGGACTCCTCACCTACCTGCAGTCACAGTCGTCATCTCCGCCACCGTACGATGCAGACTTTGCTCTGCGTCTTTGTATCCAACACCAGCGCGTGCAATCGTGCGTCCACATTTACAGCGCCATGGGACAGTATCTCCAGGCGGTGGAGCTGGCTCTGCAGCATGAAGATATCGAACTGGCAGCGATTGTGGCAGACCGACCGGAGGGCAACGACAAGCTCCGGAAGAAGCTCTGGCTTCTTGTAGCAGAGAAGAAGATCCGCCAGCCTGGGACGGGCATCAAGGACGCGATCGAGTTCCTTCGCCGATGTGAACTGCTCCGCATTGAGGATCTGATCCCGTTCTTCCCAGACTTTGTCGTCATTGACGACTTTAAGGACGAGATCTGCAGTGCGCTCGAGGATTACTCGCGGCATATCGATGCATTGCGACAAGAAATGGATAACTCGGCACACACAGCGCGTCAGATCCGGACGGAGATTGCAGCGCTGGACACGCGATATGCAATTGTCGAACCCGGAGAGAAGTGCTGGCTCTGCTCCTTGCCCGTGCTCAGCCGGCAATTTTTCGTCTTCCCGTGCCAGCATGCCTTCCACAGCGACTGCCTAGGCAAGGAGGTCCTCGACGGGGCCGGTGGCAAGAAGAAATATATCCGCGACCTACAAGCGCAGCTAAACAAGGGGACATTGGGAGCGGCGCGACGAGAAGAAATTGTGCGGGAACTGGACGGGCTGATTGCAGAGGCCTGGTAAGAGTGCTCTATTCTAATTCTGTGTTCTTTTTACTAACACTACCGACCACAGCGTCCTCTGCGGCGATCATGCCATCAAGCAGATCGACAAGCCATTTGTTGCGGACTTGAACGGGCCCGATGACTGGGCATTGTAGTTGCCTTGAGCATGGAGAGCACGTTCCTCATCCAATGCATGCATGTCCTTTTTTTTACTGTTTTACTCGGTAGCTTTTTTTCGACCGTTAGCTACTGACTTCCTACCTACCTACTTACCGTCTGTCCCTGTCGTACGATGGCGCCTTGCATTTATCAGCGTTCGAACGAATCATACCTCATGCTTTTCTATTTATTTCCCGGGTATATAAAGCTGCAATATCATTACCATGGACATAAGCAAAGCACCAATAAGCGTAGCAGTACTCCCCAACCGTACTTGTTGCAGAACCAGTTGTAGTTTCCACTACTACTACAGTAGCTCAGTCCGTCCTCGTGTTCTAGAGTCGAGTCAAGCAGAGCAATCAAGAAACAGCCAACCCCACCCCCTGTCTTCAATTCGTCTCTGCAAAAGCACCGACACACGGACACACCTTGCTGATCCCCTTTTTCTCCAGTGTGTGTGTGACTGCTCGTGTGGGTGGGTGAGGGTGTGTGCTTGCTCGGCGTATCGCCTGCCCAGCTAGCTTGCATCCGACAGGGCTGTGCGGGTGCAGCTTGCAGCACACTCTGCATATTAGCCAGCCAGTAGATGGATCCTTGGTTCTCCACTTTTTTTTTCTTTTGATTCCTGCACCTGGCAGTGCGTTTCGTGACGAGTGCTGTGCTGCGCTGCGCTGCGCTGGTGGAAGTGGAGGTGGTCGTGCATGATGGTGGTGGTGGTGGTGAGTATTGCTGCATCCAAGCGCCGGGGAGGGAGGATCCTTGTTATTTGCTTCAACTTTGTGTTATAGATGGGACTTGGGATATATTTTTGGGTTATAGGTACTAATTAGATTAAGTAGATGTGTTGGTTACTAGTGCTTTGGGTTCATAGTAAATATTATTAGTAGTAGCATGTATACTTATCTATATATAAACACTGAAAGATGAGTAGGAAATATATTAAGATACGATACTAAGTACATAGTGAAGAAATATATAAGTAATAAGTAAGTAATAGGTAGCACTACATCAATATGTTTACTTTACTTGGTAGTTATGCACAGGTACATAGTAGTATACCTACCTCCACATTACATATCCAAGTACTACGAAGTAAGTATCCTGGAGTACGTGCATATCCTCATGTTGTGTCCCGTGATAGTACATATGATCCATCTGTAGTATGTACGATAACTCACATACATACATACATACGTACTACATACAGTGCATGTCTTGCTCTACTCATCCTGTCTGGTCTGATCCATCTCATTGTCTGAGACAGAAACGGAAGGGATAAAGGAGGGGTGTGCAGCAAGCAAGCACCCCATACTCCATACATGAATGAGTCTTGTGCGGGATTATCTTGCATGTTCATGTTCATCTCCTTCTTTCTTGGATTGAGTGTGTGTGGGATGTAAATGTGGATTCTGGGGTAAGATAATTGTTGAGAATGGGTGAAACAGAAACAGAAACTGGGACTTGAGATATCAGTTAGGGTAAATAGGACTATCTTTCATACTGAATAACTACTAGTAGATAGGTGGAGATAGTTAGTTACCCCAGACATAACTAATATTTAGATGATTATCAATTAGTTATTTAGTTAGGTAGTTAGTTAGTCTTTGTGTCATTTCTTATCCAAGTAACCAACTAGAAGAAACCACTCTATAACTGAGTACTCAAAAATGAGTCCTCGGTTCCTCTCTTCCGTCCGTTTCTCAACGGCGATCCCACTCCACATCCCCATCCCCAGTTCTGCCTGTGGTTGTTGGTTCCGGGTGAGAAGCAAGGAGTTTCCGTCCAGTTTTCAGTTTTCGTCCTTCCTTCCTCCCCGAACTTTATCCCGAAGTGCAGTAGGTAGGTAGGTCTTGAATCTGGGGAAATCTCATACAGACATACATTCTATACCTTCCATACCATACTAGTTTCAGACGGTTCTTTCTTTTTATCTGTAACTACCTAACTACTTAACTAACTGACTAGTACTCTAGTAAATAGTTAATCACTAACTAACACCTTAAGACAAGGTAATATCCATCCAATCCTAATCCCTCTCTAACCGCGGAACTACCACCTTAAACCTATCCTATTAGTGGGATCTCACAAATCACAGAAATTGCTTTTTTTCCATTTCTGTTAGGTGGATGATGGGTGGATGAATGGATGCGGACGGCAACTGATAGCGATGTGACAAGAAAAGTATAATTAAGTGGCTGGACTCTTAGTTCACCTATCTAGTTTAATAGATAGTGGTAGTAGTGGTGGTAGTTTGATTGCAAATTGGACTTGTCCTATGGCACATTGTGTTGATCGTGCGGGGTAAAGGTGCCACTAACTAGTAAGTAGGTTTTGACTATCTGTTTATCTGTATTTATCTTGTCTGGGAAGGTTGGGATAGGTTGGTGGCGATGATCGAATCATTTCCCTATGGGGTGATGATGATGATGATGATGATGGGTTGCTTTTGTGTCGCGTGCTCATTCATGGATTATGCTGTGTTCATTGCTGGTTGGGGTTGGGATTGGGATTGAGGTAGTTGGGGTTTGATGATGGCGATGAGCGGATGCCAGTGGGTTATCTGCCGATAGGAGTGATACGTACGGGGTAAAGTAATTTACTTGGTACTCCGTATGGAGTCACTACTGACGGATATATGGATATATATGGATGTATACTATGGATCTTGTAATCTATCTGGTGGAGATGAGATATGTCCGTTTGGGAGTGATTGGTCTCATTATAGTTACTTTGAGGTTTTCTATGGTCGTTTTGTTTGGGATTGTGAACTGTATCTGTATCTGTAGCTGGCTGTATACTACTGTAGTAACTAACTAATCTAGAGCATAGTGATAGAGATAGATAGATAGTACTGTTCTGCAAATGTCGAGACCATCACCTCCAATGGTGCAACATCCCTCCATCCATCCCAAATCCTGGTACTAGATAACCTTTTCCAACCTTCCTCTGCCTCCTAACTGGCCCCCTCTCCCAGGTTCCACCGATACACCACACCCGCCCAGAACAAGCGACGATAGGGTGTTCCAGCCATACAGCACCGCCCGTGTTTCATTCGGCAGATAATCATCCCGATAAGGGGGAGAAAGCAGACAGTATCTAAGGTTCAGCACCCGGGGTTTCCATGAACCTAGTCATTGTTGAGACGGAAGTTTGGCAAGTTCCAGGCAGTCAGGATTATCCAGTTCATCCACTGGGTCACGCTATCCCGGTTCCATGGGAGAGATGAATGTTAGCGGCAAACCTTGGGAATGGCGTGAGAGATTGGCGGAGACAGAGAGAGAGAGAGATAGCCAGGTGACCTGGATCACCTGAGAGGCTAACAGTAAATACTTTGTACAGTAAGTATGGGCCTGAGACTGGGGCTAGGCTGGGATTTGGTCATTCGGGATTCCTGGGGCAGAGATGGAACCAGATGGAACCTCATGGAAGATTTAAACTATTCTCTCATACGAAGAGTGTGTCAGCCACCATCAGAGATTCAAAGGAACCGAGAAGGATGGTGGATGATGATGAGGTGGTGGTGTGGTGGTAAGGCCAGGCAGCTTGCTTGGGGGGCCGCTGCTTATCGCGTGATGCGTGCAAAAACAGCCACCTGGCAGAATGAATAGCGGAAAACCTAATGGGAAGGAATTCCTTAGTCAGAAGGGAACCATCCATCCATCCACGTATGCCTGAGGTCTGTTTTTTGTTGTACTCCGTCCTCCGTACCCTTTCTTTGAGGGTGACCACCTCATCATCGTCCCTTGGCTGCCTCCTGCTAGCTGCCCATCGGCGTGTCGGAGACAGGCAAGCCTGCATGATCGAGACACGCAACTCTTTGCCAGCTGCAAGGACGAAACCTTCCCGACACTCGCTCGGGAGGCGGTCAGCCAGGCACTAATGCACCTTGGTCCTTCACCGCCAGCATCGCTTTCTTGTTGCTCATGCAGCCCCGGAAAGATACTTGCCAGCCACGGGGCGCTGCCAGTGCTTTTTGTGTTGGCTGTTATGGAAGTTAAGAGTCATGTTATGTTTATTGATTTTGATTATAGTTTATCTGTTCATTTAATTTGACTTTGTATTTTTCTTTTACTCAATTTCATCATTTAGTCTCCGACCATGTACCTCCGTTTTATGTATGTAGGAAAGAGGGATATTTCCATCCAGTCACCTCGTTCCAGTTGTACACAACCTTATCCACTACTTACTACTTACTACTACACAGTAAGTAATAGTAATAGTAAAAAAAAAGTACCATAACGGAGGATAATAATTATTATCTTGCCGACAGTACAACCCGAAACGAACCATTAGCAAATTAGCATACTCTGCTACATACCTCCTGTCATATGTTCACTCCATATACTCCATCCATACTTTCAAAGCCGAGAAGAGGAAAAACAAATACCCAAAGTCTCCACCCCGATCGATAGTACGATACGATTGCCAGATCAAAAGTTGGCCCAGGAGTCTGTCTGTCTGTCTGTCTGTCTGAGACGTAATCTCCCTCCTGCCATCCCGTTTAACCCCGCAAATCCTGTTACAGATGATGGGCCGAGTTGAAGGAAATCCCGCGCGGTAAACAGGATCAACGTGGATCACGCAGGTTTTGTGCAACAACAATAGACGTTGTTGATTGATTGATTCAACATGGTCTGGTTTCCCTGGGTTATCTGGCTGGCCTGGACCGAACCACACACACACTCTCTCCCTCCCTGACTCAATTGTCTTTTCTCTCTTACTTTGAACCTTAGGTACTAATCCTTTGGGGAGAAAAAAAGGTACCTGATGCGGTGCTGAACTTTTAGGTACTTACCCTTACTCAGATTGTTAATGTTAGGTACTTACTCTGTTGGTTTACTACCTCGTCGGGTAGATATGATTTTATACTTTCTTACATAGTTTTTTTCTCCGCATGGGCAAGTCAAGAAAAATAGAGGAAATTATCCAGTCATATCATTATCTCTCGTATGATCGGTGATACCTGAGTATCGTCAGTACTACTTGGTAACTACTAGTAGCAGAATCTACTGCCACCTCTCGGAACCTAGGCTTTAGTCTCCTCTGATGATCGGCGCGCAGCAATATCCGTATCTACCGACAACAGCTTCTTCCCCATATTAACTACTACTAGCTAGTCTATTAGTCCACTGTGTCACAAGTTAGATAGTTAACTCAACGAATAGTCCGGGATCATCCTCCCGGGCCTTTTTTCAGAACAGCCGACCCAAACGAATGGTCAATCATTGGCCACGACTTCGCGCCAGTCGTTGCTTGCTTGGGGCTGGCGTCATGCAGCCTGGAAATACTAGTGGCCACTGGGGGATTCTGTCTGATTGGATCCTGAGGGATCCACTGTAGCGTCACTCAGACTGTTGTGGCTGCCCGCCAGGCCAACAACTCCAGGCACCTCCCCGGATAGGGACTGGACCCGTAGTATGGATCCGTATTTGTTACTTTACTTAACTTACTCACTTAGTAATCATGCTGGGCGCAACTCTTGATTGGATTTGTTCCCGCCGCCGGCCGAGGACGGGAGAGTCAGTGGAAATGATTAGTATGCTCTGAAAATGGAAACATGAGAGCGATACGTAGTCTAGGTGCAATCATCGCGTGTTCAATCCTCTGGTGGGGTGGTTTCTCCCCGTTTACTGTTAGATGGTGGATGGATGGGTTTAGGATCGATCTGATCTGGTCTTGGTCTGGTCTGGTTGGGGACAGAAGAGGGGAAATGAGAGCGGGCCATTCGGTGATCATTACCTTAGCTCTGGGGGGGGGATGATGAAGACGATGGCTATGATGATGATGATGTTGGGTATTACGAAAACCGCCGCCCCCTTGTTGTGTTGTTGACTGACTGGTCTCAACGGAAATAATTATTATACCTCGGATGCATTATTCCGTCATTGTCAATGTTTTGGAGGGATTGGCTGGTGGAAGAAGGGAATGATGTAGTTATCTCCCGGAATATATTGATAGTACTTTGTATCTGTCTATCAGGGAACATAGCAAGGTGGATGATAAGTGATGAGGATAGATAACATAGCTCGGATGGGGTGGGAGAGACCCTGCTGGGACCTGCAGGAACTTAGCTTAGCCGGTAGACTTGGTGCTGCCTTGGTGCCCAGGGCGTACCCTCCATGTCCCCTGCTCAGGCTGTAGTCTACTCACGCCGTCTTTGCTTGGGAGGTAACTCTAAACCGGCGCTTAACTTGACTTTTGATTCTACTTGCACCAATTGAAAAGTTATGAATATATATTAACTTTTGGTTATCTAATGGTCATCAACAATTTACATAAATTAGTTCAAAGTTAATGATTGATTAATTACTTTGATGTGTACTCTGTACGTTAGTTAGTTACTGAGGGAGGGAACATACAGTCAGCAGCCGTTCCAGTTATTGGCAAGCTGGCCGCAATCAGGACAGGTTACATGTACCTGAGTCTGGGGGCTTGCGGCACCTAGGTATACTCCGTAGTTACTACATAGTAACACATTTCCCCAACAAGCAAAAATGAAGAGAAAAATGCCTCGGGGAATTGACGCATTCAATGACACCTGCCTCCCAGCCCGTCATTTTAGAATTGCAACAAATCTCGTCCATTAAAATGCCAAATGACAGTATCATTATTGACAAAGCAGTAATGGAATTGAGACGACCTGGCAACAATGGCAGGGGATGACTCAATCCTAGGGAGACACAGCGGAAAAGTGGAGGAATGTTCTGGGCTGCTGAGGTGATTGATAGGCAGCCAGGAGAATAACGCCTTCGTAATCAATGACTGGAACGCTACTGAAACATTACTTGGAGCCATTTAACGGCTTCTCGGAGGCAGTGATTCCCGTGCTCAACTATCCATAGATAGTAATAACCGTAAATAACTGGGAAATTTTATTATTATTATTTTTATTATTATGATTATTACTACTAGTATGATTAATTGGATTATTGATTGACTCTGGTGCCTTTTGGTAACTGGATAACCAGAAATTGAGAGAGAGGGGGGAAAAGACTCAGGACTTGAGTTGAGTCAACCAGACAGAGTTGGTACCGCAAAAAGGGTCGGCTTTTCCATGACGCTGCGGGTTATGGAGAACCTTCCAGGACAGGCAATGCTGAATCACCGCCGCGCGGATTCCTCTGGCGACGGACGGAGAGGGAAAAGGGAAGGGAAAACAGTCATTCAGGGGGGCGCAGAAAGAGGGAGTGGAGTCGAATGGCCGGATGCGGCCTCTTTTTCTCGACCTGCCGCCAGTCAAGTGGGTCGGCCGGAAGATCGCACGTACAGTATTGTTACCACTTGACCACGAGGGAAATGGGGGTTGCTGGGTACCATCCTCGCAGGCGCTTGGCCCGATTGGGGAGTCTGGAGTATGCATGAGTATGCATGATTACCGTAATAAACACCCGTCATTGGCCAGCAGGCCACCCACCCTGGAACCAAGGCGACGTAGGAGGTTCTCGCTCGTTCGCCCACTTTCTCGCCATCGCTGCAGGTCGAGTGGGTTTGTTTCCCTTTCCCTCCCCCAAGGTTCCGAGTGTCGCCCCCCTCCGACTAGCCGTGCCTAGGAAATACTAGGAATATGGAAGGGCATAGAGTCCAGTCGTCACCCTCCCTCCGTTTCCACCCTCCCTCCCCCCCCGTACTTTTACGAATTACCGTACCTACCTAAACCCCATCTGATCCCAACTGCTATCATCCGGAACCTCCTTATCCCTATCGCTCGCTCTCTCCTCTTGCTCATCCATCCTCTCCACCTCACCTTCCTACTCACACCTACACTCTCACCTTCCTCTTCACTTCCTCTCCATCTTCTTCTCCTCCTTTCTCTCTCCTACTCTTCTCTTCCTCTCTTCCCTTCCTATCCTTATCCTTCATCATCTCTTCGTTCCCGCGCTCCCAGCTACCAATCCATTGCTCCTTCTACATCCGCGCTTCCCCAATCAGCCTTCCCAACCCAACCCATCAACTATCGCCACCCCATCATCTTCCTCTTCGCCTCACCACCTCTATCGCGACACGATACAGTACTGCTTGCAATCCTCTGATTAGGTCACATTGCCAAAGATTTCCCCACTAGATCTACTTCAGAACAGAGTACTTGTCCTGTCCTCTACGGTCTAATCTGCCTCGCCGCTGTCCTTCCTGCCTGGCCTTCCGAACACCCTGCGTGACTCATCTCAAAGCCAACCACGTCGAGAGTTCCTCGGACCCACGAGTCCCTCCTTCAATCCAACCGTCTCAAAGCCGCGTGCTACGTTTCAATTGCAGAGATACGTGTTGAGGGTTCTGCGTCTGCTGTGAGGTCGACTTCTGCTTAGTTGTCCATCCGTCCGCCGCGCAACCTGGGCCGGGTGCTGGTATTCGGTTCTTCATCTCGTTCTCCTACGGGCCTGAAGATCCATCATACCAGTTGTCCAGAGCCCCGCTATACCTCCTATATAGTTCCTCTTTCTCAAATCTCCGGACTATATATCATCGGGCGACTTATGACCTTATAGCCGTCGGTCCCGTCCTCGATCACTTCCCCTCCCCCCTGAGTCACGACCCCTCTCCGGCCCTTCAGCCTGGTGTTCGAAGGCCTTTTTCAGTTACGAGCCTTGTTTGTTTATACATTTGGTGTTCAAGTCACGATATTACGCAGCGTTATTCTCCCTTGGTCCTTCTATTTGGTGTCCCATTGCCGGACATAGTCATTCACTTCGACACATTCTTTCTCTCGACATACTTCCGTTCCTCAGGCTTCGCGCCTCTACACTTCCTGAAACGATATACAGATGCACTCATAACAGTCTTTACTATTTCCTAGCCGTCGTCAATCACCCTTCTCCCAAGGGTATCTGCACTGCGCTTCGCGCCTACTCGTCGTCCTCATTTTCTTTTCGTTTGTCACCATATCCTCTCTTCCCGGTATTTATATGAAACTGTGACTCAACAAGCCGGTTGTTTTTTGTCTTCTTTCTACTCTATTCTCCTTCATCTTTCTACTTCTATTCTCGGTGGTCGAGATCTGCTTGGCATTTGACCATCTTGGTTGTCTGGTTGTTTGAATTATTCTTGCATCCGTCTTGCGATAACCTCCATCGACTGCTATAAACCACTGGATCGAACATCTCTGGGAGAACATCGTCTAGTCCGAGTATATATCAGATATGGAGTGCCTAAAGAACAGCTTTGTGGAGGGTCAGCTCCTTGATGGGCGCTTCCGAACAGTCGCCCCTCTGAACCACGGTTCGTTTGGCATGGTCTTCCTTGCTATCGACACCAAGACCGGCCAGGACGTTGCTATCAAGTGCCTGACCAAGGGTGGTGCCTCGCCGTACGATGCTCGTTTCGAAGAGCTCGACTGCCACCGACGCCTTGCTCACCACCCTAACATCGTCAACCTCATCCATTCGTTTGAGACAGATGCTCACATGTACATCGTTTTGGAGTACTGTTCCAACGGCGATTTGTATGAGGCTATCAGGCTCAACCGTGGCCCCTTGGAGACGGAGCACGTGCGTGATTTTATGTTGCAGCTGGTCAGCGCTGTCGAATTCATGCACGCCAATGGCATGTACCATCGTGATATCAAGCCAGAGAACATCTTTCTGATGCAGGATGGATCCATGAAGCTGGGTGACTTGGGTTTGGCGACCCGGGATACCTGGAGTCATGAGGCATGTGTTGGAAGTGACCGCTACATGGCTCCGGAGCAGTATGACCCTTCGACCACTGGCTACTCTCCCGCCAAGGCCGATATCTGGGCGATTGGTATTTGCCTACTCAACGTACTCTTCGCGCGGAACCCATTCGCTACCCCGACCGAATCCGATATCCTTTTCGCGGACTATGTCCGCGACCGCCAATCACTCTTCGACATCTTCCCCAACATGTCCCAGGATACCTTTGAGATTCTGAGATTTGCTTTGGCTATCGACCCCGAGAAGCGCTCTCTTTCTGGTATTCGTGATTCCATTATGCGGACTGTTTCCTTCACTACCGATGACGAAGCATTGGATGAGTTCTGCACCGATGACCGCGAGGTCGTTCCCGCAAGTGCCAACCGCGAGCCTCTCCGGACGCCTTCCATCCAGAGCCCGCACATCAACCAGGGCGATTCGTTCCCATGGGCCAAAGCCCTCCAGGCCAGCCCCCCTCAGCAGATCCGGCAGCTGTCGGCTATTCCCGACAACGAGAGTTACTCGGAGGATCTCTTCCCTCCTTCGGAGACTGCTGGCACATCGTGGTTCTCCGTTCACCAGGGCACTCCCTCCATGGCATCTGTTCTGGAGTCTGCTCTGGGCGATTCGTTCCGGCCATCTGCTTTCCGCAAGGGTGAGCTGCGTTTCCCTCCACCATCGGATCCGGTGCCCATCACCGGTTCTCTTCCCAGCCATACCACCAAGCCTTTGCCTTCTCTTTCCATGGTCTTTGGTAAGAAGAAGGACGAGCAGATCTCCAAGAGCTGGAGTGATCTGTGGGACGAGGAGGAGGAGTCCGAGACTGAAGACCTGGCTTTCCAGCAGCGGCGCGAGCAGAACTCCCGTAGCTGGAGCCACGAAAGCAGCAGCCCTGTCGAGGGCAACGTTCCTGAACTCTGTGGCCCGCTGACAGGCCTTCGGGATTCTGTGACTCCTTCTATGCTTAACGTTCGCGCTCAGCAACCCAAGCCTTCGGTACCATCCGAGGAGACCTCTGGGAAGTCATGGAATATTCCAATGGCCCCCACTGGCCTCAAGACTCCCCCTCGCACCCCGGACAGTCCCCCGAAGAACTCCAACAATGACAAGTGGGCTGCCCTGGGTGACCGGAGGAGGAACTACAAGTCTCCCGAGGCTTCACTCGGACGCAAGAAGTTCCCTCTCAACATGAGTTGGAGGAAGGACTGGGGCTTGGGATCTTCTGGCTTCGACTACGGCTCTTGGGCTGCCAAGAAAGAGGCCTCTTCCTTCCAGGATCGCCGCCGACGCCCCTTCCAGGAGAAGGGACGGCGTCGCGATGCCTGGGAGTCACCGAAGTCTGCCAACGTGAAGGTTCCCCATGACTACGATGGCAGTATCGATGAGGATCTCGACCTTGTCGGTGGCTGGCATGACCTCCATCTTTAAGAACCATGTCTCCTGCCTTCGTTCCCGCTCTGCTCTAATCCGATTCCTGTTCGTTGTACCGACCAAATTACCCTGACAAGAGTGGCAAATTCCAAACAACTTTATCTACCGACAACCAAACTTCTCCGGCTTGTTTTCTTCTTTTACTTTTTGATTGATTTTGAAGCGTGTCTCTCCACTCGGCTTAGATGCACCTGTGTCGGGTGCATCCGGCAGCCTTATATTCAATATTTTATTTTCCCCTCTTCTTCTCTACCGTTACGATAGAATGTTTGTATTCGGCAAGCCTCTCACGTCGGAGGTGCTAGTGTTTTGATTCCTATCCTGTATAATATAGCACTCTTCGAAGGAGCAAGCATGGGGATGGGCGGTCGAAAAGTGACTCATCTGCTGGATTTGGGAGGGATTGTTTTGTGGAGGATGTGATTTTGTTTCTCTTCTCTTGCCCCTTTCCATTCTTTGCACAATGTCAACCTTTCAACTTTTCCTACCCAAAAAGAAAATGGTTCAACCTGACGGGGGCCTGGACGACGAGGCAGGCGGAGGACGATGGCAGGTGGTTGGAGGCCACCAGGGATCTACGAAGATAACAATGAAAAAAAGAAAGTCATGGAAAAGCAAGACTACTATGACCATTCATCCACATCTTGAGGCGACTGTGCCGACCAGGCGCAGGACTGGTTTCTTTGTACTGTAACTAGCTGGTATGGTGAGAGTGATACGAGGATACTGGGGATAGCCAGAGGAATCTACTATGATTCGATGTGGATAAATGCCTTGCTTGCGTGTAAACCGAGTAGACCGGATATCTCCATAGTAGTCATTGTCAGGCCAATGTAGATTGCCAGCTGTTCTGGTGTGACTCACGGCCTCTACACCGTAGGTTTGTCCCCGTCACCTCCTAGTATAGTCTAGTCAGTAGTAGTTAGTAGCGAATGATGCCACTATGTTTAGTGCCAGTGGCGGGAGAGAAGGCGGTGGCAGGTCTCCGTTCCAGACCGCCGCGGGAAAGAATGGAGAAAGACACACTCTCCCTCAACTAATCTATCTTCGCGCGACAACGCCATCTCACACCCGGTGAGCAAAGAGGCGGTGTTTCTGGCGCGTGGCCTCTTGCGGGACTTGTACTACCTACTTCTCCGACCTCCTTTGCTTTCCCGGAGGTTGTTGTTCCAACCATTCATTCAGTTATCGTCGGATTTTCTTCTGATCCGTGTGATTACGATCCCCTGAAGGGGTCGCGCCGCCTACTGATAAGGAGCTAACTAACTTTACTACTGTCTTCGCTTTCTTTCCCTCCCTCCCCTCCAGTCTATAATAGCTACTACATACACACATCAGTCCCTGCAGTACATAGCGCAATGAATCTTGCCCGAAATACATCTTCATAAGAATCACACCGGCATACTATCCTATCTTACGTGCTACTTGTCCGGAAGACAGACAGACAGAAAAGAAAGAAAGAAAGAAAGGTCGCATTGCGACACAGTCCCGGTCAAAAATGACCACCAGCTGGACCGCCACACAATGGATTCCCTGGATGACTTTAATCTCCACCTGGATTGACGGCACAACCGCAGACCCCAGTCAGACGATATGTCCCGCGCCGAGTTGGCAAGTCGCCGAAGCCGAGTTCATCCAGTGGCCTCAGTGTCCGGAGACGCGATGGGAAGCGGACCCGGCTACTTCTCTCTCCGCTGCACAACAACAACAACCGTTGCTGAAAGCACCTGAGGAGACGCTCTCCGTTGTGTCCGTTTCCATGGCTGCTTCTTCCGAGAGCAGTGCACGGCCCGATCATGAGCTCGATACCGAGTCGCCGCTCGATAATGCGAATTTCCTGTCGTTCGAGGATTGGAAGAAGCAGAATCTGGCCAAGGTTGGCCAGTCTGCGGAGAATGTGGGCGCGCGCGGCGCTGCTGCTGCTGCTGCTGGGAAGGAAGGGAGGCGGCGTCCGACGGGGATTAATAATGCGTTGGATTCGCTGGGTGAGGATGTTGAGATTGAGTTGGATTTCGGTGGCTTTGGGGCTGACACGCCGGAGGCGGCGAAGCCGACGTCTTGGGGGGCTCGTGTGTCGACTGGGGGTACCACTGAGGAGGGGGGTTCCGTTGGGGATGTGGAGTCACTGGCGCAGGGTGTGCCGCCAGCTGGGGGTGTGTCGAGGTCAAAGGATGCGGGGACGACGTGTAAAGAAAGGTTCAATTATGCGTCGTTTGATTGCGCTGCGACGGTGCTGAAGACGAATCCAGAGTGTACGGGGTCGTCGTCGGTGTTGATTGAGAACAAGGATAGCTATATGCTCAATGAGTGTCGGGCTAACAACAAGTTCTTGATTTTGGAGCTGTGTGATGACATTCTGGTTGATACGGTGGTGTTGGCCAACTATGAGTTTTTCAGCTCCATCTTCCACACCTTTCGCGTCAGTGTGTCGGATCGGTATCCGGCGAAGTTGGACCAGTGGCGCGAGCTGGGGATCTACGAGGCGAGGAATACGCGCGAGGTTCAGGCGTTTGCGGTGGAGAATCCGCTTATTTGGGCGCGGTATGTCAAGATCGAGTTTCTCACGCATTATGGGAATGAGTTCTTTTGTCCGCTTAGCTTGATTCGCGTGCATGGAACGACGATGCTGGAGGAGTATAAGCATGATGGGGAGGTTAGTCGGACAGACGATGTGGTGGCTGATGAAGAGCCCGAGCCTGCACCGGCGGCTGCTGAGATAGAGACAATCCCTACGGTGGATGTTGCACCTGCAGCAGGCACGGCTGAGCAGAAGGTGGAAGAGCAGACGCCGGAGACTTGCCCTAACCCCGGTCCGGTCGTTGATGAGACGGTCATGACGCAGCTTCTGGGGGTGCTTGAGACATGTAGTATTCATGACTCGCCAGCTGCTGGGGCTGAAGGGACTCAGACGTCTCTCAATCGCCCGCCAGCTACTGACGCTGCGCCTCCCAAGGGCGACGATACTGCGTCTGTTGGTAACGAAGCTCCGGCCAAGGAGGCAGGGGAGCAGAAAGTGACTGTCAGCCCGAATGTTGACTCGGCACCTTCGTCTGCTACAACGGCAGGTCCAGAAACTACATCGCAAGGTGAAGCCGATAGCCGGTCTACTGGCTTCACCAAGGAAGAGCAAAGCGTAGCCGCGGAGACAACGCGGTCAACAGCAACGCAGCCTCCTTCTGCGAACCCGACTACGCAAGAGTCATTCTTCAAGTCCGTGAATAAGCGACTACAAATGTTGGAATCCAACTCCAGTCTTTCACTACTGTACATCGAAGAGCAGTCGCGGATCTTGCGCGACGCATTTAACAAGGTTGAGAAACGACAGCTGGCCAAGACATCGACGTTCTTGGAGCAATTGAACGTGACGGTGCTTCATGAACTGAAGCAATTCCGCGAGCAGTATGACAATGTCTGGAAGAGCGTAGCACTCGAATTTGAGCACCAGCGCATCCAGTACCATAAGGAGGTGCATTCGCTCAGCGCGCAGCTGGGCGTCCTCGCTGATGAACTGGTCTTCCAGAAGCGGGTGGCCGTCATCCAGAGCATCATGATCCTGTTCTGCTTCGGACTGGTGCTCTTCTCGCGCGGCGCAGTCAGCAGCTACATTGAATTGCCAAGCATGCAAAACATGGTGTCGCGGTCGTACAGCCTGCGGTCGTCATCACCTCCGTTTGGGTCGCCGTCTGTGAGCCCGACGTCGTCGGGACGGCGCGCGGGCGGCCACCGACGCAACCTGTCCGAGGATTCCCAGGAAGATGGGCCGATTAGTCCCACACTGGCATACTCTCCACCGACACCTGTCTCTGATATGATGAGCTCGTCGGAGGAGGCAGAGAACCACAGGGGGAACTCGTTGGCACTGCCGGAGGTGGCGCCACCAGTCCGATCGCGCAGTAGTCCGCCTGACCTCAAGGGAGGCGAGGAGTCTATTGAAGAATCATCTAGCTCGGGCGAGTCACCCGTGTCTCATGGACGGAATGCCGCGGTGGCCGAGGCCTAGTGATGATGCGGTCGTGGCATGTGGAGCCCGACATGACAGACGGGTTGCATTCTGGCTGCAGGTTCAGCGCGGTGGCGATGTCTCGGGCGCGTGTTTCCAGGCCAACAGCTGCAGAAGAGCTTATTTGACTAAGTGACGAGCCGGCCGTCATTCCTGGGGAAAGTGTAAATGTGTTGGTCACGGCAGCAGCTGGTGACACCGGATAGAGTGCAGGGGGGATGCACGGAATATGTATGTTTGTATGTACACATATTGTAGAGGAGTACGGAGTACAGCTACGCGACATGATGAGACGATGTATATACCCAAACCATTTACAGTTATTATTGAATGGACAGATAATTGATACAAATGATGTACTTTACTACTTACTATCCCAGTGAATAGACAATGAATGACATCTTCGGGTGGTGGTAATGGAGGTGGTTGCCATGACAACAATCGACGGGTTTTTCTTGCCTTCGATTCTTATCCTCTTCCCTCCCACTGCCTTCCACTGACTCTTCCTCCACATCTCTGCTACTACAAGACTACTTGTTTCTCATCTCAAGAACCAGATACCTCTCTCATCAGAAAGATATTCTGAAATCAAAAAGAAACAATCAAAATGGACTCCCACCCCCTCACCGACCGCACCAACACCCACCTCGCACAAGACACGGAGAAGTTGAACGAGCTCAAGGCCGCCCCCGCCAAGATCAACTCGATGGAATATCATCGTCAGGTGTTGCAGGGCAAGCTGGAGAATGGCGATAAGTGAGTATCAATCACCAGATGTGCATGTGTTTACGGATGTTGACTGTCGTAAAGGAACCAAGCAAGCTACGTCTCTCCTTCGGATGATATCATGAGTCCGTGCTCCAAGAAGTTGAGTGATTTGAAGGGCAAGCGGTTTAAGAAGTATGTTCCCTACTTCTTATAGATTACAGATTAAAGATGATACTAATAAACTGTGTGTAGTGCCGGCAAACCCCAGTCCCTCTTCGCCAAGCTCGGCAAGAAGAATTTCGAACAGCAGTCGTCGGCCCAGAAAGAAAACACCGAGGCATGATTTATCAGATCGTCTCCGGGTAAAATGGGATACATCTGTCGGTGTTTGCGCCGGTCGCACTACTCTGATTTCATGATGATCCAGTAACCGGGGTGATTTCATTGCTTCTGTTGTTTTTCTTAATCTGCATTGGTTTGCTCTGGGTCGGTTGTGGTGTTTGTTGGTTCGGGTTTGGATTGATTGGGTTTATGAGAAAATCAAGGCTCGATATGGGATTCGGCCACGCTTTATGTTTTTTCTTCCTCTTCTTCTTACGCTCTACTTCTTACTGCTTTATTGTCATATCGATCAGTCAATCATTGATTGATTATTTTTTCATATTGATAACTATGGATGGTTAATGAATGCAATGCGTGAATATGCTGCTGCTGACTCATCGGCCGATCAGCCGAGGTTCGGTCGGCTGCTTCTCCGCAACCTCGATTCTCCGCATTACTTGCTTCAGCTTATAATCCCATCCTCCCTATTTCACTTCCATTCTTTTTTCTTCCTATCATATCTTATCATCCTACTTCCAATCAATTCAAGTCTAGTATCCACAAAAGTAGTAATCCATCATGTCCGCCTCCACCCGCATCCCCGTCATCGCCCAACCCTTCGTCAGCGACCGGGCCAAGCGTACCCTCGACCAGGTACGTACCTACCTATACTCCCTATACCTCCTTCCCACAGCTACATCCCCCAGCTACATCCCCCCACCACCACCCCCAACAAAACAACTGATAAAGTAATAGGTCGAACAATTCGTCGAAAAAGAATGCATCCCCTCGGAACCCATCTTCCGCGCGCAACTCGGCACCGGCGACCAACGCTGGTCGACCTACCCAGCGATCATGGAAACGCTGAAACAGAAGGCGCGCGAACAAGGCCTCTGGAACATGTTCCTACCCAAGAACCACTTCTCGCAGGGGGCCGGGTTCAGTAACCTCGAGTACGGGCTGATGGCAGAGTACCTGGGCAAGAGCACGATTGCATCGGAGGCGACGAACAACGCCGCCCCGGACACGGGTAACATGGAAGTGCTAGCGAAGTATGGTAACGCGCAGCAGAAGAAGGAGTGGTTGGAGCCTCTCCTGGAGGGAAAGATCCGGTCTGCGTTCCTCATGACGGAGCCGGAGGTCGCCAGTAGTGATGCTACTAATATTCAGTTGGAGATTAGGAGGGAGGGGGATGAGTGGGTGCTTAATGGTTCTGTATGTTCTTTCTCCTAGAATACCGTTTCTATGGGGATATATGTGCTAATGCTGGTATAGAAATGGTGGTCCTCCGGCGCAGGCGACCCGCGATGCGCCGTCTACCTCGTAATGGGCAAGACGGACCCTTCGAACCCAGACCCGTACAAACAACAATCCGTGATTCTGGTGCCGGCGCACAACACCCCAGGGATCACCGTGCACCGAATGCTAACCGTGTACGGGTACGACGACGCCCCGCACGGCCACGGGCACATCACATTCAAGAACGTGCGGGTGCCAGCCTCCAACATCGTCCTCGGCGAAGGCCGCGGCTTCGAGATCATCCAGGGTCGACTGGGGCCCGGACGGATCCACCACGCGATGCGGACCATCGGGGCGGCTGAGAAGGCCCTGGAGTGGATGATTGCGCGGATCAACGACGAGCGGAAGAAGCCGTTCGGGCAGAATCTGTCTTCGCATGGGGTGATTCTGGAGTGGGTGGCTAAGTCGCGGATTGAGATTGATGCGGCGCGGTTGATTGTGTTGAATGCGGCGATTAAGATTGATCAGGGAGATGCGAAGAGCGCGTTGAAGGAGATTGCTCAGGCTAAGGTCATGGTTCCGACGATGGCGTGCGGGGTTATTGATCGCGCGGTGCAGGCGTATGGCGCTATGGGCGTTTGTCAGGATACGCCGTTGGCGTATATGTGGGCGTGGGTGAGGACGTTGAGGATTGCGGATGGGCCGGATGAGGTGCATTTGTTGCAGATGGGCCGGAGGGAGAATAAGAGTAGGAAGGAGGAGGTGAGGAGGAAGTTGAAGTGGCAGGCTGAGGAGGCGGAGAGGTTGTTGGGGGTTAGTGTTGCTGCTGGGGGGAAGAGTCGGTTGTAAAGAGGTTTGTTGTGTATATTTGGGTGGTTTATTGTTGGTTGGTATAGGATGATTAGTACTGTTTGAAGATTTGCATGCAAAGTCTCATGAATCATATTCATCATGCACCGTCCTGATAATTAGGACTGCTCTAAATAACATCAATGGATATAACGAAACGTCATCATCTCCCTCCTTCCCTCTATCCCTCCATATCCACGTACTAACTCGTGTTTAAGTACGCCATACCTAATCCCATAGTCATCGTGTAATGAAAACTAACTTTTCCCATGCAAACCTTATCTAATGAATAAAAAAAAAACCTGGATATAGACTCGCCCGCGAGCAGCTGCTAATAATCCTCGTCCATCGCGTTCTTGCGCACCTTCTTAGCCCGCCGCTTATTCGCCTTGAAATGCTTCTTCGACGAACCGCTCTTCACCTCCGAGACGTCCACTCCCCGCTCCAGAGCGACCATCATGCGCTCCTTACGACCGGTCAAATGCTTGCGCATTTCCTGGCCTTGGTCCGTGTACTGGGCATTGAAAGGAAGGGTGAGACGGCCCGTAGAGCCCTTGGAACCCGGGCCGAAGAAGCCCGTGTCGAGGTTGCGGGACCGCGCACCCTTCTCAACAGGCTTGATTAGGGCGAGCAATTCCGGATCGGTGACCTCCTCGTTTTGGAGCATCTTGGCGAGTTGGGCTTGTCGCCGGGCCGGCAGGTGAGCCATGTCGTAGAGGTCTTTGTTGAATTCAATGGGGTCGATGGGGTCATTGCCTTCGGGCACAGGCGGCGGGTGACAGAAGAGGAGCTTGCCGTTGACGTAGTCCTTGAGGATGTAGCGGGCGGCGCGAGACTCGTCGGGCTGACCCTGACCAGTGGTGGCGAAACCGCGGGCGCGGGCGTAGGCGCGGAGAAGTTCGTGGGACGTGGGGATACCAGTTCCTCCTTCTTCGATGGGACGGGTGTTGATCTTCACGCCATAGACGTTCTCGACAAAGTGCTTAGGAATGCGCTGGGCGACGAGGGCAGCGGGGCCGGTGAACTCGCGCTGCTGGTCGATGGGGAGGACACCGTTGACGACGAGCTCGGCCTTGGTGGTGGCGAAGTTGGGGAACACGAGACCGGGACAATCGCAGAGCATAATCTCGGGAGACAGGTAGAGTGTCTGGAAGTGCTTGGTCTTACCGGGGGTGGCGGAAACGGAGACCTTCTTGGCACCGAGCAGTGCGTTGATCGTGCTGGATTTACCGACGTTGGGGTATCCGACCAGACCGATGGTCGTCTTCTTCTTGACTTGGCCCTCGGGCGTGTCGTTGTCGGGCAGAGTGTCGGGGGTGTTGGAGAGGAAAAGCTCCTCGAGTTCTTCGACGTTGAGAATCTCTGTGCGTCGGGAAGAGCTGGAGCTGGCGCTGGGGTTGAGTTCGAGACCACCGTCGTGCTCTTCCTGGGGCTCTTCGCCGTCCTTGATATCCAGAGACTTGGCACCCTCGGCCAACTGCTCCTCCTCGGGAATGTCCTCTTCGCTTTCGTCCTCCGAGTCGAGGTCCTGCTGGAGGCGCTCGTTGCGCTCCTTGGCCAGATGGGCGGAGAAGAAACGGAAGCTGATGTTCTGGCGCTCAAAGTGGTCGGCCCACATGGCACGCTGGGCCTCAGTCAACATGTCGGCCTTGTTAACAAGCAGCAGGTTCTGCTTCTTAGGGTCGATCTCCTTGACGTAGCATTCCAGATCCTCGGAGCGGTAGAGCAGCGGGTTACGGGCGTCGACAATCTGGACGACCAAGTCGGAACGTTCGATGACACGCCACAGCTGGCGCCAGACCTCCAAGTTGCGCTCGAAAGGAGTCATCAACAGATCCTGGTTCTCCTGCAACTCGGCCAGTCCACGACGCCAGTTCAGGAAACTCTCGCGCTCCATCAACTCCAGTTGCTGGCGGGTGGTGGACTGGTCCCACTTGGGCCGACGGGGAACGGTCAAACGGTTCTTGTTCTGCTTGTGCTTCTTCACGGCGGACTTCTCTTCGGCTGCGGACAGAAGATAGGGGTTCTTCTGATCGGTGTGGATGATCTTGACGTTGTTCATCTTCTCGGCGGTGAAATCGGTGCCGGCCAGTTCGGCGGTACTGAGGAACTCATCGAGGGCGGCCTGCTCGGTGATACTGCGCATCTTCACCCAGGCGGCTTCGGTGGGAGCGTTGGTGATGTAGGTCTCGCCCTTTTCGTTCTTGCGGGCAATACCGGCATTGTGCGAGGCCTTTTTCAAATTGGAGGCCTTGCCTTTGCCGAAACGGTCGTTCATCAGGCTGTTGCCCAGCCCGACGGAGTTTTTGGATTTAGCAAGCACCATGGTGACGGTAGTCTCTGTACCTGGGGATGACTGAGAGGGAGAGACACCAGGGATGGTGGAGGTTGAAGAAGAGAAGAAGTGAAAGAAGATTATTAAGAAAGGTTTGATAAAAACCCAATCGGGCAATTTTCGTCGAACCCCGCGCGGATAAGATAAGGCTGACTCAGCACTTTCTGCGTTCGTCCAAGAGACTGCACGATTTGTTTTGGATAGAAAGTAGATAGAATTTCGATATAGAAGAATACCAGTTTTATTGGATTTACTCTCCATGTACTAAAATACTACAGCATCAGCAGTGGTGGTGGTGAGGACCCTTCGCGATAAGCGGCACGTGACCATCCCACGACCGCGATTTTTCTGCCGAAATTCAGTCCAACATTTAATCCTCATCCTTGAGCTTCATTCTCACCACTACAACTATATCCCTCCCTCCTCTCCTTTCCCCTGAGTATCTCTCCCGGATTACCGGTTAACGCCCAAAATGCCTCCCCGGAAGCAGTGGATGTACGTTGTCCCTCCATACCCTCCATACAATCAATCTATGTACCCAACTAACCCACCCAACCCACAGCGACAAGAAACAAGCAACTACCTATCAACTCTTCCACCGTTCCCAACATGACCCTCTCATTCACGACCCCTCCGCCGATGACCGCGTTCTGCACCCCGTCTACGGACCCCCCAAAAATGCCCCAAGTGAATCTTCCTCCGCCTCTAAGCACCGCGGCCAAAGTCTTGCCGACCTAAACCAAACCTTTGGAGGAGCCGCGCGCAAAAACGAAGGTGAAGCTGCCAATTACGGCATTTTCTACGATGACTCGCAATACGACTACATGCAGCACTTGCGCGAGCTCGGCACCGGCGCCGGCGACGCTTACTTCGTCGAGGCCAAGACGAAGGGCAAGGACAAGGGCAAAGGACTGAAGTTGGAGGACGCTTTGAAACAGGTCTCGCTGGACGACGGACGGAGCGAGTTCGGTGGCACCGAAAGCATGTACAGCTACGACATGCGCTCGACGGCGTCTTCCTACGTGCGCAAACCCACCTACCAGGACCAGCAGAACGTGCCCGATGCCATTGCGGGATTCCAGCCGGACATGGACCCGCGGTTGCGCGAGGCCCTGGAGGCGCTCGAGGACGAGGAGTTCGTGGACGAGGACGACGAGGAGGATGTCTTCGGTCAGTTGACTACGCGGGCAGAGGAAATGGACCCGGGTGATTGGGAAGATACTCTCTTCGACGACGTCGAAGAAGAAGACGATGGATGGGAGTCCGATGCGACAGAAAAGGCCCCTGTGCAGATGGACACCACAGCTGCGAAGGCCCGCTACCAAGACTCTGAGCATGAGGACCAGCCCGGCGAGCTTCCCGAACACAACGAGCCCGCGCCCGACATGCACCCCGAAGACCAAGGCTGGATGCGCGAATTCGCCAAGTTCAAGAAAGACGCCAAGTCCGGCAAAGCAGCCCCCGCCGCTCCTCCCAGCGTCGTCCCCTCCCAGCAGGGCAGCACCCTCGCCTCGACCGTCTTCACCGTCGGAGGAACTCCCATCCGCCGCAAGAAGCGCAAGGGCGCCCTCACTAACCCCTCCGCCTACTCCATGACTTCGTCCGCCCTTGCCCGTACAGAGGGCCACCGTCTCCTGGACGACCGCTTCGAGCGCGTCGAGGCCCTCTACTCCCTCGACGAGGAGGACGAGTTCGACGACAACATGTCCATGGTCAGTGGAATGACCGGCATGACCGGTATGAGTGCCGTGTCGGGCATTTCGACTGCCTCGTCCCAGGCACCGAGTCTCGTTGATGCAAACGGCGAGGCTGTCCGTCCTTCCCACAACTTCAACAACATCATGGATGACTTCCTCGCCGGGTGGGACGACAAGACGAGTGCCCAGGCTAAGCGGAAGGGCGCCAAGGCGAAGCGCGGAAAGAACGGTAATGAGGCGATTGGTATTCGCATGCTGGATGAGGTTCGGCAAGGATTGGGCCCTGCTAGGGTTCCTGGGAAGGTGTCGGGGAGGGCGTAGTGGATTTTGAGTGAGTGGGATGTGAGTGATGGGTATGCTTGAATGATTGCAACGATACCAATTTTTCTATCATTTGGTGGGAATAAAAATGCGGGATTGGCGTTAGGGTGTGCATGTGTGCGTGAAATGATTGCATTTCTTGCCTGGTGATAGACTATCTAGCACTTTTCTTTTCACATAAAAGTTTTGGGTTCATATACACCATAGCTTTCCTGGACAACCAACAAAGATCAGTATCTCCAGTCAGCTTACTATTTCTTCGCAAACGGGAAGGAACTCGAAATATTTGTGCAAGTATACCCAAATAATTATTGCATAGTATCCAAAAGATGATCTGCTTCTAGAGCAGAAGAGTAGACAATGGCCGTGCAGGGTTCCAAAAACAAAAACAACTCCACTCACATCTTCAAGAGCCCTAACGAAGGGATAAGTTCACAGGCATAAGGATCATTGCGCGAATCATACCAAGTCAGAATAAGACCGCGTTATCTTTTTATATTTAATATACTGGCCATGTCTTCTTCCGAGACTCCGCAGCATAGGGAAATACGGCATGCGCTCCGTCAAATCCGCATTGACATTGAGAGCCTTGACGCTCATCAACTTGATTTCAGCCTTCTGAAGAACTATAATGATATAGGTTGTAGGATGTAACTTCCATCCCATACTGTACATTCGATACAATTATACACGGGGTATACTATCTATCTATCAAATACATCGTATTACACATAACCAACTCAAAAGGTAGTATACTATAACGCCCCACCCACCTTCTCGACGATCCACATCGCCAACCTAACCCTCCAACTCACCCTTCTCTCCGTTCTCCTCAGATCCTCCCGCGAAATGGCCTTCGCATCCTCCTGCAGCCGCTCTGTCTCAGCGCCCAACTTGCGCTTTAGCCCCGCATCACCCGTGACGACGAGCGCCCCAACCTCCAGATCCAGACTGTAGCTGCGTTTCGTGTAGTTGCTGCTCCCCACGAAGGTCAGACTGGGGTGTTCCTCCTTGGGGAGGGTAATCCAGAGGCCCTTGGCATGGTAGGTCCAGCCACCGGGCTGGCCGACGGTGCCGCGGCGCCATTCCTTCAGCTGGATGGAGTTGGTGCGCTGGGCGTCGGCGACGCGGTCGAGGAACCGCGCGGACAGGTGCGTGTATGCGGCCGGCAGCATGCCGGAGATACCAGGGGAGCCGTAGAAGCCGTTGGCCCAGGGGGAGGCGGTTAGGACCGTGCCTCGGGTGGTGGAGTCGGTGTGGGAGGCGGAGGTGCTGGCGATGAGGAGGGAGGAGAGGACGGGGTGGATGTTGAAGTAGCCGGCCGTGAAGAGCCAGCGGGCGCCGGAGAAGGCGGGCGAGGTGGATAGGAGACGGAGGATGGTGGTCACGGCGGGGAATTCGGTCGAGGTGTCGTTGGGTTTGAAGAGAGAGGTGAATTGCGCGACGGGGTAGATGTAGGTCTGGTCGGGGGATTTGGGGGGCAGGGTGGATTGGTTCTTTGAGGGCTGGATGAGCGGGTTCAGGATGGTGGATGAGTAGGCGATGAAGTCCTCCGGTTGGTCGAGAGGTGAAGGCGCGCCGTTCGATACGGGCCAGTTGAGGAGGTAGCCAGCGGCGTTTTGGGAGTCGGGGAGGACTTGGAAGCTGAGACTGCATACTGCATTGTGAATGCCGGCGTAGTAGTCGGTCAGTTCCTTGGAGTGGAAGACGTGATACCGGTCTATGCGGCTCGTGAAGTATTCGCTAGAGAGATTGGCTCTGGGTTGCTGTCAGTGTCTATGTAGTCATCCTGGAGCGTCGCACATACCCTGACAGGATGATCTCCTCGTCAAAACCGTACAGCTTCATGTGCTGGAGACCCCAGCCCTCGTTGATCCGACGAGGCACCCATTTCTTCTTCAGCCCGGTCAGATTTGGGGTGTGGAACATGCGGATTTCCACTCTATCCGCACCGTATTTCTCAACCAGAGAAGCCAGCAGCGACGCACATGAAGCGTTGGGCGTTTCGCGTGTTCCTCGTAGAGCATCCGTGAGGATGGAGACCTTGAGCTCAGGGTTGGCCTCGAGAGCCTGATCCAACGTGTCGATCAGGTCATGTTCCGTCTTGCCGATGTATAATGTTGAAAGGTAGATACGCTTGCGAGCCTTTCTGATTTTGTCCTGTAGTTTGGCACATGCTAGGATTAGTCGCAATCCACCACGTTAAAGTCCGAGATATCCCCGTACCTTGAGCGTGTTGTAGAAGTTAGCCGGGGAGTCTAAAATCGTGATCCGCGACGCCGGCACCTCGAAGCACGGCGAGATCCGATCCAACTCGGTCGTGATACTCCCTAACGGCGACGCAACAGAGGACGCCGGCGAGCTGGAGCTGGCATGGCAGGTGTTGGCCGAGAATTTGCGCTCGTATAGTAGGACTCTTCGGGCAGCTGGTCTGCGCGCAGCACATCGCAGGGTGTTACCACCAATTCGTCCGAACATGATCCCTCCCTAGTAGCTGAGCGCGCAGCAGCAGAAGACCCACAAAGGAATCAAATGTAATTGCCGGAGTGCTATTGGAGAAAGTCGAGAAATATTGAGATCGAAGGACGAGCGGATGCTGCAAACCCGGCAAACAGCGATCCGCGCTAGACCGGATTGGGGCGGCTTCGACCTCCGGGCGGAAAGCGAGCAACGCAAGAGTCGAAGTCGAACCCGACCTGTTCTCAGTTCTTGCCATTGCTGCCCCTTTCGCTGCTCTGCACACAAGATGTCGACCATTCTTCGGACGCTGCGCAATCTGAGACGGATTGGTTTCAAGGTGAGATCTTCTACGGTTCTTCCGGGGGCATCACGGACGAGTTGCTAACTGTATCCCCTCACAGGAATATGGCCACCAAATGCAGGTATGCTGTCGAATGCTGGGAGTGAAGAAGCTTATGAAGGAGTGAAATGGATACTGACGAGACGTGCTATTTGCTGCAATAGTACATTGGTGAGTGGATTGCTGGCAGGTGGTTATGGTAGTTAGACTAACGCCATGCGATTCTAGGTGATACCAAGGCCGGTACCTTGATCGGTGTTGACCGCTACGGCAACAAGTACTTCGAGAACATGGAGGAGGAGCTTCCTCGTGGGTGATGCTATTTCTGGGTAAATGATTGTTGCTGACCTGCGCAGTTCGTACCCGCTGGGTCGACTACAAGGAGAAGGAATACGACCCCTCGCAGCTTGAGCCTGGCTGGTGAGCTTCTCGCAATTGATTGCCAGATGCGACGTGCTAACTTTGCTAGGCACGCCTGGATCTCTTACATGGTGGATGCTCCCCCCACTGCCGACAAGATCATGCAGACCGGTGTCCGCAGCTGGGAGCTGCCTGAGCACAGGCCCAACCTGACCCTCAGCCGTGCTGCTTTCAAGACCTACTCTACGTGAGTTTCCTTGTGATTGCCAAGATCAAAAATCGAAAGCTAACGGGTGCAGTACCCGCCCCAAGTACTCCGCCTGGACTCCCGTTGCGGCACCCCGGTAGATTTCGGTAGAGCGTTGGCCTAGAAATCAGACCATGTTCGAAGATGTGTGAATAAATAAAGATGTCCTACTCTCCGTTTGAAGTATCGCGATTGTCACAATTAGTATCCCCATTGACCTGCCAGTTCTATACAGTAGTCCGTAGTCTAATTATGCACATGAGGATATCACCGAGGTATCACAGCAACCAAATGTCAAATCAAATGCCACAAAACAGCTCCCTTGACGATGTATATACAATAATTCAGAGAACGTATATACCAGAACCGATGTTGGACCAGTGACGAATGGGGCGTCGGTCTTCGAGCTCGACACACCACCACAGAACATCCCTCAACTTTTGGATCTGACTTTCCGCCTCGTACGCGCGGGAGAGTGCATACCACGCCTCGGAGTTGTCCCACGCACTGCCACGCTTGGTCAACCCGGACAACAGCCCAAAGGCACGTTCGCGGGCCGCGATGCGGTTCAGCAGTCGGGGCTCTTCGTCGTCTGAATCCGGAACGGTCTTAGCCTGCGGCTTCTGCGCTTGACTTGACCGCTTCGCGTCGTCTTCAGATGATGGTTTGCTAGAATTGCTCGGAAACAGCGACAGCGTCGATACGCCGGCATCAAGCCGGGGCTTGGGAGGCTGCAAAGGCATCTTCTCTTCCCAAACGTCGAGGAGCAGATTTGACAAACCAATAGTTGCCTTCGGATGATCCGCATAATGGAGAAGCGCCGTCTCGAAGTGCTCCATCGCTTCATGCGGGCGAGTCTGGTCGATAGACTGGAGACCGCGCTCGGCATACACGTCTGCCCATAGTTCATCAGTGCTCTTGGGGACGCCCCATCCACGCTCCCTAAACGCTCTAGCGGAGGTCTCTTGGGACGCCACAAGAGCTTCGAAGCGCGTTACCTGTTTGGCTGCTTCCTCGCATGCCTCGTGAGCATCCTCGAAAGATGATGCCCGGCGATAGAGCCCAGCAATAAGCAGCCAAACCTTGACGAGGATGCACAGGCCATGCTTCTGGGCCTGAGTAGGTGGGACCTTGGTCACCGCCCTGGTGGGAGTGTCGAAGGCGTACGATGTAGGTAGTCGGATATCCTGCTCCGGTGGCTGCTTGGAATGTCCGGCTGGAGCAGGTGGTTGGTTGTGCTTCATATTGTGAGCCATAGGCCCCAATGGCTGCTTTGCGCTCTGGGGCTGGGCCGCTGCGTCCGACACGGCTAGTCCAACCATGTCTGGAACAGGGTTACTAGCTTCAGGCCCAGCCTGAGTCTCGCTATCGCCGTTGACATGGCTTGAGTTAGCAACATCTGCCTTTCTCAAGGTATTGCTCCTCTTACGGGCCTGACGTGAGTCTGTGCCCTCATTAAGCCCCGACTTCTCCCCATCGGTAACCTGTATTGCCGGGGCCGAATCTGTAAAGGTCGAGTTATCTGTCTTGGGCTCTTGTCCAAAATCTGCCCTCCTTTCAGGAGCGCGAGGTCCCTTGTGGCGACCAAAGATGCTGCCGCGGAGGCTTTTCACAGTCCCAGCAGAGCTTTTCGGGGGAACAAGGTGCTCGTGCTCGTGCTCAGCCTTGGTATTTGGCTTCTCGTTATCTTCCAGGTTCAGAGAGTGGAAAAGTGTGGCGAACAGACTAAGGAGCTGGTCGCTATGGTTGACAGCAGCTCCCGGGCCCTCAACTAGTTCAACAAACGCCAACTGGGTCATCCTGGTCTCGATAATACGCTCCTTCTCGCGGACTCGTAGCTTCTCGATAAGCTCATGAGTGATGCCCGCGATCTGATCTTGAGCAGTGTGATTCTGCTTCTGCGGTCGTCTGTCGCTATGGGCGAGGGACGTCACCGTAGCAGGGAACTGCTCAAATGCGGCTTCACACGAGCGTTCGGCAATGTCGAAGTCCTGCTTCGCGCTGAGAAGGAGAGCAAGCAGATGCCACAGGGGCACCAGATCTCTTTCTCGAGCAAAATCGGCTTGACCTGTTTTGTGCTGTGCATCGGATGTCAACGCCGACTTGACGTAGTCGATGGCACCATCTAGATCGCGATTCTCTGCTAGAAGAACAGCCAGGGTATATAGAGAGGAGCAGTTAGACTCGTCTTCAAGCTCCGGGGCCAGGCTTCTCTCCAGGTAGTCAATAGCTTCTGCCCGGATGTCGTCGCGATCTTCATTCACGGGAGTCCAATAAGCCCAGTTAGCAAGCCCGATGCCGATTCCTCTGTAAGCTGCAGCGATGTCGGATGGGGGGACTGCTTGGGAGCGGGTTGAGCTAGTTTCAGGCACAATGAGAGTCATGCCTTGGTCTTCATCATCCTGTACATGCTTCTCGGTAAACTCTTTCAGAAGAGATGTGAGATCCTTTGCTTTCTCGGCCTCTTTTTCCGAGCCGAAGCAACTCAGCATCGTAACACCCTCCGACACGGTGCGCAAAAGGATCCCGTCATTTTCCAGATCTCCCGACTCAGCTCCTTTTGCCGCCCGCTCTTTGGCACTTGTGACAATTTCGATATATGACTCGAGCGCTCTCAGAGCGAGGTCATAGTCCGCGAGTGCACAATGCACGTGGAACAGACGCCGCAAAATCAAGTGTGAGTGGTATGTCTTGGTAGCAGCGCGGTAAAGAATCTATGACTATCAGCAAGTTGCTTTCCATCGTCAGTCCCTCAACCTGGAACTTACATCAAGGACATTCCTGCCGACAGCATTCTGGCCACCCTCTCCAAGCTCTTCGTCTGACCAACCGGCACCGCATAGCACCTCCCAGTTCTGAATGACTTGTTCGACCCAAGCCTCAACTTCCGGGTTGCTCGAATCAGCCGTAGGGAATTTCGTCTCGCGCAGAATGCTAGCTTCACAAAGCCCCTCAACGCGTCGGATTTCACTGGCGAGCTGCGGGCGTTCAGGTCCATTTGCAGGAGGGCAATACGGCAGGCCCTGTTGCAAAATACTTGATAGCAGATTGTAGTACGATTTCCAGGTCGGTGATTTCGAAACCGGCTCGGTAGTGCCGTCCATAAGCATGCCTTGAGGCAAGGTCATTTGCTTGACTGAAGGATGAGATGCCCACAGTCTGAAGAAACCTAGCGTCGTGGCTATCGTTTGAGCATTAGCAGCGGCAAGGTCTCTGCTGGCTTCCTCGCATGCCAGGGAGGCGCCTTGGCCCAATAGTTTCTCAGACCAGTAGAGAAATTGGGCGCTGTTTGTAGGGGATTGGAGCTGACTGTTCACCCATGGCGTAAGCGAATGAAGGGTCTCCAGGGCGCCTTCGGGGTCGGAGGTCATGCGCTGTGCAGAACCTATCATAGATTAGCAGGTGCACATCCTCAAAACTTCACTGCGGAGCAAACGCACCCTTGAGATAGCACGCCTTGACGAGGCATGTCTTGGTCCATGGCGAGAGCTCTTCCCCTGCCTGCTCGAGCTCACTCACGGCCTCTACAAAATCTTGAGGAAACCGGGCAGCTGCCAAGCCTAGCTCATTGACAGTCCAATGTACCCATCCCAAGCAGACCTGCGCCTGGAAAACTTCTTGCTTCGATCCTTCTGCCCGGTTGACGGTGGACAGGAGTGACGGAATCAGGTCATGGAGACCGGCGGCGGAGGAAGGGCGGGGGGTGGACGGATGCTTTTGAAGGTGTGAGGCCAGCTGGTATTCAGCGCTGGCTACTTCGAGGAGACCTGTGGCATCCCCATTAGTCCATCTGCTGGCTGGCCAGTATTTCCGGGGAAAGGCAAGTTGGCATTACATGTTCTCTGCGGAGCATGTTTGGTGACTTTCCGAATCAACTCCGGAACTTCTTCCCATTTATTCTGGCAACGCGCATTGTCCAGGGCCGTAACATAGCGATGCCCCTTATCAGAGTCTCGACCCTGTATGAATGGGAATCGGGTGCCTCGGTCAGCGGAAGGCATGTGGTGGCAGATTGAGGGGGAAGCTTTTCACAAGGTTGCCATTGAGACGTTCCCAGGGGGGATGAAGTGAGAAGCCACCACTTACAGTCATGATTGGGAAAGGTCAGACAGAGACGGAGGGATCAATGATTACAATCGGAGGGAAGAGAAAGAAGCAGCGTCCATAACAGGGACGAATGCCCACTCGAGGCAGCAGAGAAACAAGATGATATGGCTCCGTTGACGGCGGAGACCATCTTAAGGGGAGACCCGCCGTAACGTACGTAATGTCTCGTATTATTGCCCGAGGCTTCATGTGGTCCGAGCGTCGAAGCCAAAAATTTCCAGAAAATTGGATGTTTGGAGCATCAACTCAATCTTGCGCCAGACCCGTCAATTGCTTCGCCGCGGTCGCTTGTGCAATTTTGCCCTCGTGAAGATGGCCTACATGTCCATGTCCCTCCATGCTGTCAACCACCGGTTGACCAACGTGCCTGTCAAGCAACTACCGCATCTCGCATCATGCCTCGCATCCTCCATCAGCAATTGCGGGGAGTTGCTGTCAACTCCCCAAAGCCAGAAATCGGGCAAGACGGACTCGGACAATGCCGTTCAGATTCATAAGCTCATCACTCGCTTGGGAAGTCTGCTGCAGGACCGCACGTATGAAGGTCGCTGGACCGCGGTGGTGCTTGTGAAGGCGCTGGTCGAGGCTGGCCAGTGGGAGATTCTACGTTCGAGCGAACCGTTTGTTCGGGGGCTGATCAGCATTTTGGCTGTAAGATGCTCAATGGGAGACATATTGCATGATAGATGCTTACTAAATTGTTGCGCATAGAAATCCGACCCCATCTCTACGAAGAAAATGTGCATCATCACCTTGACTCGCATCTTCCACCTGACCTACCAATACCCGACCCTCGTTCGCGAGATCACCACTCCGGCTCTACCAGGCTTCATTACCTCGGCGCTGAACCTGATTTCCGTCAAGCCATCTTCTGAGCCCGTCCGGAAACTCAAGCCGAACACGCCCTTCGTCGAAGTTGTCCTCCAAGCTGTCAATGAGCTGATCGCAAGACACCCGACTATCTTCCGTCCGTTCACCGCGCAAATCCACAGTCTCCTTCAGGTCATCATCGGATCCACGTCGCCCACGTTCCCGGAACATGTCTTGGAAATTGCTCAGCAACTGTTCATCTCCCTCCACAACTGCGCCCCGAAGAACACCGGCGGCGATGAATGGAAGAGCGCCTGTCGCATGACCATTACCTCCGTGCACGCGGCATCTTCTTACGTTCTGAGGGCCGTCGTGGAACAGTGGGAATCCGTCGACCCGTCCCTGCGACAGATGTCGCAACCGCAGAACTACAGCCAGGAAGTGGGCAACGGCCCTGACGCTCTGGGACTTGAGGGCTGGCAAGGTCTGAATTCCGGTGTCAACCGACTGGTTGTGCTTTTGCGCATGCTTTCTGGATTCGTCGGCACTGCTACTGCTTCTACCGTGACCATCCCGGTAGGAGCGATTCTGGATCTGACATCCCGACTGAACATGGTGGTGTATCCCTCCGGTAGCAGCGACATCCAAGCCAACCCCCAGATTGGCCGCGCGGAGCGCGAGCAGCTGCTCACCGAACTTCCTCGCATCCACATCGCATGCATGAAGCTCCTCCTTGATCTGGTCAATGCCCTCGAAACCAGCGCCATCCCCGTCGCACAAACCATTCTGGAGCAGGTGCTGTGGGTTTTCCGCGCGGAGCAGTTCAGCCGGGACGTCCGCACCGCCGTCTACGATCTCGTCTGCGTCTTGCTCACCCGCATCGGTCCCTCCATGACCAAGCAGAGCGTGTCTTCCATGGCCTTCATCATCCGCAAATGCTGCCACGACCTTCTGCCTCCCACCGGCAACCAGAACGCAGCCACCGAGAAGCCCGACCCCAAGTCGAAGAACAAGTCCAGCAGTCAAGCCACCGTCAACGCCGATTCCTTCCTGAACCCCGGCCTGAAACAAGTCCGCCAGACCAGCTCCTCCTCGTCCTTCCCCGACCTCACACGCGCTGCTTCCGAGCTCCTCGCCGCCACGCTGACCCACACCCCATCCGAGTTCCTGTCCCCGGCCCTCCGCGCCGAAGTCGACCGCACCCTCATCCTGACCTCAGACAAGAACGCCATGCTAGCCAGCGTCCTCAACCCCTTCCCCGCCATGCAAGGCCGTGGCGTCGGCACCAGCATTCTCCCCTTCCTGGCGCGCAGCCACCCCGCCGAAACAGAAGTGGAATGCCTCATCCGCCCGCGCATGCCCGTAGTGATGACCGGCTTGACAGCCAACGGCTACGTGCCCATGGAAGATGACGACGACGACGAAGATGAAGACGAGGCAATCACCGCAGTCCCTGCATCCACATCAACCGGGTTCCTCAAGCCCACTCCCACCCCTACCCTCCAACACGACGACATGATGGACGTGGAGAAGGATATCCCCTCCCCACCAAGCAAGCGCAGCTACGCCGATGAAGTCGAACAGCCTGCCGCACCAACCATCGCAACGACAAGTCCCAGCTTGCAGAGCAAGAAGCCCCGCTTCGAACCAAAGGCCGCTGCTGTAACCCAGCCTCCTCTGGACGCAGCATCCCCGGCGACATTTACCGGCACGGCCGCTATCTCTGTCCCTACGTCTTCTATCGCTGGACCGGCCCCGGTGCAGACGCCGAAGCCGGCTCAGTCTTCTATTGCGAAGCCATCTGCCTTGGCTGCGGCGGCAGCAGCAGATGATGAGAGTGATGATGAAATGCCCTCTTTGAATGTCGACCCGGATACGGAGGATGAGGATGAGGATGAGGAGTAGATGGATGATTAGGGGCGTATGCATGTACTATATACGAGAGAAAAGTTTAAGTATAGCGATTATTAGAAGGTTTAACAAGCACGATCACTCCCAGAAGATAGTAACTTTCCTAATTTACTAGTTGTTCCTAGCCTTTGCCTCACACAATAGTAGTAAATACCGAGTCCCAAGTTTAGACCTAAAATACCATTATCATTTTGTTTTATCATAACCAACACATTAGCCCGCTCCATGCTGCATGTACACATTTCCCAGACAAGATAGTAACTGAAAACAGAATCCAAACCATATCCAAGCTCTATATAGACATATACTCTCCCTATCTAAGCTCTATTCTAACTCTACATAGACTATATAGTGTATATACCAACCAACTCGCCAAGATCAGACAACCAGATGAACATCAATACAACCTCACTCCCCTATCCCAAAACCCTTCCCCTCCATCCCACCTCCCAAACCACTTCCCACTCCACCACCACCACCCCTGATCCCCATCATGCACACCAATCCCCAATCCCCTCAACAAACTCACCGGTAACGGCTCCGTAAGCCACAACCCACCCCTCGAAAAATCCTCCACCAAGGGTCCCGCCGTCCCAAACAACCAGGTCACCGCGAAGACAGCATTACAAGTCCGTCTCACCGGCCGCGGCATCCACAACCATAGCGGGGAAATCATCCCCTGAACGAGAACCCCAACCGCCTGGAGAACGAAGAAGCGGAAGGGACCTGCAAGGGGATAGGTCTCGCGGGTCTGGACGTAACTGCCGGAGGCGTGGACGAGACCGCTGAGAGAGAAGGCGACGAGGGCAGTGAGTGTACGGCGGACTGGGCGGGAAGATGATAGACGGGAGGGGAGGAGAGAGAGGAGCCAGTGGGCCGCGGAGACGAAGCCGTACCGGAAGAGCTGGTGCCACCAGAGGCTCCAGCAGCCGGCGAGGCTGTGGTCGAGGATCGGGGTGAGGAAGGGCCCGAAGGCTGGGGGGTAGAGGTAGGGAGCGGAGAGGGGGACGGAGGTGAGGGATTTGGCGGCGTTGGGGAAGGCGAGGGAGAGACCGCCGAAAATGAGCGGGTTTAGGCATGTCACGTAATTGAGGGCGGCGAAGACGCCGGTGGCTGTTACTAAACAGCGGTAGATGTGGATGAGGAGGGGGTAGGGGGTTAGGTGGTGGAAGGGGAAGGGGGGTGGTGCGGGAGGAGATACGCTGCCCATGAAGTATTGGTCGCGGATCATGAGAAGTTTGATTAGGTCGAGGAGGAGGTAGGATTGGAGGAAAAGGATGAGTGTGGTGCGGAGGCGAGCGCGCATAGTAATGGGCTTTGGAGGGGTGGTTTTGTTTACTTTTTCTTCATGATGCTCTGAGGAGTTGTTGAGCTGTGCCTGGACTGAGGCTGGTAAGGCGTCCATGGAGGAGATGCGCCAGTTCCATTCGGGCCCACGCATGCTGGTGGTCACGCTTATGACCCAGTTGATACGGTGAGAAAGGTTCTGTGGGTATGGTTGCCATATGACAGATTCAGTGCTGCTGTCGTTGGTAATGTCTATGCATTTTGGTTCTTTGGCATGACCGTTGGCCGCAACTCCATTTGGGACAGCTGCGATAGATGATAATGGGCGGCGCTCCAGGCGTTTGAAGTCGCGCTCAACATTGCGGAAGAGAAGAATCGTCGCGGCCCAGATGGTACTCCATACGGGAAGAAGACCGGCCATGTAGCCATTACCTCCCATGAGCATGCGTCGATGCTGGAGAACATTGCCGATGATGCCTATGACGCACGCCAGCATCAGGGGGCGAACATAGCGGCCACCTTTGTCAAGCGGAACAAGGAGCGCTAGAATGGACAGCACAAGGGGCAGTGTCAGATGCCACAATAGCACGGGCTTCACTTGGCCATTTTGGATGAGTGACTCGAACTGAGCTTGATTGTCGTGGATGAGGCGGCGGTATGAAAAAGGTGGTTGGGAGGCGGCCATCCTTCCGATGGCCGGACCTAGCGATTAGACTAGAAAATAGAGAAGTGAAATAAAACGAGATAAAACTATAGCAATAATATTAAGTGGTCTATGAAGAAACCATGAAGCTAAGATTAGTTAGGATACTCCATCGGGTGGCGACGAAGTCATCGCGATGCTTCCAGGCAAGGGATCGCCACGCTGGCCACGGGCCGGTCCTGGCCGCGTTTGCTTTTTCCATCTGAGTTGTTCATTTGTTGAGTTTCAGAAAGGCTCTCGCATCTTACATTTCCGATCTGCAGAACTATTAGGGTCGGGGTAAATATAAGACCACCCATGGTTCAAAGCATAAATAGTTGCTGCGTAGTTAGTTCCAGCTTCTTTTCTAGAGTGCGACCGTTGCTTCGACAGAGAGAAAACGGATCGGTAACATTACCGCACGTTGCTTGCCCAGGGGTTTTGAAGCCGGGAAGATCCTGTGAGAAGTTGGTTATTACTAGTCCATTCCAAGGGTCGATCCTGGCTGTGGCGTCGATACTGGAACTGGAACAGCAACATGATCCAGTAAATCCCTGGAGAGTATCCGGTCGGAATATATCTGCCCTGTGTGAACAGAGTAATAGCGATATGCCAGTTTGCAGTTGGAAGCATTGCGGTGTCCAACTCAGAAACCCTGCTACTATAAAAGCCTGAATATTCCCAGTCTATACCCAATTAAAGATCGTTCGTTATAGATGCTCTTTTTTTGAGTGGAAATATAGCATTAACGTTGTTAAGCCTGGTGGAATTCACGTTCCGTGCAAGAATGCAGGGAGACGGAGGTCATCCACAATTGCCAGAAAGCACTATTGAGCGCTTTTATGCGGGATTTCAGAAGAAGAAGTAAGCATCCCTTTGCTTTGGAACCAGATCCCGAAACGGTCGAGCAAACAGCTAAAAATTTCAGCCAGAGAATTGATGAATCAATGACCGAATGAGTGGATCTCGCGGTTTGGAGCCGGAGACCCCGACTGACTCTCTCCCATCTGGGGTAGACTAGTAGAGACTAGAGACCGAGATGGAGAGATCATGGACCCTCCTTTGAATCTCACCATTCCATGGCTCGTCTCCATACCATCCGTCATTATCCTTCATTATTCACCAAATGCACAGATAAGCGAGATGCTTGGTCAGAGTGCCCTCAAGCTGACTACCCATGGATGGATTCATCAGCATAAATCGGCAGGACGATGGAGATTGCTTCATCCTTCAAGACACACAAAGCCGTTCAACATAATCGGTCGGCTAAAGCCGCTCTTCTCGCATGGCTTCGGTTCCTCTCGTATTCCGTCTCCGTCTTATGCATTCAAGAGCGTGCATCCTTGTGCACCAAGGCCATTCCACCAACCATATGCCTGAACCATTCATGCTTGGGCCTCCAAACCAGGAATCGATCGCCGGATTGAGTAACTTTTATGCGACCAGCTCTTATGCACAAGAATCTCACACAACCCGGTTCACACTAATTCGCCGGTCCATCCAATGTTGTCATGCTCGTCTCGACTGGAACCTGGTGCTCCCCATTAATAGTATCTGGGGCTCACCCCCGCATGATGATTGGAAGATGCACGGCGCTCGTGCTCGCCCATAGCCCGTATGGGGAGCCTAATATCAGGGTCGGTTATTGGGTTTGCGCAATCTGGGATCAGCTGCTTTATCGCCAGCTCCCTCGTTATTAGAGGCTGCAGAATCCTCCTCGATGATTAGCCTCTCCGGTGTAATTCGCATGGTCAGTTTGCTTCTTCCCACTAGTCAGTGGCCATGAATACAGGGTTGGTCCCAGGTGGCCCCCAAGATAAATAATCTCGAGTTTTCCCTGCTCGAGTAGTAACTGTTTCTTTGTGGGTGGAGTCCTTCATCCACCGTGTACTGGCTGCCATTTTCTTGCATACGAAAAGAATCACCAAGCATGGCTGGTGACAATCTCCCGTCTGCCGGGGAGCCGGCCATGCCCAACCGAATATCTTATTGGCGCCTACTGCTCGACCAAGGCGTGCTCACCCAAGAAATCCTCGACTATCCGTGGGAGGGCTCTGGCACTGATGATGACCCATACCTCGTCACCTGGATTCCTAACGATCCTCGAAATCCCATGAATTTCCCCGCGTGGCGCAAATGGCTATATACGATAACTGTGGCTTGGGCTACGCTCGCCGTGTCCCTGGTCTCGTCGGCCTATAGTGGAGGAGTCGAGCAGATAATGGAAAGCTTTCATGTGGGCACTGAGGTGGCCACGCTCGGCATCTCGCTCTTCGTGTTGGGCTTCGCCATCGGCCCTCTACTCTGGGCCCCCATGAGCGAGCTCTGGGGCCGGCAATACCTTTTCTTCGTCAGCTATTGTGGGCTCACGGCATTCAATGCCGGCATCACCGGCTCCAAGAACATCGAGACCCTCATCATCCTACGCTTCTTCGCGGGCGCATTCGGATCGTCGCCCTTGACAAATGCCGGAGGAGTAGTGGCGGACTTGTTCCCCGCGAAGCAGCGAGGCTTGGCCATGAGTATCTTCGCAGCGGCACCGTTTATGGGTCCAACCATTGGCCCAGTTTGCGGAGGCTTCCTGGGGATGAACGCGGGGTGGAAGTGGGTGATGGGATTCCTGGCCGCTTTTTCCGGTCTTCTCTGGATCATCGGTAGCCTGGTGGTGCCGGAGACCTACGCCCCGGTGTTATTGCAGCAGCGCGCCAAAAAGCTGACCAAAGTGACGGGGAAGATCCATCGAAGTAAGACCGAGGCAGAGAAGGGGAAGGTCCCCTATTCCACCGTCTTCAAGACAGCGCTGTCGCGGCCGTGGGTTCTTCTATTCCGTGAGCCGATCGTCCTCCTACTGTCCATCTACATGGCCATTATATATGGAACGTTGTACATGATGTTTGCTGCATTCCCCATTGTGTACGAGGAGCTGCGCGGTTGGAACCAGGGTGTCTCTGGTCTCTCATTCTTGGGGGTCATGGTGGGCATGAACATAGCAGTTTTGTATAGCATCTGGGACAACAAACGGTACGAAAGAACTGATGAAGCTCACAAGGGATTTGCACCTCCAGAAGCGCGTCTCCCGCCGTGTCTGATGGCGTCGGTGATGATTCCCTTGGGCCTCTTCTGGTTCGCCTGGACAAATTACCCTTCAATCCACTTCATGGCGAGTATCGCAGCCTGCGTGCCTTTCGGGTTCGGCATGGTGCTGGTATTCCTCAGTTTGATGAACTACCTGATCGATGCCTACACCATCTTCGCCGCCTCGGTGTTGGCCGCCAACTCCGTTCTGCGCTCAATCTTTGGCGCCGTCTTTCCGCTCTTCACGACTTACATGTACCACAACCTCGGTGTCCATTGGGCCTCCAGCATTCCCGCATTCCTGGCACTGGCATGTGTCCCCTTTCCCTTCCTATTTTACAAATACGGCCCGGCGATTCGAACCCGATGCAAATTTTCAGCACAGTCGGATGCCTTTATGAGGAGACTGATGGAGCAAAGCACGCGAGACAACCGTCAGCCGGAGCCGGAGAAGGATATTACAGAAAAAGAGACCGAAGAGAAAGAGACAGAAGTATCGCCGGTTCAGGCTTCTTCGTCTACACTCGGGGAGAAGTCGCGACTCGGTGACCTCCCTGCTGTGACAGCCGAAGACGCCGCCCGGACCCGTTCGATAGCGTCGCAAGGGTCGCGTCGACCGGGCTCTGCAAAGGCAGAGTCTGTGTACGAGGGAAATCCGTATGACGTTGATCGGGTGAACACTCGTGACTCGTTCAAAGAGTAAACAGTCGCTCCTGTAAATGTATTGTGTGTGTTGAACCTCAGACCATCTTGGCATCGGGACTTAAAATTAGTGTGCAGTTAGTTGCATGGCTAGCGTTGTCGTATATAGAATGGTAGATGTGCACTAAAACTTACGCTGCAGAAATCCAGGGGGTACAGCAGAGAATAGAATAGATCTTCTCAATCATGTCCTGCAATGAAGGAAGCAACTGCCCGTCACTTAAAGTATAGAGTAGTATCCACCTTAAGTCACATGGGGCCGCGATTTAGCGCGTTTCTCCACTTCTTATCGAGTAAACTTATCAGTGACATCCCCGATTCTATCTATCAACTTTCGTCATTCCCTCCCTTCATCTCCGCCACCACCATCCCTCATCATGGGTCGCACCCCAGGGAAACGCTCCTTTGAGCAGGTAGATCTCACCACCGACGAAGCCATCAACAATACGCGACACCATCCCACTCCACGCACCACCAGCGGCCAACGCTTCGGCCAAGACACGTCCTTCGTGCCGCTTAGCCAATCAGGCGAGGACGAAGACGACGCCCACGCAACAGATCTCATCCAAGGAAGCCAAGATGCTGGTGATGATGTGTCCACGTACATTCATTATGGTGACCTGAAGGCCAAGATCGTCGGCGTGCGGTACTATCGCGGACATGCTACGATCGGGGAACATGTTCGCGTTGTGCGCGACCCCGGGAATCCGTATGATTCGAATGCGATCCGCGTGGATAATGTCATGGGGCAGCAGATTGGCCATATTCCGCGCACGGTGGCGGCGAAGCTGGCGAAGTACTTGGTAAGTAGTTTCAATGTTAGATTGTATTATGTAGTTTGAAGTTATTTGGGGCTAAGTTTGATGGTGCGATTTCTGCCTTGGGGTGGTGTAGGATGATAGATCTCTTGTCGTTGATGGTGTTTTGACTGGTGTGATTGGCGCTTTTGATTGTCCTATTGTTCTGAAGTTGTTCGGGACTAGTCAGCCAGAGGCGAGACAGGCGCTGAAGAGTCGGATGGAGATGGATAATCTGCCTCTCGGAGGGTTCAAGCAGAATGAGCGCAACGAGAAGAAATTGGAGAAGGAGCGGGAGAAGGCGAGAAAGGAGGCGGCCAAGTTGGCGAGGTCGCTTGCTAAAGGCAAAGGGAAGCAGTTCCAGGGAGAGAATGTGCTAGGGTATTCGAATCTCTTCACTGGGGAAGGGCTCGTTGAAGGCGAGAATCTGGAGGAACTTATCGGCCAGAGCAGCACTTTCAATCCACGCGATATCGGCCATGTCGCAGAGGACTTTGGCATGAAGGAATCTGACTTGGAGAATATGCCGATGGCAGAGTCTCCGGCTGCTCTGGTCACAGAGCTTCTTCCGTATCAGCGTCAAGGGCTTGCTTGGATGATTGCTAAAGAGAATCCGGGTCTCCCTGGCGATGGGGGTGATGTCGTGCAGCTCTGGAAGAAAAATGGGAACAAGTACACCAATATTGCTACCAATTACTCTATGACGCAGGCTCCGCCTCTTGCGAGCGGTGGTATACTGGCCGATGATATGGGTCTGGGCAAAACTATCCAGATCCTTTCACTGATACTGGTCAATTCTCAGCCCAAGACTCCGGAGTCCTCCAGGACCACGCTGATTGTGGCTCCAGTGGGTGTGATGAGCAATTGGCGAAACCAGGCGCTTGTTCATACTCATAGCGACAAAGCTCCGAAAGTGCTGATATACCACGGACAGGGGAAGAAGGAAGCAAGCAACCTTGACCAGTATGATGTGGTTGTTACAAGCTATGGTGCCCTGGCAATGGAGTACAGCCCGAATGCCAAAGCACCACCGAAGAAAGGCCTCTTCTCCCTTCATTGGCGCCGTGTCGTCCTCGACGAAGGACATACCATTCGCAACCCACGGTCCAAGGGTGCCCTGGCAGCTTGTAACCTGAGGGCGGGTTCACGATGGACTCTTACAGGAACGCCCATTGTCAACACACTCAAGGACCTCTACTCCCAGGTGCGCTTTCTGAGACTTACTGGTGGCCTCGAGGATCTGGCCGTCTTCAACAGTGTCCTGATACGACCTCTGTTGTCCGGGGACCCCGATTCCCGCCTTCTACTCCAAGCATTGATGACAACTATCTGCCTACGCCGCAGGAAGGACATGAACTTTGTGAACCTGCGTTTGCCACCCCTCACATCCCGCATCCTGCGCATCAAGTTCCACCCCCACGAGCAAGAGAAATACGACATGTTCCAGTACGTATTGCAACCACCTTCCTTGATATACATCTAACACCAGCAGATCCGAGGCCAAGGGCATGCTCCTGGACTTCAAATCCAAAGATAAAACCAGCACCAACTACTCTCACCTCCTCGAAGTAATCCTGCGTCTCCGACAAGTCTGCAACCACTGGGCTCTCTGCAAGAACCGCCTCGACAAGCTCGCCGACCTCCTCGAAAACAACAAAGTCGTCCCCCTAACCCCAGAAAACATCAAAGCCCTCCAAGACATGCTCCAGATCCGCATCGAAAGCCAAGACACCTGCCCCATCTGCCTCGACAATCTCGAACAACCCGTAATCACCGCCTGCGCACACGCCTTCGACCGATCCTGCATCGAACAAGTCATCGAACGCCAACACAAATGCCCCATGTGCCGTGCCGAGATCCCAGACACCGCAACCCTAGTCTCTCCCGCCGTCGAAATGGGCGAAAGCACAGACACCGTGGACGCCGACCCCGACAATCCCAGCAGCAAGATCGAAGCCTTGATTAAGATTCTCACAGCACAGGGCCAAGCATCCGGAACCAAAACCGTCATCTTCAGCCAATGGACCTCCTTCCTCAACCTCATCGAACCTCACCTGCTCCGCCACGGCATCGGCTTCGCCCGCATCGATGGTAAAATGTCCTCCATCAGCCGCGATAACTCCACCCTGCGCTTCTCCACTGACCCATCCTGCACTGTCCTCCTCGCCAGTCTGAGCGTCTGCAGCGTCGGATTAAACCTCGTAGCAGCTAACCAGGCCATCCTGTGTGATAGCTGGTGGGCTCCCGCTATCGAAGACCAGGCCGTAGACCGTGTATACCGACTCGGTCAGACCCGTGAAACCACCGTCTGGCGACTCGTCATGGAAGATAGTATCGAGGATCGCGTACTAGCTATTCAGGAGAATAAGCGGAAGCTGATGCTCGAGGCGTTCAGGGAGACGGCGACGAGGAAGAAGGTCGATGATAGAGCGACGAGGGTGGCGGATTTGGAGAAGTTGTTGAAGTAGTTTCAGCTGTGCAAAGTAATAATATTTTCAGTGGGCTAAGGGATATATGGTTTGATTTCGTTGTTTCCAGCTTTGTGATCGATTTCTGTCCGGGGATAATTGTTTATTCTTCCTTCGGGATTGACTTTCTTCATATCCTATTCACTTCCATGACACATATTCTCAACTTAGAATCCTCACCAAATGTACTACTAGTATCATCATAATCCATATTCATCATTCTCATCAAAATCTATGTGCAAAACGAAAAGACCGATGTAAGTAAGATCACAAGATACAGATAGAAAAAGAAGTAGTTGAAAAGTGAGCGCGCCGCCGCCGCAGCAGCAGCATAAAGGTGCAAATCGCTAATACAATACAATCTTGAAGGGAACGCCAAATAGGGACAAAAAATGGGAGGTAGGGTATGGTATGCCATCTCTTCCTCGCTGGGAAGGGAGATAATTGCATCGGGGCGTCAGATATGTACTCTAATGAGAAATGGTAGTCTTCTGCTGCGATTCGGAGTGTAGGATTGATATTATGTGCAACGAATAGTAGTAGAGAAATCCTCACTGGGGCCTGCAGCTCGGCTTATTCTGGTCCTGCAAATCTTGCGGTGGCTCTGAGTGATCTCTTATTGCGCTTGAGTTCTCGGTAGTACTGCCGCCGCTGCCGCCGTAAGTAGGTCGTGCTGATGTAGCTGTAGCAGAGGTGTTGGAATGAGTCCTATTTCCAGGCGTTACTGGAGTGCTTAGAGGATGAGGGTGGGCATGAGATTGGTCAGAATTGGTCATCGTTAGGCCGGGGATCGCAACAGGTGTCTGTGGAGCTTGTTGCGTGATGCTCGTATCTGGAGCCAGAGCTGGAGGGCCGACATTGTGTGCACTAGCTGGGATGGTGGGCTGGAGTGCAGGTGCCGATGGCTGAGGGGTGAATGGTTGTGGAGGACGTTGAGACGGTAGTGGGCTGAAATGCACTTGTGGAGGTAGGCCATAAGGCGCGGATCCCTGTGCTAAGACAATTCTTTGTCTTTCGATGATCATCTTTTGATAAGCTTCGTAATTGGTGCGCTTTAGCCGCTCGTCATCGAGTTGCTGCTGGGCAGCATTCTTCTCGTCCTCGGTCAACTTGTCGTTGTCGTCTTTTTGGAACAGCTCTGTGAGTTTGATCTTGCGGATTAGTCGCTGGTTTTCATCGGATTGAGCGTCTGCGCGGATGATTCTGTCGAGGACTTCTGGGTCTTTTCCGAGACATTCTGTCACGTCTTGCTGGGGTGTTTGCTTCGCCGGGAAGAGGTACTCTCCGAGGGACCTGGTGGCTAAGCGGATTGGGTTTTTCTTGTCGACGACACGGAAGGCAAGTTGGGTTTTGAAGACGGCTTTGTTGTACATGACTTCTTCGAAAGTTCCGCCTGCGATGAATCGGTAGACGAAGACGGGCTTCTTCTGGCCTAAGCGGTAGGCACGTCCGACGGCTTGTTCCTCCCAGACTGGATTGAATGTGAAGTCGAAGATGATGACACGGTTAGCACCGAAGATGTTTAGGCCGAGGCCGCCAGCACGGGTGGAGATCAGGTATACGTCCTCCGCAGACCCTTGATTGAATAGCTTGGTGGCATGTTGTCGGTTGGCGATTGGAGTGCTTCCGTCTAGACGGCAATATTTCCAATTAGACGCCTTGAGGATATCGTTCTCGACGTAGTTGAGTGTAGGTATGCTGTGGGAAAATACAAGCACCTTATCTCCAGCCCGGACAGACTCTGCGATGATCCGGTTCAGAATTTCGGCTCGACAGGATAGTGTTGCGGCGCCCATGTCAGGAACAGTGGAGAAGAGCTGTTCTTGTTTTGAAACGAGAGTTTCAACGTCCAGACCCAGCTGCGTGATAGGCTCGTCACCCGGGGCTGGTTCAATCGCGGCGCCGTCTAGCACTTTATCGAGCTTCTGAGCCTCGCTGGCTCTGCTGAGTAGCTTATCTCTGAAGCAAGCCGGGTGATTGCAGCAGAGACCCAGAACGGCAAGCCAAGACAGTAGCTTCATCCTGCTAACGTCTTCGCTGCCCTCTAGAACTGACTGCACGTATAGATCGTATGCAGACTTTTGCACAGCCGTTAACGGAACAGTGATGACAAACTCGACTTTGGGAGGCATGCTGCCCTCGAGGACAGAGATATCAGCTCGGTTGATCTTTGGTTCAAGGATCTTGTTCAGGACCTGAAGCTTCACAAGAGACCGCCGCCGCTCGCTATGTGTGCTGTCCACGTACAGCCCCTCCTCGATAGGCTCTACAAAATTAGCCTTGAACTCTGTAAATTCTCCCAGATAGCCTTTTGCAATCCAATTGACCATAGTAAAGTAATCCACAAGGTTATTGGCAAGAGGAGAACCCGTCAATGCAATGCGACTTTGAGAGCGGAACTGCATGGCCGCAAGAGTAATTCCAGAAACGGGATTCTTCATTTTATGAGCTTCATCGGCAACAATGATGTTGGCTCCTTCTAGAAGCCACTTCTTGATGTTCTCGTGCTGCTCTTCCGTAAGAGGTTGGCCTCTCTTGCTTGTTTCTTTATTATGAATCCATGTCCGAAATATGTCGTAGCTGATAAGAAGTACTCCGCCTTCTTCATTCCAAGAGGCCACAGTATCCAGTCTTTCCGACAGAGAAGCCGAGCTGGTGATTTTATTCACAGGCCCGATGGCTGAATCTTTAGGTGTCCACATGATGAACTCTTCGTACCAGTTCTCGATCAGTGACGACGGACACAGAATAAGGGTCTGGGATCGAAGGAGGTCATCTGGAATTTGCTTCCTTATCCAAGGGTTCTCAGAGACAGCTGCATTAGCTATAGTCACAAGGAGGGAGATGACCTGCATCGTTTTACCCAAGCCCATTGTATGAGCCAGCAGACAGCCCTGATGTTTTCCACCATCCTCAGTCAGCTCTCGCCACATAAATTGGATGCCATGCAGTTGATGAGGTTTGACACGCTGTCCGATATGAGGGTCCAAGTAGATGACAGGATCACCAAAGCTGACAGCCTGGCGAGTGGCATCAGTATTACTGACACCCATGCTTTCCAATTTGCGTTCAAGCTTCTGCCTCAACCTCTCTTGAACAGCAACTCGAAGTTTGGCGTTTTCTTGATTCATTTTTGCGGCTTGGCTCTCCTTCACTTCACGTTTCCTTTTCTTGTGGGGTGAGTCAAAAGCAGCCATGGCGGTCTGTTGCCGGCTTAAATCCCAGGTTTGATACGCATCCAGGCGGCAGGAAAGTTCCTTGTAAAACCCGGGAAAATCCGTGATACGCGCCTTTGCCTCCAAAACATGGGCTTTTGGGAAGCCCTTCACGAGATAATGAGCGCAATTCATCCATGAAATAAAGAGTGATGCCATGCGCAAGACAAAAGTAGCCTCATCAGGTTTCGAATGAGGCAATGTGTCCTTGCCTTTAGACAGTCTGTTCAGAGCATGGTTTGTGAGGTGTTGCAGGCGTTCTACGTCATATGTCGGAACTATCCTAGTCAATCTCTGTCGTTCTTCATCTGCCAGTGATGCTATCAACTTTGCCAGGAGTCTGCAACGGTCATGACGCTCTTCCAGGAGCCTCCAAGCGATACCTTTCAGTTTGTCAAAATCGTTGATCTCGGGTAGGTCCACTACTTTATCTATTTGAGGCCTCGCGGAATTTGCAGACTGTGCGGTGCCGTCTTGTTCCGATGGTGACGGTACTTCGGTCTTCGGTATCTCGACACTCGGTATCTCGACATACACTTTAGGAGGAAGCTTTGGTGCAGGAGATATGTCTCTTGATAAGACACGTTCAGATTGCGGCGTCTGTCGCGCTGGGTTCAGTGGGGGGGTCTCGACGGTAAAGTCATCCTCTTCAGACAGTGGATCATCGCCGGTCAGATCAATAGTTTCTATTGGCCCTTCAGGAATTGGCGGGGGAGAGGGAGAACTGGACACGACGAAAGGATGAGCCCTAGCCCTGAGCTTTCGCCTTCGTCCAGAAGGACTAATGATATCATCGTCATCCGACGAAGGGGTAAGGCTTTGGCGAAAAACGTCATCTTCGACGCGATCGACGACAGAGTCGTCATCCTCAATGAAGTCCTCAAGAGAGTCGTCATCAAAAGGGCCATTATCGGTTTCCGAGCCGAGTGACTCTTCATCCTCGTCAATGCTTCGCCGTTTAGGAGGCAAAGGCCTCGCAGGGAAAGCCATCTTTGGAGGACACTTCTCGAGTTCAAGAACGGATATAAGCCATTTCTGCTTCTGGATGTTGATGACGGTGTTCTCCAGGCTTCGGCACTGTACTTGTAGCTCTTTTCGGGATGCATATTCACCTTCCTCTATCGCTTTCGTGAATACACGTAGACGTCGTTCTAGAAGATTGATATCGCGTGTGAATGTCTTGATTTGTTTATTAGTGGTTTTGCCTCTCCTGGAAGATAACCAAATTCTTCGTGCCTTTGGCTCTTCCTTTTTCTTTCCATCTTGCAGCCACTTGTTCTCATATTCTGAAATGCAACTTGCAATGATAGCTTTGATCTCAGCAGATGTAAGGGCTGTTTGCCGCGGCAATGGTTCCTGGCGTTCATCCTCAATCTCCTGCCATGTGTCGTCATCGAACTCTCCCTCTGATCCTGAGTCTCCATATAGCGGGAGGGTATCAAGGTCACCACCATCGTCGCCCTGTGCGGGGTATTTTTGTAACAAGTAGGCAAAGGGGTCATGGTCCTTTGCGCCTCCGTTATCGGCCTTTTCCGACTGAACCAATTGCGGCCACTTCTGCAGTTCGTCTTTGGTAACTGTGACTCTGCTATTGTCCACCGTATACAAGGTGCACGCCCTTGGGATGCTAGAGCCTATGACTACTTCCTTTTTCGACGGTTTACTCTTCTGCTTGGTCAAGTCTCGATAGGGAACCAAAGCTGACTGGGTGGAGCTTAACTTGACAGGCCGCTGCTTGAGGAAATAGAGAAGTCTCCGGTTCACAAATCTGCGCTGGCCAGTTGGAAGTCTGGAGCCGACCATTGAGAAGGTCCGGCCACTCTCTTCTGGGTCGTAGTCTGAGTCAGAAGCATAGAAAAGTCCGGAAACGTTCATCTCTTCCGGACCCATGTACCACTCTTTGGAACTTATAGGTCTGCTTGTCTGTTTTGGAACATTATGATCAGACTCATCCTGAGCCAAGGCACTAAGATTGAGCTTTCTTCGTTTCTTGCCATGAGCATCGACAATCAAATCCTCCCCAGGCCGAATGCGTCTTCCAGGTGGTTGTTCTGGAGTTGACGGGGTGTTTTCCTCAGTTCGCTGAACAGTAGCAGGACGGCTTGCAGCCTCGGTTGGATTGCGATGCTCCACAGGATCAGCTCTACGTTCAAGATCAGCTTTGGGGAGATCTCCGGAAGGCTCCTGCGGCGGGACTTTGGATGAAGGAGTCTGAAGACGAGCACTCTGATAAGGCTCTCGTTGTGGTGTCACATTCTGGGATGGGGGCAAACGGTACACTGAAGTGTCTAGTCGAGGAACAACCGGGCTCGCATAGTCGACGTGATCTTCAGACAAACTGCCTAAATTTCTGGATTCCTGGAACTTGAGACTCTTTCGCTGGAGATAGCGGATTGCCATGAGTATAGAGCTACGATGGCCAAGGGCTCTCACGCCGAGGTCTTCCCGTAGAGTCTCTTTGTCTACATCATGCAGCAGCACCTCGCCGGTAATTTCATTCTCCCGAAGCGTAGCTTCAAATGTAACAGGATCTGGTCGTGGAGCACGCGATAATGACCGAGACCATGGTGTCTGCGGATTCCGACATAGGAATTGCACCACCTCATCGACCGTCCAATCGAGAGGATCTCCGCCAGGCTCCATTTCAATGGGCCAGACAAGCTGGCTTTAAATATCAGCAGTGGTGGGATTTCCAGAATACTCCAGCACTCTTAAAAAACCATTTCCGGTGCCTGAGAAAGTCTCCAAACGGCCGGGCGGATATGGCATCTCCGGTGCTTGGTTATTTCACCAGCCACACAAATGATCGCTGAATTGAAGAGTAAAAAAAGATGAGCGAGCGAAATAATAGCTTCCAGATAAGCAGAAATTCAAAACAAAGGCACGCGCAGAGAAGCGCGCAACAACGAGGCGACGAGGCTACAGGAACAACGCGTCTAATAAGGCGGAGATAATGATTTTAGTTGTTTCTGCCGGCAGCCAAGGCGGTCGGTAATCACCCCACCAAGAAGAGGATGACTAATCTGGGCCCTCAGCAGGAGAAGTATAGAAGTATAAAGTGGAGATGAAGTGGAATCAAAGAGCAAATGAAGAAAATCTGATATAGAAAGTGATCTGTGGTCCTTTCCTGCATGAATAGACTCAAGTAATGGCGAGACCCGTGCAACTCACTCCGCACGAGCCTGACGTCGGAGAGATATCGCCGTGTATGTGGAACCCGCCGATCCCTCAGACCCTTTGGATGCATCATATGGGTGATGCCATGCAAATATGGCTGTAGGGTATCTCTATGATGAAGATTAATCTTGGCAGGAAGCTTCCTGGCTCACATATTCTCCGGGATGCGACGCTGTCAGACAGCATCATCTGAACATAGTGCGAGGCTAATGCGACCGCAAGCTTGTTTTGCATGAAGGAGCATTAATTATCTCTGCCTGACTGCCTAATAAACACTAATTAACAGTACACCGAGGGTATTCGCTTCATGTTAACTCCTTTCCGGCTGCGCGCAACAAATACTGCAAGAACAATTAAAGATTCAAATCAAAGCCAAACCAAACCGCGGCAGCCATCTTGGCGCCCAACCTTATCTTGACCTCTCTCATTCGCTGTTGAACAAGACCAGAATTCTCCATATTGAAAATTAAAACAGAAAAAAGAAACGAGAACGAAAAGAAAGGACAAAGAAAGAAAAGTAAAAAGAAAGAAAAGAAAAAGGAAAGAAAGGCAAAGGAAATAAGAACAACAAATCAAATAAAAAGCATCAGACGACCGCAGAAACAGTCAAATCGAACGGCCCATGTCATGACCGATAATGTGAGGCTTGTTCACGGGCTAAAAAATGGCAGATTGAAGACATAACGTTCTCCGACATTCAACTCCCGGAGGCAATGGTTGAACAAAGCGACCTGGTAAGGGTTTGGCAATGCGTCCAGGGCCAGAGGCGGCTTCGTCAGGAACAGCCCGCCTGTTGGCTGCCTTGCCTTGAGGTCTGCACAACACGGCGCCGTGGTTGGAGTCGGGAGCTGCATCTCTTCATATGGGTTGAAGAGTGTTTGATTGCCAGACTTTCCTGGCTTCAGGCCGTGGGTTGACTTTACCTCGACCTTCGTCCAATGGCCAATCGTCTCCAGGACTTGGTAACCGTCGCTCCATGGGTTTTTCGCACCCAAGGTCGTGTCAAGGTCCATCGGGCACACAGTCCCAGGAAGTTCCATGTCCGGGACCTCACCCCGGAACACGGGCAGTGGCCCAGTTGGCTGATCAAAGTGCTGTTCGGCGGGGACAAGCTTGTACAGTGGCTCAACCTGGACCGCATCAAGCATTGGCCAGTCCTCCTTGACATTCGACTCGTCCACATCAGAAACGATAGCGGTAACTGGGACGGAAATTGTGTCGGGAGCAGGCATCTCAACGGCGAACACACTTTCACCGGGCATCATAAGCTGTTTGATCTGAGAGTTGGTAGGAACCCCGCTGTCGATTCCATTCTGAGATGGGGCTGGTCCGACATTCTGAAATACTCGCAGAGCTTCTTTCGCTGTATTGACAAGCATCTGCTCTTGTGCCTTGGGCATCTTCTTAGGCCTCTTGGGCCCAGTAGCCCGCATACAACGCTTGCGCTTCTTGCGCTTCTCCAATGTGTAGGTAGGTGGGAGAGGAATCCGTCCGCCAGCTTCACCCAGGGCTGGAATGATCAAGCCGGGAGTAAGTCCCCGAGTGGTATTAAGGTTAGGGTCAATGCCGTGCTCCATCAAGGTTTGCATCAATTTGGACTCAAGCTCGCGACTCAGCTTGTTTCCTGAATCCCAGGCCAACATGCCGAATGCCTGTCTGAACCGTCCGCCGCGCTGCTGCAGTGCATTAGGGGCAATACGAAATTCGGGACTCATGCGGTCGGTGATATCGCTGAGACGGATCCGTCTATCGAGACGCATCCAAGCTTCCACGCGAAACTCGTCAACATCGGAGGCAATGTGGTCAGGCAAGACGGGAATATCGCGCAGGAGCTTTCCGTTAATGGGGTAGGGCATATCTGGCGGCTCGATCTTGCTCTTAGGGCCAGTGGGCTTGAGCTGATAAAGGATGTCCGGCAGATTGTCCCACGACCAGTCTTGCTGCTCAGGGTGGAAAGAAGTAAAGTCGCCAGAGTCGGCTTGGGCTTGGCACGCCTCGCGGTAAGTAGATTGAACGGATTCTTGAAACGAAGCTTGCACTGGTTCCTGTTAGTTTCTTGATCTCGGCTGCGGAAGTATACTCACTCATTGCATAGTTCTGTTTCAACATGTCCTGGAAAGCATTGGTGCTTTCAGTAGAGAGGATAGCCATTGTGAGAGACGGTTATGTCGTTGTCTTGACTGAGAACGATTTAGATAAGAGCAGTCTTTTCCGAAAGACCTTATTAGAACAGCGAAGCCTTGAGACAGCCACGCAGCTTAATTTCTTGATTGAGAACGATCAACAGAAGGGAAGCCTTTTCCGAAAGACTGTATGAGAGAAACGGAGCTTTGAACCTGGACGCAATTGAAGATTGATACTATCCACGAACGAATTCAAACGAAGAAAAGCACGAAACAACAGATAGACTGTGCACGAAGCAGATGAACTGGCTGGAGAACTCGCAAGAGGAATAGAAGAGGAAGATATTCGACTAGGTCGTCTGGTGTTCGGGGGGACCATTGTCTATTTAACAACATACGATTAATAGAGGGGCTGGCATAGAGCTCTACATAGGGTATGGCCCATGAGCAGAACTTCATTGTTCAAATTGGAGAAGAGGAATTCACTCGGGATGCTCTGTCGAGCTCTTCGAAGTTTTCTATATGGTGCCTTTTGACGGCCGTTTCTGCGGCCCTGACAATCGTTTTGGTCTCTCCTGAAGATGAGCAATTGAGCAGACAGAGCTCTATCCAAGGAACCTAATCATGCCTATATTCGGATTATCTTTGCATACGCAATGCCGCAAAGCATATCATCTACCGAAGCCATCATTTAGCATCGTTAAGCCAATATCCCTAAAATCACAGCTGACTGCGAACTACTCATGACAGATCCGACTGCGTGCCCCAGTGCACCAGCCGCCAATATAGCAGTCACTGAGCCTTATAGATCTGACTTGGCCAATCAGAATCCCGGAGGCTGGATCTACCTCTGTGACAGGGTCCACCTTGAAAACTGGGGCCCCGTAGTAACAAAGGTATCAATACCTTGACCTTTGTTCTTGGGTGGGTCTCTATTGTTGCTTCTGTGGCTCAATGGTGATTGAATGCAGCGGCTGGGTTAGGTATTGTGACTCAATACGGAATTGTCTTTGTTCTGTACTGCAGGCTGGGGTGTTCGCTGTTAATGCCCTCACAAGAGGCTGGGAGTGGGCAGTTGGTGAAGCAGTTGGCTGTGAGGTGTGGTTTGGTATGTCCAGGATTGGACAATTGGTTTGATGGTAGTTATATGGAGTAACACTGGGTGTATATCAGCTTTGATATGAGGTTATTACATTGTCGCTGTAGCTGTAGCTGATCGCTCAGCCTGGAGTCCTTAGGACAGAGAGCAGACAGTATAAGGCAGCCTACAGTAGTAGTTCCAATTCTACCATAGTATGGAGTAGTAACCCATTCATCTACAAACAATATAGCTCCCATTGCAAATGGCAACATAATGTTATTAGTAGTGTAGTTAGTAGGGCACCAAATGATCCTAATCTCCGCCATATACATCCCGCATCCCACAGCCAATAATCGGCCCCAGATATAGATACTACTAGTACTTCCCTCTAACCCGCAATCCATCATCCACCAAACAACTACTTACATCTACTCCAAACATCCACCACCACTTCATTAAACCCATCTCCCAACATACACCCCACCACACCCTCACACGTCTTACATAAACCAACAATGTCCACCCCCCTCCTCCGCCTACTCCAATCCGCAACCACCAAATCCCGACCCACCAACCATCTCTACACCCTCCAAATATCCTGTCACGTAAAGCCAAACGCCTCAAACAACCGCGAAGGCATAACCTCTATCACAGCAGACAGGGTAGATGTATGCGTCGCAGCAGTACCCAGGAAAGGCGAAGCGAATGCAGCCGTGTCGCGTGTTATGGCGCAGGTAAGTACACCTCCCTCTCATCCACTAGAACCCAAAACCCACGCTTCAATCTATATCAAACAGTTAATGATAATGAGAACAGATCTTCCAAGTCCCCAAATCCAAAGTAGAAGTGATCCGAGGATTAAAGTCCCGAGAAAAGACCCTTGCTATTTCGGAGCTGGATATTGGGAAGCACAGCGAAGATGAGTATTTACAGAGGGCGCGAGGGATATTAGAGGGGGCTGTTATGCAGAAATGATTGTTTATATACATATATATTTTTTGACTGGCTGAGCCTATAATAAATATTTAGTTGGTATTCATCTTCAATCTTTAGTGGTGATTGCTCCCGCAAGCGCGACACCGCCGGCCGTGACATCACAATCACGGGGGATTTTTCTTTTTCTCAACTTTCTCCGCCCGCATCGCATCGCATCGCATATCCCCAGTTTAATTCAACGCAAATTCCTCCCTACCTACCTACCTCCTTCAACTCACCGACTGCCTACACATATCCACATTCCTACAATAATACTCATAATGTCAACATCAACAACAACCACACCCTCAAAACGCAAATCCTCCTCCACAACATCCTCCTCCTCCTCCACCCCCAAAACCATTCACTTCACCTCGCGCACACCAACATGGACATATCTCAAACTCCAATTGTACGTGCCGTTCCTTCTTCGCTTATACCTAACGATTTGACTAATTTCGTCCAGAATAAACAATCCCCCCACCACATCCACACCCCTCGACCCCCTCACAGCCCGAACCTACCTCTCCGCCGCGCTCTCCCAATTCCTCGGATTAACGGGTACATCTATCCCCATTGATATACTCAAGATATCGCCGCCCCGGCCATCGTGGGCATCATCGACATCTACGGGAGGGAAAGGAGCGGGGTTGGGAAGCACAGTATGGACACGCGTGCCGCGCGACGATGCGGCGGCGGTTGTGGCTGCATTGAGTTCGTGGATTGGAGGGAGTGCGAGTACGGCGACAAATACATCAGGTGCTGGTGGTGATGTGGGAGGAGGGGGCAGCGTGGCGTGGAGGGTCTGTGCGAAGGGGAATTATCTCGGGGCGTTGGTTAATGGGGGGGGGGGGGAGGTGTTTATTCCTTGATCGATCTGATCTGGGTGTGGGTGAGGATGATATTTGGATTGATGGGTTGGTGTCTGTTATGGCTAAGATGGGATTGTCGGGTGGGGGGAGGTTATATTGTGGGATAGTGCGGTACGGGTGGCATAGTGGGAGGACCTACGGTTCTAGCGATTGGGACGGGGTGTGTCGAGGTTCTGCTTGTGATAGCAAGGGTCTCGTTGGATATGAAGATTGTTGTTGTCTGTGGCATTCCACATCATTCTCAGCCCATGGAGAAGCGATGTACGGATATAGCAGGCTATGCATAATATACCCAGTTAAGCAAGTAGTATGATATATCAAAAAGATTCAATTCCCAAATAATATTCACATGGAATGACCAACCCTGGTATAGTAGTAATAGTAGTAGTAACGAATGACCGACCCAACCGACCAACCAACCATACATAACATCATCCTCTTTTTTATAATAAACAGAACACCAGACTCTCATGCTTATTGAACACCATCCAAAACATCAATCAAAACGATCTACCCTCCCATCCTTGCTTTTAAACTTTTAACCCATCACCGCTGCTTATCTCAAACAGACTGCTTGCTTCGCACACTCCCTATCACTGTCGCGGCGTCCGACATCGCTGCGGACGGGTAGTTGGCCACTACCTTGGCCCTCAGAGCGGCGCGAATCTCTTCGACCGAGCGGTCCTTCCACTCGGGGTATCCGGATGTGCTGAGAGGGTACAGGACGAAGTTGTCCTCGCGCGTGCCGAACTCGTCCAGCTTGGGCGGGGGCATGGCGGTGATGATGTCAAGCTCGACGGCGAGCTGGCGGCAGTAGGTGTCGAGAGGAAGGTCGTTGACATCGTGACCGAAGGGGTTTTCGATTTCACTGCCGATGAAGGCAAGTCCGAGAATGATGTAGGCGGCAACTGTGATATTGTTAGATTAGTGTATTCCGTGGAGTGGATGGGATACTCACCGACGGAAGCGGGGATGGTCACCCATTCGAGAAAGTCATAGAGCTGGAATGGCAACACGAGAACATAGATCCAGGCAATTTGGGCGATGGAAATGCTGTATGCGGCGGGGAGTGGAGTGTCCAGGACGCGCTCGGTGCCGGTGAGGACTTCGTTCAGGGTAGATAAAGCGGTGACTGGGAAGTTAGCGATATATTTTAAAAGACATCGGGACGGGTACGTACTGGCTTGTCCTTGGTGGAGACTAACGTTGAGAGTATTGTTGGCGATGCACCGGTCGACATATGCGGAGAGATGGTTCAAGATCTCCAGAGGAAGATGGCCCAAGGGTTTCTTGGACCGCTTGATAAGCTTTCTCGGGTTGGACTCGGCAAAAGAAACGCCCAGGTATTCACCGATTGATTTCCAGGGCGTCTTTTTCGGGGGTTGAACGACTTGGCGGTCGTGGGCCTCTTTGGCAAATGTGTCGAGGTGTGCAACCAGGCCTGCTAGATCCTCGTAGCCAACATCGGGTTCGAATCGCAGTTTATGTTTGAGGGAAACGGCGAACGCCAGAATGAGATTCATGGCAGTCCTGCGTTTATTAGTAAAATGGGAATAATCGCAAGCGCGAAAGTCTTACAGTTTTGCCAGCAAGTCTTCCTTGCCTTCCTCTCCTGCGCGTTCTGCCGTGTTGACCCAAATAGTACGTGCAAGGTTGCGAGCCGTCTGATTGAGGAGCGCCCAGTACTTTCTTCCATCCGCCCATCTATGGAGATTAGCAGCTGTCCATGTGCAGGTCAAGAGTCAGACTTACCTCTCATATGCCGTCGAACTGCGGAACGACAGCGCCAAACTGACCACGAAACCGGTAACTGTCAAAAGAATATCGTTGATGCCGACTAGTGAAAATTGGTCAGCGTTCAGTCACATTCTGCGAAAGAAAAACCTACTGTTGTGGACAAATCTGGAAATGAGGGTAATGAGGGTGGACCAAGCTGCAACAAAGGCAAGGGGTAAAATCATTTTCGGCATGATACTGCCATGCATTCGTAGGAAGATGGGCCATTTGGAGTGTCGATCGAGATCTCGCGGTCCGTGCTATACGTCTGTTGTTAGTCTAAGTGGTCCCCCCAATATACCCTGATATTAACATACGAAATATCGATCGATTTCGCTAGAGTTGCGTCTTCCCAACATGAACTGTCTGTCTGTGGAACTGGCGAGGTTCTCCAGAAAAGAAGGACGAGGTGTCAAGCGTCCTCGTGGCTCTTTGGGTTCATTTGCCGGGACAATAGTGGGCACATCATGGTCCGCGGTGGGTGCCAGGTGGTTATCGTGGCTCGCTTCGTCGCCCATTCTGACCTGAAAATTAATCGGTGGGTTGAGATTCGAAAGGAGAGAAAATGATGGTGGTTTGGGGGTAAAGAACAAAGAAGGGCCTGCCTTCGGGGAACGAACGTGAAAGATCAACCTGGGAATGGAGACAGGTGATAAACGAAGGTAGTAAGCAACGATTGAAAATTCCCGAGAAGTGAAGATCGATGGGAGAGGACGGTGCGTCAGGAGTTCACTGATGGGGATATCTACTAACTAATATCTAGTGCCGACATAAACTTATTAATCCCAGACCAACGACTGCCACGCATTGGACATGGGGCAGCTCCATAAAACAAAGTTCAGAGCGCTGCTGCCATTGTGTAACTGACATACACTGTTCATACACTCTAAAGTGTATGTCAGTATTGTATGCTGCGTGTACTGGTACCTGTACAGCCACTGGTGCTGCGTATGACTGCTGCTATTTTTTCTTCTTTTAGGGTGTCCCCGCTGCAGAATCAGGATGTACACGATACAGCGACCCCGGGTAGAGCCAATAGCGAGGGTCAACCGCCAGGAACGCTTGGCGATCCGCCCATTGGGAGCATCTGGCCAATAATGGATGCGGTCCAGACCCCCTGTTTCAGGCAGTTTGGCCGCGCCACGCGGGCCAAAACGTCAGACGGCTGCTTCCGCCCCAGTCAATCCGCTGGTCTCATTCGTCTTCTTCTCGCGGCCAGGCCTTCGTGGCACCGCACGAGTCGATTTTCTCTCCGTCTGGGCTTCGCTGCTGAAACAAAAGCGAACCCAGTCAAAGAATCAAATTTCCACCCTGGACTTTCAGGAGAATATGAAAGGTCTTTGAGTCCGCCATGGTCTGTCTCTGGAGATAGGTCATTTTCTCTCACACTCGAAGGTCCGATGGTCTCATCTGGATCAGACTTCCACGCCCCTTGGGGATAAATCAAGACGGCACCGTTTGCGATAGGATCGCGATCCGAGTCTCACTCCAGTGTATGCCTCGCTGCAGGAACGGCGTATTCCGTGCAATTAACCCGATACCCCTGTCGCCTCCCGCGCGGAGACACCGCATCGCCTCACAGATCGAAGATCAAAGAATTCTCTGATAATCAGTCAATTTATCAAATACACGCTACTGACTCATCAGGTGCTATTCATGTGCTATTTCAGGGGGTGTGTTTTCTCCGAGCATTAACCACGAACGCTTCAGGGTCCGATCAAAAGGGGTTCTACAGCATGTACAAGTTGTTATGCCACAGCCGAGGCTACTTGCCAAGCCAACTTTCACCGAGCCTAGACAAATGACACCGACATTAGCATGTCTTGACTTCTCGTATTCGAGTTTCATTACCATCTTGCAGGAGCGTAACCCAAATCAGCCGAACCTAACCATGATCGTATTGATTGATAAGCGGAGGTGTAAAGTGCTGTGTCACACCCGGACAGTGACTATTCCTGCAGCTAACTTCTTCAATGTTTCATCATCTGCCCGCTCAGTCAATTGATCAAGACCAAGCGTGAAGACCAAAGCTTCATGATGACCTGTGCCTTGATCACGGTCCACCAACCTATTTACAAATTGTCGGCTACTAATTGCCATCTCATTCTTCCAAGACAATACCTCGTAGTATAACTTAAAATCGAAATAGAAAAGAAAGAACAAATAAATCCACACCCTCGCCACCACTCTACCAAGATTCTCTCACAACCGGACCAGCTATATTTACTCCATAACCAGTCCGGACTCCAACAGGTAAAATCTATAGATAGCAGCACCACTTCTATCTTCCTTTCCAATACAGTAGTACAGTACATCGGGCTAAGAATTCTACATAGTACATCTACATCTATCTAACAACCGTATCTATTTTTGGTACCGAGCGGGAGGAGGTGGGGGAGCATTAGTTAGTCGGGAAATCGAATTTCTTCGGTTCTTCCGTCGTGACAGACATCTCTCGATCTAGTCTACCCGGTGGAAAACCATAGAGCCGTTAATGGGGCTGTGCTTGTACAGTTTGTGTAGTAGTGTGGCGTGTTGAGGAGTTTTTTCATGGATTCTGTATTCGGGTTGAGGGCTCCATCGTGGTTATTTTTACTGTTGTGTGTTTTCGTTTGTTCGGCTCAAAGTAGTTGTACTCGCCTGGTCAAGTTTCGTGAGGAATGGACCGCTATGTATTCTTTAGATGTTTAGACGGGATGATTGAATGTCCGAGGTCACTTCCTTCGTTGAATATTTATGATCGCATATGGCTTGGTGAATATAATCCAACGGCGGATCTGCAGCCTATTTCTATTTGGGTCCGCGGATCTAATTAATTACTTGTAGTGATGCATTGTCTGAGTCGCGCAATACGACTTCAACCCCTTCATTCCCCACTCACCTCCAATTCCACTTTCCTTGCGACCGGCCAAGTAACCCTGGGGATGAGGTTTCGCAAAGCTATTCAACCAAACACTCCCAGATTGAATCTTTGGCGCAAGCCTCTTGCTTGCTTCCACATCCTTGGCCCAGATCGAGCATCCAAGTCCAGTCTTGGTGTCGTTGACTCTTGAGATGAGCTCGGATTCGTTACTCCATGACAGGAGAGGCACAATGGGGCCTGTGTGATTCAAGTGGATTAATATTGAGTGTTGTTTTGGAAGGTTTAGGCTCACGTACCGAAAGGTTCCTCCGTGACGATTCTTGATCCATCGGGTGGGCGGTCCACGATGGTAGGATGGAAGATATACCCTGGGCCGGTGCTGGGGCCGCCCTCTAAAGCAAATTTGTAATCGTTTGCTTTGCAGTCTTTGAATATGTCACTGACGACCTTGAATTGCATTTCATTTTGAACGGGTCCTAGCATGACGTCCTCGTCGACGGGTCCTACTTTCCATGTCTTCACGACATTGACCAAGGCATCTCGGAACTCATTATAGATTGATTCGTGGACATAGAGACGCTTGCTGCCAAGGCAGAACTGTCCACTGTTGAAGAAAGCACCCAAGGCGACTTGCTGGGCTACGGCTTGAATGTCTACATCTGGGAAGATGATAGCCGGGTCGTTACCGCCCAGTTCAAGGGTGCATTCTTTCAATGTGTTGCTTGTTGCGGCCAGAATATGCTTGCCTGCTCTGGTTGAACCCGTGAAACTGATTTTATTGATGTCGGGATGCAAGGTCATTTCTGGCCCGGTCGTGTCATCGCCGTTAATGGCTTGGAATACACCCCGGGGTAGGATGGGGATGGCTAATTCGGCTACCTTGAGGATACTGTAGGGGGTGTAGGGGGATGGTTTGACAATCACGGTATTTCCTGCGGCGAGGGCTGCGGCAACTTTGGCCATGGCAAGAACTAATGGGAAGTTCCAGGGGACAATAGCGCCGATAACTCCGAGGGGGAGGTAATTCAGGGTTAGCTTGAGGGAGGCGTCTTCATGGATGACCTCTTCGGATGGAAGTTTGACATTTGCTATGAAAGACGGGTTAACCAGTGGTCTGTGTAAGCATAATTGTGTAATGTACCAAAGTAATCCAGAAAGCCACATGCGTGGTCAACTTCGAGGGCCGCATGCATTCTCTAATATATGGTGTGAGTACCGATCTACTGTCTGAGGAGATCATCTTACTGGTTTGCCGGCTTCTTTCATAAGCAACTCGGCCATATCTTCTTTACACGACAGAAGAGAATGTCTTAATTGAGCGATGGCAGCTTGACGATCGGACCCTGATACGGCTGACCAGGAGGTAAACGCCATCTGCGCAGAGGTGATAGCATTTTGGAGATCATCCCTCGATGCAATGGGAACATCCCAAAGCTTCTGGCAGTTGGATGGATTGATGCCCTGGTGGACTCGTGAAGACTGTCGGGGTTTGCCATCAATGACATTTGCGAAAGTGCTGAAAAGATACCGTGCTCTTGCAGGCGAACATAGTAGTCGTTTTTTAGCTATGCTACGCTGTGCGGGGGAGAATAGAGGTCGAATCATGATGAGTGAGGGCTGTTGAAGTAAGCAGAAGAAAATTTTGAGTCGCCAATTGGACAGCTTAAGTGACTGTCGTTGCTCGCCCTTCTAGCACCACACGTAATATGCGAATCTTTAAGCCGAGGTCAACTTCATTGTAAATGAGGGAAGTCATGATGTGTTCGGGATTGCATCTGTCTTAACAGCCGGCTTAGTCACCATATTTTGCCATCTAACTAGATATATCCGGCCAATATGAATGCCAAGGTACCCCGGTCACATCGATATATCGATTTCAAGTTAAAATAGAGCAAGTGTTATTGCTGATCGCCCACCGTGGCAATTGAACTGGTGAGTGAGCCTATGATATCTCGTAAATAGGTAATTCCGTATATCCGGATCCACAGAAGGTCATCCCCACCAAGCTAAGCTTAGCATATCCTACGTAGTTATGTATGTGTGTAATTCCTTTTATCTCTATTTCATTTATCGCCAACCATGCCAGATTGCATAATAACTACCTACCCTGACCTTAAACTGAATCAGCTGCCCCATATACTTATTTCTCAATTATTGAGATACAGGCGGTGCATCGTCTCACAAACCGTCAATGAAAATCACAATGCTATCTCCTGGCTATGCACCAGAGACTTCTTATCCTTTGAAGAAGTGCATCGGTTCATAATATGGAAGGGGGAATCTTCCCAATAAAGATCCTTTACACACTCAGTATAGAGACAGTACGACGTATTCGTATGAGTAAGAACTATACTGATCTCTATCATCCCTAGTAGAATATATCTATCTTCTGGCAAGAATATGCATAGTACTACTAGTAGAGAAGTTCTATTCTTCAATATCATCCGGCACAGGGTTACTGGCTGCAATATTAAAATCACTATACTCTATTACCTACGAAAAACACCTTCAGTACTGGCTAGAACCAAAGGCATTAAATCTACAATGAATGTGTTCAATAGCTAGTAGTTTGATAAGTTATTTAGCACCTTGGCTACCATAATGTTAGATATATATGCACTCGTACGCCACCGATTTGTTATACAATCATGAAGAATAACAGAGATTGGCTTACTTCTTTTATTACATTATTCTCCCTCTCCTCCCTCTTACAAATCATAGCTGAGTATCCCTAGTACTTTATCAGTGGAGGTTATGGGAATTCTCCAACCGGACAGATATATCTACTACTAGCTTACTCTGCAATCTGGTTTATACTATGACTTTGTTATTTCAAACACAGCAACGTCTGAGCGAAAGCTGCAAAGACGGCTGGCTGGCTGACCAGGTATCTCAACTAATTCACTTTCAGCAGAGGTTTTAAAAAGCATCTAGTCCTGTCTAGGACGAGTATGTAGGGGCTATATCTATCAACTTCAGATGTCGAAGGAGGAGGAATAACCAGTTATATAATCAAGCACCCTTTCAGGCTCACTGCTTGGAAAGAAACAACAGTTTGGATAGAATGATTCACGATTATCGACTGCTGTTGTGTATCTATAAATCAACCCGGTAGAGATTATATGTAGGTTGAGTTGCGCAATTTTGTCAGAATTTCGTTCATCATACTCTGTTTGTTTGCGAGAACTGTTGCTAACATCACTGCGTCTTTAAATATGCGGGTTATATGCCGTGGTGTTCACTGGCGTTTCTGTCCGAGGTGCAATTGGGGATGATGTATTAGAGTAATGAAAAGCTGAGCTACTACGGAGAAGAATTATTATTATGAGAAGGAGATAAAAAAAATATCAGAAATGTTTTGACAATGCTACGAACAAGAGAATCATCTGAAAAGTAAATATTACCCAGGATATTTAGGCAAAATCAGGGCGATACCGAAGTACTATAACAGCAGTAGCCCTCAAATGAAATGGTAAGCCACAATCCCACAACCAAAAACCATCCAGTCCTCCAGGCAGACAACATTCCACCTAAAACAGCCCAAACATAGTAAGAAAACCCCCATTCCCACACCCTCGGCAAACATCCGTCATAACAAGAGCTATAATGTCCCACCTAATACCCAAAGAGATACCTCAATGCCGAAGCTAAGCTACATACCTACAGACATCTCCGACAGTGACTTTCCCAGCTGAGACGGAGCTGAGCCGATATGTTGATCTAACTCCACATGAATTCCAGCCCAAATCTCAAGCTCAGGACTCAGGAAAACTTCTCCTAGCTTGGGATCGACAGCTCGAGCTCAAGCTCTAGCTCCAGCACCAACTCGGCAGTTCTGTAATATCACATGCTTTATTGGTGTGTTTCAGCCTATATGGAGCTTTGTGCTGGTCTGTGTAGGTGAGTTGTAACTGCTGACGAAGATCGCAGGATGAGGGGCTGTTTCGTGGGTGGCTACATTATCCGTTTGTGGAGAGGAGATGGTTGGGAATAGGAACCAAGGAAGTTAGAGGGGTTTTCTTGGGAGATCTGGTGGGGATGAGGGAGATGAGGATATGATTATGAGGCAGTAGGTGAGTTTGGGGAAGCTATCTACTTGGGAGTCAGTGCTTGTTGATCCATGAATCATGATTTCTTGCTTGCTGCTGGGAGTACTTCATGCTCATGGGTCATCGCAGGGATTGATAGTAGGTTGAAGGGAGATAAGTGTATAACCAAGGAGCTAGATGACGATCATATGACCGCGTAAAACCCATGGCACCACGATCAATAGCTCTGCTTTTACCCTACAACTCACCAGATCCGCACATCAGCCTGCCACGAATTGGCACGCTGAATAGTCTGCGTCGATCGATATCAAACCGGCCACACGTGGCCATAGGCAAAGTTCGAATAAGCAAGCATACATTATCTAGAAGAAGTAAGTGTTAGTAGTATCCGACACTATATACGACGGCGCTCCTTGGTGAAATAAACAGGGTCTTGACATCTTGGCAGGGCACAGGCTATATGTCCCCCATTGTCCCGATAAGGTTCGGGTCCGAAAACGGGATACCGTTGAGGATCCGACCCAATTTTGAGAACCGCTCCTTCAAGAACCGGAATAGGCAAGAGTACATAATCTACCCCTCGTTCGGAATATCGGGATCTACTGACAAGGCTGTCAGTGTTAAGAGTAGGTTCAATGTGGCGAGAGTCGACTGTAAAGGCTGATATTTGGTGTCTGAGAGAGTTTTGTTGAAGTTTGTATAGAGAAGAACATCAGGATCGAGGGGTATTGCTCTCGGATGGAAGGAGGAACTTAGAAATCCGAGCAGTTTACTGGGAAGCATATTGCAGATTGCAGATTGCCGGATGTCTGGTCGGTCGCGGAAGACGGCCGGATGGATCTGTGACATTATCTTGATCTCCGTTCTCTGCATCCATCATGTTGGAAAAGCTTGTCCGAAGCAGCCAAGTCAACAGTTCTGTTGTTTCATCCCGTCTCATCTCGTTCATGGCAAGGTGCTAGGTTTCGAAGGGGGTTGGGATTATTTACAGACTTTTTGATTTGTTTAGAAGTGAGTCTACTGTGTAGGTTTGCAGCTGAAACAACAGGGTGCTTCATGAATAGTGGGCCATTTGAGTATCTGAATCATGTTAGTAGCTGAGTCGCTGGCGAAGTAAGCCCATAAAACTCATTTTCGAACCTGGGGATATATGCGCGGACCCCATCTTTCAATTCAGGAGTCATGAGGCAGCAGCCATTGACAGACGTAAATGCAGCTATCAGTTCTGTTCCCCGGAATGTATGGTCAAAGCGAGCCACGATGCACTACATTCAGGCGGCCGCAAGGATCTTCAGGTTTAACCATACAATTCGAGCCCGGCGGCGATCAACGCTGGACAGCCGGCACCATTCGCGTTAAAGTTTGCGGCTAGTCCTATTTATGGGGCTGGGAACCACCGTAACTGCCGCCCAAACGGCGACCGACAGAACGTGGGCAAAGGGAATGCATAGAAGCGGATTAGACAAGGGTCTAGAAGAAAAGTCTGGGACAGAGGGGGGAAATATTAAAGATGTTCATAGATATTGAAGTTAGTTGCTTCCTGCGAGTTATTCCCGAGATATCGAGGTTGAACCATGGACAGAAACACCCAGTGTTGCCTAGATTCGTGCCCAAGGAATCTCGTCGATCCTATCACTTTCCGGAAGACTGGGTCCGCTCTGGAACGTGATGACAAAAGTATTGACTCCATCTCCATCACGAACGGGGGCTCTTGAGGACTACCCATGGCTGGTAAGGATCATCACCACCCGCTCGCCCTGGTGTTGAGCTTTTTGGAATTCCGGTCCCGTTACGGGAAGATCACCCAGGAAAAGCTACCTTGGCGAGTACCTTCAGCTGGGAGATTATCACAGACTATTGGTCGCAGTCAATCCTTCTCTGATCGATTACTTAATTAGAGAAATCAAGAAAAGTTAGTCTCACTGGTTTGGGCAAGGGGTAATAAGAGATAGAGGAAAATCGAGTCTTCACTATCAGCAGTTGAAAATGGACGAGGCAAATCGGCATTTCGTTGTTTGCCCGAATTGGATCACCGGTTAGAGTTCCGATCAATTGTTCTCCGAGGAGCACAGCGACAATCCGAGCAGTATTGGCCGATATAGGCTGGATCGATGAAGACCTCAGAGTGATGACATCAATCACCAAGAAACTTGGATGATCATCGCACAATGGCTATTCAGGAGTAGCCAGGACCGTGCAGATACCAACTCGGGCTGTTGCTGCCCACTTGCACGCACAGAGCAGACACCGATATGGGGACATGGGAGACAATAGTGGTTTGGAGTCTTGGAGGTTGAACAGTATGATCTATCTTAAGAATTTCACAGAATTTTCTGGGTGTGAATTTGAAAAATTTAATTTTTCTCTTATCGAATTCCCACCGTGTCTCGCATCATTACCCAATTGGGCCCGCCTATGACTCGTGGGCCATGCACAGTGCAGCCCTTCCCCATGTCATGCAGGACATCTCCAACATGGCGATGGTGGTGATGCACATGCAAGGGGTGCATACAGTAAGTATATCGTGATCGTGCTAATATTGCCATAGTAAAGAGTTTCCGTAGGGCTGGTACCACCAAAGAAAATTCAGGGTGCACAACAAGCCACCACGGCAGTTCAATGCTTGCTGAGGGGATTTCCAATGATGGTTCATCCACCCGGGCCAAATGTGAGGGGAAGACTTTCTGTGAATATTTTGGGAGGGAAAATGCGTGCGGGGCAATCTGGCGCTCATCCGAAAACGGAAAGGCTCTCGCGCCAGTTCTTTGCTGGGAGTCAAATCCACGACAGAATGGAGTCCACTAAGTACGGAGTACAGTAGCATTGTTTTCTTTAGTTCGTTTGAACTAAGCACCAGAAGGGACTGGTGTGCCGCAAGTAAGTGGGATTCCGGTAGGGTCACCGCTGCTGGTCGTGGTCTTTCCTCATTCAGCCTGACTGACTCCTGCTCTTTTTCACTCTTTCTTACTCTCTCCGCTCGTGCTCATCAGCCCAGCTTAATGGGCTTCCCCTTCGAAGCTCGACGCTAACCTTACCATCCCTGTAATTAGATTGTGGATCTCACATCCTTTGCTCCAATTGATTTTCTCTCACGTCCGCTGTCTGAAGGACCAGATTTCTCTCCATGGGCTTCTCAGTGGCCTCGGCTGGAGTCTTCTTCCCCCCATTCCCGGGATACCACCTCAACTTTCCTCTCCAAAGTCAGAACCTAACTTTGCATATCCTTTGCCCCGATGGAGTGACTGCTGTACCAGGAGCCCCCCCTGCCCGCAAATTTCAGACGAGCTAACTGGTTTGACTTTCTGGTCCGGGTCCAATTTAGATCCCTAATCCCAATTGACATTTCCGCCAACAAGCCCATTCGAATGGCTCAAAATGCTGAGATCGCCCCCCTGGCATGTGGAGAAGACCGTGAACGACGGGTCGATGGATCTGCCTATCATTGCCCTGTGCTGGCTTGGTACCCCCGGTAATTCTCGGTTCTGCGACTCCTGCTTGCCATCGGTTGGATAAAATGGCCTGCGGTGGAGGTCCGCTTCCAGTCTCATTGGAGGAGTTGACTTCCCGCTTGGCCGGGATATTGGATCTGAAATTGAACAAATCCATTAAACTCAAAATGACACACAGAAATAAACTCCCTAGTCCATGGTTAGCGAAGGGACCATTTATGTCGCAACTTGTCTAGGCCAGGGGTGGATACTCGCCATCGTGGTATATCATCTCTTTAGTTCCCCTCCTCACTCGTGCTGTCAACATCACTGGCCCTCGTGTATCATCAGTCGGCCACGGCTGACTACCTTCGCTTTTGACAACACTCCAGACTGATCTTGACTGTGACGATGGCCAATGCGACTCTCGACTGTTCGACTGGGGGTTGCTGATGGTTGACCGCGTTTCGACATTTGCGACCACAATACGGCAACATACAACAGTGCCACGAATATCCACCATCTTACACCTTATTATTACCCTCGCTCCTACCAGGCTAAATCGCCAACATGCAACTCCCCCCGGCCGAGGTTCTGGCCACATGGCCCACACCTAACTACGTCGACCCAGTGACTCGCGGGCCGGCCGTGAACATCGTGAATATCGTCCTTCTTTCCATCGCATTCATCGTGACTGTTCTTCGCCTTTACGCACGTTTCAAGATAACGTGCACACCTGGTCTCGATGACTTTTTCATCGTCATCGCTTTTGTACGTCCAAGTTGCATATATGATGGGTTACCGGTCTATCTAACAATATCTAGGCTATTGCAGTGGGCATGTGTGCGTGTACATCTCTGGCGACTGAGCGCTGGGGTGCGAACCGGCATGTATGGGATGTGCCCTTGTCCTGGCTACCTGTCGTTACCAAATACAACCTCGGATTTCAGATTACATTTTCCCTCTCCTGTTCAATCACCAAGCTTTCGGTTCTGTGGTTCTGCAAACGCCTCATCGGAACGGGGAGCAAGGGACTGTACCGAATCTACAACATTGTCGTGATCGTCTCCTTCATCTTTGTGGCCTTGTGCTGCATTGTCTTTTTGCTGGTCAGCATCTTTCAGTGCTCGTGAGTCCCCTGTTCCTCCACTCACTGCACTGCATTGACTCACCTTGTCATATAAAACAGGCCAATCCATGCTTTTTGGGACTTGGAGCCAATGTATCCTCATCATTGCGTCAATTATGGCGCAGCAGTATTCTCTGCAAGCGTTGTCAACATCTTCACCGATTTTCTCTGCACTCTGGTCCCGATGCCATTGATCTGGAACCTGAAGCTGCCTGCCCGGCAGCGGATGGCCGTGATTTCGATCTTTGGTCTCGGAATCTTTGTCAATGTGGCGGGTACGGTGCGCACCGTATATGTCTGGAAGAGTATGATGGCCTCCTATGACACTACCTGGATGGGATGGCCTATTCTGGTCGCCGGATCGGTAGAAATCAACTTGGCACTGGTATGATCACCCTCTCCCAATGCGCGCGTATCACGGCTAACTCTGTATTAGATCTGTGCATCTGCACCTGCATTGAGACCTCTTATCGGATTTGTCTTGCCCCACCTTCTCCCGTCCGCCCGTGGCTACGGATCCTCATTCGGCAACCGGGAGTTGAAGGGATGGTCTTCCACTGGACCATCCAAGCAGTCCCGCGCTTCCAAAATGATAGAAGATCGCCAGTATAGTTACCAAGGCGATACCACGGTGGATCGTATGGAGGTCTTGCGCACTGTTGAGATGGAGACATGGACCGAGAATCGGCGACCCAGCCATAGCAACAACTCTCAGGTCATGTCGAATCACACGCGCGTTGCAACCCCGACGCACCACGTCGATTTAAAGAATAATGGTGTGGTATATACGTCGCCTGGAAGCGACGTCTCCTCCACCTCACTCACCCGTGACTCCAAGGAGCAACACACATTTTACGAAAACAGGAACCCGGTCTAGGGTATCACGCTCTCTGTATTTTTCCTTTTCTATTCTTCCATTCCCCTTAACGCAGCAAGGGGAAGTCATCTGGTTATGATTTGAGTTATGAACATGTATAACTTACTATCTATGTATACTCTTTTGAGGCTGGAGTCATGTACCTATAGTATGCAGAACACACATCACGAACATGAATATACCACACAATATCCCACCACTACGCGACCGTCTCTGGCGAGTATCTCAGCCTATCCGATATTAAGTGTCAACCAATTCCTTCCGTAACCAGAGTGGGTCACCGGTTCCACTGCAATTACTTTGAGGTCACGACTCCACTCATGCCTCGCATACGCCTACGAAGTATGTAGTAACTCCGATGCCAGTATGGCCTGATCCGATTCTACACCGTTTCCCATCCAGTCCCGCTTCTCCTGCGTACTCCCGAATCCAACCACGGAGTATACATACTTAACACACAACAATATTACTACCCCCCTTTGCAAGGATTCCTCAGTGTAGCCCGCACACACTCACAGCTCGGGCCTTCTTATCACATAATAATTATCCTCATGACCCCAAAGGCTTCATTCATTTTATAAAAGGAAGCAGTGGGGGCGCTGAAGAGCTTGCCACAGCAGGTCACGTAGGCCACTAAGTAGCAATCTTTTCGCAACAAGCCGAAGTACTAAGTCATAGTACTTCCAGATCTTGCTTTTGTCAAATAGAGAAAAGGAGGAAGACGACCACTGCGGGGTACCCCCCTTTCCACTCCTGGAGGGCCAGCAAGTTCCACTGCACAGACCATAGACCTCTACCAGTAAAAGAACTGGTGCGACCGGGACTAGGCTTGCGATCAAAGACAACTGGTTGCTTTCCGTCAATGATCACGTGGGCTTGTTTGAATGTGGCACCTTCCCCTGGCTTAGTCATCATTGGACAGAACTTCGCATAAATAGGCGTCGATGAAAGAGGACAGGTCCTGGCTTGAGTGGGTACGAAGTAGCTCTTGGATGATAAACTCCGGCATGTCAACTGCCCAGTGACCATGGCGGATACGCTTCATAGGGTTGGAGATTGCGAGCGGTTTACGTATTGTCAATTAGATTCTGAGCGACTTCATCTTATCCAGAGTAAGTGCCGTTAGAAAAAAGACCAACCCGCAACGTCTTCTCCAACAGAGAGGAAAAAGAGTGACGCAAGTCGTCCACTGAAATACCTTGAGTGACTGAGTTCACCGGCCGGTGCTGGTAGTTTGGGTTGCAGATGATACCAAAATCCCCAACTAGCTTAAGCCGGTTGCAGTCTACCTATTGTTCCCCCGGACGGTGAAAGCTTTGGCTATCCTATTTTGCGCAAAGTTAGTTCTGGCGAGCACCAGCGCAGCTGGTAGTCATCGTTGCGATGATTGAAGGTGGGCTTCGGCCTTAAGCTGCTGTCTTTTTAATTTCTACCTGACAACTGCCACACTATTAGAGCCCAGCACCACGTAGTCACATCTGCCCATGGCTTCAAACTCGTAGGTAAGGTAGGTGGGCATGTACCTCGGCGCGAAATACTGGGGAAATTGCCCATGTGACCGAGTGCGTTCAGTTGTTTGCTATGACAAAAGAGACTGTCGCGATTCCTACTTGTAACATTATTCATATTACAATTTACATCGAGTTGGCGGGCCAAAGAATAAATACACGACTTGATGTGCTGTTGTGAGGGGGGTGGGGGGGACCAATATAGAGACCATCGTGGATGTCCTTCCTCCTTCTGTTCAACTAAGAGTAGAGAGCAAAAAGGTCCTCCTTACTTGGCACCATTTTGCGCCTGAGCCATTTCAGCTCTCCTATCTGCCAAGTGTCCCATCATCTCACCCAGCTTGAGCGTGTCTCCGGTCACAATGCACATGGACATGTGGCTCTTCCCCTTGAGGAATGCATCACCCTTGGCCAGGCAGAAGCCCGAGTAAGGCTTGTCGTGCTTGCGCATGGTTTTGTGGAACAGCTCAACAGCCTCAAGCCACTCGGATTCAGTCCCCACGATGCCGTGACCACCCGGCAGGCCCATGCTGACACGGGCATCAATGGTGCCAAGCCAGACGGCGTCGATCTCGGGTACTTCCGTCAAGATCGCATCGAGATTCTGAATACCCTCGAGCGATTCCACCTGGATCATGAAGCCCGACTGGCGGTTGAAGTTTTCCCACAACGAGTGGTCCTTGTCGAGCGGCACGTCCGTCAGCCCATGCACGTAGCGGAAAGGCGGTGCAGACCGGTGCCCGCCATTCTTTCGGCCAAACTTTACGGCTCCGCGGGCCTCCTTGGCCTGTTCCACCGTGTCAATTTGCGGCACCACGATGGATGCGCCGGCGTCGAGTGCATACGCCATGGTAGCATGGTCGTGGCCGGGTACGCGTACCCAAGGGATCGTGCGGCCGTTGCTGAGGAAAACTGCCTCGTGTACCATCTGCGCTCATGGCTACATTCAGTGGATAGTCCTTTTTATATAGAGTTGTAAAAAAAAAAAAAAAAAAAAAAAAAATATTGGGTAAGGATTTTAACGTACGGTTGTCATGGTCTCGATGTTCATGGCGCTATGCTCCCAATCAATCCAGACATAGTCAAACCCCATGGGGGCTAGCCAGCGGGTGATCGGGACTGAGGCTAGCCCGGCATAGTATCCCAGCAGAGTAGGGATCTTGCCCTGATGGGCGTCTCGAATGGCGTCGCGGGCTCGGTGTGGCTGGAACAACGTGTTGGACATGTAATCCCTCATATCGCCAAAGCGCTCTGGTCCATCCCAAGTCGTCGATCCCATTTTGTTTCGATTGGGGTGCTTCCTGTGACTGCGATATCAGAGTATATATTCTCGGGATTGAACACAAGACGAGGTAAAAGTAAACAACTAGTGCTGTGGACCAAAAGGCTCTGTATCCTTCGTGGCAATTTGGAACCAAGTAAACTGGTGTGTTATTATAGTCGGGCCAATATTCGCACCGTATTACGGTATTAGATTATATGCCCCTCGGTAACATTATTCCTTCTTAGTATTCCCATAAATTGACCGACCTCCACGGCAACTTAAACTTCAGCAATCCTTCCAGCGGCTTTTCTACTACATTAACGGCATTAGGTTCGACAAACCTCTGGCATGGAATATCTCTCCTCTTCCTTTTGTTCGACTAAGTTCCTCATCATTATCATTCTACTAGCCAAATACTAGTGCTGTAACCCCCCGCCGGTAGTTACAGGACCAGGTCCATTCCAGCTGCAGCTACAGTGTCAACAAACAATCACAATGCCGGGTTTCTGTAGGATTATCAGTATAGTAAATCCACCAGCCCTCCTCGGGCTCTTTCACTGTTTATGCAGGTGCTCCTACGGATTCGTGGGCGGATTCCGACTTCGCTTCCCGGCTGTGAATTATGGTCGTGACACATATCTCTCCGTTCACTGGCTAGCTAGATTAGTTTTAACATAGATTACCGCTTGCTCTGTTGGGCCTATGCCATAGACCTTCCTGATCTTGATTCGTTTCCTGGCCAATAATCGGTTGTTGCTTACCCCCTCTTGACTACTAGTAGTACTAGTTGATGCCTGCATGCGGCGGTATGAAACCTAGCTAGTCAGAACGCTAGATGAGAAATTGTTGTACACTTCTGAGACTTATCATTGGCGGACAAATCACTCGTGATAGCGAACTGTCACACGTCTATGCGCTTTCTAACCTACAACTAACTAGTTAGTATATTCCCCAACTGAGTCATTTACAGATAGTCGACCGCTGGGTTGCCTTATATTCCTCCTCCAGGATTCACGCTGCGAGGTGATAGCGCAAGAGTTTCTACCAGAAGCGTAGTTTCCATACTGTAAATTACAGAAAAAAAGATGTAGGCGTATATAATCAGAATTTTCGTGTTCCGTAAAGCCCTCTTTTTCTTTCCGGTGGCCTCCACAATGAATGATTGTCCTTATTTTCTTGCTCTGACCAATTCATTCTAAAAACGGTGCGTGACGTACCCTGCCCTTCAAAATGGATGCGTCGTCATGCCATGCAACGTATAATATTAATCGTCGAAAATCGCGCTTGTCAAATCAAATATCGAAATCGTTATGTTTCTGCGGCGGCGGCGGCGGCAGCAGCAGCAGCCCACCCGAACTTCACGCGCTGTCAATCAATGACGAGCCAGGCGTGGAAGCCATTCTTCGGCACTTTAGCACAGGCATGGCATTCTGGAAGCGCCTCAGGACATGTCGACCTTGCTTGGAAGCCCACTCAGACCGCGTACTCGACATGATTGGGAATGTGGTTGGGTTTCTGAGCAATAATGTCACGGATGCAGCTGTTACCTCGGCCGAGGGGGCTGAAAGGCATAGTCGGAGCAGCAACGGGATCGGCAGCAGCAGCAGCAGCAGCAGCATTGGGAGCGCGCCGCAAACCTTCATACAACCTCGTGTGCCCGTTGTGGCTCCTTCCAGTCCCTCTCTGGCTGCAGCTCTTGAGAATCTTCCTCCCATGGCTCTCGGACGGTTTACACTTGACAGTCAACAAGGAGTCACTTTGATACGCTTTATCTTTCGTCGAATTTTACGGCAGATAGCTTCGGTGTTGGATGAGATGCAGCAGATGGAAGTTAGTCAGCGTTTTCCATCGGAACGAGAGCTGGCGACCTACCTGATATCAGTTCTGCAACTACTTGAGGCTATGGAAAGATAGCGTGTTACTCAATGACGAAACGAAGATACGCTCTAAAGATATACGAATAAGCGATGTGATGATTCGATATTTAAGCTATTGTGAGACTGTCACTTGTTACGACTATGTCAATACTGTCAGATAAGATAGATTATCAAATATAGAAGTTTAGGTGTTCAGATAAAAAAAGAAATGAACAAAGATTGGCTGTTCTATGTAGAGGTACAAATAATCCATTCCATCAGAGTCCGGAAGCACCAAGTACAGTGCCATTGTTGAGAATCACAGGATTGCTTGAGTACATGACACCAACCATACGAGCCCACGTGTCGTTGCTGGGGTTTTTCCAAGTATGAGTAGTAGCGCGCTGGATAAGCATGTCGCCCGGTTTCTGGATACGCTTCTCGCCTGATTCGGGGTGTGTTATTTTCGGGATCCCGCCTGCGACCTGGATGCACTTCTTACCTGATTCGAGCGTGACTTCAATCTCGCCTGCAACCTGGATAACAACATCGAGACTGACAGTACGGTGGGCAGGACTGCCTTCACCCGGAGGTGTATCAATGTACCACATCATGCCACGACCATCGGGAAGGGTGATAGGAGGTACACTGGCAGTCTTCAGATAATCAATATAGTCGGTAATATCAGTGCCATTAAGCGTATTAGGAGTCCTGCCGGTGATATATCCTAAACGGAACAAGGAACCTCCAACATCCTGCTTAACAGCAAGGCTTTCACTCAGTGTTGTATTGAAGAAAGAGATACCGGTATCGAGATTAGTGTCAGTAATGACACGGTGCGGATTCGGGAGTGGCGCCGGGGTGGATATGGCTGCAATGCAGCTGACTGCAAGGGAGGCAAATGGAATTAGATATATGAATGTCATATTTTGTCTCTCTCTCTCTCTCTCTCTTCCTCTGTGTGTGTTTGTGTGTGTGTGTCTTGGAACTTACACGTTCGTCATGCTTTTATACCAGGACTCTACCGCCGTAAGAAATTGGCTTCGTTAGACCATAGTTAGCAAAAGGGGATGAGTCGAGATAGTCTGAGCCGAAAACCAAGAAGCGAGCGAGGCTCAAGAGAGAGCGCATAACAAGAAACAAGCCTCGTAAGGATGATATTGGGAAGAGAAACAAGAGGCATACCTCGTAAGGCTCAAAGGATTCGAGCGGGACGGGCGCAGTGAGAACAAAATTCCTACTTCATCCAATCAAAAACTAGCCACGGGTGGTTTTCATCGGGTTAGATGTTTCGACTAGTAGTCCCTGCAAGATGTTGACTTGGCAAGTATTTGATTGGTTGAAACCCGCCATCTCGGCTTGCCAGCTACTACTACTAGTACTAAGTACTACTGGTCGGTGTCCTTGGATGCCATCAGTCATGTGCTTCCCTGAATTGTCAGATGCATTTCTTACAAAAATTTTGACTCTGCCTGAAATGTAGTCTCTTCTCGGGGAAAGCTAAGTGCTGACGCGTTGAATTGAAGGGTATCTCCACCATCCTAGCGTCTGACTGACGCCACAAATTACCATGTCGAGTGTGGTTCATCAAGATCCAAAGATCGAGCCAGTTCAGGGGGCCGAGAATGAAGCTGTGCAAGGTACCATCATCCCTCATGGAGTCCAAGATGGAGCCGAATTCGAGGTCCGGTTCAGAGCCGGGGATCCCACTAATCCCAAAGAATGGTCATCCTGGCGCCGAGCCTGGGCACTGTTCTGCATCGCCTTCTCCTCCTTTATCGTGTCCCTTTACAGCACTATCTACACGTCGTCCATTCCGGGGATCAGCAAAACCTTTGACATTCAACTCTCCGTTATCCCGACGCTAGGGATTACCACCTACCTCGTCGGCACTGGTGCGGGTAGTCTAATCCAAGCGCCTCTCAGCGAGGTATTTGGTCGCCGCCCCATTTACCTCGTGTCCATGACAGTTTTCACTCTTCTCATCCTCCCGTGTTCTTTGGCCACATCCGTCGCTGAGATATTGGTGGTACGATTTTTCGGGTAAGCGATTCGATATATCTATCGATTATGGCTTCGTGCGTGATTTGAGCGGAGGCTAATCTGCGAGGCTAATCTGCCATTCCAACAGAGGCGTGTTCGGTGCTGCTACAATCTCCAATGCGCCAGGTAGCTTGGTAGACATCTATCCATCTGACAAACTGGCAGTGGGATTCTCGCTATGGAGCATCGCGCCGTTCAATGGTCCTGTCATTGGGCCCATCATCGGTGGCTTCGTCTACGCGGGTCTGGGCTGGCGCTGGGATAACTGGCTGACCATGATCCTCAGCGGCGCCTCTGTCATGCTCATGGCTACAATCCCCGAAACATATGCCCCTGTCCTCCTCAGAAAAAGAGCTGCACGGCTCCGGAAAGAGCAGGATAGTCGCTATTGGTCTCGCTACGACGACAGGACATCATTCTGGTCGCAGCTCAAGGTCACCATGGGCCGGCCGTTTATCTTGGCTGCAACTGAGCCCATTCTGTGGTTCTTTAATACATGGTAAGTAGCCAAAAAGTCAAGACCCAAGCAACGTGGCGAACAGGGATTAAAGTCAATGTCATGCCAGGGTGTCTGTTGTCTATGCCGTCCTCTACCTTTCCTTCGTCGCATACCCCATCGTTTTCCAAGACTATCGAGGCTGGGGCCCTGGTATCGGTGGCTTGGCATACTTAGGAAATGGTCTTGGAGTGATGCTTGCCATCTGTCTCGAGCCGCTTTGGAGGCGCATCATCAACTCCAGTCCAATCAACCCCGAGACTGGCCGTGTGTATCCTGAAGCCGCGGGGTCCATCATGAGCCTTGGTGCGATATGCACGCCGATAGGTCAACTCGTGTTTGCATGGACTTGTGTGCCTACAAGCATTCACTGGCTGGTGCCTATCGCTTTTGGAGTGCCTTTTGGCTTTGGAAACACGCTGTGCTTTATTTATAGTTCGAATTATCGTATGTGCCTCGTCCCCAACTGACCCATCCTGGCATTTCTAGACTGACTCAAACGGAATGAAAGTGGCAGGATCTTACGGCATATACGCAGCTTCTGCGCTCTCTTCAAATACCGTTTTCAGGTCTATCCTAGGAGGCACATTGCCCTTGGCCGGGTCGAAAATGTATCAAAACTTGACACCTCATTGGGCCGGCACACTTCTCGGCCTCATAGAGTTGTGCTTGGTTCCTATCCCATTTATCTTTTGGCGTTTTGGAAAGAGAATTCGTTCGCGAAGCCGAGCGATTCTGCAAATCCAGAAAGATGCTGAGGCGGAACGGAATCGCACGTCTCGATCTTGAATGTCAATCATGCTCAAACCTATACCTTTGTAAACCTTTGTACTATCAGTAGTTACCAAACCGGGACAGAAAAAGAAAATAAAAATCAACACGGTCGTATATGATAACAGTCTAGCGTCATCACAGAGATATCTAAATGAATAGAGAGATAAAATTACATGCATAAATAAAAGATTAAATGCATAAATGGGTAATCAAATAAAAATCGAGAAAATATAAAACTCTCCGGGGGTCTTTAGCATGATCTTTTCCCACTAAACGTCCCGAGAGTTTACTTAGGTATGATCCGATACAAATAGAGAGATCGGGGTGCCACAAGTCCTCACCAAAAGCGAGGCAAAAGCTCACTCACAGCCGCAGTCCAGAGACATACAGAACAGCACTATACACAAACGCACATACGCGCGAATTCTTTTCTCCCACCTTTGCCTGCTACCCTTATCACACTTGCACTGCACTGCACTGCACTGCAATGAACCTCCCATCAATTTTGCCAAAACTCACTCCCCCTTTGGGCGACCGCGAGGCCATCTCTGACGCCATGTACCGGTGCCTGTGGGGGTTCGACACCGCGGACGCGGCGTTATTCGCGTCGAGCTTCGCAGCCGACGACTGCGTCTTTGACCTCAATGGCAAGGTCATGCACGGCTTGGAAGAAATCAAGGCAAAATGCTTCGACTCCATTGCGAAATTGGACACGACGCACTTCCTCACCAATGTGCGTGTTAGCTATGTCGAAGGCGAGTCCACCGCCGTGGGTACCAGTTGTGGACTGGCGCAGCACTATGCCCCGGGCCAGGGGCTTCGCGACAATTCCAGGTCGCTCCTGGTGGGAAGTCTGTACTGGTATGAGTTTGTCAAGGATGAGTCCGATGGTGGTGGTGGTGGTGGTGGCCTGTGGAAGATCAAACATTGGAGGGTGAAGTCGGTCTGGAGTGAAGGCGACTGGAGCATTTTGCAGGGGTAAACTGTCAACTGAAGATGGGGTTGGCAGGAGTAGTAATCGAGGAGTACATATGGTTACGGCAGGGAAAAAAAAAAAAAACAAACAAACAATTTAGGTACTTCATCATCACCACAATGAGATCAATGCTCCGTTTATATACATTTCTTCTATTTGTTTTCTTCCTTCCTGCGTTTATATATGAGCCCTCTCATCCTGCGACTCCTTTGCGTTGAAACGAGGTAAGCCAAATGGAAATACGTTTGATGGATCCAGCTTCTGTTTCAACTTCGTTAACCTTTTGACCGTGTCGATGCCATAAAAATCAATAGCGTCGCAGTTCTCTGGCCGCGACATGCTCCAGTAACCCTTTCGAAGAGCCTGGCCAGTTTGCAACATCTCCCTATAGATAACTTGCGTCCATTCCCTTGTGACTTGCTTCTGGCGTGGAGATGCGTCCAGCGGTGCAATGGCGCATGGCGAAACAACATAATGTTCACGACGATGACTCCAGGAAGCCGTGTCATCAGGCTGTACGGCGCGACCGTGGATGTGGTGCACGAGTATGGCCGATGCGCCGCCAGTGGGCGCTGGATTCCGCATGATGACTCCAATCACTTCCGGAGTGAGACGGGCCAGGGTCAGAGATGCCATATCCCAGTAGCCATGCTGGGAGTCGGCAATGCCCTGATTGAGTGTCTCGTGAAAAGCAAGGGTCGATGCTGTGTTGAAAGTTAAGATTAGTAACAACAACTGCTTTTTCAGGCTGTCAGTTGCTTGCTGTAAATGAAGTACCACACTTACTCTCGCTAACTGTGTCCACTAAGGGAGCCAATTGAAGTCGCCACAAAAGCTTTTCCTTGAAGTTCATTCCGTCAGCCACATGAGCATCGGAGTGGCTGTCGCATATCCAAGTGAAATATAGGTTGATGGCTGGGCCGAGTGCGTCGGTCGTGTTGATGGTCATCTCTCCGCCAAAGTTAGTCGGGAGTCCTTCGTCCAGCAGGGCCTGGAAGCCCGAGAGAACTTTGACAGCATGCTGCAGAGAAAAGACCAGAGTTCCAGCAATATATCGAGGTTTGGGACGGACTCGGATTCGCAGTTCAACTATAATGCCATAGTTTCCCTGCCCAGCGCCACGCATGGCCCACAAGAGATCCGGATCATCTCGCGTGTCACGGATGCGCCCATCAGCTTGCATTACCTTCGCACCTAGGATGTTGTCCACGCCCATCCCCCATGCCCCCGAGGATAGGCCGTAACCTCCGCCGCAGGACCATCCTACCACGCCAACACTGCCCGCCCAGCCCGTCGCTGCGCTGAGCCCGGCGCCATCTAGCGCTCGATGCATCTCGATAGCCGTGATTCCCGGCCCAACCGCGACAGCTTTCTCCGTTGCGGTCGAAGAAGAAGGCTTGCTCTCGAGGATGTTAATCCATTTGAAATACCTGAGATCAATCTGAGCAGCGCTGGGCTCAACGGTGCGTCCGTAGGGGTCATGTCCACCGCCTCGAATCGTCATAGGAATCGGGGGCATATGACCCGAACAGTAGACTACTGCCTGTCGTAGCTGGTCGATGCTCCTCGGCAAGACGATGGCCAGTGGCTCAGTCTGACGGTTGTACTCATTGTACTCTTGGCGAATGAATGCGTAGAATTGATTGGAAGGTGTGACTATGAGGGTGTCGGGGGAATCAAGGGCCAGTTGACGGAGAGACGGTGCCTCCCTTCGAAGTGTACATGGGTCGGATTTCCAGTCGGTGGGTTCCACGATCTCCTTCATGATTGTCCAGGGGATTAGTATGCGATGACAAAATGGATTGGATGACGACAAGCTATCGGACACTTGCAAGGTCAGTTAGGAGAAGCGAGGGTCACCATCCCAATATGTACTTGTCGCTGTTCTGACCCTTGCCGGGTTCTTTTCGCCAGCAGCGAACAACCACCCGAGGGGTTAATTTCCTGTATCGGGATAAGCCTGCCAATACATGCCAGTAGAGATGAATAATTTGTCAGGCATAACTATGCTGCGCGCCGCTTTTCATTAAACCTTGGGCAATCGTACTGATGCCACCACAGCTTACATTGTATTTTAGATATTTGATAATGGAAGGTCAGGAAAAAGTCATCGCACGAATCGCATCAATATATACTAGTCTCTAGACCTACAGATAACGCAACAAATGGTAAAGTAGTAGTACGCGCAAGTTAAACATCCCAATTTCAATTCAAGAAGCCCGATGTTCGCAATGCCTTGATGTATTTGCCAATGACCTCGTCGGTGATAGGCCCTTGGTTACGAAGCGTCTCAGAGTGCTGGTTTGCCTTGGTAGTATCCAAGATGAGCTCTCCGCACGACATTGGAATGAAGTAGTTCTCGAAAAAATCAATCAGCTGCAGCGCCGGGTTATCAACTGTGGACCCACGGAGTCGTCTGACGCGATCGATCCACTGGTCGAATGGGATGATGCTTTCCCTCCCAAGGCCGAGTGCGCTGGCGAGCGAGGCAATCATTTCCTGCCAGCTTTGACGCGATGGATTGTCAATGTGGTAGATCCAGTCGTCGGCTGTCTCAGACAAGAGCAAGTCGCCCAGGGTATCTGCGACGCCATCGACAGGGTACCACGAGAGGGTGCCCTCAAGGTATGGGAGTAGACCAAGAGACTGGGATGTTTTGATCAGGAAAGGCATGTATTCAGAGTTATTCCAGTAGCCATTGGTGGTGGATCCGGAAATTTGCGCAACTCGCACCGCCTTGGCCTGAAAGCGATCAGGATAGCGGCGTAGTGTCTTGGACAGGACGGTCTCGCAGACTAGCTTCGCCTCTGCATAGCCAGTGAGAGGGACCGACTCAACAGTCGTAGGCTGCTCAGGCACCAAGGGAGTTCCTTTCCACAATGGGTAGTTGCCAACCACGGCAATGGATGACACAAATAGGAACCCGACGCGGAGCTGGGGCTGCTCCTGAGCAATGTCCGCGGCGAGTGATATGAGATTCCGTATGATTTTCATTTGGATCTCATACATGCGAATAGGGCGTGTCAAACTCATGGGCCACGCACTGTGGACAATATGGGTGACTCTGCCGAGTAAGGACTGGTACTTGTCGGCAGACAATCCTATGGAAGTCTTGCTTGTGTCTGTTTCAATCACCTCTAACTTTGCCATGGACGCAGGGTCGAGGTTAATTCCACGCATGGCAAATGAAGATTTCTGGCGGACGTTGGCCTCAGTGTTGCTCAGCCTGTTGATACAGATGACTGTTTTCACATCGCTACGCTGGGCAAGAGCGGCCACAATGTGAGAGCCAAGACTGCCTGTTGCGCCAGTAACGAGAACACAGCGCGAGGAAGCCATCGGCGTGGTCTTCGATCTCGAAAAGATTGATTCTGGCAGCTCGAAACCTTTGGAGTATTTCTCGACGTAGTTGTCATTGATCCTTTGCCTCTCGGCATTGTTGGTGGGCAGAGACGGCGTGAAAACGCGCGAACGATAGCCGGACGGCCGCGGCGCCTGTGGATAGCTGTTCTTGGAGGGAAATGCGATAATAAGCCGCTGCAGATCAGCTTCGGGATGGTCTCCCCTAGTCCAATCGACGTGACCAAATCCGACGGATCTCAACGTCTTCTCCCAATGGCTCACCGAGGCGAGCACATAATCACGCTCGTCCTCAAACAGCCACCAGCCTTCAAGCAGGCCAAAGACAAAGTCGATCCAGGGAATCTGATGTGTCATCTCTAGAAGCATCAAAAAGCCATCGGCTCGCAACATGCGATGGATGTTACTCAGTGACACAGACAGGTTGCGTGTAGCATGTATGCAGTTTGTGGCCAGGATGATGTGTTCACTTTGCACAAGGGCGGCATCTGGCGCAGACTCAACATCAACCACTCTGAAATGAACAAATGGGTACTTCTTAAACCGCCTGCGGGCGGCGGCGACCAAGGAGCTTGATATATCGGACATGGTGTATCGGATTGGCACGCCGAGCTTTGCCAGCAAAGGCACGAGCTGTGAAGTAGTTCCACCGGTACCAGCGCCAATCTCGAGGATGTTGATCGTCTCGCCAGTCTTGGGTATCCTGGAGATAAGTTTCTCCATGAACAGTGAAAGTTGGTGAATCCATACACCTGTAAATGGAGACTTGGCGTAAAAGTCAGAGGCGACGTCGCGCGAGTCTTGTCGTCCGAATATGAGTTGGACACCGTCTTCCTTTCCAGTTATCAAGTCGGCGAATCTGGTACCGACAAGTGCTGCAAGTTTAACATCGTACATATGCGTCGGTTCTTCCTCTAGCAATTTGGCAAGTAGAGCATCCGCCGTCTTGAGTGGCGGAGCGACTGCTGTGCGTGTGATGGTTGGGCCTTGGATGTCAATGAGACGGGCGTCGACCTCCAGTAGCTGATACATGAGCTTCATGAGTTTCCCGTGCTTAGCAAGATGAGAGACACGCGGTATTTGATCACCTGCTTTCGCAGAGCGGATGGAACAGCCGAGCTGGTCAAACGCATCGAGAATGTAGGCAACACACAGCTCGCTTGTTCGTGGGGTGATGTGTTTATTGTATCCAGCCAGATTGTGCTCTTCTAGAAGATTATCGGTCTCCCATGCCAGCTCGTTGAAGACCTCCAAGATGATTGATGCCGATAGCGTCGCAGGAGTGCCATTCGCTATGGTATCATAGCCATCCACGGCACTGCTAGCATCACCAGTCACAATTCTGGCGGGTTCCATAGCTGAAGTGCTATTGACTTGCCGGTCGGGAAAGCCCTTGGAAGTCGAGGCTGAGGCAGGTTTGGCTGTAGGCGCAGTGTCATTGCTCATACCCAGTGCGGATCTGATACAAGCCACCAGACTCTTGAAGTCTGTCAGCTCCATCAACGCATCATTAGTCAAGACTACATGGAATGCCGCGTCGACTTCGCGAACTACTTCCATAGCCATGAGCGAATCGATACCAAGCTCTGCCAAGTCAGAGTCTTTCTTGATGTCTTCTGGCTCCAATCCCGACAGATTGCACACCAGCTCGACGGTTTTGTCATAGATCTCCGCGTCAACTGCAGCATTTGCTGGAGGTGCTGACGTGGTTACTGGCTCAGAGTTCTCCGAAACAGATGATGAACAGTTCTGTGAAATGCCTTTGGTGAAATTATCGTTGGGTGTGTCCGGCGGCGTTGGTCCGTCTGATAATGAGGAGCTCCTCGTCTCTGCGTCTGAGGGTTCAGCAACCAATTGTCCACTAACGATGTCAGCCATCGCTTGTCGCGCATAGAAAACACCCAACATGATCTCCACCAAGTTCCCATCCTGACCATCAAAAACAAAGATGTCGGCAATGTATCCTGACTCGGACGTACGGTGACAGGCAACAAAGACATTCCACTCTGTCGAGTCAATGCTATTTTCCCACCAGCTGCCACCGCGTAGCCACTGAGAAAAGCCCTGGCAAATGAAGATAGTGCCCTTATTGTCTCTCTCCGAGGAAGAATCGTCATCCTCAGTCATTAGGTTGAGGAAGATACTTGCCACCTGGCAAAAGGTTTCGGTGCGTATCGCGTTGACGTAGCCACTCTTGCCGTTGTGTCCACCGAGCTGATGTGCTTTGACACGACCAGCTGCTTCGCTTCCATTGCTGGATACCTTGGTGACTTTACCAACTGCTTCTTTGAATTCAATCAGCGGTTGCATTGATCTGTATATGCTTCGGCCTTGAAGAACATCGACGTTATCATCGTTCCCCATCAGGAGCCTGTCGCACCTAGCCCTGCCGCTCAGGCGAGTAAAGTGATCATAGTTCTCTTTGACATAGGGATCTGTCGACGAGGTAAACGATATGATACCGGTGCTATAGACTGTAACTGGTGCTCCACTGTTGTCCACTGAGCCGATTCTCCACGTATAGCTGCGGTCTGGCATTCCAGAACACGCAACGTCAACAAGGAGCTGGCCCCTGATATCGGCGCATAGGATATTATAAAGATGGGTATTTCGAATAAGCGGCTGGTAGTCGGTACTGTCAAGCTCAGGATTTAGACTGCAAATCGCATGCAACGCAATTTCGACATGAAGCATGGCTGGGACTGCTGCCACATTCTGAGCAATTTTGGTTGCATTGGCAGGAACTTGAAAATGGGAAGTGCCGACATTGACGCGAAATCGAGCATTCTGCTTATTATCCCCTTCGTAGGCAACGAAACTTGTTAGGGTTTTTGGTTCTTCTGCCTGCAACGCCGACTGATGCTCGGCGGCGGCAGGTGGCAAGCTGAGCGGCATGTCTTTGAGCTCCATCCAGTGTGTTGCTTTCTCGAATTGATACGGGGGCAAAATAAGCGGGGAGTAGTGTCGTGCTTGACTGGCGTGATGCATCCAGAAAGTCACATTGAGACCCTGCTTCCAAAGGTCAATGGTGTTATTGACAAGGAACGTTAACGAGTTATTGCTCGTGATGTTGATGGCCTGGAAATGATTCGATGCTGGGCTTCCAAGAGAGCGACAGGCCATGTTTGCAATGCTTGAATTTGATCCTGCCTCAAGCCATACAGCGTCTGCACAGTCCTTGTAAATTCTCTGAACGGCATCGTGAAAGTAAACTGGATGGCGTAGATGCTGTGCGACGAAATCCGACTTCAGTTCTTCGGTTGACGACGAGGTCCTTGTTGCCCGTTCCACTCTTATAGTAGGCGTATGTAACTCAACATCAGCAGCCACATCTTGTAGCTCCTTCATTAATGGTTCCACAAGTTTCGAGTGGAAAGCATTTGTCACGTTCAGCCGCTTTATCTTGGGCGGTGGTGTGGCTTCGGCGGCCAGACTCTGGAAGTGCTCAACCCATCTGGCAGAACCAGCCAGGGTGAAGCTTTTTGGCCCATTGTAGCAGGCAATCGTAACGTCTGACTCGCCATCTGAGGCTTCGATAGCTCTTGCGATGAGAGCCTCTACCGTGGTAGGGTCAGCCTCGACCGCCAGCATGGCACCTCTCTCTGGGCCCCAAGAGTCACGAATGATGCGAGCCCGACGCGACACAATCTTGAGAGCATCCTCCAACGAATAGACTCCAGCAATACACAGGGCCGTGATCTCTCCAAAGCTATGGCCCACTACAGCGGCGACTTCCACTCCACAGTCGATCCAGCTTCTTGCACAAGAGTACTGCATCGCAAACAAGGCCAGTTGGAGTCTGCAAGTATCTTGAATAGGTGTGTTGAGGAAGATGTCGCGGTATATGCTGCCCAGCCCGAGCGAGAGACACGCCGAATCACACTTGTCCAAATGCACCTGCAGAATGGTAGCGCTGTCGAAGACTGCCCTGTCCAATCCAACGAAGGTGGACACCTGGCCACCAAAGCAGAGAACAACTGGTCGCGTTGTTGGAGAGTACTCCTTTACTACAATTGAACCGCTATCATTCTCCAAAGCAGACAGCTTTACGCATAGGTCTTTCAATGAGGAAGCAGTGAATATGGCGCCCCAGGGCAATGTCGGGTTCGATTGACGGAACAATTGGTAGGAGAGGCTGGACACTGATAAAACGCTTTTGCTGGCTGTACCTGCTGCGGCCTGAGATTCTATGAGCATTTTAAGCTTGCGTATATATGCTTTGAGGCTTTTCTGATCGAAAGCGTGCAAGCGAAATGGATAGACCTGGCCTTCGATCGAAGCGGATCCCGCGACAGAACACGAATTGCGGCGCAGAGTGGCCGATTCAGTCACAATCATGGATGCGTTGGATCCAGAAGCCCCATAATTGTTGATGAGGGCAGCAAGGAAGTTCGCATCCCATGGCTTCGCTCGCGTTGTAATTTCAATTTTATCCGCAGATGTCGCTTTCAATCCCGGGCTCCAGGTTACAAAACTGGGCTGGGGAGGAATGGTCCTGTGGTGAATCATGAGTAGAATTTTGACCAAGGAAATTATTCCAGAGGCAAATTCTGCATGTCCGACAAGACCTTTGACAGACATCAGAGACAAGTTCGCGTTGCCTCGGCTGTGGCCTCCGAAAACCGTACGGACTGCGTCGTACTCGGCAGGGTCTCCGACAGGTGTTCCTGTCCCATGAGCCTCAACTACAGACACATCGTGTGGTTCGAGCCTAGCCTGCTTTACTACATCAGAGAATAGCTCAGACAGTGATGGCGAGTTGGGAACTGTAATGGCTGTGCAGTTCTGGTTCTGGTACACCTTGGTAGATGCAATGACACCAAAAATCTGGTCGCCGTCGGCGAGGGCCGAGGATAGCTTCTTGAGATAGACTGCACAACCGCCTTCTCCTCTGCAATAACCATCTGCATTGGCATCAAATGGCTTGCATTGCCCAGTGGGACTTAGAAATGATGCCCCGGCAAGGTTGTGGAACCAGTTCGGGCTGGTGAATATATTAACACCACCGGCGAGAGCGCTGCTACACTCTCCATGTAGAATAGCCAGACACGCTTGATGGATGGCCACGCTGGACGATGAGCAGGCGGTGTCAACTGTCAAACTGGGCCCGGTCCACCCAAACCAATGGCTGACCTTGCCTGCGACGAAGCTGCGGAGGTTACCTGTTGCTGTATAAGCGTTCGCAGGGTAGCAGGCAATATTGTCGAAGTAGTCGACGTTGCCCACACCAATGTAGCAGCCAATGTGTTTATCTTCAGTGGATGAGGACGATGTGAAATATCCAGCCTGCTCCATTGCCTGGTATGCCAGCTTGAGACACAGGCGCTGCTGGGGGTCCATGGACGCCGACTCACGGGGGCTCTTCTTGAAAAATTTGTGGTCGAACTTGTCATAGTCGTCAATGAAGTTGCCAAACCACTTGCGACTACCGGCTCCTTGTCCTTGCAGCTTTCTCCAATTCATATCCATGGGGAATCTCTCTGCAGGAACTTCCCTGTGCTGGGATTGGCCACTGACCAGTATATCCCAGAACTCGTCCAGATCTTCTGCTCCAGGGACATGACAGGACATTCCAACGACTGCGATCTGCTCATCGCCCTGGATGTTATGCTCTGCGATGCCTGGCTTTGCCAAACTCGTTTCGCCAATTCGGGTTACCCGGGAATTCAGCATGCTCGCAAGAGTTGGTGGCACGCAGCGCTCGGGCCCTATATTGATGATCCTGCCCTGGCTCGCATCAGAAATGCATAGTTCAACGAGCTGACTGAATGACGAAAACCAATCAGACTGTTCGAGGAGGATACTCCTAACAACTGTCGCTTTTACAGGAGAGTCTCGACTCAAACTGCCCATGTCGCTATGGAACATCATGTGGGGTGGACTTGACAGATAGAATCTTTCGTTGGATGCAAATAGCTGTGCCAGTTGCTTTGCATTTTCCGCATGACCCGACCAATGGAAACGTCCTGCCAGTTCGAGTCGCACGACGTAAATGCCAGCCGCCTTCAACGCTTGAGCAAAGGCATCTGCCAACTTCTCAGAAACAGTGATTGTTGCTCTCCGTTCGTCGATTATGACAGATATGTAGGTCTAGGCTGTGGTTAGTGACAGGGGTAGAAAGCAAGACACCGAATACTTACTTTGGGAAACGGTTCGATCAACTTTTTGACGCTGTCCAGAGTACGACCGGCTCCCCATGATACTGAGAAAGATACTGCACGTCCATCTGAATTGTCTGCTACCATTTCTGCATCTACAATTGCTCCAATAGCCATGGCTTGCCTCACCGCTTTGCCACTGTTCGTGGCCAAGCTCTCTAGCGTGCCGGAATGGCTTGCAGCCATGGCCCCGAGCATACCGGTACATAGACCAGCTGCAACTGATTCCTGCATGAAATCGGCTGGCAGCGGATCGTCGTCTTTCAGCCTCGGCCAAGTATCTCGCAAGGCTTTTGAGTACTGTGTCAAATGCATTATAACGACGAGCGGGGTGGTTATTATGTTTGGCAGCGGGAATGTGGACGAGGATATTCTTCCAGCATTGAATTCGTCAACAAACTTCTTCAACAATGGCTTGCCCTCGAAGCCTTCAAGTTGAGAGACGTTTTTGGCAACAACATCCCACAAGTCGGGCAGCTCAGATAGACAGTCAAGTGCCCATTGATTGCTTGGCGTTGAATGAAGTGTATCTCGCAGGGTTTTGATATCATCGCCGTCTAGTGACAAAGCTTGCGGCCCAAATAAGAATACATTCCGGACCATATTTTGTCTCGCAAGAGAACCCATGATATATTGATGAGAACCAAAGATATGAGGTCGTTATTGGTGACAGGGAGCAAGAAGCAGAAGAGGCCGTGTGGGAGAGAGTCCAGGAGGCTCCGACAAGATATGCTTCGTGGGTCTGTCTTGGCACGCTGCCATATCCTGGATGTTGAAGTGAAAGCCGAAAGTGCAATCGCGCCGGTCTTAGTGGATTTCATATCAGTAATCCCACGATTGCCCGCGGACCTTGCTGTTGGGGAAGAATTACTTAGGCTCGGGAGGTTCTAGTGTCTAAGCCGAATAAACAAACCGGGCCGCGGCGCAGCGCCATATCTCCAAGTTAGGGAGGGCAAAACTAGTTCTCAGAAGATTTACACAGGATGGGCGCAGCGTTCAAAAGCCAGCAGTTGTGAAGACATTATGATTCATACTCTATAACTATAGCTGGTTGTAGGTAGTATCCGCTGTTGCGCCAGCTGCAAGATTACGTATCTCCTCCACGACCACCTGCACATCCTTAAGCTTCAGCGGTACTTGATGCGCCCCATCCCACTCTACCAAATGCCTGCTCCGCGAGTCGCAAAATCTCTCAAATAGGCTCCGGTGGAGCTCTAAGCCCTTGTCGTTGAGGCCATGCACATGCAGGGTAGGAATACTTAGAATGTGTTCATTGCCGTAGAAACTGCGCTTGTCACTGTCCCTCCTGGGCCAGTCCGTGGTTTGCGATGCATCTGGGAGGGTTTGATCCGGCCACAAGTCGGGATCCAAAGAGACAAGAGGCGCTCGCCCTGCCAGAAGGATGCCAAATTGAAAGTTGAACCACTTGTCTTGCTCGAGGACTTGGTGTCGAAGTTGTTGTCTATACAGGATGCTAGCGGCTACTTTTGCACCCTGACTGAAGCCCAATATGCCGACCCATTCGCCAGTTGCGCCCGCTCGAGTATCAGAAGCCATGGCATCCATCAACGACCCATCGATTTGCTCAATTATGAAGTTGGGGTGCGCATTAGGCTGGTCAGGTAACCAGCGAAGCCAACGACGAAACGGACCCCATCCGCCGTAGGCCTGCGTAACATCGGGGCCCACTTGAGACTCGAATGGTGCTTCAGCAAAGATGAGGCGGTATTCCGACTTTAACTGCGCAACAATTCCGCGACATTGGGCGCGGAAAATACGTGCGTTGGTTCCTCCGCCATGGAGGCAAAGTATGCGAGGGAGGTGGCGTGTATGCTGGTCGGGCGCCGGGACTGAATGCATCGTGCCGGTGAACTGTTGAAGGTATAACTAAGAGACTCGAGGTTCTGACTATGCGACGCTCATTTTCATTGTCGCATTTATGAACAATATCCCCTGAAAGACGTTCTAGGATCAGCTCTCTCAAATCGGGAAACCAACCATTCAACAGCCCAATATGAAGAGCATCTCGCCTGTGCCTTCACTAATGTCCCGACCGAAACGACCCGAAGTCCTGCCAAAGAAAGCGCTAATTGGACTGAGGGGTGGTGATATAGGGTAACGGATAGGGAGAATATTTAGCAATAGCCTTATCACGCGAGTGACCCCATTGATCAATTTTCGCTCCTCTTCGCCAATTCTCCAGTAGCTTACTTCTTCCCAGTCATTCTGATAACGACTGTCTCACGAAAATAATGCCTTCCGTCCAAGATCTGCCAGACTTTTACTTGCCTCTCATAGACATTACACCGTTCCGTGAGAATCCCAAGAGCGATGCCGCTCAGCAAGTTATTGACGATGTCCGGCGAGCGTGTCGATCGACGGGATTCTTCCAAATGAAAGGCCACGGTGTGTCCCTAGAGCTGCAGAAGCGCGTGTTTGAAGCCTCGGCCAAATTCTTTGCTCTTCCTGCAAAGGAAAAACTTCGGCTTGATGCGAGAAAGAACCCTGGTTTTCGAGGCTACGATGTCATGGGCTCACAGTCCTATGAGACGGAGGAAGAAGAACAGGACGGAATCTTGCGAGACGTCAAGGAGGGGTTTTTCATCTCCAAAGAAATGCCCATGGATCACCCTCGTGTCATCCAGGGCCGCTTCCTAGAAGGCCCAAATGTCTGGCCATCGTCTGACCTTCTTCCGGTCGCCGACTTTCGCTCTATCACAGAACACTATTATCTCGAGATGCTACGGGTCTCCCGCATCGTTTTTGGCCTCCTCGCCGCCACCCTGCCCTGCGGATCGGACTGCTTCGATGATCTACAGGCCAAAGACCCCATGTGGCTCCTTCGCCTGCTGCACTACCCGCCCACACCAGGTTCGCAGGGAACGGCCAAGATGCAGCTTGGTGCTGGCGAGCACACCGATTTCGGCGCCATCACCCTGCTGGTTCAGGACGAGCATCCCGGGCTCCAGGTCAAAGATTACAAGACGGACCAGTGGGTTGACGTGCCGCCCAACCCAGATGTCTATATTGTCAACCTGGGCGACGTTATGTCGCTGCTTACAGGAGGCGAGTATCGCAGCAGCCTCCACCGTGTTTGGAACAAGAGCAGTGACGACAGGTATAGCATTGTATTCTTCTTTGATGGTAACCTAGATACCAAGCTAAAGCCTCTCGACGGGCTGCCGGTGCAGTTACAGTCTTCCGCTGACTTCTTGACCGTGGAAGAACATGTTAGATATCGCATGACGGGTAGCTATAGTATTGTAAAGAACTAGCACAAGCCATAAATGAATAAGAGTATCCAAATTGCGGCCAAAATACACTATCTTCATTCCCTTTCCTGTAATCGAATCTTATGCGAATGACATCGATTCAGTCACGCACCCTTGGTCAGTGGATAGTAGTAATCTCAGACCGTATTACCACCAACCACCACTAAGGAAGCGTATCCGATTTCCGAAAGTTTTCGCCCCCGTTGCCCTACCGTGGACCTAAATGTGCCGCGGCCACTTTTATAGATCCCCGCAGCCAATCCCGCGGGTCATAGTATGAAACCCACCGAGAAACCTCCACGTTTCCTGCCCGCGGCATGGCATGAACGAATTAACTGTCCCATATCGCTCGGTGGACACGAGTTAAAGAGCCGCAAGGAAAAGAAAAAAAAAAAAAAAAAAAAAAAAACAGGACATCTTTGTAGGGCAGACAATGGCGCGGGCTATAGGCTACTTTTGGGATACCGAGCTTCCTTCTCGTGTAGTAATTGAGGCCGCAGTCAGTAAATGAAAAGCCATTAGTGTTACTAAGATAGAAAAACAAAAAGTATATGAGACTCGACCTTTAAGCTCAGATGTGAGTCTACGACCACTACACTGCCAATATTGAATCTTATTCGCTGCGAAGAATTAGCACACAACCCCCAAACTACCGCCAAAATGATGAACAGCGTTTTACCGTTTACTGTACGTCACCTTGTTGGAAGTTGTCTTTTACCCCCCTCCCCCCGGGCCCATGTAACTAAATCCAGGTCCATCTCATAGGTCGAGCAGGCAGCCATGGCAACAGAGTACTGCCAGAGCTTCACTGATGGGATCAGCCCAGGCATGCAAGAGGCCTGGGAATGGACGCGCGACAATTTTGACGATGCCGACAAGATGTCGTCGCTGCTTCAGGGCGCGACTAACAAATTTCTTGCCCAGATTTTGCAGCCAAAGAGAAGTACGCGCGAATGTCTCTGTTAGTCGTTTGCGAAGAAAGTAGATTAACTAATTTTTTTTCCCCCTCAGTTTTGGAAATCGGCAGTTACTCTGGTTTCAGCGCCCTCGCGTGGTATGAGGCAACCACGAAGCAAAACGCTGAGATTATCACTCTCGAAATTGAGCAGCGCATGATTGATGCTACCAAACGAACTATCGAGCGCAACAACATGCAGGACCGCGTCCGCCTGCTCGAAGGACCTGCCCAAGACACGCTCAAGACCCTTCAGGGAAGCAGCTTCGACATTGTCTTTGTCGACGCCGACAAGGAAGGCTATGAGGGCTACGTCCGCACTGTCCTGGATAATAAGTTGTTGTCTCCCAAGGGTATCATCATCTGTGACAATGGTAATTTTTTTTCTCTGGCAATTGGAAAGTACATGATATGATTGAGCTTACGCCGGTATAGTCTTTTCTCGCGGTCTTGCCATTGACACCAACGCTGGCCCCCATCTCCGTAAGGATCTTGTCCCCTACTGGATCGAGTGCGGTAAGGCAATGCGCAAGCTCAACGAGTTCTGCAAGAACGACTCCCGCATTGACTCGCTCGTTTTGCCGCTGTACGATGGCATGTCGATTCTTAAGTGGAAGGAGTGAGCACATGCATGCCTGGCAGCTGGAAGGATTGGCGTGGATCGCATATATGCTGCAGTAGAGAAATAAATTTGACCGATAGTCTGGGTTTGTGGTGATTTCTCTCTATAACTGCTTGGTGGAAAGAAATTGTAATTACGGTAGATGCGTTCAAAATCTCGTAAGGACTTGTGCACGTAAAGCACCGCTGCCTCCCGCGGCGCATTCTATGGATCGGTCACATTCAATAGCAGACTTCGGCCCATTACTAAAAGACTGAAAGACTGATAAAAGCCAAGTGACATCTGGTTGGCTATGCATCTTATGGCATTGACATAAGGTAGCAGTGGATAGCCTCAGTGGTATCGACAATGGCATCTTCTTTTCTTCCTCCGAACGCTGGACGTCCAAACAGCCAGCTCTGCAACGATGTTCTTCTAGTCCAAATGCCCATTGAAGTTCCAGCGCAGTGGAAGAAAAAGATCGAAACCAAGTATCCGGGGATCGAAATAAGGTCCAGGGTTCTGCGGTTGGAGCTAGGTCTGGAGGCAAACAAGATCGAGCCGGAGCTCTGGAAGGGCGTCACACTGGCGTGCCTCTATCTAACGCACCCGGAAGAACTCATGTCTAATGTGCGTTTTCTACAGCTGACATCTGCTGGCGTGGATCGATGGATCCATCACGAGAGGTACAAGTCTCTAGACGTTGCAATCAGCACTGCGAGTGGCATACACTGGTAAGCAACCTTCCCAAGACCTAATGTTGCCATTTATAACACTTGTCTCACATCAATGTTTTCTACTTAGCCCTCAGATTGCAGAGTGGGTCATGTCGACGTGGCTTATGAGAAATCACAACCTTCTGCGCCACATTGAATCCCAAAAAGAGGGTACCTGGTCAACTGTTAGAGCCGAGACCAGAGACTCTGCAGGAATGCGTGTGGGCATTCTTGGATATGGGTCCGTCGGGCGTCAGTGTGCCCGTCTCGCCACGGCAATGGGGATGGAGGTGTACGCCTTCACGCGAACGCCATACACCGCAGATAAGAAAGCCAAGAGCGACCACTACAGCATCCCGGGCATGGGAGACCCGCAGGGCGAACTGCCCTCCAGGTGGTTCCACGGCGAGTCCAAAGACGCCGTCAACGAGTTCCTGCGCCAGGACCTGGACCTCCTAGTGCTCTGTCTGCCGCTGACCACGGCGACCGAGTATCTGCTCGGGGCGGAACAATTCGATATATTGGCGGAGGGCACGAAGCGAACGTTTATCTCCAACGTTGCGCGGGGCAAGCTGATACGCACGGAGGCCCTGATCGATGCACTGCACAAGGGCAAAATTCGGGGTGCGGCTGTGGACGTGACGGACCCCGAGCCCCTGCCTGAATCGCATCCGTTGTTTAGCGCCCCCAATGTGGTAATCACGCCCCATGTGAGCTGGCAGAGTGTGAATAATTGGAATAGAATGCTGGATATTCTGGAGATCAATCTGGACCGCTTGGATAAGGGTAAAGAGCTTATTAACATCCCGGACAGAAAGCTAGGCTATTGAAATCACGGTTACTATAGACGCTGGGAAATTATATTGTCACTTAGTTGGAAGTCAGAATATTATATTGTGTGGTACCGCCATTCAAAATAAGGACTATTGTTCAAGTATGAAAAGCACAACAGAATGAATCATCGCCATGGCCGAAGGCATAGTTACAACGTGCCGTTCTCGTTTATTGCCAAAAGTAGTCTGGCGCGCAGGAAATACAACCTTTTGTAGATATCATCAGACTTCTGTCGGGATATCATGCAATTCACGCCCTTCATTATTTTATCAGCCATCCTTTCAAGCTCAGCAAGTATGGAGAGTACATTGTCAATGTAATCCAAAACAAGGCGCTGCAGAAAACTCGCCTTGACCACATCATCTACGAGGAAGCTGCCGACAACAAGAGATTGTTCGGTCCATGGAAATTGGCGCAGTCTCCGAGAGCTTGTGTCATCAGACTTCTCGTGGGGGAATCGAGAAGACGGCAGACGCGAATGCGACACGAGATGTCGTCGCGGGGCGGCGGCGGCGACGATGGCGGCCGTTGCGGTCGAAGAACTTCGATTGTTGTAGCCATTGGCGCTGCCTGAGCTGTCTTTGTGTTGTCTTTGCTGTTTCTCAAAGAGAGCCAATAAGCTGTCGAGGGACATGTATATAATCATGAGCAGGTTTTGATTACTGGGCATCTCCGTGCAATGGCCGCAGTCAAGTGCCATGCGTACTTTGTTCTGGAGCTCACGGTCGATGCACAACAGGCCATCCAGCTGCATGGCCTCTGCTGGGGACAGGTCAAAGTCGCCCAGCTTGGCCAGCAGCCCGGAAAGGGCCTTATAGCAGGTTCCATCCTGCGAACACGGCCTATCGCTAGCACGCTCTCGCGTGCCGGGGCCGACGCTCCTGTTGCGTGCGCCCGAGAGTGATGATACGTGATGGCTGGACGAGGCTGTGGTCGGCGCCGACGGGGGCGGGCTAGCCATTCCCGTCTCGGCAATTTCCTCAGAGACGCTGCTGATTGGCATGACAGTCGACATGGTGGTCGACAGGGCGCCAAGACCGCTCAGGAGAGTCGTTGGTGGATTGTTTTGGGCTCGATGCGCGCAGCCTCTTGGTTCGTGGGGGTCGAATGCAGTGGAGGGGGACGAGAGCACTGAGCCCAGCGTGATATGGCCCATCTCGTCCGTTTCTGAGCTGGTCATAGCGGTCGGGTCGATAGTCCCCTGGCTGTAATCCATTGCCAGGTCTGACATGGCCGGCACCGCCCATATGCCCGAATCCAGGTCCAGATCCATATCCAAGTCGGAGAAGTCAATGGTACTGGCGCCCATGTGCAAATTTGCCATGGACAGCGCAGGATTCTGGGTTAGCTCTTGGGATTGAGCGTTGCCCATGGGATGTCTGGCAAGTATTGCACCGCCTGGTGCGGCTGAAGATGCGGCCAAGTCCGTCGGAGGCTGTTGCAGCCGTACTGGCGAACAGGTTGTCGGCGCGTCATTGGCGGCGATGGCGTCCTGCGGTGGATGGCGACGGAAACTTGTGCGATCGGGCGAGGCGTCCCGGGTGATAATGTCGCGGGGAGTGCGATTTTGTGATGGATTTGTAGTCGACGACTGGATCGAAGTGGCCTTTTCACGCCGCATGGCAGCATTGTTGTCGCTATTCTTGGGTGGGCGCCCAGTCCTCCTTAGTGGGCTATATACGCACTGGACGCCGCTCTGGCTGCACCGCCAGCACGAAGGCTTGCCTCGACTACATCGTACTTTGGACAGCTGACAATTATCGCATGCTGTACGTAGCTTAGGTCCATTCGTTGTTGTTATGGTTGTCGTGGTCTTTGATGGTGCTGAATCGCTCATGGCAGTCTTAAAGGCAGACACTGGCTCTATCTCTGGCTCTCGAGGCAAGATTTCAAGTTGGGGGAAAGGCGGTTCTCTGCTGTGAATAATGGAACTAGACAGCAGGCATTATGCTCTCTGATTCAGATGGGTAATCAATAGCGCAACGGGTGTGCGGGGTCGAGAAGTTGAGTTAATTGCGAATTTATGCGGCGACGAATGATATTGTTCTGACTAAACTGGAACAAACATGACTGTGTCGATACGGGGACGACTTCGTGCATTAGCTGATGTGTGAACACCAAGATTTCCTATCAAATATGGTAGAAATAGCCATCTCAACAGAATAATGTAATAAGGGTTGAATTGCACCATCTTACCCCATTGAGGGCTCCTAATCAGCCGCCTTCCATATCGTGCAAATGGGGTATCTGAAAGGGTCTTTGTATTATGTGTCTCAATTTGCTTCTGGAACTTCCACGGCCCGCAATCATTGGCACCAGGATGGGGCTGGATAGCTGGGAGGAAAGCCCGGCGACATAGGACGAGACTTTGGATTTCGATTGCGAGACACGGCCAACGACTGTCGGTTCTCCGTATAATGTCCGATCCCCCGGTTCATTCCTGCGCGGCGGAAGGACATGATTTGCCGATCCGGCCCGGGGTGCACGTCCTTCCCAGCCCACTTGCCGGGGTCCGATGCAGACTTGTAAGGGTACTGGCAGGGGCCATCTCACAGCTTTGAGGGTCGCTTTCTTCCCTCCTTTGGCGCTGAGAAATCTGGTCCTTGAGCTATGAAATCAACTCTGGCTTGATGTAGGCCTTGCAGAAATCTTCTTCAACGCTGTGCCTGCAAGTCCTGAATGCTGTCTTTTGCCCCAAAAGTGCAAAACCATTTGGGGTCAAATTAGGGTAGCAAGCGTAGAATGACTCGTTCCCATGTTGGTGGTCTCCATCTTTGACTCCATTGGTTCTTTGGGCGAAGCAGGTCAGAAATTAGTTATTTTAAGCAATGCCGCTAGTTGACAAGCTAATGCCCAGGAAAGCGCCAGCTTCTTAGCGTCACGCCCCAACTGGAAAACCGCCACTGGATTTGCGCTTTCTCTTTTTGTTGGTTTGTTTTACAGTATTTCGTACTCCGTTTCGGCGCGTTTCGGGCCATGCTAGAGATCCTAGCTATTTTGTAAATCATATGATGGGTCCTGAAACCATTTTTTGATCATAATAATATTATATTCCAATTGCAGACTTGTGTTCGTGGAAGAGGGGTACAGTAAAGAAGTCCCTCTACTTCCACCCACTACCAAGAGAAGATAAGGTCTAGACTTCGGACTATCGTGTACACAGTACCCTCCATTAGATAACTGATCTAGACTTATTACGGAGATTATGACTGTGATTGGATGGTTACCTATTCAGCTAAGCTATCTCGGAGATCATAGCAGGAGGGTCCGTGTGCATATGCACATATATCTATTAGATCATATGCGGAAATTCTTTGGGTTTGGGTGTACTAATATGGTGTGCTATACTCCGCTTTCAGCCTTGTGTCGGGGTGGGGAGAAATTGAGGAAGAGATGCCTTAGCTGACCCTGCAGGTGACTTATTTAGTTGAATAAGCGTTGTGGGGGAAACGATGGGTTTTGGTGAGTTATAATTGGCCTTAAATATATTATTGTTGAGGCTGTGTGTATATGCATGGCACGGTTGTTTTCTTTTCCTTTTCCTTGTTGTTGTTGGCGGGGGAGTTGAGGGTAGTGGACGCCTGATATGGTAATTCTTGTTTTTTTATACTGAATCTGGGTTTGCTTCTTTGGGTTGTTGTGCGTTGTTTGTTTATTCTTTCATAATGGGTTTATCCAGTTGACGGCATTGATTTTATATCTCTACGTAATTGGTTGTTGCAATTGACCTCCTATTTTTGCAGTATCCTACCTGGTAGCCTATGCATAGATGCGTACTGGATTGTGCATCCTCTGCTACTCCACTGGTGGCTAACTGCTGGAGGATGGTAGGCGATTTTATTGGTTTTCTCAGCTTTTGTCAAACCTCCCATATATTGCTAGTGCTCCCGTCACCGTCTGGCAATCAAATCAAGTCTGCCAGGTTCGATTGGGATGATCTTTAGTACTTATAGTAATCATAGGGTGTAATGCCATGTTTGAATATGTGCCATAGGCTACTACTGCTAGAAGTACTACGAGTCAGTTAGTACTGTCACATAACTTATATATTTTGAGCAGCACTGCTTTTGACAACAACAACTACTACTACTGCTAGTACGATCAGTAGTCGGATTTAATTGTAGCTACTATACTAATTCTAAGGATATCGAGCTATTTATCATTGTACTGTATCCATCTCCTAAGTAAAGGTTGCTTCACACAATTGGCCATCACTGGAACGGCGGTGATGCATCGGAGTTCGCAGCGAGAGACGGAGGGCTTATCGGCCACCCCTGCCACTGATAAGCGATGCAGGGATCCGATATGATCTCACCCCATTAGGCAGTCACTTCCTATACTCATTGCCACTCACCGTCATCGGCAGTCGGCGGAAGAGGCAAGCAGATTGACTCAATAAAGAGCATCTCCATCTGAATGATTGGATTATGGAATTACTATTATCATTAGGAATTATCATGTTGAACGGCGGCTCTCCGGATGGGTTGAGAAGTCGCCGAGCACGGGGGGAGCACGGCTGCTGATTGGTGCAAAACGCCGAAGCAGCTGTACGGCGCGGGGCAGCTTCCAATCCATCGCGAGCTCTCCCTTCAATAGCTGCCCCCCTCGCTCCATATTTAACCCTTCACGCTGCCATTTTTCTCGTGATTTATCTTCTCCCTCTAAGTCATCTCAATTGCACCAGTTTAAAGTTTTAATCGGTGCTGATTTGCTGCTTGTCTGGTTGAGCATCGATCAAGGAGCTCCTTATCAATCATCATTGCGTTATCGTCATCGTATCCTTCCCCACATCCCTGTTTTCCAGCTGGGTAATTCAGTGCCCCTGGCCACTCAACTCATTCCTCCTTTGCAAACCCATCTCCTCTCAATTAATTCATCACAATGGCTGCCGTCTTCCGCTCCAGCTTGAGGCTCCGCCCGACGACGCGCCTGTCGGCCGTCCGCACTCTCACCACTACTCCGCACATGCGCGCTGCGGAGAAGCCTTATTTCCCCGATGAGCCTTCTGCTCCCAAGCTGGCCACGGCCATTCCTGGCCCCAACAACAAGGCTGCTGCTGAGAAGCTCGACAAGGTCTTCGATGTGCGCAGCTTGAACATGCTCACTGATTACTACAAGTCCAACGGTAACTAGTAAGTTAACCTGCATTTATCTCACCCCTTGCGGGCAAATCGCCGAACGAGCGCTAACTTTGACACAGCATTGCTGATCTCGATGGAAACGTGCTTCTCGATGTGTAAGCTACTACTACCAACTTATGATGATCCTTGAAACAATGTGATTGTATGGTTCTAACATATATCGTCCTCAGCTATGCTCAGATTGCCTCCATCCCCGTCGGCTACAACAACCCCCACCTCCGCAAGGTGGCAGAGTCCCCCGAGATGGTCAATGCTTTGATCAACAGACCGGCTCTGGGTAACTTCCCCTCTCACGACTGGGCTGACATCCTGAACACTGGTATCCTCAAGGCTGCCCCCAAGGGCCTTAACCAGGTGTTTACCGCCCTGGCCGGCTCGGATGCCAACGAGACTGCCTACAAGGCTGCCTTTATGTACTACCGTCAGCGCGAGCGTGGCAGCGCTGAGACCGAGTTCACCGAGGAGGAGCTGGAGACTACCATGAAGAACCAGTCTCCTGGTTCCCCTCAGCTGTCCATCATGTCCTTCAAGTCGGCCTTCCACGGTCGTCTGTTCGGCAGTCTGTCTACAACCCGCAGCAAGCCCATCCACAAGCTGGACATCCCTGCCTTTGACTGGCCCCAGGCTCCCTTCCCCTCCCTGAAGTACCCCTTGGAGGAGCACGCTCAGGAGAACGCTCAGGAAGAGCAGCGCTGCCTGCAGGAGACTGAGCGCCTGATCAAGGAGTGGCACAACCCCGTCGCCGCTGTTGTCGTCGAGCCCATCCAGTCGGAGGGTGGTGACAACCACGCCTCCCCTGCCTTCTTCCGTGGCCTGCGTGAGATCACCAAGCGTAACAACGTCCTCTTCATCGTTGATGAGGTGCAGACTGGTGTGGGTGCCACCGGCAAGTTCTGGGCTCACGACCACTGGAACCTGGAGACTCCCCCCGACATGGTGACCTTCTCCAAGAAGGCCCAGACCGCCGGTTACTACTACGGCAACCCGGCCCTGCGTCCCAACAAGCCTTACCGTCAGTTCAACACCTGGATGGGTGACCCGGCCCGTGCTCTGATCTTCCGTGGTATCATCGAAGAGATTGAGCGCCTGAACCTGGTGGAGAACACTGCTGCCACCGGTGACTACCTCTTCTCCGGCCTGGAGCGTCTCGCCAAGCAGTACCCCGAGCACCTGCAGAACCTGCGTGGTAAGGGCCAGGGAACCTTCATTGCCTGGGACACGCCCAAGCGTGACGAGTTCTTGGTCAAGGCCAAGGGCGTTGGTGTCAACATTGGTGGCAGCGGCCAGAGCGCCGTCCGCCTGAGGCCCATGCTGGTCTTCCAGAAGCACCATGGTAAGTCTGCTTTAGATACGGGATGAGAGAAAAGGATGCTAACATGTTGCAGCTGATATCCTCCTGGAGAGCGTTGAGAAGATCATTAAGCAGCTGTAAGCAGCTGCACGTTGATTTGATTGAACTCGAGTTTATGAGTAATGGCGTTTAGCGGAACTTGGGATGGGGACATTTCTTTTCATGATATCTTTAGCCGTTATTCATAAGGCAATTTGCGCTACGATTTATGGCAATGATGCTAGTCTAGTCATTGAGCAACAAAGTGATGCCGACAAGGCAGCGTTGATCTTGATCTTGATCTATTGTCCGGGTATCCAGTAGACATCCCCCTTTGTAAATTATAAACAGTGTGTGTGTGCAGAATCAAACCAACCCGACAAACCCCGTACCGTACATGATGAAAAGAGATAATTGTAGAACCGAAACTCCAATCGTGCAAATCGAAGAAAGAAGGCCAAGCCATTCCCCCTTTTTTAGTGGAAAATATCGCTATGCCGTGCAAGATAGAGAACCGACATATGGCGCAAACGAACGATAGGAGCGAAGAAAAAACATCCGAGCAAGCAGACAGCGATCGATCGATCACGCCTCCTCTTCACCCGTGCTACCGTCCCTCCTATACCAAGACACAATGTAATCAGCACCGAATCATTTTAACCAAAGACAAGGGCAGGGAATAAAACATACGGAATATACTTCACGCCCGAATCCTCCAAACTGGAAATAATCTCGTCGGGAAGCTGTTCACCCACCCACTATTAGCCCAATATCCTCTTCACCACCACCACCACCACCAGAATAATCTGGGTGTATACTCACCGACCCCGTAACCTTAACCGCATACGTCCCGGGAACATAACTATCCAATCTCTGCCACCTAGCCACCCAGCTGGTCGTGGGATCGCGGAGCGTCACTAGGCCCTCGAAGACCTGCGACGTGCATTCTTGGATCGCGTCGTTGTTGCCGCGGAGGCCGAGGACGTTGTCGCAGTTGGGGCAGCCTTCGCGCATGAATTTCTGTTCCATTAAGAAAAAGGTGTTAGTTGAGCTATTTCTTTTGGGGGGATGTAGGTAGGTAGCAGCTGTTCAGCTGGACGTACGCTGTGCAGTTGGACGAGCGAGCACACCATGCAGGCGCGGAGAGTGCGCTGCTGGCTGGGGGCGACGTAGAAGGACATCTTGCCTTTTTCGGCCCTTCTTCTATTTTCTAGGATAAGAATTGGCGGGACAATAGAATGGTAGGAGAGGCTGTGTAGGGATTGTAGGTAAGATGCATGCGGCAAGAACAAGAGACACACCAAGAGGGTTCTGGAATCGGAGGGTCGGCGCCAAGACCACCCAGCCCGGAGAAAAGTGACGGAAGGGAAAGCAAATCAATCAATCAATCAATCAATCAATCCATCATCGACCCGAGTTTAAAAGCGCTGGAAGTTGAATCCAGGAACGGGTGAGCCCGAGGAAAAAGTTTCAGGAACTTTTTTACTTTTTTGATATTTTCTTCTTTTCGCCTTTCTCTATTCATTCTCATTTATCTACTTTCATTTTTCTTGGCTTTTCCCATATTGAACCATTCCAATATTAAACTGCGAAAGGATCTCGTGCTCTCTTGCCCCGAAATCCACCTCCCCCCCTCCTTTCGTTAAACGCTTCACTGTTGCGCGCCGCCCGACGCCCCCCATGGCTTCCCCCGATCTCGAGGCCGCCACTGCCCTCAAGGTGCAGGGGAATAAGGCCTTCGCTGAACATGAGTGGCCTACGGCTATAGATTTCTACACTAGAGCCATTGAGAAGTATGATAAGGAGCCGTCGTTCTTTAGTAACCGTGCTCAGGTAGGTGGCGCTACTGTTGGATAATCTGGCGTTGGAGGTGGAGGTCTGTGTTGAGATACTGACTGTTTCTGGGGTTCTTGGTTAGGCACATATCAAGCTTGAGGCGTATGGCTTTGCGATCGCTGATGCCTCCAAGGCACTGGAGCTTGACCCCAACTATGTCAAGGTTCGTTGGATACTGCTGCTGTTACTGCTTGTTGGTGTTGTTCGCCTCTCTGACTTATTCACCCTACCGTCGATAGGCCTACTGGCGCCGAGCCCTTGCGAACTCCGCTATTCTGCACTACAAGGAAGCCCTGAAAGACTTCAAGGCCGTGATCAAGAGAGAGCCCAACAACCGCGATGCCAAGCTAAAGCTTACCGAGTGCGAGAAGCTCGTTCGTCGGCTTGAGTTCGAGAAGGCGATCGAGGTCGGTGATCCGCCTTCCGCTTTTGAAGATCTGGATATCGATGCGATGGTCGTGGATGAGAAGTATGATGGTGTGCGCTTGGAGAAGGAAATGACGCAGGAGTTCATTGATGACATGATCGAGCGGTTCAAGAACGGAAAGAAGATCCATCGCAAATACGCTTTCCAAATAATCAAGGCCGTCAAGGATCTTGTCTATGCGGAGCCGACGATGGTGGAGGTGGGTGTTAAGGAGGGTACTAGGTTGACGGTTTGCGGTGACACGCACGGCCAATTCTTCGATCTTCTCGAGATCTTCCGCCTCAACGGCTACCCTAGCGATACCCATGCTTATCTCTTCAATGGTGACTTTGTGGACCGTGGATCGTGGTCGACGGAGATTGCTCTCCTGCTGTACGCCTACAAGTGGCTGCGCCCCAACGGTATCTTCCTGAACCGTGGCAACCATGAGACGGACGACATGAACAAGGTGTATGGCTTCGAGGGCGAGTGCAAGGCCAAGTACAATGAGACGGTGTTCAAGGTCTTCTCCGAGTCCTTCTCGGCTCTGCCGCTGGCTACGTTGATCGGCAACAAGTACCTTGTGCTCCACGGCGGTCTCTTCTCGGATGACAACACTACGCTGGATGATATCCGCAAGCTGAACCGCCACAACCAGCGCCAGCCTGGACAGCAGGGCTTGATGATGGAGATGCTGTGGACAGACCCGCAGACCGCGCCCGGTCGTGGACCCAGCAAGCGCGGTGTTGGTCTTCAGTTTGGTCCGGATGTCACCAAGCGCTTCTGTGAGAAGAACGGTCTGGAAGCGATCATCCGTTCGCACGAGGTGCGCATGGAGGGCTACGAGGTCGAGCACGACGGACGGTGTATCACCGTCTTCTCTGCGCCGAAGTACTGCGACACCACGGAGAACAAGGGTGCCTTTATCAAGATTGGACCCGAGCTCAAGCTTGAGTACCAGGTGTTTGAGGCTGTTCCTCACCCGGATATTAAGCCGATGGTAAGTGATGTATTATCTTGACGAAAGTGCGGACTGGTAGACTAATGTTGATATTCCAGGCGTATGCGCAAAACTCTCTCATGTCGTCGATGATGTGAGAGGCTTGACTGCTTTGCAAGCTGGGCGTTCATGGGATGGATTGGGAGCGAGTCAATCTCGCCGATCGGACGGGGACATGATACATATACACCATGATTCAGGATGGGAACTGCGACGTTCAGATGAGCAGAAGAAGATGAAGATGCGGAAAGCCTTGGATTACACAGTACGAGGGCCATGTATCTACGGATGATTGACGACGATCTCGTGAACTCTTTGCATAGCGGAATATCTATCTATCTATTTTGCTAGTTATATCTTCTTTTCCCCTTCTTCTTCAAGGTTATCTAGGTGTATGTTCTCTGCGGTTGAGTTGTCCCGCATGTGCAGGTCTGGCGACGTTGGATTGGCTGTTGGAGGGGAAGTGGTTGGACAAATTACTTCGCGTCGTGCATCTTTGCCTTCCAGTCGGAGTTCTGCGTCCATTAAATAAACATAATATCTTACTGAATTGCATGGGGGAGAAATGAGGGTTAAAAGTGACTGTCGGTGCAGAGAATCCCGACGGCAGGGACCCCGCGATTTCCAACCGACGTCGTGTTTGTCTCGCTCTTCTCCCATCTTGGCTCGCACTCTTTTCTCTCCCTCTCCCTCTTCTGTTTTCTCATTTCCTCGACTTATTTCTATCTATTTAATCACATAATTATCTCCTTCACCATGGAACACGATCCCCAGACCCGTGAGTGACACTGACTATCCCAACTCTCTGCAGCCCACACTAACCCCGCCTTCCCCTCCGCAGCGCAGTATCTCACCTCCGACAAGTCCAGCTTCGCCTCCGTCTCGGCCCATGAACGCTGGCCCGTCATTCTGGTATGCATCATGCGATCCCAATTATCGCAGTATAATCCTTGACTAATACTCCTCTCGTATAGACTGGTGCCATTGATGATCTGCACCGCAGCGTCGCCGATGTAGCCGACGAGGAGGAGCGTCAGGAAGGAAAAGCCATCATCGGAAACCTCGCAGCGTTCAAATATGAGCTGCAGCACAACAGGCAGTTGACGTGAGATCATGCTACGCTCCTATACTCGACAATTAAACAGTCATTGACCATCTACAGCCCCCTCCCCGACGATGGCCAGCCCGACATTGCGGCGTACAACCAGGAGCTGGAGCAGCGGGGAAACCCTTCATGGCACAACGTCGCATGGCTCTACTCAGAATGCTACCTCTGTGCGTGCAATTGGCATACCTCCATACCTACACCCCAGCTGACAGCCACCAGACAGACGTCTGAGCACCTTCTTCTCCCTCTCCAAGCACTGGAAGGGCTATGACGTGTTCGCCCGCCAGAAGATGTCCACCTTCAAGTCCTCCCGGCCCGCCGTCCTCGAGCTCGCCGCGCGATACAAGGAACTGGCCGAGGAGGCCAGCAAGGGCACAGACGGCAAGACCCCCGAGCAGATCGAGCAAGCCGACCGTATCCTCTTCTCCGAGATGTGCGAGATCTGCCTCTGGGGCAACGCCACCGACCTCTCCCTCCTCACCTCCCTCACCTATGAAGACATCCAGAAGCTCCAGGGCTCCGAAGCCCGCAAGGCCTCGGAGAAGAACATCCTCGTCAACGACCTCAACGCCTCCTTCGATGTCCTACACCAGGCCCGTCGCGACCGCAAGAACCAGGACCGCCGCGTCGACATCGTCCTCGACAACTCCGGCTTCGAGCTCTTCGTCGACCTCATCCTCGCCGGCTACCTCCTCTCCGCCGGCCTTGCAACCACCGTCGTCCTCCACCCCAAGAACATCCCCTGGTTCGTCTCCGACGTCACCCCTCCAGACTTCGCCGCCCTCATCGCCGCCCTCTCCGACCCGCAGGCCTTCTACACTGCCCCCGACGAGTCCGGCAAGACCTTCGACCCCCTTTCAGAGAAGGAAGTCTCCGAAGTCAAATTCCTCTTCGACCACTGGAGCCACCTCCACGCCGAAGGAAAACTGATCATCCGTCCGCACTCCTTCTGGACCACCCCCGGAAGTTACTGGCGCATGCCATATGTAGCCCCGGACCTCTTCAACGACCTGAAAGAGAGCGAATTGGTCTTGTTCAAGGGTGACTTGAACTACCGCAAGTTGACCAACGATGTATTGCGTCCCCCCCCTCACCCATCATTCTATCTTCACATTCTAATCTGATTAAATTCTATAGGCCGCATGGGCCCCCACAACCCCCTTCACAGAAGCCATCGGCCCACTGGGCCCGCAATCCGGCGTCCGCGTAATGGCCTTCCGCACCTGCAAGGCCGACGTGGTGGTTGGTCTGCCCGAGGGTGTGGATGAAGAGCTCCGCCAGCTGCCCAATGGTGGGGGCGACGAGGCGAGGAAGTGGGCGTGGAGTGGGAAGTGGGCTGTTGTGTCGTTTTGTGATGGGAAGGCTTAGATGATGTAGATGATATATTTAGATGATATAAATGACCGATTTGATAGATAGTATGAATTGATAGATGATGTTGGGGGTACTACATACTATGGCCAATAATAAAGTATGAGGTTGTACTAGTAGTGTACTTGGTAGTATAGTTGTGTCCTACTGCTATGTAGTAGGTACTAGGTATCTATGGGTTTAGAAAGAATGTAGATGTGTGGAGGGAAAATAAAAACTAAGATTACGTACGATCAACGATCAATGGACTAGAGCTAGAGCTAGAGCTAAGTAGTGAGGGTGTGGGTGACATTCACATCAACAGAAGAGGAAAAAAAAAGAAGAAGACAGGTATCAGACCAGACCATATCACCAGACCACCGAACAAACAAAACACAGATCAGATCAGATCAGATCAGATCAGACGAGACCAGACAATAAGGAGAGGTATTCACTTCCATCACAACACAAAGGGAAAAGAGCGGTTCGGTTCAAGTTATCAAAGCTATCCGTGGCAAGAGAACGATTCTTTCATATATCCATCCATCCACCATCCGTTCCATATCACTCCGTGCCGTTGTTTCCATATGACATATAGGAGATAGAAAATAAAGGAAAAAACATTAAGAAATAGGTTCAAGAACCGATAAGGCTTGGTTCGTATAAGTGCGCATATTCTCTTTTCCCTTTCGGGTTTCCTCTTTTCGTTGTTTGAGACGTGCTTGGGCCTGCAGTTTCCGGTCCATGGGGATGGAGTCGCGGGGTACGACGGCCGCGAGGCTTTGACGGCGCTTGGCGCGGTCAAGAACGTGTGAGTCCGGGAGGGCCGTGACTGCGTCGAGGCTATATTTGGAGGGGGAGCGGCGCGCGCGGGGACGGCCGTGGTGGCTGTCGTCGAGGTTGTTGGCGAGATGGTGGGCGAGGGAGGTCATGGTTGTGTTGGTTGGGGCGTAGAGACTGCGGTAGGTGTTGGTGTTGGTGGATTTCTGTTTGGGACGCGGGCGGGTGGAGGGTGGAGGGTGGTGGTGATGATTATGGGGGTAGTCGGGTGGAGAGGAGGGCGGGATGGTGGCTGGTTCTTCGTCATCGTGATGCTCGTTTTGGTAGCGGGCTTTGGGAGGTTTGAGGGATTCGCCAAGGTAGGCGAGTTGGTCTTCGTCGGTGATGCCCATGGCTTTCATGGCTCGTTTGAGGTCCAGGTCGCCGGCGGTGGTGGTGTATCGGGATGGGTAGGAGCGGCGTTCTTTGGCACGCGGGCTGGGACTGGGTGGCTCGTCGATGTCCGCGGTGTTGTCGTCTTCAGGGTCTTTTTGGGGACTGTTCTGCCCGAAGTCGAAGACATGCACACCGGTGTAGTTCTTGCGAGGGCTCTCGGTATGGCGCGCTCGAACCTGGGTGTGTGGGAGGCTCTCGATCGCGGTGAGTTTGATCTTGAGCTGGTCGATCTGCTCCTGCATGCGACGGCGTTCCTCGTTGAAGGACTCTTTCAGGTCCTCCTCGTGATCGCGATGTTGTTGAGATGCGGTCTTCAACCGTTCGCGGTACTCCTGGATGCGCGTTTCCAATTTGGCCTCGCGTTGCTTCAGCTTAGCTTCCTTCTCCTTCCGGCGTCCTTCGTATTTGCTCATCTCCTGCTTCACCCGGGCTAGGGTCTGCTTGAGAGACGCGTTCTCCTTCTGTAGCTCGCAGGCTTTCTGTTCAGAGCTGCGCGCGAGGTCTTGCAGTTTGGTGAAGTCGGACTGCTGAAGCTTCATGTCGTCGATCTTGGTCTTCGCTTCGTCCAGAGCCTGCTGGGTCTTGCGGAGCTCCTCCGTAGCCTTCTCTGAAGAACTTTCGGATTCAGATTGCTCAGCGATATCATCGACTTCGTTCCCTACAACGCCGTGCCGTTCCAGCAGTTTGCGTAGTGAGTTGACGCGGTGCTTGTATTGCAGAGCCAACGCGGTCTGCTTGGTGAGGTCCTGCACCAGTTTCTCCTTATCGGCATTGGCGCTCTCGCCAACCATGGTCGATGCTAGGTGGGTAACATGGCGCTCCATCTCTGAGACCTTGATCTCCTCCTCCCTCAACTTATCGGCGAGTCGCGACGCTTCTTCATCCTTCTTCTTGGCATATGTTTTGGCGGCTGAGCGGTACTGGATAAGCTTCTTGATTTCCCATGTTGTTTTCGTCCGGTAACTATCGAACTCGGCTTTCCAGTATTTCCCCGACTGCGACCGTGGCTCGTTCAGGTTGATGGTATCGTCGTTGTCATCTTCCGTTGGCGATGGTCTGGACCCCTCGGATGAGGGGTTGGGCTCGAGGTCCTGTGACGAAAAGAGCCCCGTGCCCTTGGACTTCTCTCGCGAATCCATCAAGGCTTGCGTCAGTTTACTGCGAGGTTTGAACTTTCCGTCCGAAGAGTTGGCCGACCACTGGCTGGAGAAGTTGTTGGATGAGGAGGTGGGGGTTTTGTTAGGTTTCGTGAACGGGTCTTCCCGCTTGCGCTCGTTATCGACGACCCCGTCGCCGAACGACACGGTTTTGCGACGGTTGGATGCGGTTCCGGGTGTTACGAGGATACTTTTTGTAGGCGATGCCATCGCGTTCACTGCCAGATCCAAGTCGGCTTTGGAAGCCTTGAAAGCATCCCCTGTGTTTCCACTGGATGGTTTCAACGTGATGTGATCATTCAGCAGCTGATTGGTTGATGGATTCTTCGTCTTCACAGCAGCAGAAGTGGTAGCAGCAGTAGTAGTAGTACGGTGGGTGGATTCGTCGTCATCGGCACCTGGGGTACCAAACAAGGCGCTCTTGAAAGCGCGGATCGCAAACACGGGAGCGGGCGTCTCGGGTGGCTCTCCGGCCCTTGAGTTGTCTATGGGGATAAACAAGTTAGTAAAACAGGCCAGCGCGCGATGAGCGCGGGTGGGAAACGGGGTCAGATGAATTGGAAGGCCATTATTGGGCCGTATATGGAGGGAGGTGGAGGGAAGGGCGCTCGCACGCAGCAGCAGCAGCAGGGCGGGCAGCAAGCCATACTACTCGTAGCGACCAGCAGAAAGTACAGAGGGAAACACACGCACCTGCGACCTGGTCTTCCTGCCCAGTGATCCACCCCAGCATCGCGTCTGCAGGGGACAAGAGAAACCGGCGATTCACCAGCAATCAAATTATGGGACTGAACGAGACACGCATGGCACCAACAAGACCATTGGGGGGCCAGAGGATTGACGTGGAACGCTGTGCTTTGTTTACGGCGATGATGCGCCAAGTCACGAGCTGCCCGCCCCAAAGGCGGTGGGCGGGAAAACGACGGGGCGGCGCTTCCATTGGGCGTTCATATACTTGCTGTCGGGTTACCGCTCTTTTCCTCTCTTCCCGTCTTTTGAATTGCTACACTAACCATTTCCTTCCTCCCCCTCCCTCTTCCTTGTCTAATTACCTTTCTCTCTCTCTCTCTCCACCACATATACTTCTACACCCTTTCTTCTCTTTTTATTCTCCCAATTCTCAGATATGTTCTCTACTGAGCTATAGAGGGCTGCAGCTTCGGCTGCATCTTTGTCACTAATTTCCGTGGCAAAGGCCAATCTCGATCACGGTGCATCCACTATCTTCACCGCCCGACCAGCGCCCCGCTATGCCTCACAAACAGAAGAAGAATTTCAGCAATGCCCCTAAGCACGGCTCTCCCCGAGCGGAGAAAAAGCAGCAGCAGCCGCAGCAGCAGCTACTCCGTCCAGACTCGCCGTCTTTCTCGCCGCCGGTAGTCGCCCCCACCAATTATCAGGAGATCCACCAGAATGAAGTCGAAGCATTGCGCTCTATCTACGGTGATGACTTTGAAGAGGTCCAGCACAGGCGCTCTGCTTGGCAGGTATGTGATTGTCGCATTGATGTCGCTCGATGCATGGCTGACCAAGAAGCTCTACAGCAATCGTCCGAGGTCGCGTTCAAGCTTCATCTGCGAGCCTCGTCGAACCCTGACGTCCACCTGGTATTGCTTGTCGAGCTGCCCACCACCTATCCCAAGACCTATCCCAACCTATCCCTGGAAAACTTAGACGATCTCCGAAAAGGCGCTCGATCGAGAATTCAAGACATTGTACAGAATAAGCCGAAGACCCTTCTCGGCTCTGAAATGATATACGAACTCGCGGTGTCCATTCAAGATGTCTTGGAAGATGTGGCTGAGGCTCAAGCTCAAGACAAGGATCTTCCGAGCTTAGAGGAGGAGCGAATGGAACAGGAAGCCGCCGCAAACCAGCGAGCCGAGCTGGAGCGACAGGAAGAGATCCGAAAACAGGAGGCAGCCACAGCAGAAGAAGAGCGTGCCCTCCAGCAGCTCTTGGAGGACAAAGTCCGAGAGCGGGCCAAGGCACGATTGTCCCGACGTAAAAGTCGCACTCCTGGACTGGATGCGAACGGGGACACTGATGCTGTGGAGAACATCCCGGGGGCGATCACCTTCGACCCTCCGTTAGCTATGACGGATACGGACCAGGCCACCCTGGTCTTCCGCGCGGTGTACGGCAAATCGCTTCTCCAGATCGGACCAGGAAAGGAGACGTATACCGTCAGACCGGTCGTCTCCGACAACCGGTCCCATGCGCCTTTACTGGTTCTGAGAGAAATCTCTCTGGATGAGAAGGGAGTCGAGCCCCTTCTGTTCCGAGAGAAGATGCGCTCGAGTGAGGACAGGCTGGAAGGCCTGAAGAAACTACGGCATCCCAACCTGGTGGATTTTGTTGGGTTCAAAATAACCCGACCTTTGAGCATGCAGGACAGTCAAGATAGCATCTGGACTGTCTATGCTCTCCAGGAGTATTCGAATAAGGGAACATTGGCCGAGTTCTTGGATATTGTCGGGACCGTTCCGGTGGAAGTACTCCGCAGCTGGACAATCCAGCTGCTGGAAGCCTTGGAGTTCTATCATCGTAGTGGTTTTGTCCATGGCAATATTCATTGTGGTCGCATCCTATTGTTCAGAACTCGTACTGGTGGGACCATCGTGAAACTGCGGGCTGGCATTGAAGAGGCACTTCCTGATTCACCGGCCAGCAAGCGGTTGCTCACAACGTCAAAATCACCTTTCTGGATGCCCCCCGAATTAACACACGGGACCGCACCGTTGACCATGAAGACGGACGTCTGGGACCTGGGTATCGTATTCCTTCAGATGGGATTTGGAACGGATGTGCTGCAGCGTTATACTTCAGCAAATGCGCTGATGGGCACGCTCGGGCTATCGACTGCTTTGCAGGACCTCCTGCATGAATTCTTCAGGCCCGATCCGAAAAAGCGGCCGACCGCTTTCCAACTGCAGCCTTCAGAATTCTTCCGTGTCGACACTCCCCTGATTGCTCGCACCAGTGCCTCGAACTCAATCTCTCTACCGAGGCGTCCGCGGCTTGATTCCCTCAATGGCTTGCCTGCCTTCTCGCGGTACAACCAGGATTTCGATGAAGCTGGGCGGTTAGGAAAAGGAGGTTTTGGGCAGGTGGTGAAGGCAAGGAATAAGCTCGATGGTCGCTTTTACGCGGTCAAGAAGATTACTCAGAAATCTACCGCGGCCCTGAAAGACACACTATCGGAGATTATGCTCCTGTCCCGGCTTAATCATCCTTACGTAGTACGTTATTATACTGCGTGGATCGAGGAGGATTATGATTACGTAGACGAGGAAGCCATCTCTTCCACGGAGAGTGACGTCTTTGCTAGTCGGGACACGCATGCCTATGATTATAGTACCGGCGGGCTTGACTTTATCAGCTCGAGCGGCTATCCTAAGATTGAGTTTGGCTCCGACAGTGACGAGGATAACGATGGAACTCTGTCCAATGGAGATAAAGGCGACACGCCCTCGACGTTTGAGACGGAGAGTGCCACAGGCAAGGAGCTTAGTCGGGTGCGGTCAGGCTCCCAGGGCAGGCCCGTGCTTACCACGCTCTTCATCCAGATGGAGTATTGCGAAAAACATGTGAGTATCTTCTTGTTGTACCTAACAATATGCAGCTGTGCTGACATACATAGACCCTTCGCGATCTGATAAGAAATGGTCTGTACGATGATGTTGACCGGTCCTGGCGCTTGTTCCGGCAGATCCTGGACGGACTGAGTCATATCCATGGCCATGGAATTATTCATCGGGATCTCAAGCCAGACAATATCTTCATCGACGTGGCGAATAATCCCCGGATTGGAGATTTTGGTCTCGCTACCAGTGGCCAGTTCACGACAGCCGTGCGCTCTTCTACCACTGCCGATTTTGAAGGCAACTTTACTCGCAGTCTGGGCACGACCTACTATGTTGCCCCTGAAATGAAGTCGGGCATCACCGGAAACTACAACGAAAAAGTTGATGTAAGTGCAACCCGACCAAACAAGCGAGAGAAGGTCTAACATGGGCACAGATGTATTCTCTCGGTGTGATCTTCTTTGAGATGTGTCATGCCTTATCTACAGGCATGGAGCGCGATCAAACATTGAGAGCTATACGCGAACCGAACCATACCCTGCCGTCTACGTTCCAGTACGCGGATAAGGTAGTCCAGGGCAGGATCATTAATTCGTTGTTGAGCCATAACCCGAGCGAGAGGCCTACAGCCTCGGATCTTCTCCATAGCGGAAAGATTCCTCTGCAGGTTGAAGAAGAAACCTTCAGGCGCGCGATCATGCACCTACTATCTGATCCAAACTCTCCCGACTACAAGAAGATTTTATCCGGCATCTTCTCTCAATCACCCAAGAAGTTTGAAGACATCGCCTGGGATATGGACTCTCGCGGTACACCAGGCTCCAGCGAGTTGCTGATTCAAGGTCTTGTCAAAGAGAAGCTGACGTCGATCTTCCGCCGCCATGGGGCTGTTGAAACCCAGAGACAGATGCTGTTCCCCAGATCTCAGCACTACAATAACGGCGCTGTGAGACTGCTTGACTCCTCTGGCAACTTACTTCAACTGCCCTTTGATCTCACCCTGCCCAATGCGCGTGCTATTCCCCGACAAGATACTTCACTGGAGAAAACATTCGCTTTTGGTACCGTCTACAGGGAATTGCCTCATGGCGGCGAGCCCAGGACTCATAAGGAGGTAGACTTTGATATTGTGTCACACAACACTTTGGATCTGGCTTTGAAAGAAGCCGAGGTAATCAAGGTGCTGGATGAGATTATCGAAGAATTTCCTCCTCTGAGATCTTCTCCTATGTGCTTTGTTATCAATCATTCGGACCTGCTTCAGATCATTATGGAGTTCTGCCGAATCACGCCATCTCAGATCCCTCGTGTCAAGGAGGTCATCAGCAAGCTGAACGTAGGAAAATGGACGATGCAGAAGATTCGAAGTGAGCTTCGCTCCCCGGCTATCGGTGTTGCCTCGACCTCGCTGGATGACCTGGCACGGTTCGACTTCAGAGACTCTCCAAAGCAGGTTCAGAAACGACTGCGGGCTATAATGCAGGGTACGATATTTGCTGAGCGATTGGCACCGATTTTTGCTCGCATCAATCTGCTCGTGGCTTATCTGCAGAACTTTGATGTCAAGCGGAAGGTTTACATGAACCCTCTCGGGAGTCTCAACGACAAGTTTTTCCGAGGCAGTATTCTTTTCCAGTGTGTCTTTGACAGTAAGCGACGTGATGTATTCGCGGCTGGTGGACGGTATGATTCGCTGGTCCAAGAGTTCCGGCCCAAGGTCTTGGCCAGTCGTTCTCAAACTCATGCTGTGGGATTTAACTTGAGCTGGGATCGTCTCAGCTCGGCTATGTTGGAGTACCTTGGAACTCCTACTAAGACCCCAGCGAAGAGCTTTGATATGGAGACTGGGGCTTTCTGGAAGACACGTAGAGTAAGTCTGATATCCACCATCTAGTTATGGAGAGATACTAACCGCTGGCAGTGCGATGTTCTTGTAGCGAGTTTCGATCCCACAGTGTTGCGTACCATGGGCATCAAAATCGTCCAGGACCTATGGCTCAATGACGTCAGTGCAGAGCTGGCTGTGGATGCTTCCTCGCTGGAAGAACTCCTGAACAAGTACAGGGAAGACAGCCATGGCTGGATTGTGATTGCAAAGCAAGACAGTCAGGAGAGGGGTTTCAAGGTCAAGAGTCTCTCCCCAAGAGAAGAGTTCGACATCCGAGGCTCTGAACTCGTTCCTTGGCTGCGGAACGAGATACGTGCGCGCTACCAGCGAGAGGGCGCAGCAGACCCCTTACGGCAGTCTCGTCTCCCCAGCCAAGCAGACCCAGGGCCTTCCTTCAATGAGCGATTCAGCGATGTCCGCATTCTTGTACCCCAGCATCGAAGCAAGAAGTCCAACCGCAGGAATATTGTTGAGACAGGTATGCTTAATTTATTCTTTGATATTACCAGGACCTCGCTAACTCCGTCCAGCATTATTCCGATCTCGCGAGGTGGTCGAGGATGCCCTGAACGGGCCAGTTGCCGCCATAGATACTCGCGATGAGCTGCTCGAAGCCATCAGGAACACCCGCCTCTCCGACCCTGAAAGCTGGCGCACAGTCATCCAGAACGCGCCCTTGACAGAACGAAAGTACCTCACGCAGGTCCATGAACTACTACTAGACCTTGCAACCGAAAGTCGTGTAGATGGGATGGAGAGTTTCAGCAATGCTTTCATATACAACTACCGCACAGGGTCATGCATATACTACGACCTTGGAAGCGCAGCCGACAGATGAAATGATGTGTGATGTTACGTGTTATGTGTCTCTTATTGTATCTGCTGTTGATTGAATCTCCTCTTCGAATATACCCACAATTATGCCATGCAAACAAGCGTTGAAATTAGTCATTCCATAGAATCCAAACGATGAAATGAAGATCAGTCAAGTCAAGCACATTTTCAGGTATCTCTGCTATAGTACACGTAAGAATGCATGCAATGAATATCAACCAAATTACTCGCTATCATCATCACTCCCGTACGCCACCAGAGGCCCAGCAGCCTTAGGCGCCTGTTGCGTCGTAACACTACCCCCAGCCAGGCCCTTCAGCGCCGCAACAGCAGAGCTGGAGAAGATCCCTCCGGCCTGTTCCTCCTGCGGAGCAGCACCACCAGCAGCAGTCTCCGACGCACCCTCAATCATCAGCGGCTGCTCCGGAGCCTCCAACTGGGCAATCGCATTCGCATCCTCCAACTCCTTCGCGCGGGAGAACCAAACCTCATCCGGCGGCTCATACCCCTGCAACCCATAACTCCCCTCAATCTTCTTCCTCTTCTTGGCCTCTGGATCCCTCCCCTCCAACTCAGCCACAAACTCCGCCGGCAAGGCCCTCCTAACCGCCTCCGCAGCCTGCTCCTCCAACCGTCTCGCCTCCCTCTTCTGCGCTAACGGGTTCGGATCGACCGTAGCCCACCTCACATTCAAAATCTCATTATGGTCCAAACTCTGATGCGCCATAGCCTCCTTCGCAAACTGCGCATTCGCCTCATTCGTATACGTCACGAATGCAACACCCCGAGACGTAAGCACGCGAATCCGATCAATCTGTCCCCATTCCTGGAAATTCCTCGCCACCACCTCCTCAATCGAATCCGTCACATGGATCCGTCCCACATACAACGTGCGGTTCTGTCTCATAAATGACCCTACACCGCCCATATCATCCCGGTAATCACTGAACTTGTCCCGTCCAAAGCAATCCACGTTCGGGTTGAATATATCGTGCAGTGTTGGTAAACGGTGCAGGTACTCGCACTCTGCGCCGCGCGGACATATCCCCCGCGCGAAGAACAGGCAGAAATATGACCCGGGGACTTTGTCGGCCCGTGTGTAGCCGCTGTCGCGCGCGATGTTGCATCGTGATGGTGCAGCGGTTTTGCTTAGGTAGGAGTTCTCGCGGTCACCGCCGCTCCATTTGTTGTACCAGATGTTAAAGATCGTACCGACTTGGGGTGGGGGCTCCGATTTGATTGTCGCTGGATCGACTTGGGGGCGCGCTGGGCGGCGCTTGCGTCTGATTATCTTTTTGGTCTTTTTTGTAGGTTCGACGGTGCCGTCGGCAGTGGTTGTTAGGGCGGTGCTTTCTTCTGTCGTTTCGGTTTCTTGTTGTTGTTGCTGGGGTTGTTGTTGGTCTTCGACGACCTCCTCCGTAGGAGGGGTTACTGTTTCAGTTGGGGGTGTTGCTTCAGCCATGACTGCTGTGATTTGCGGAGGGATTGGGGATGATGTGAGGTGAAGTTGATGGAAGAGATGGGATGTTGATGTTTGAAGTCGGCAAGTTCGAAGATTCCGCCGGAGGTGGCAATTACGTAAGCGGGGTGGGTGCTTGGCGCGGCGGACGATTTTGAGGACGATTTCCCCAGACCAGAGCTGCTCGTGTTCTTGCGCTGCGATCACGTCGATTTTCGGGGAGATATCTCGCTCGTTTGATAGGTACTTGAGAGATTTTGCAGTAAGCGAAATCTAGCTTCGGTTGTCTGGTTGTGTCGTTTGTTGTATCTGGAAAATCGAGTCCGCGGGGCTCTTAAACCGGCAAGATGGTGAACATTACGGAAAAGATCAAGGAGTATGTCGTCCATCTCGCAGGTCTTTTGGTGCTGTTTAGTGGATATGGATTGCTCACGCTTTGCTCTCGCTTTATAGGATCGAAGATGAGATGCGCAGGACGCAGAGTAAGTGTTTCGGTCGCATATAAGTTCTTGATAGCCCCGCCATGCTAACTTACGTGCAGAGAACAAGGCCACAGGTGCGATTCGATGTCTCAGTTGATATCAGATTTTGTGTGAACTAATGTACTCTTGACTATAGAGTACCATCTTGGTCTATTGAAGGGGTAAGCAGAGCTCATGCAACTCATCTCCAAGTCTACCCCGCCATGCGGAGCCAGCACTAACTGTTACTCAGAAAACTTGCCCGTCTACGAGCCCAGCTCCTGGAGCCCACAGGTGGCTCCGGTGGTGGTGGTGTCGGTTTCGATGTGAGCAAGAGTGGTGATGCGCGTGTAGCTCTCGTCGGTTTCCCCTCCGTCGGTAAATCTACCTTCCTGAGCAAGATCACCAAGACGAAGAGTGAGACGGCCGCGTATGCGTTCACTACGCTCACTGCTATTCCTGGTGTGCTTGAGTATGGAGGTGCGGAGATTCAGATTCTTGATCTGCCGGGTATCATTGAGGGTGCGTCTGAGGGTAAGGGACGTGGAAGACAGGTCATTTCTGCTGCTAAGGTTTGTTTTACCACCATTTCTGGAGGCTGTATCTCGTTCGGGGCTAATCTGGGTTAGACGAGTGATCTCGTTCTGATGGTGTTGGATGCTACGAAACGTGCAGAGCAACGAGCACTGCTGGAGGCTGAATTGGATGCTGTAGGCATCAGGTTGAACAAGGAGCCTCCGTGAGTATTTCAGGTCTTGTTCAAATAGGCTTTTGGCTAATCGGCGTAGGAACATCTACCTCAAGCAGAAAAAGGCCGGTGGCATGAAGATCACCTTCCAGACGCCGCCTAAGTACCTTGATGAGAAGATGATCTACAATGTTCTCCGCGATTACAAGATGCTCAACTGCGAAGTCTTGGTTCGTGATGAATATGGTATGTATTATGCATCAATGTCCGAATGAGCCTCGTCGCTGACATCAATCTAGCCACGATTGACGACTTCATTGATGTGATTATGAAGGATCACCGTAAATACATCAGATGGTAAACCATGATCCGTCTATCAGTATTTCACTCCTCTAATCTGAGTACAGCCTCTACGTCTACAATAAGATTGACGGAGTCAGTCTGGACTTCCTTGACCAACTAGCCCGCGAACCACACACAGCCGTCATGAGTTGTGAACTGGACTTGGGTGTGGAAGATGTCGTGGATCGCATCTGGAAGGAACTCCGTCTTATCCGGGTCTACACGAAACGGTTTGTTCAGCCACGATCAAGCACCTACTACTATGAATGGGGCACTGCTAACGATGCTACAGGAAAGGTGAGATGCCCGACTTCTCCGAGGCATTGATCTGCCGCAGCAACTCAACTATCGAGGATGTGTGCGACAACATTCACCGCACATTGAAGGAAACGTTCAAGTATGCGATGGTATGGGGAGCGAGTGCACGCCATATCCCACAGCGGGTGGGCTTGGGACATGTGGTGTCGGATGAGGATGTGGTGTCGATTGTTGCTAAATGAAGCGGAAAATAGTTCATGCATTCTACACTTTAGTTCAAGCAACGGTGACTGTTCTAATATGCCCGGACGGAGTAGATACTAGACTTGGTGTTATCTCTGCAGATCTCGTTTTGAGTGGTATGAACCCACCGGAAATCCCACGGAGAAGGATCTGGTGTGGTGAGGGAGAATGGGACAATATGGGTCGGTGCAAGTCACGTAACGCTCTGCATCATTCTTCAGTGTTCAGGATCCACCTGGCAGGGAATACAGGAAGATAGATTAAGGGTACACGCGTCAGGGTATTGGCTACCGGCCTTGCCAAAGCTTAGTCTGCGCACTATAGGATTTAACTTCCTTATTGGGCTGGAACCACCCGCTTTTCTCGGGCTTATCGCGTCCCCATCGGATAAAGCAACTTCCCCCATCTTTCTACTCCATCTCCAGCGCCCTCCTTCTCTGTGTGTTGCCCTCTTCTGCTATCATCCTTCACCACGTCAGTCCCTTTGCTGCTAGGATTTGCCTTCAAAGAGAATTAGCATTATCATCCCCCACCGCTGATCTCATCCAGCATGTTCATGGTAAGCAAATACGCTGCCGATCGACGTCCTCTTAATCCGTTAATTCCGAGCTAACCGGTCCACAGATGACACGAACGGTGCCTGACGATCTATGCCGCGGGACAATCACTAAACATTTCACTTTCGAACCCAGGGGACGCGTACATCTTCTCCCTTGACCAATGGCTTTTCCTGTCTCTCCGTTGTTTACGGAAGTCCGTAGTGGGTCGATGATGCTTGTCCTCCTTAATCTAGATACATCGATTGCATGGCCTTAGCGGGATACCATGACGATAATAACAGTACTACATAGCAGGCAACGGCCATTGTCGATTTCATGGATGATATAAATCCACTCTACCGCCAGCTGGTATCTGCCCAGTAGTTCACACCGGCAAGCGCATTCTTTCCACGCATTGAAAGTCCCTCTTTTCAGTCACTCTCTCGCAATGCGCTCCAAGATGAGCCTTCTGGCCGGCACGGCCACACTCTCCCTTGCTCAGGCAACCAGCCTGGCGGATGTCTGCACATCCTCCTACGCTCGTTCCGTGGCCCCCAGCAGCCCCCTCATGGGCATCACCGTGGACACCACCTCTGTCACTGCCAACCCGGTCTACAACTACAGCTCCGCCTCCACGGCCTTCTGGCCTGCCTCCACATTCGATTTCTGTAACGTCACCCTGGCCTACACCCACGATGGCCTCGACGACCAAGTCCTGCTGCAGTTCTGGCTCCCTGCCCCAGCCGACTTCAAGAACCGCTGGCTCTCCACTGGTGGTTTCGGCTATGCCATTAACGGCGACGGCTCTGACCTGCCCGGCGGTGTCATGTACGGCGCTGCCTCCGGTCAGACGGACGGTGGTTTCGGTAGTTTCTCCACTGAATTCGACGCCGTCTTCCTGAAGGCCAACGGTACCATCGACCGCCAGGCCCTCTACATGTTCGGCTACCAAGCCCACTATGAACTCAGCGCCGTCGGCAAGGCCTTCACCAAGAACTTCTTCAATCTCGGCTCCTCCAAACTCTACGCCTACTACCAGGGCTGCTCCGAAGGTGGCCGCGAGGGCTGGTCCCAAGTCCAGCGCTTCGGCGAGGAATGGGACGGCGCTGTTATCGGCGCCCCTGCCATTCGCTACGGCCAGCAGCAGCCAAACCACCTCTACCCTGGTCTTGTCGAATACACTATGGGCTACTATCCCCCGCCCTGCGAGCTTGAGAAGATCAACAACATGACTATTGCCGCCTGCGACGCCCTTGACGGCAAGAAGGATGGGGTCGTCGCCCGCACCGACCTCTGCAAGCTGCATTTCAATGTTAACTCCACCATCGGCGCCCCCTACTACTGCCCCGCCGAAACTACCACCACTGTGCTCAAGAAACGTCTCTCCACCAGCAACACCACCCCAGCCCAAAACGGCACCGTCACCAAAGAAGGCGCCGCCGTCGCCGCCAAGATCCTCGATGGCCTGAAGACCCTTGACGGCAAGCGTGCTTACATCTGGTACCAGCCCAGCGCGACCTTCGACGACGCCGAAACGCAATACAACTCCGACACTGACTCCTGGGAACTGGACATCACCTCCCTCGGCGGCGAATGGGTGGCCAAGTTCCTCGAACTCTACGATGTCGACAACCTCTCCACCCTTGACAACGTTACCTACGACGTCATGACGAAATGGATGACTCTGGGCTGGCAACGCTACGAAGACGTCCTGCAAACTACCTGGCCCGACCTGACCCCGTTCTACTCCAACGGCGGCAAGATCATCCACGTCCACGGTGAATCGGACCCCAGTATCCCCACCGGCTCCTCGGTCCACTACCACGAATCCGTCCGTAAAACGATGTACTCCTCCCTCTCCTTCAACGAGTCCTCCGACGCCCTGAACGACTGGAACCGTCTGTACCTTGTTCCTGGAGCTGCACACTGCTCGTACAGCACGGACCAGCCCAATGGCGGCTGGCCGCAGAGTACTCTGCCTACGTTGTTTGATTGGGTGGAGAATGGCCAGAAGCCGGATCGCTTGAATGCTACGGTCCAGGAGGGTGAGAACTATGGTCAGGTTCAGCAATTGTGTGCTTGGCCGTTGAGACCTTACTTCGTGAACAACGGGACCGAATTGACTTGTGTCTTTGATGAGGAGTCGTACCAGACTTGGGTGTATGACTTCGATGCTTATGATCTGCCGCTGTACTAGGTGTCTGGGAAGCAGTTAGTTGGATGAGGGGGTGGATCTAGTGACGAATGTATATTGTGTACTATGTATGTTTGAGTGAGATCTCTGCCGTTGTAGTATAATGTATATATCACAATAGTAGTATGTACGCACTCAAAGATCAGTACTACTTGAATCTTAAGAACAACCATAGCCTTTTCCCTCCCCATCTCAGGTTTCATATTACTCCAGCCCTATCAAGAGCCGGCTGGCCCCAATCCCTCATCCATTCCGAACACAAAACCTGCTGTGCTGTCGCTCTTCCATTCGGCCTGAAGGCCAACATCGACAGAAGCATCGCCCTGAACGCCCTCCTCTCAGTCTCCGACACAATTTCCAGGCCCGCCTGAGCCCGAGGCTCCTGTATGCAGTACTCGAACCTCTGATCCCAGGACATACGCACACCATCAGGACCCCTAGACTTTTTCTTCAAATCCAGCTCGCCCTCTCCTTCATTAAACCATTCGTGTCGTCCGCTCCACTTCTCCCACCACTCAGGAGGTAAAATACCAAGGGTTTCTACTTGCTCGGCAGTGACACGGTCAGGAGTAGCGAAAAAGGCCTCAAATAAAGGCCCTGGCCAAGAATCTCCCAGATGGTGCAGGCAAGTGTCCAAACATCCGAGGGGAAGGAGAGCGGCTCGTTAGAGAATCTAGCCTCTGGTGGCTGAAGGAGAGGAAGAGTCTTTGAAGAGAATCTGGCTGTTTCGTGTGGGTTGAACGATTCGCCGAAATCACTAAGGAGGATCTTTTCTTCCCCGAGAATAATGTCATTGCTGCGAAGGCCGTACCAGCTGGGGATGAACACGCGTGCGGGTATATTATTTGCTAATGGCTTGCTGTCGAGACGAATGACGGCTTCGGAATAGGGCTCGCCGTATTTCTCATATAGCTCTGCAGTGGAAAGGGCATCGATACCTTCCCTAGGATATTGGACTAGGATGTTGCCGAGATGAAGGTCTTGGGAGATTGTTGGAGTCAGTTAACCAATCCGGCTATACACATTCATAGATATTACATACCGCCATGTACAATATCCTGGCCATGAAGGACCGCGACCCCACGAATAAGCCGAGCAGTGATTGATCGCGCAACATCCAGGTGAAAAAGACCAAAGGTTGATGCTTCTTTGGCGTCAAACAAGCTCATACGTGCTGGCGGAGTAACGATACATCTATGCTTCCCATTGGGCCCGGCAATCCAAAATTCATCCAAGAGTCGTGGGATGATCTCACTTCCTAGTCCAAGTGGTGAGTTTCCCAGGGAGGATAGAAGACTAGCCTCAGGTGTAGAGGTGCTAGCATCAGCGGTAATTACTTTGACTGCCACGTATCTGGCCCGGTGTAGGTCCCGGGCTAGCCATATACTCGAGTATCCTCCATACCCGAGTTTGTCAACCAGTCGATATCGACCCTTGTTTAGGTCGTCTCCGAGCTCTAGAGGATGATATCCTCCGGGGCAGTATCTGTGCAGGTCTTCGACATCTTCAGCCAGCCTGTACTGCGGCTTGCTAGGCTTTGCGGTTGATGTTCGAGAAGCGTTGGACGCGTCTGTATCCCGGTTCGTCTTATCTGACTTTAGGGGAGTGAATGTGGACATCAACGAGGTCTTGCGGACACAAGGCTGGTTTGAAACAAATATCCATATTTGCGGGTGGGATCGAACGTTGGTACGAATGCAAGTACTACGTGTGAACATCTGCAGGCATGGGCACAACGACTGTAACCACGTTTGGAAACCACTTCACTCTACACGCTCTCGGTCTAATCACGGATGACTAATGTCACGGGACCTCATATTGGACTTTCTCATCCTTCAGATATGAGGGAATACGGCTTAGTATCTACATTACTATGGAGTGGAAAAGTACAGTGGAGATATGTGGGAAGTGAAAATATATTCCTAAACCGAAATGTACCCAAACTAAACCGAATGAATCATGTACAACCAAAGATATTCCGACCTAAACCCAAACCCAAACTCCAGTTCCAAATGACATTCCTTTAAGCGGCAGCGACGGCAGCAGCAGCGGCAGCGGCCACGTTCTGCATGCCAATGGTAGGCTGAACGCCCACACGCTCCTTGGCCAAGAGGTCAACCAAGAGAGGGCTGGGGACGGTGTTCCGGTTGGGGTGGAACGCCAGCTGGTGGTTCTTGTACTTGACGACGCTGTCCAGGTAGATGTCGAAGAGGTAAGAGGAGTCCAGGGGACCGCCCTTGGCCTCGGGGTGGAACTGGGTGCTGAAGATGGGACGAGTCTTGTGGATCATACCCTCGTTGCTAGAATCGTTCAGGTTGACAAAGTAGGGCTTCCAGTCGGAAGGCAGGGTGGAAGCATCCACGGCGTAACCGTGGTTCTGGCTGGTGATGTGGCAGCGGCCAGTAGTGGTGTCCAGAGCCGGGATGTTGTGGGCACGGTTACCATACTTGAGCTTGATGGTGCGAGCACCGTTGGCCAGAGCCAGGAGCTGGTGACCCAGACAGATACCGAAGATGGGCACCTGGGAAGTCTCCATCAGGCGACGGAGGTGGTAGACGGTGTCCTGGCAGTGAGTCGGGTCACCGGGGCCGTTGGAGATGAAGACACCATCGAAGTGGTGGGCGACCTTGTGAATGGGGTAGTCGAAGGGGAACACAGTGATGCTGGCTCCGCGGCTGACCAAGCTACGCAGGATGTTCTCCTTGACACCGCAGTCGAGCACAGCGACGTGGCACTGGGGGTCGGCGGCGCTGACGTGGAAAGGAGCCTTGGTGCTGACCTGGCGGACCAAGTGGATCTGCTCAGGGTCGACGAAGGCCTCATCCTGGTCAGCGTCGTACTCCTCACCGACGGTGATACGAGCGAGGGAAGAACCCTGCTCACGGAGGTAGGTGACAATGGCACGAGTGTCGACGCCGGAGATGGCGGGCACACCCTCACGGGCACACCATTCACCGAGACTCTCGACGGCGGTCCAGTGGCTGTACTGCTCAGCCACATCGGCCACGACGACACCAGCGGCCTGGAGGTTGGGAGACTCAAAGTACTTGAGCAGACCGTGCTGGTCCCTCTCGGCGGAGGGGACACCGTAGTTACCGATCAGAGGCTGGGTGAAGACCAGGATCTGACCACGGTAGGAGGGGTCGGTCAAGGACTCGGGGTATCCGACCAGAGAGGTGGTGAAGACGGCTTCACCGGAAATGTTGGAGCGGGCTCCAAAGGACTTTCCATGGAAGATGGGGCCATCTCGGATCGTGAAAGTGGCACGTTCAGTGGCGGGACGTCCCTGACGGACGGTAGCCATGAAGCGGGACTGGATAGAAGCATTCACGGAAGTGAAGGCAGGGGCCCTGGCGGGCATGGCCTTGAACACACGAGCGAACATTGTGATAAGATTTATTTGATGTGAAAGAAGAATACGGCGGGTTGTGTGAAGTGGATTCAGAAGTTTCCGGAAGCTTTCCAGAGGTGATCCGAGATGTAGTCCTACAGATATCATGTTAGTATTCTATCAATGCCTTTCAATTCGATAATGGAATAGCCATGACGAGTGACGATAGTGGCGGGGAGGGGAATGCGGAGTAGCCATGGGGAACCCATAGTACTGTGGTAGACAACGTACCTGAGAAGTGAAGACGGAAGGTGCCAAACGCATAAGCGCGACTGTGCTGTTACCAGTCACTGAGGATTGGTATACAAGATTGATTGGAGATGGGAGGGTGTCTAATTAGTTAGACATGGAAGTGCGTTGATGATTCTGGGGGGAGTAATCTGGGATACGGAGAAGAAAGGAAAGGGAGAGAAAGAGAGGGAGGGACCAAGAGATTAAAAAAGAAGGGAAAAAGTGTGCCGGCCCGGTCGGGTGGCACGTGCTTTCCTCACTCACCGACTTGGTGGTGCGTGTCCGGCCAATCGGAGGGCGGCCATTCGACAGTCCGCTATCGGGGAGGCCAACTTTGGCAGGATTTTATTCATTCCCTTGACTCACTCTTCCGCCGATTCTCGCGCCCTTCACTTGATGGATCCATTTTTTTCTTCAATAATGAACCCCAGTTCCTCTGAACAGTAAGGATTAGTGCAGCTCAACAACAGGAACAGCTGCCCAGCCATTCCATGGCTGCCCCGAACAGGGGGCGGGCTCTCCCTTCCCTTCCACTGAGCACTCGCCATGACTCACTATTGATGTAAGTCTCTCCACTTGGTGGGTTTCGTGGTTCTGATAACCCCAAGTATGGCAGATCTTGGTGACTAACTTTTACATAACTGATAGCTTCATTCTCTCTTTCCGGCATATTCTTGACTAATATAAATAGTCTATCCCCGGACAACAATTAAGAATGCTGGGGTTATTCCAGCTCATTGTATACAACCACGACTGCTGGATAGTAGAAGGTGATGGTATACAAAATGCAAGTTGGCGCCGAGTGTTACACCGCTAGTCAGAACAAGGAAGATGTTTATTACTCGACAACCAATTGAGTCGTCGCATTGCTCACACACATCCTAGACTAATGTGCAACTGTAACCAGAGGAGCCAACCAGCTGCAGACAGTCTGCTGAACTAACCACAGAGCTTTCCAATGCAGCACCGGCTCATTTTTGCAGCATACATGACCGTGATACCCGGCAGATTATGCGTTCGGAGACTTGATCAGACCAATACATAAAACTTCAATAGAAACATACATTGCACTATGTGTCATGCATCAAAACTATAAACATCAGACTAGCATATTAATCCGATATAACACCAATGCACCTCATCCTCATAATCCTCCTTGTCTCAGCCCTAACACTCACCCTTGCCCTCCCCAACCGTAACATCAACACCAACAATGATCAAATCCTTCTCGCCCCCTCTCCTACAGACTCTCAACCCCTAGACGACCCCCACTGCAACGGCACCGGCCTCATCGACCCCAATGATCCTAACCAAGACCACCCCTGCACGGGCGATGGCCTCATCCCTCCATCCCCCTCAGACCCTCCTCGCGAGGGCTTCCACTTCGAGAATCCCTCGACGAATTGCACTTACGTCTCGCAACCCCACATCTGGGACTCGTTCAAGATTCTGGAAAAAGATATGACGAAGCTCTTCACGCTTATCCACAAGAACGTCAGTTTCACCGTCGTAGGACACCACCCGATTGCGGGACATTATAACGATCTGCTGCACTTTTATGTGAATGCATTGCGAAGAGTGAGTGTATTGTTCATGGATCATGCCGACAAGTTTGAGATTCATCCGGTGGCGATCATTGGGGGTTGTGAGAGTCAATGGTCGGTGCAGGAGGTGAATTTCAAGGGGGTTATGAATTCTGGTATTATCAATTCCATTTATTGGTAATTGTATATTTGAGGGATGAAGTATACTGATGATGTGCAGGAGACCCATTTGATATCATCAACGTGTGGGTGACGAAGTGGTATCAAGATCAAATGGTGGAGATCCGAACGTATATTGATGCGCCGAAGATCATGGAGGCGTTGCATAAGAATGAAATCTGGTGGAATGGGACGTCGGAGAGGGAGAATATGCTGTATATGCCTGGGCCGGCGGGGATGCCGGATTTGAAGGAGTTGGAGGGATTTATGGGGTATCCTGATGGGAGGAGGTATGAAGATTGATCTATATCAGTTTACAGATGAGGTATATCGAGAATTAAATTCTTATAGTACGATAGCTAAGAGCAACCATTCGGTCTGATATATATCTCATACTCTACACAGTGCAACATTGAACCATATCAGAGAAATCAGACCACACAAGTATAGTAGTACTAAGCAACCAAGTACCTCAATCCCTCCCCAGATACTCATCCAACTCCCCCTCCGTCCACTCCCACAACCTCCTCGCCAACTCCCCATCCCTCCCAAACGCCGACTTCCCCAGCACGCCAACAGGATCATAATACTCCCCACTACTCACCTCTCTCGACACCGCTGCCCAAAGCTGATTCCGAACCCCAACCTCCAAACTCGACGCAAGCCTCAACACCAACGCCACCCTAAACAAGAACCGAATATACCCAGGCGCACCCGTAGCCCCATCGCCGAGCGTCGTGGCCACCACGCCCGGATCAATCGAAGCAGCAGTCAACCACGGATATACTTCTGCTAACATCCTCACCCAAAGCACAACAGCCAGCTTACTCTGCCCATACCTCGCAAACGGACCCATGCTCTCCCCATTCGTCTTGAAAGTCTCGAACTGCAGTCCCCCAGCCGGCGCATACCGCTGTCCATGCGACGCCACAGCCACAATCCTCACACGACCGCCTACACCAGCGTCATCCCGCTTCGCTGTCCTCTCCATAATGGGCAATAACAGCCTCGTGAGCAGCGCATGGCCCATGTAATTCGTTCCGAATTGCACTTCGTATCGTCCGTCGGGAGTCATTCCCGGTGGTGCGGCCATGACGCCGGCGTTGAGCATGAGGATGTCGAGGCGAGTGGCGGTGGAGAGGAATACCGATGCGGCTTGCTTGACGGAGGAGAAGGAGGAGAGATCGAGTTCGAGCAGGTGAATGCGAGCTGTGGGGACTTGGTGTTTGATTGAGTCCGCAGCGGACTGTGCTTCGGTGAGGTTACGCGCGGCGAGCCAGATTTGGGATGGGTTGTGCCGGGAGAATTCGAGCACGGAGGCTTTGCCCAGGCCGCTGTTGGCGCCGGTGATGAGGATGGTTTTGCCGGTTAAGTCGGGGATGTCTTTGGTGGGGTGGAAGGGCATGTTGTAGTAGTTGTGGCAGTGATGGTATTGGGGATTGAGAACGGTAAGATGATGATTGGGATTAAATTTGAAGATAAAGCCATGACATGGCTTCTCTTTATATATGGGAAGGATGTACTAAGGGTTTTGGATATAAGTGGATCGGAGTAGGAGCTATGACACTCCGCTCCGATGGACCGGACCATGCCTCAAATTCCTCCGTTTGCAAATGGATGGGGGACTGCTTGTTGGTAAGCACCGAAAAATCTCGTATTTCTACAGTTACCTGCTGCAGAAAATCACCAACTCCACATATTGCGGAATTCACTAGAGAACAAGTCCAGATCATCCAAAGTCAGCTCCCAAGAGTCCTCCATCATTGGCATCACCGCCGTATCCCACGACATCTTCATAGCCTCCATTTTCGCTGCCATGATCATGAAGAAATCAAGTTCTTGAGTACCTTCTGGATCCAGTCCAGCTGCTTCTTTGACCTGCGTGAACCGCTGTGCCGCCGTCTCCAGTACCCATGACACATCTATTGTCTCCCGCACCAGCTTGCGGTCCCAGACGGGGTACTCACAGACAGTGAGACGGTAGAGGTTGATGAAACTGCGTGCCATGTTGGCGCACATCAAGCATGAAAGTCCGACATATTCAACGGGTTGCAGGGCTAAAATGGTGTCGGTCCTGGACTTGATAGTCTGGAGACAAGCACAGAGACATTCGAATTGCTTGTTCGATTGCTGGGGAAAGATGCTTGGGTCTGACGAGAAGCCGATCTCGTAGATCATCATTTCTGCGCTGTATAGCTCCATTTGCAGGATCTCTGTGTGCCGTTAGCTGGGTATTCGACGGGAGTTAAGAGCTTACTGTTGTCAGTGAGTTCAGGAGGTATTTGTGATCGGAACCCACGAATCTGCTTTTGAAATGACTGCAGATATATTGGAGCCGATGGCTGCAGGAAGTGAGTGTCGCCAGGCCCCGTCACTGGTGCGTCCATCACCTTTCCTGTGATGAGACGTAGTTTGACAAGCTGCACCAGCAGGGTATCATAGGTTGATTCCTTTTGCTCTTCGAATGCACGAAGACAGTCGTCGAATGAGGGCGTCCACTGAAGTGGCTCACCGTTTCGGGACACATTCGACCTTGGAATGTTAGACAGCATCTATACTCAAGTGGAGTTTACCAACGTGAAGCTAACGAGAAAGCACCCCAGCAAAGCCCTGCGTTCCTGCATGTTAGGCAGCCGAGAGTAGTGGGACGGCCGGTTGTGCCCCTTCAAATCATAGCTAAGCAAAAGACTCGGGTCCTGCGCCGGTGGTTTGTCCAAGCCTAGGTCGTATACAATTGCGATAGCCAACTGCATCAAACTAGTAAAAAGCGGCTTGTCAAGGGCGTAGTAACGATCCCAGGTAGCGTATACCAGAACCGCCAACAGAAAGTCTATACTCCTTGTGCCTTCTACAAACGCCTCGCGGCCAAATATCTCTCTCATCTGCTTGGACATGGCTTTCTGCTGCGTTGTCCGCGTAGATGCGACAGTCATTATCGCAAGCCACAGCAGCGGACTCCCCTGACGCAGCTGATGGGCGGTTTGAGAGTCTGGGATATCAAGAAAAGGCAAGTGTCCAATAAAGTCGGCGCGGAACCTAGCCAAGTACACTTCGGCATCATCATCGTTAGGCTCGTGAGAAGCTGCTCGAGGCTGCTCGAAAGGAGCAGCCGGACTACATGTTGCGCCTGATAAACTCTGCGGTAGAGATACTGACAGGGATACGGCTTCGTCCGTATGAGGTGCTGGAACTGCATGCTCCTGGGCCGACGGGTTCGATCCGTTCAGCAGGCCCGTCTGGCCCTGGAGGATACTGTACAATCCATCCAGCTTCTCCTCAAGCTTCTGGACATCTTTTGCAGAGGCTTTGGCCACGACACGACGCTTACGCACGGGAGGCGATGGCTGGCAGGTCTTCTGGAGGCGTACGCATCTACCAGACTATCAGCATGGCCAGGACATCAATGAGAGCAGACTAACCGTTCACATGTCCCGGAGGCCTCACTGAGGGCACATCTCGTCTTTGCTCGGACACAGTTTGTACAAGCCCGTACTGTCGGCATTTTGACTCGAGTTACACGGTTACACAGGCATGGTACTCGCCAGACAAGATAAACTACTGCTGGCATGCTCTCATGGGGGCTGAACGGAGCGGAGCCTGCGAGACTCCGACTCCGATGTTTGTATTTGTGGATGTCGTACGTTGCACTGTGCTGTTGGTTGTTTTGAAATAAGATCTCTCCATGGCTATTCAACCTCTAAGCGCATTGATTAACTGAAAAAGGATAGAGGGGCACTCTATAACCGCTGTTGAGAACCTCGCTATACTTGATCGGTCCGATGCAGATCAGGAAGTAGAGGTAAAGATAGAGATAAGGTGTGGATAACTATTATGCTCCGCACAAGCTAAGCTGACTCACCAGCACATCACATGCTCCGCACTAGTTAACTATTATCAACATCAACTGACCGGAATCAACTCCCCGATCTTATTCCTCCTCTACACCTATCTACACCTCAGACCCTCCGGTCGTGGAGATGTTCTACCGAGGGAGACATGACCGAACCCTCTAGGAAGCGTTCCCGTGTTGCCTGCACACTATGCCAATCGCGCAAGCGCAAATGCTCCGGCGACCAGCCATGCACAACATGCGCCCAGTTCGGCTCCGACTGCCACTATGACCTCCAATCGCGCAGAAAGCGCGATGCCAGACTATTCCAGCTGCAGTCCGCCGCGCCGGCAGACTCTGCAGCGGCCCCTGATGCAGCGCATCCTCCGCGCCACGAGCCCAAGATCTCCCCAGAGGAGACAGCAGCCCGGCTCAGCTCGCTAGATGCCAACTCCGGCGCAGCATTCGCCAGGCGCCTCGGCCTCAAGGTGGATCCCACCAATGCGCCCAAGATGCATCTATTCGCATGGAACGTGGGCGTGCGCCATTTCCCACCTCCATCAATGCCACCACCATCCGCCCCCAAAGCAGTCCCCATCGTGGACACCATCTCGCAGGACGAGATGCGCTCCCTGGTAGCCATCTTCTTCGACAAAGTCGACCCATGCTACCCATTCATCGACCGCGACACCCTCCTCCGCCAAGTCAGTCGCCGCTGGCTCCCACCTACCGCCGACTCGGCCCTCCTCTACGGGCCCTACGACGCCGTCCTCGCCGGCGTCGCAGCCTTCGGCTACCTTTTCTCCCGGAGACAATCCAGCGCAACAGAGCTCCAACTCGCGGAGACAGCCCGGCTCATCCTCGACCAAAACATGCTATCAGACACGACCCCCACCCTCGACACCGTAACAGCATGGGTCCTCCGCGTCTCCTACCTCCGCCTAACCTCGACCCCGAACCTCGCCTGGACAGCCAGCTGCACCCTAATGCACCTCATCGAAGCAACAGGCCTGCACCTCGAGCAACCCTCCTCCGACGCCATTAACCAACTTCCCACCCCAGTCGACCCCGACCTCCGCCGCCGCCTCTTCGGCATGGCCCGCCATCTCAACGTCTGGATCTCGTTCGAGCTCGCCCGCTCCCGCGTCGTCCTCCACGGCGCAACATCCCTGCCTCCGACGCCGCGCGTCCCGGGCACCCCAGAAATCTTCACCCTCTTACCCATGTCCGAAAGCCTCGACCCAAACACAAACAAAACCACCGACCCTCCAGACCTCGAATCTGCCCTCCGCAACGTCCTCGACCAAACCCACGTCTTACCCCAGTTGATTCTCGTGCAATGTAACCTCATGCTCTGCATCTACCGGCGTTTGCGCGCCCTGAACTGTGTTATCTCCGGGGACCTGCTTGACCGCGTGCTGGCTCTCTCCGTGAAAGGTCTGCAGGCAGCGAGAGAGATGGTCGCGACGACCTGTCCGTGGCATCAGATCGCGAACGTGCCATTTCAGGTGGTGTGCACGCTCTTGGCGATAGATAATCGGGCGTCGTTGGTCATGTTGGGGGGTGCGATGCGCACGCTGCGCGAGGTGGCGGCCGCGTATGATACGGAGGTGATGCGCGAGGCGTATAGTACGGCGTATCTGCTGATTTTGTTGCATCAGCGCAGGAAGGAGGAGGATACGAAGGCGTTGAAGGATGTGCTCAGGGTCAATTCGGGGGCGGGGGCGGACCAGATTGAAATGGGGCTGGGGGGTACGCCTGCGACTGATGCTGGTGGTGGTGATTCTACGGAGCCGCATCATTCGTTGGCTGACTATCCGGGATTCTCGTGGTTGAGTGATCTGCTAATTGATATTCCTAGTTTGGGCAGCTTTGATATGGAGCGGTTTATGTACACTGATGTATAGCGGCGGCAGATTGGTGCCTAAACACATTGTCGAGGTTGGAATGTGTGGGAGGGATGATTACTGCGACTTCTTCTCCTTGTCGATCTTCTTCTGTCCGGAAGACCGCGCCACACTACCCAGCTTCCACAATACCCACAGCAAGCCTAGAACAATCGCTGCCATCGTGCCCAGCTCCACCGTCTTGCTGCTGAAGAACCCTCCCTCTTCTAACCGGAGCACCGGCACATCCAACTCTTCAACATGCCGGGCCTTTTCTCCACTAGGATGCACCTGGTAGAACATCGTCCGGGGGCCGAACATACCATCCCAACCTAGGTTCACCCGATCGAACGGGTTCGTGCCCATCTTCGTGCCCTCTTCCGCTGTGCAAGCCCAGAAGACTACCGGCCACGGCACCCCTGCGGAGCGGTACCCAGTCTCCGACGGACGCAGATACCGCAGATGCAGCGGCACCGTGACGTTCCACTCCTCGGGCACCTGGCCTTCAGGAGGCGTAGCCAGCTCAAGCAGCCAATTCGAACCCCAATGCGGGACAAACCAATCCGGGGCCTCCAGGTCCGTTGCTCCGCTTACTGCCCGCAACGCCACTAGATGATGCGAGTCCAGGAACAGTGGATCATCCGTGCTCAGCTGGTACTTGTCGCCGAAGATATACGACGGCAGCGTCAGATACGCGTGCAGCGCACAGGTTGTGTCCTCCGGCGCACTGGGATACTCCAGTGCAGCGGGGGACAGAGAAATGGTCATAGTCGGATGCGTGCCCGTCGGACGGGGGAAGGAGACATCGAAAGTCGCCTCGCGAGGGAGGACATGGTGTCTGGAAGGAAAGGAGAATAACGTGGGTTCTGAACCGTCAGCTATCATTCCCTCAACAACACACAAGAACAAAAGGAAGGGGATGCATGCATACTCAACTCCTTATCCACCCCGACAACACCCAACAACCCACCAACCTTAATCTCCTCCGCCTCGACCGCCTTCTCCGTCCCCAACAACCCAACTTCAACCCGATCACGACTCTCCCCCGGCGCACGAATCTCCTCCGTCCATCCCTCCGGAGTACTAGGCTGGCCCCAGTACCCAGAGACCACCAGCGACCGCGACACCGCATCATAGTCCACATCAATACTATCAGCAGTGCCCCAATCCGCAGCGCACGCAGAACCCTCCCCGCGACAGATATTCTCCACGATGTACTCCCCAAGATTATGTTCCGGCAGGGCAGAATGGAATTGATACGTAGACGTGGAAGCGAATCGCGTAGAGAGAACAGGAGGAGTGGTGAAGGAGTCCTATATATACCAGAATCAGCATCACACACACCCCACCAGTAGAACTGAAAATGAAAAAAAGCAACAACATACCGTATAATTTCTACACTCAATCCCTTTCGTCCCAAACATCCTCCTTAGAAGACGACATACCCCTTCCCCACCCCCCTCTTCATTCCTCTTCAGAGGACTAACCCCCACCCCCACCCCAGCAGAAACCCTACTCCCGAACGGCGCCACAACCACATAGGGATCTTCCCTCGCCCAGCGAATATGTACTTCATGCAAACCGCTTAGAATCCCTCGGACCTGAATATCATGAAACATTCACATATAATTAGCTAATCTATCTTGATCAAGATAGTAGAAAGAAAGAAAGGGCAATATACCCACCTCATCATCAACCACCTCAGCAACATCAACCGTAACACGAACTTCCTTCGCGGCATCCAGATCACTGATTCTTAGGGACGTCGGGGTGAGGTTTGCTTGGGTGGAGGTGAATGGCGAGGAGGGGGGTTGGAGGTAGGTTATTCTTGTTTTCATTTTTCAGTATTAGTATTATGGAATTGTGGTTGATTGGTGAATCAGCTGATTAAGTGGAAGAGTTGAGGAGAGGGAGGGAGGGCTAGTAGATTTAAGAATTGAGATGGATTTGATTTGCTTTGGTTGGATTGCGGAGATGGAGCGAGCTGGACGGAGCTGGGGTGAGGTGTGATGTTGTTGTTGTTGTTGACCGCTATCTTATCGATAAGGCTAGCTAGGTAATTCCTGTTTTGGATGGGAAGGGCATGTGATCAGTGTGATAAGATATACTACTGTAGTTTTGTTCTACTAGAGGAATTGATTATTGGAATCTCCGTTTATGTAGTTATCTGAATACTAGCATACATTAACAATTTATCGCACTCATACAAGTATATAAGCTTTTATTCCAAGCTACTACTGCATCATCATCATCACTCATCACATCACGGAACCAGCCGCACGCCCAACGCCATAATGCTAACAGACCAGCGAAATGGGAATAAAAATAAACAGAGGCAATAGGAGTATCAAAGAGGCAAAGAAGAATCACGGGAGAACGTCCTTCAGAATGTCCTTCTGCGACGCGCTCAGGCTAGCTGGGAACCGCACATTCACCCGAACCACCAGATCGCCGCGCTCGCTGGGCTTCTTCGAGATCGTCATGCCCAATCCGGGGAACCGCTCCTCATGGCCAGGCTGTGTCGGGCCGGGCTTGGACACTCGGATGGATTTGCCGTCAATTGTGCGCACGATGCGTTCCCAGCCGGTCAGCGCTTCTTTCAGACTGAGCTCGACTGTTGTAACGAGGTTGTCGCCTTGGCGTTTGAAGTTGGGATGTTCTTTCTGCTGATCGTTAGTATTGACTAAGATATAATGAGTTTAGGGTGGGATGCCTACCTCAGTCACAATCAGATGTACGTCCTGCCGACCACCCTCCTCTTGATCGCCTACTCCCCGGTACTTAATCTTCGAGCCAGTCCGCAGACCCGGCTTGATATTCGCTTCCAGCGTCACATCCTGCACGGTGCGCTTGCCGCTCGCATCAAATGTCTTGCTCTTGACAGACACCTTCTTGGTCGTACCGCGCATCAGCTCCTCCAGCGTCAGCGGCAGCTCCTTCTCCATGACCGTAGGCTCGGGCGTGGGCGCGCGCTGCGACGATTGCTTGAATCCGCTAGGCCCGCGACTATTCCGGAAGTTCCGACCGCCGCCGAGCCCACCTCCCAGCATCGAGAAGATATCGTCATCATCCATACCGCCGCCCATACCACCACCCATACCGCCCATGCTGCCTTTGGCAAAGTTCCGGAAGATATCGTCTGCATTGCTGAACCGGAACCCGCTGCCGCCGCCGCCGGGACCAGTCGAGAAGTGGAATGTCCGGGTACCGCCACCGCCGCCGCCAGGCATGCCGCCGAACGAGAAGCCGCCGGGCATGCCACCTTCGAAGGGGTTGGGGCCGTCGGCACCACCGCCGCCGCTGGACGGCGGGGGACCGCCACGAAGGAGATATTCGAGGCCGAATTGGTCATAAACTTTTCGTTTTTCAGGGTCGGAAAGAACCTCGTATGCCTGGGACACCTCTGTTGAGAATTAGCACCATTGGCCTAAAACGGGAGGCTGGGGCGGGGTAAATAGAGTCAGAACATACCTTTGAACTTTTCCGAGGCAGTCGGGTTGTCCTTGTTCTTGTCGGGGTGGTACTTCAATGCCGCCTTACGGTAAGCTTTCTTAATCTCGTCCTGCGAGGCATCGGGCCTGATCGAGAGGGCATCGTAGAGTTTCGTTTCTGCAACCATTGTGGAGTCGATTGGCGAGGGCCAGAAGATAGGTCAAAGGAACGGGAATCACGAAATCGACAGACGTGGTAGAAATGTGATGCACGGCTCTAATTGGCGAGTCCAGACACCATATAAGCACACCACGAGGGGGTCACACCACGGGGTGAGATGGGGGAGTCGAGGGGAGGGGAGCAGAGTCTCGAATGACGTAGAAGATTCAGCGATCCGCGATCCGATCAGAGTATATCGACGGGAGTTAATGTAGGTTATATAGGGGGTGGCTTCAAGACATAAGGCACAGTGAATGATGTATCTGAAGGATTAGCGGAGAAGCCAGGTGTGAGGACGAGGGCTGATGTATAGTGCAGCGCCGGCGGCTTTCAGGTGAGCCTGCGGTGACGTGTGACGTTGACCGCAGCGGTCGACCAATAGAAGGTTCGAGAAGGTTCGATGGCCGCGAGGGAGGGGTCAACCCGTGATGCCATACGAATTGTTCGGGTGATAGCAGTGGAGGTAAGACTAGAAGGGTCCAGCCGGTGGATATAGAAGTTTGACAGCCAGATGGAGATATTGAAATGGACTGATGGAAATGAGCTGAGATGGCTTCAATCTTCCATTTCGGGCAGTCAGCCGGCCACTTGCCAGATCGAGCTAGCATCATGTATACTTATGTAGCTTAGTCAGCTATATCTTTATGCAGTGTATAACATCTATATCACAACCAACCACCACACTATCAACATTGCACTTAACATCAGTGTCCCAACGGGACCTGTGCTAACTGATCACCATCTCCACTGAACGATCCCTGAACCTCAACATCCTCAACAACAACCCAATCCTTCACCACCGCCTCCCCACTCAGCACCCGTTCCTTCTGCTCATCCGTACAAGTCGAATCCATGGCCAACAAATAGCACGTTGGTTCAGGGCTCTCCGGCACCTCATTCTTAATGTGCCACGTCGATGACGGTCCCTCCGTCCCATAGTCCTGGTTCTCCACCAAGGAGACTCCTCCCGTCGCGATATCCCAATTAAACTGAGCCCGATTAAAGATCTCATACGCCGTCTCAGGCTGATAGAACGGGACCTCATGGCCCGCCTGAAAGACACGCGTGAATGAGAAGTTCCCATACTGCCTGACCAATCCCCCAACGTAGGATGATTTCGTCTGCACCTCTGCATACCCTGCAGCCCGGAACTTCTCTGCTTCAGCATACTCCACCAGCAGACTGACATCTTCCCCGCCGCGCCACGGACAGGCATAGTCCCGGTCCCCATACACCATAGCCACCTTAACACCCGAGTCAAGCAAGTACCCAATATCCCCAATCATCCCGCGGGGGTCATTGCGAGGGTAATCGCCCGTCGAGTCGAAGCTGTCCCCCACTGCCTCTGACGACATGGTATAGTTCACCGGGACCCCGAGCGCCTTTTGCACCCACGGGCGATTCAAAAACCCGACGAAGTAGGGCACGAGCGCTGCATCCGGCGTGAAATGCGCTATGTCGTAGTATCCTCTCCCAGAGGTATTCGTATACAGACTCTTGATCTCCCGTGAGCAATACTCCGACGCCTCTGCGCAGATACCATTCACCGTCTCATTATCCCCATACATGAGAGGATCCCCAAGCTCGCCCGCATCGCGACACTCGACAATCATATCCCGGCACCCACCCGGCTTGCTCCAGTTATCCATAGCCCTATCGTAAAGCGTGCGATTAATCCCCTCAATCCCATACGTATTATTATACGCCATCTCCGGGAACGACGGGACCTGAACGAGTAAATCCACACAGCCATTGATAATCCCCAACGTATCCAAATGAATCTTCTTCCCAATACTCACCTCCCCACTCTCAATCCGCTCATTCATCTCCTGAAACAGCGCCGTATACGCAGGTCCATACCGTCCTCCATACGACTCCGTCCATATACTCACCCTGTCATCACCCTCACCAGCAGCAGCAGCAGCAGCAGCATACTCAACAAACTCCCCCAACCAAACCTGCAACGCAACCCACAACGCCCTCCCCCCATTCACCGTCCCATTCACCGTCCCACTCACATCCTGACTCGGCAGTGTCCCTACCAAAAACGTCTCATTCTGCCTCACCCCACCCTCTCCCACATCAACATCCACATCAATCTCCCCACTCACCAAATCCACCGTCCCATTCCTCAATACATCATAACTAAACCCCGTCTGGACTGGCTGCTCCACATACAACATATCAACATACTCATTCCACGACCAGGGATTATCGCTCGTGGAATTCGAGTCCGGATTCACCACGCACGGCCCATTCTCCTGGAACAACCCGATCATGGAGGATCCGCCGGGTCCGCCGTTCATCCAGATAGTGAGTGGCGACGAGCCATTATGGTGATGGTGGCGGGCGGGAAAGTACCAAAAGAAGGTATTGATAGGGTATGCTTGGGTGATGCTGATACCTGGGATGGAGAGGTTGGTTAGGGTGTGCGGGGGTAGGTGGATGTAGCCGGAGTAGCTGGTGGTATCGGTGTTGGTGCAGATGCCGAGGGGCTGGTACAGTAGTAAGTATTAGTATTATTAGTAGGATGTGATGGTAGGATGGGAATTGAAGTTGGGGTAGGGTGTAACTAGTAGCCCAACCTGTTTATAGGAGATTTTTGCCCCCGGAAAGATTTCGGACTCGATGATGGTGAGGCCCTCTGGTGTGGGAGGGAAATATGATTGTCCTGCGACTAGGGTGGTGATGGTGGAGATGATGATGATGATGCCGAGGGAGGGCAACATGGTGATCGTCTAGATATCTATCTCAATCTGTGCAGAACTTTCATGGAGAGTTCATCAATTGCACAGGGAAAAAACAAAAGAGAGGAAAATAATTAAAGGGTCAGGGATTTGAGCGAAAGAAGTAGTATAAATACCAGTAGTTAACTGTGCAACCTACTAGTGAAGTAGGTAGTCTACTGCTAGGGGTCTGATAACGCCATCGCCGATAAGCCGGCGGATCGCCGGTTGTCACTGTCTCACTAAGTTGATCGAATGGCCGTGCACTTGCTCCACTCTAATCTCCCGTAGGTATGTATGGGGTAAATGGCAGGCAAGTGCCGAGGATATCTACAAAGTATGTTTCACTTTATGATATACTTCAGCAGTAAATCAGCCTTGGTCCAAGGGGATTGATCGACATTACTGTATTGGTTCAGAGCGCGCCATGATGTAGGTGGCTCGATGGTGATCGGTCATATACAGATCAGGTTTCGCAGTTCCGATCAAGGTAATGCAGTCTACTCAATGCTATTGCATTACAATAGAAAAGTCTGGAGAAGAGAACATAAGGATATATTGTCAAAATCAAATCGCTTCCAAGCATCTTACCACGTCCCAGTATCCATCCCGAGACGCCCAGGTATCCATGCCCAATTTGAAACCAAACACCACGCACGCTAAGACTACCATTACAGTATGACATGAAGCATAACAACAAGAGCTAGTAACGCGATACAAACAGCCGGAACACAGTGGGAATCAACATCAACATGCAATATGCAACGGGATGAATCCCCATAACAATATGCCAGAAGGAATATATACAAGGAATGGCGGTATGTGCTTAGCACTCACGCGGTCTGGGGTTGCACCGTAGACTCCACTTTGACGTGGTCCTCAGAAGTGATAGTCTTTGTGGGTGCCAGGTCTGTGTCAGACTTCCCCCATGGGGACACATCAGACTCGTGAACGTATGTAGGAGTGCTTGCATCGGATGATGCCTCGTGGGTTTTCTCGGTCTCAGTCTCCTTGGCCTCATTAGCCTCGGCCTCGGACGCCACGTCCGAATCGTGCAGACTGGATACCGAGTGGAACTCTTCACGGTCTGGTGACGGCTTGTTAGATGACACGGGAGCACCGGTAGAGGACAGGTCACTCTCCGAATCGCTCTTGTGGTACAGAGGCATCTCTGTGAAGCCGTACGTGGCGTGTCCCGGACTAGACGCCACGGAACGCCGGCGGCTGTGTGCGTAGGGGTTTACCGTAGGCGAGCTAGGAGTCGAAGTCGAGACAGGAGCGGGCGTCCGCTGGGGGTTTCGGGGTGGGAGGGCCGGGGGCATCCGCTTGGAGATCGTCACAAGGCGTGCCCGTGTGAATGTGGGCGAGTGACGCTTGAACTCCACAGGAGCGATGGAATCTTCGACTGGGACAGGCGAATGGGCAGCACTCTCGCGCTTCGATACAGTGGCGCTGCTGACTTCATGAATTTCCACATCGTCATCCAGATCCACGTCCTCGACATCATCCCGGCCGTGATATTCGTCGTGTTCTGGGATGACAGTCTCCCAGCGTCCCTCCTCGTTGTCCCAAGGACTGGTCTCAGCCCGGTCGGACACGTCACGGTAGCTCCGGGAGGAGGCACGGCTGATAGAAGTCGGAGCAGTCGTAGGACCATCATCAGTTTGGGTCCCTCGGTCCATACTGGCGTAGCTCTGTACACTTGCTCGCCAGCTATTGCGTGGTGAGCTGTCGACGCTCCGTCGAAAAGTTGCAAATACCGGGCTGTTCGGGCCGGGTTTGAACTCGAACGCTTCCTGCGACGGTCTGGATTTCGTCCCAGCTTCGCGAATGAAAAGACCCTCCGCCTCTAGCGCCTTGACACCGAAGGGATCGGGGTCCTCGGGGTCGGGAATGCCAAACGAGCCCGGTCCAGGCACAATCTCAACATCCCCAGGGGTTTCGCCGGGTGGCAGCAAGTTCTCATCCACAGTCGGGTTGCCCTCGGCCGCTTTGACGGTGTTCAGCAGCGTTTGAATCGATGCAGGAGGCCGTTTGGCCTTGCCCGCGAGGATGTCAGTAACCGATATGCGCTCGCCGTAAAAGCGCTCGTTCTCATCGGTACGCTCGATAATGATGGTACCATCCACAGCAACGCCCGCATACAAACCGCGACTCTTCATGTAGGTCCAGATGGGGGCCTGCCGCTTGTGCACTTCCGAATCAAGTACGCCGCCCATCCCAACCGGACCGGCTGCCGCGCTGACTTCTCCACCCAAAGTGCATCGCACTTTCTTGAAAGCCTCCAAGGCCTCGTAGGTATTGATGACCACCACACAGTCATAGATATCCACGCCCGCCAGGAAACCGATACCAGCCGTATGAAGCATGATACCGGAAGGCGGACTCCATTCATTGGTATCTGGGGTCCGCGCCAGGAGCACCCCACTACCGCCCGAGCCACTGACCCATAGGCCTGTGCGCATAGTAGTGAAGATAGCGAGACCCTTGGCGCGCTGGATAACCCTAGCGGGGATCTTCTTCAAGACGCGCTGCTTGCCCTTGGGGCGATCGATCTTGCCGGATTCTTTGCTGACCGAGCTGTCGGTGCTTTGACGTTCGGCATCTTCGTTGGAATAGAAACCATCTTTGCAGAAACTTCGGAGGATTCGCGCAGCTTTGTCGCTTTCTTTATCAAGGGTCATGGGCCAAAAGGCCTCTGCGCCGACCTTGTAGGATAGCCGGTTGACGGGATCGCCCAGCTTGTCGAGGGTATGCCATGCCTTATCGAATCCTTTCTTAGATGTGCCTTTCGTCTTCTCCCACAGAGTGGAAGGCATGGTGGCGACTCAGAATCCCGCGGGGTCTCCAAGTCTACCAAATAGAGTGACACAGGATGGAGTCCTGAGGACCGCGGAGTGGGTAAAGAGGCAGTCTATAATTGCGGGTGCAATGGCAGCAGTAGACGAAGACGGCCAAAGTATTTCACATAAAGTTCCAATGCAGCCGAGAATGTATGAGAGGCAGCAAACGGGCGCAACAGAAGTTGGGGTGACAACCGAGGAATGCGGGTCCGGAGAGTGGTAAGAATGTAAGCCAACTATATAGTATCCGGAACGTCAGTGATCTGCGATGAAAGGAAATTGCATGTATTGAGGCAGGAGACGTAGGAGAGGGCCATATTATTAAAAGGCAGGAAGACCTCGAGCTTTTCGCCGTGCTAGCCGTGCGTTCCAGACCTCGCCTTGAGTGGGTGGCGAGCAGCTGGAGAACCGGTGACATACGAGGAAAGGAAGGAGGGGAACCATGGGACGGGCAAATGGGATTCGGGGGTCGGCTTACCTCCGCCTGAGCCTCGCCAGGGCCACGAAAAGTAAAGAAAAGAAAATCAAAAAGTGACAATATATCCGAGAGTAAGGTGGGAAAAGCGACCAGATGAAACAACAGCTAATTTCTGTGTCCACCACAAGTAGGAGCAGGGACAGTTTATGTAGGAGATGAGAGGTAAACCCCAGAGTGGAGGAGGGGATCGACCCGTAGGACCCGTCGGTCAGATGTGCTAGAGATGTAGGCTGGATGTATGTATGACCGAGAGCTAATGCAGTTGAGGAGGAAGAAAAAGCAAGCAAGCAAGCAAGCATGAAGCAGAAAGGGAAAAGATGGATCCTACTTTTTACAGAAGCAAGAGGGGGAGACAAGACTAAATGGAAGAAGTGTGCAGAGCCGTGGATGCGAACCAGGCACAAATACTCACACGGCTGGGTCGGAAGGGCATGGTTGGACTGGAAGTAAGAGTGGCTGGCCGGAGATGGAACGGCCGGATGAATAAAAAAGGTGTACAAGAAAAGTCAAGTCAGTCAGCAAAATGATGACAAGGAAGTGGAGGGGAGTACAAGAAAAGGATATTAATTAGGCAGTCATTCATCTGGTTCCGGATGCATGGCATCATGGCAGCATCAGCGTCATCGCTTCGCCGCGCCCGATAAGCCGATCGGATTAGATTTCTACCCTAACTTTTTCTAACATTTATAATTTGCCCGTCGGCTGTTCGGATGTAGAAGTAGATACTTTGCTCTACATTCTTCTATCCTAATTGATAATCATTCATTGTCTTTCAAATGCTGTTCTCGCACTGCTTCTCTCCCGTGGAAGAAATGAAAGATTCCTGGAAGAATCCTCAACCCTCCAACCCCCAAATGACAGCGTCATCGTCTACGTACCCGATGGCGATGGCGATGGGGCCAAGAGTCCCTGAACGAAGATCCCCAGCTAATCTATGTCTAGTCTAGTTTAGTTTTCTTCTTTGCTGCCAAAGTAAACCCACCCTCACAATTTCCTTGTTCAAAAAATTTTAATTTTTTAAATTTCAAAAATCAAAATAAAATAATAAAATTCATTATCCGATTAACTTCCACTAGATCCGCATGAATCTTTCCCCTCTTCATCCCTGCGTACCCTCACAAGGGATGTATCAACTTCCCACCCGAAGAATATGACAGGTCCAATCGCTTCTTCTACCGTGATTTTATTTTGCTTACGTGCAGTGGTGCTGCTTTATTTTTTTCTGTCCTTCTTCCTTCAGCCCCAATACCAGCCAGCCAGCCAGTTCAGTCCACACCCTAAACTAGTATCTACAGTAGCTAGCTAGCTAGCTAGCTCTGTCTGGCCCCCATCCATGGATGGGTAAATTGTATCCCTTCGCATTGATTTGGTCCATCCCCTCGCTTCATTTCCTTCTCGTCGCCCAGGCAAAGAAAATTCTCTGCATTAGTTTCATGTTGTCTTTTTCTCCACTATCCCCTCCAACCCTAGCTGCAGAACTAAGTACAGTAACGAAGTAGGTAGTAAGTAAACAAGTCACCAGGTTAATATGGGAAGTAAATAACGGATACTGTAGCTGGGTAACAACTCACTCCGAAAGTAGAAAAATAAATAATATCCTGTCCCTGACAAGTCCAATTTCCTCCCTTTTTTTTTCTCCACCCCCAATCGAGATCCAATAGTCTAGTCTAGTCTAGTCTACTTACTCGGGTTAGTTCCACTTCTCGCCAACGACAGGGTTGAAGATGCGTTGCTTGGGATACTATACCTACTTACCTTCCTTCCTACCTACCCTCCGGTACCTACAGCAGGGCATGATAATACTCAATTGACGCAAGTGGCTCACCTCAATCGCACCGTTCCAAGGGCGAAGCACAGATAAAAAAAGCAAAGCAAAGAAGAAGAAAAGAAAAAAGGTACCTTGTTACAAAAGGTACCACAGACCTCCCTCCCTACCTACCTACTTAAATCCTAATCTACTACCCCATCCAGTTAGCCCAACCTGACCAGTCCAACCCAAACCCATGTTACCCACCCCATCAAACCCCCTTCAAACAGAGTTTCATCATCCCGGGGCCGGGGGGCCATCGAAGGAACGAACGGGAGGAACGGGAGCAAGAACTCACGAACTCACGAACGAACCTCTCTCATCTCAATTTTCCCCCTGGACACCATGTGCGCATTTAGAACGAGAAAAAAAAAATTTCACTTCCCGTGTTTCTTTACTGTTGGATATATCATATGCCATCGGTGGGATGGGGATGGTAGGGGCCCACGAGGATAGTAGGGAAGTGGATTGATGCGGTTATTGCGGTTGAGAGGGATACCGAGGATGGGAGTGGGTTAATCAGAGAGTGGTATGTATTTATCCCTACTTCTATGCTAAACTAAGCTTATGGTTTGTTGATGGGTAGGATCATGGTAGGTGTGTATATCCCCCTCTATGTATACTTGACTAAGATAGTATAGTATAGTTAGTAGAATTTAGTAAATAGAACAGAACATTCCACAATCCCTGACCCTGGCCCTGGCAATGCGAAACACTCCAGTCTACTCAGTAGTCCAGCTGAACCACAGATGGATCCCTGTCTACTCTACTGTACTCTGTAGAACAGGCTATTCTTAGACGAGACGAGACGAGACGAGGCAACTTCGGCCGAAACATCACCCTCACCCTCACCCTCACCCTAACTAATCATCCGGTCGGTCAGCCAGTCAATTCGACGATCGTAACACTTCATTAAACTAACTAACTAACTAACTAACTAACCAACTAGCGTACTATGTACACCATCCCCAACAAACCATTTACAATGACAGATAGTAGATAGCCGGGTCCTGTCATACCACCCTAGTGGATCAATAGCCGAAAGGCAGCGAGTCATGTCCATACCTACTGTAGCTACTCTGTAGACCGCTAAGCTAAGGATCAGAAAGTTAGATAAACAAATGGATGGATACATACGTGCTTCCGTAGATGAATTGAGTTTTTGAGTTTGGGTTCTGTTCGAGTTAGTGTTCGTGTTCGTTGTGTTCGCAACTATCAACCGTGCCTGATATGATGTATCCAACTTTACTGTAGGTACAAAGTGGACAGAGGGGGCGGGTGGGATAGATCGATCGGAGGATCATGTAACAGTAAGTACATAGTTGAAATGCGAACAGGAGTGTCGTTCATCACTCTGGCAGTCTGTGTGTCTGTGTGCCTGCTTGTCTGGCCTCGTGGAATGTATGCAGTTGGGTGTTGAAGGTTAACTCTACTACATCAATACTATATCTAGAGTTCATGTTGACGAGTATTACTACTATGTAGTCTAGAATGTAATCAAATATATTCAACCTGAGAATTTGTATATCTCAATCCCACTCACTAGTACTAGTTCCTATTAGCAATACATTCCACCCCATTCCTATCCCTTCTACCCACCATCTACTATCCACGGTAGATAGTAGATAGTATCTTTATACAAATGATATACATCCAACAAAACATCTCCATCCAGCCTAGCCCAACCCTGATATCAAACTAGTACCCATCCTAGTGCATGCAATTACCATCACACCTCCTAAGCACTCCGTACAGACCAAGCTAGTAAACATCTATCTTACCCTCATCTCGATCCGATTCGATGAACCGGCTGGTTCCCGGTGCCTGGGTCCCACGCTGGACTACTGGACTACTGGCTGCCATCTAGTCTATCTAGCGGAACGGGATCCCCGGACGGATTATAATCGACTAGCTGGTATTAGTGCATGTGCAGTGGGTATATGTCAGCGTGACAGGGGGAATAACTAGTTATTAGACATGTGTCATATTGAGATTTTGCTTGTCAGGTCACTACGTAGTAGTTGCCGATGAACTTCCGAGTTCAGCTAGCTACGGAAGTAGACAGCTGGATAGTTCGTGTGAACTACTCTCCTACTCTATCAGGCAATTGCTCCTGTCCCGATGAGTGATTCGTGCGGTCGACCCACTGTAGCAGGTATAGCCAGCCACAGATAGAGTTAAGCATAAGTAAATAGTATATCCACAGGAGCTAGACAACACGGCAGGGATATGATCCGCGGGAGATAAAGTAGAATGAGAAATAAGGTCCAGCCGGTTCAGCTGACACTGGACACGGGTCTAGTCGTAAACATACACACACACACAAAGGTATACCTATTGTTGTATCCAATCATATGTCCTAATCCACCTCTACAGAGCACCCATCTCCTTCAGCTTGCCGATCAAGCCGTCAACATCCTCGACCTTGCCACCGCCCTGGCGAGCGGGGGGTTCTGGAACGGTTAGTTAGTATATGCAACAGCGCCGGGGTGCACATGACAGGGCAGGGACTAAACTCACCAGTAACCTTCAGAGTCTTCAAACGCTTCTTATCCTCAACACCGAAATCCGCCAATGTCTTCTTCTCCAAAGGCTTCTTCTTAGCCTTCATAATGTTCGGCAGCGTAGCATAGCGGGGCTCATTCAACCGCAAATCCGTAGTGATAACCATGGGCAACTTAGCCCGCAGCGTCTCAACACCACCATCCACCTCATGCGTCACCTCCACCGTACCATCCGCATCCTTGATATCGACCTTGCTGGCCTGCGTCGCCTGCGGCCACCCCAACAGACCCGCCAGCATCTGACCGGTCTGGCCCTGGTCGCCATCGATCGCCTGCTTACCCAGCAGCACCAGGTTAATATTCTCAGACTTGACCACACCCTGCAGCATCTTGGCGATCGTCAAGGGCTCGGGACCACCATCGGGGCTGTCGCCGACATCGACGTGGAATGCGCGGTCGGCACCCATGGCCATAGCGGTGCGGAGGGTATCGGCGCACTTGGCTCCGCCAGCGGAGAGGGCGAGGATGTTTTCGACCTTCATGGGGCTCTGGTTCTTGGTGCCGCGTTCGCGCAGGCGGATGGCTTCTTCAACGGACAGTTCATCGAACGGGTTCAGGGAGTGCTTGACACCGGCGGTTTCGACGCCGGTGTTGGCCTTGTTGACGCGGGGTTTGACCTAACATTATCAGTGATGTTCAGCATGCTATATCGTGCCGTAGTGTCGTGGTAGTATGGTGAGTGTAGGTGTTGGTGTTGCCGGAGCACAATTGCAGACTGCGCGTGCGGGCAACTTTCGCTCGGAGATGTGACTCTTCACCGAGAACGGAGCAGGAGAAGCACGAGGCGACAAAAACCAAAACTCACCGCATAGTCAATAACCCGCTTGACGGGGACAAGAATTCGCAAGCCGCTCATTATGACAATAATATGTGGTAAAGGGACTTCGGAGGAAGTAAAGGGGCAATGGAGGGGAGGGACAGCAGCGTGAGGGGCGTCGACTCTTAAAGCGAGCAAGAAGCCGTTTTGAGGGAAGAGTAGAGAGACACCGATCCGTCGGAGCAGCTGCTGCTCCATCCGCGGCAGAAAACAGGTGACCTGGGCGGAGAGTCCCCCGAGGCGGGCCGAGATTCTAACCACGCTTGTTGCTCTTCCGCCGCCAGCCGAGGTTAGCCTTGTCTATTATGGGACTTTGTACAACAAGTTGACAAGTTTAGCGGGGTAAAATGTATTCAAATGACCTCATAGGGTAGGTGTTGATTCTATTGGAATATGTGGGTATATTGTGCTTGTTTTACTCTATCCGCATGGTGTCGGATCTGGCAGACATGCCATCGCTCTCTCTATAGGTGTTGATGGGATAACCGCTTCACATGTGACAGTACCTCTTGAGGCGGATCACCAAGTTTCCTGCTTATACCGTCCCGTCTTCTCCATGCCAAGCAGATACTGCTCGGCCCCTTGTTCGTTGAATCGATCGGTTTCCACCTCTGCGCCGTGCTGGAATGCTTCCGTCAGCGCCTCCCTTACTGCCTTGGGCATCTGTCCAGAGGAGCCGCAGATATACACCGATCCTGCCATGTCATGCAGCAGCTTGAATAGCAGTGCATAGTTCTGGCGGATTACATCTTGCACGTAGACTTTTTGTTTTTGGTCCCGGGAGAATGCCGTGAGCACATTCAACTTGGTCAACTGACCGAGCTGCTGCCATTCGTCTTCGAAGAAGAAGTCTGCCTCTCGATTGCGACCGCCGTAGAGGAGAAGCGTGGGTCCGATGCTAAGCTCAACCCCGGGGTTTTCCTCCTGGTATGCCTTGATAATCGCTGCTTTTTCCCACAGCATAGATCGCAGTGGGGCCAGACCGGTGCCGGGACCGACTAGGACGGTTGGGCCAACGAGCTGGTTGACGGAGGAATTGAGTCCACCGCGTTGCAGCTGCACCTTGAGAGTGCTCCCAGGTCGAAGCGCAGATATATAACGTGTACATACACCCTGTCTGATCTTTTTGATGACGGTCTGGTACTTCACAATGGCAATCATCAGTTCAAACTTGGTGCCGCCTTCAGGACTCCTCTTCAGCTCGCCGCCACTAGCGATGCTGAATTGTCTCCCCTTGAGAACAGGAAATACCGAGAGAGCATGCTGCCATGGAACTTTGACCGAGTCAAACTCGTGCAAGACTTCCAGGATACTCCGTCTCGGACGAGTAGTGTAATCCCACAGCTCGTCAAGATACTCGGGACTAGTATAGGTGAACTCTAGTAGACGCTCCTTGTGCATCTCGTCGCTCGTGTAGTGCGCAATCTCCGCAAAGAAGGACCGGCGCGGGATAGCCTGAATATCGAGGTAGTCTGTAAGCAGCGCCCTTAGCGTCAATTGGGGGTAGGAGTCGAGACCCCGAATAGGCGGCAAAGGGAGATCATCAGCAGGAATATGGCTATTAGGAACCAGGCTGATGAGCTGATCAGCTTGTTCTTCCCAACCCATCATCTGGATTAGAGCATTCACGTCGGTGGAGAAGTTCTTGGGGGTAATGCATAGCATATCCCCAGGGACGTAGGACGTATGTTCAGGCACAGTAAGGGATACATGGCGCACATCCTGCCAATGCTTCTGCGGAGTCAATCGCTTATTCTCCCTAAGCGTCGCCGTCAAAGTATCAGGCAGAGGTCGCAGATCATAATCCAATCGAGTCAACTTCGGGTTATCATCGGGGGCGGGTAGATTCTCATGTGTGCCGGGAACTGCATGTCCTTCCTGTGCTGTCGAAGCACCTCCCTCCTGGAGCTTCAGAATCCATTTCGGCGGCAATTGGGCATCATCCGGTATCGGCTCCAGGCCATCAGGCAGGGGATAGGTCTCGAGCAAATGTGTACGAAGACCAGTCAACCACGGAATGAACGTCCCTTCGAGCCTATACAACACAGTTAGAAGACACCCACCGAACAGAGAGGAATAGCTAAACCCACCCCTCCGGATGCTGCTGATCCGCCTCCCCAGCATCATATATTTCATTCGCACCGAGCTGTAACAGCCTCTTGTGTAGTTTGCGTGCCGCCCAATTGAACCTATCAAGCCAGCCAGTCAGCCATCACCATGTCCTCATGTATAAGATAGAATATAACCCACTTCGGATAAGAACTATCCCCCAATCCAAACGACGCAAACCGAACCCCATCCAAAAAGTCCCCCGGAAGCCTCTTCAGCAACAACGACCGCCAAAATGACCTTGCATTGGCCGGGAAGTCTCCCTGTCCTGTTGTCGCGACAACGAATATAACGAGCGTATGCGATTTCAATACCTCCTACACACAGCATAGTCTCGTCAGCATGGGTCATAATATCAACATAGCACACAATTGAAAGGGTAAAACTCACCGGCCTATACACATTCATCTCCCCCACATGGGTCCGGAAATGCAATCTCTCCGCCAACGCCCCCAGCTCCTCGGCGACTTCCTGCGAATTGCCCGTTTCAGAGCCATACAGGACGAGAGCTGAGCGCCGCGGTGGGAGTGATTGGCTGCCGTTCATTGTACCTAGGTACTGCGCCCTGTATCTCCCTGATATCGTGGTGTGGTGATGGGGGGTTGGCTATCTGTCACTTGTGGCTTATCGCGGGTCTTCTTTTTTTTCCTTCCCCTCGTTTTGGCTTGAGGGGTTCTATCCGATCGTCCAGTTGGCGCGAGATAGCGGGATGACGTCATCCCGAGGATCGGAGAGGGTTGGCAGCATATATGGGAGGTAGATAGATGGGATATTTATGCATTGCTTGGTGTTGGGGATGGGATATGGTGTATGGATATAGTTATGAGGAGAGAAGTATTGGTCACTGTGATGCTGTACCGGTACAAATCGAAGAGACATTCGGAATGTGAAATACTCCGGCAATGGAATGAATGAATATACCCAATCAACCATAGGAATAAACCAAAGTAACCGCTAGATTGATAAGATCAACCGACAAAGAATAATAGTTTTGAACAAAGGGTATCTCAAGAATCCAGCTCGATCTAATAAGTATCCTCCTCGCCGCCACCACCACCATCTCCAAACCCATCATCCCCATACTCATCATCACCACCATCAAAGTACTGCTCAGCGTTATAATCCCCGCCCATCTCATCATCGTCATCCTCAAAGTCATCATCTTCAATCTCCTCCTCGCCTTCCTGCTCCTCCTCCGGATCCAGAATATCCCCATCCCCATCATCATCATCCTCAGCCCCCTCACCCTCCTCACCACCAGCCTTCGCTCGCTTCGCCGCATCCTCATCCTCCTCTTCATCATCGTCCTCAAATCCCCGCTTCGCCCCAGCCCGCGCCACCTGCGGCACATACCCATCCATCGCGGCATCGGGCTTGAACGTCGGCTGAATCGTCTGCCACAATTCGCGGGGGAAGAACTTCATAACTACCGCCAAAGTCCCATTAGCACCATGTCCCTCTCCCAACTTCCTCACATAACATCAGAAACAGAATGATTAAACTCACCATACTGCCTCCCCTGTAACCTCGGCAACGCCCTCTTCTTCTTCTGATACTTGCCCGAATAACTCGGCATGCCATGGAAGGGATCGAAGTTCGCCCGCGCCGCACTATCCTTCTTCATCGTCGACCCCGCCCCCTCCAGAATCGAGTAATAGGGGCCATCGTGGAACCGTTCCCGGAGAGTGCGATAGAAGTCCACCTGCAATTGTTCCTGCGAGAAGAGCGGTCTGGCGCGAGGGACCGTGTATTTCTGTTTGTACAATGACATTATTAGAGCCTCTCCCTCATTCCTTGATTGACGAAAAGCAACAGCAAGCCAGACTGCTATGACAATAACAACAGCAGCAGCAGCAGCAGCAGCAGGGTGAATGTGAACGACATCGGTAAACGCAACAAATCACCCGTGTGTGACAAAGCAACGAAACAAAGAAGCAAATATATCATATCACATCAACCCAAAACATACAGGGAACAAAGGCGTCGGCGCCGTATCATTTTCTCCGCTGGGATCTGCCTCCCAGGTGAATTCGGCTCCGGGGAGCTTTCTGCCTTTCTTTGCGCCGAATCGGGACATGTCGGGCAATAAGATTATTCACTGGTAATATGCCCCTTTTCCTCAATCGGTTGGAGATGGCTCCGTTGGGGGCCCAGGTTGTTCAACGTCCAGGGAGGAAAAGGCCGAAGCGCTGGCGGGCGTTTTACTGCGCCATGATCCAATGGCTGAGAAAAAAGTTCCGGCCGAGCTTGGATGTGGCTCACCGCCTGCGGAGATCTGCGCGAATTGGGTAATTAGGGTACCGGGGCGGGAACCCTGGGGTGGCTGGATGGGCCAATCAGAGTGTAGTATCTATAAGGTGTACTGTAGTAGTTAGGACTGTGTAGGAAATATTATTGAGGTAGGATTCATTGCTATTGCTGAATGGAAAATTAGGAAATAGTACAGGTATCTAATGGCATAATCGTAAATCGTCCAGTGATATGGGCATCTCCGCAGCACCAGCCTTACAGGCCAACGGTTGCAACCTGGTTCGCAGTCTGGGATACAGGCCCCCACGGCCCCTCGTTCACCCGTTGCCGGAGAGTACGCATGATGTCCTCGAACCCTTCCATTTGTCCCCCATTTTCTTTGAGACAATCATACAGCGCCACCAAGACCTCGTGCTTCGCAGTTGCCACTTTCCATACCGCATGCTGGGAATCACCTGCTCCGCCGCCGACAAATTCGGCATATGACCGAGGAGGCTTGAACAGATATGGCAGGAGGACAGTCAGGGCCGGTGGCGTCAGAGCTGCCCAAGCACCCGATGACGGCAAAACTCCCTGTGTAGCCGGAGACAAACTCTCCAAATCTTGTTCGGTGGGAAGCTGGTATCGGGAAGTCCCAGGAACAGACGAGGTGACTTCACCCGTTAAGATCTGCCAATTAGCAGTGATGAGGGATCTCATGAGGGATATTGACGCCAATGAAATATCCTTCATTGCAAGAATATCGGCCGTCGCAACTACATCCGTCCAAAAGTTGGTATGCTGATTAGTGTACATGAAGTACAGCGCGCGTGCGGCCGCGGCCTCTTTGTGCCAATCTGTCGGCATCTGGCCAGATGCATTCAACTCCATCGAGTCCGTAAGGTCCTGCTTCACTGGGCCGTGGAGGATCTTGGCCAGCACGTCCAGAGCCTCCTTGTTTGGAGGACTGGTGGGCAAGGCCAGAACAGGGTTCAGTCCTTGCTTGCTGGCTTCCACGAGCAAAACGCGGGGCAGACAGGAAAGTACGTTCAATTGCCCGCTAGGGACTGGCCCATGCGCCCACTGGGAGGTCGAAACCGCCACTGAGGCAGAAATGCGAGACAGTATCCGGTCCAGTAGATACTGCGGGTTTTGCAGGAAGTGATTGGGGTACAGCTCGGCATACTGCGCAACGTAAGTCATGATAGGACCGCACAGGTAAGCCAGGTCTACCGCGTCGAGCTTTGACTCATCCAAGTAATACTCCAACAACGTAGAATGAATGTTATGCGAAATAAGAAAATCCAGGGCGGGAGAGGAGAAGGTGGATGCTGACTGCACAATGGTCCGCGCGATGAGACCAGGGGCATCGATCTCCAGAAGATCATGGAAGAAGTTGATTAAAGTCATATGCATGAGCACATCATCCTTGTCGACCATATGGCAGGCAGCGAAATGGAGAAGACCATTGCTCTGGTATTTCCTCTCAACTTCTGGCACTTGTGGCTTTGAGATGATGTCCCAATGCAGACGGCCCGCCTTCACAAGTAGACCCATCAACCGTCCCTGAGCTACAGTCTTGTCGCGCTTGGACAGACTTGCTGGTCCATTGTCCGTGAGACTGCAGAGGGAAAATAGCAACCCGTAAACATCCTTATCCGCAAAGATTCGTCTCCAAACGAGCCCTTGTCCACCGGTGGTCTCCTCACCCTCATGTCCAGTATTCTCGAGCGGACTGGCCGAATCGACCTCCAAGAGCTCCCAGATTGTGTCAAACGCCGCTTGTGCTACGGCCGTAGAAGAGGTCGACAGCCACAGCTCCACCAAAGACGAAACGAGTTCCGGATCGCCGGCAACGATGGCGGCGTCACTAGCGGCGTGTCCTGCCTTGCGCAGCAACGACAAAGCCAACAAGTTGATAGGTTCCGATGGCGCTTTGAAACCGGCAATGAAATTGATCGGAGGATCGACGGAGTGAAGGTCGGCGAAGCTGAGGTACGTCGTAGCCTTGACACCAAGAGCGGTAAGAGGAGTCGGGTCCTCCTGCAGGACGGGGAGCAGCTGCGATATCTGGATCATAATGGTGGCGGGGACTCTGCGATCGACGTTCTCCGTAAGCTCGAGCTTCAACTTCTCAAGAAGAGACGTGTCCAGACGAGTGGAGGGCTCGCGCTGCACCTGTTCCAGGTGCTGTCGGACCTCATCGTAAGTAGATGGAACGGCCATATTGATTCCAAACAGATCTACGGTGATGCGATCCGTGGGGAAGTGAGAGATGAGAAAGGCAAGTCAGGAACGGCTTTCTTATCCCCGGCGGCGGGGAAAGCTGGTTGCAAACGGGACAAACACCCATGACATCTCCGTCAGTCTCCCCGACGATAAGTTCCAGACCATCACAGCTTCCTCCTACCATTTCGACTCGGTATACCATCTCCTCCTTCAAGGATATACCGGTCATCATGTCTGATCAGCCAGAATCCCTCCTATCGCCTAAGAACTCCGACTCCGGCCTCCATATCCATCTCCACCCTCTGATCCTCCTGACTATCTCAGACCACATCACCCGCCATGCCGCCCGCTCTCAGCAAGGACCTATAGTGGGAGCGCTTCTAGGCCAGCAGAACGGACGCGAGATTACCCTGGAACACGTCTTTGAATGTATCGTAAACGAGAATGCAAATGGCGAACTCCAGATTCCCCAAGACTGGTTCGTGGAGAGAGTCAAGCAATGTAAGTCCCCTCCACCTTATCTGAACCATCTAGATGTATCTGAAACTCGCTGACCCCCTCCAAGTCAAAGATGTACACAAAGCCCCTGCGCTTGACCTGGTCGGCTGGTGGTCAACTGCTCCTCCGTCCGGCCCCAACACCGCGCACCTCCCAATCCATCGCCAGATCCTCCACAACCACAACGAGTCCGCCGTATTCCTCGCATTCCACCCATCCCTGGTACACGACGCATCCTCCAACGGTGGCAAGCTCCCTGTGACAATCTACGAAAGCGTATACGAGGGCGAAAATGCGACAGAGAACAGCAAGACGATGCAGGTTGATGGAGAAGAACAATCTCTAACGATCCGATTCCGCGAACTGCCCTACTCCGTCGAAACGGGCGAAGCCGAGATGATAGGCATCGACACCGTAGCACGAACAGCCAGAAACGCCGCCGTAGACACACCGGCCACCTCCTCTCTCACAAAACAAGCAGCCGGCAAAGAACCCACCAAGGACCAGTCAGACGTGCTCTCCCCGGAGGAAGAAGAACGTAAGAGCCATCCCACCCACCATCCCAAACCCGAACCCAACTCATCACTAACCAACCTAACCCCACAGTAATCGCCAGCCTCACCACCCGCCTCAACGCCATCAAGACCCTCGAATCCCGCATCTCCCTCATCAAATCCTACGTCGCCAGCATATCCGCAGACACTCCCAACTCAACAGCCACCCTCTCCCACCCCATCCTCCGCAACATCAACGCCCTCCTCTCACACCTCTCCCTCCTCACCCCAGACGAACAAAGCGCCTTCACAGCCGAAGCCATCGCCCAGAGCAACGACGTCCACCTCGTCTCTCTACTAGGACAACTCGGCCAGAGCATCAGCGCGATGCGCGAGCTCGGGAAACGAACCGCCCTGATGAACAGCGTGAGACGGACGGCGATGTCCCGGAAAACACAACAATTATCGTGGCAGAATCGGTTCGCTGAGCCGTTCTCGACAGGGGATGGCGTGAGCCATGGGTAGGGAGATATCGGTAGGATAGATTTAGTCGATGTAGCTGATACTAGCAGTAGTAGTAGTCTTAACGAAATGAATGCATGATCATACCCTGATTGACTTCCATCAACATCAACAATGTTTTTGCGACGTAGGTTTGTTCCACTGCTGATATATACAATTCCCACAATGCAGTCACGGTCACGAATGTATAACTGTCTATAGTAGTATATGGGAAGTAAAAATAATATTGTACAACGAAAGTATCTAATCTAATCTAAGTAATCTCTATCTCCGCACAAAGGAACAGCAAGATAGTATATATAAGTAATATGAAGCATGAAGACAGTAAAAAGAAAAGAAAGGAGGCCGAGTAATGTCATATACAACCAACCAACCTTAACCCAAAAAAAAGAAAAAGATTCCCAGGTAAGTTAGTGAAATCCGGGTTCATCAGAAAACCTCAATCTTCATACCGTGATATCATATAGCTAGATAAAATCAAACAATCAAGAACAAGAAGGCAGCCCAGAAATTCAGAGGGTATTATACGACAGATGCACGGAACAGACAAGATATAAAAATAAGCCAACGCCAAGAGACAAAGATAAACACGGCTAAGCTACTTAGCTAGCCGTGGCGCTCTCAACTCTACCTAGTGGGGATGATGATGAGGAACGCGCAAGAATGTAGAACATGCATGAAGACTTAAAAGGGTCATCATACTCCGGGGGTACCGGAGTTTCTTTTGTTGCTCGTCGAAATCAAATCTCGTCGCTTTACCTTCGTTGTTGTTGTTGGTGGTCACTGTCGTAGTGCGGGGGAGGGGGTTGGTAGGATTCTGGGAGAGGGATGGGAGGCTGTTCTTGAAGAGTCGTGGTGGTGTGGTAGGGGTTGTTGAGGTCGGAGGGATGGTCTGGGTAGGGTGGATTGGGGTGGACGGGCTCGTGGTAGTGGTCTTGTTCCAGGTGAGAGTTCACGAGGTAGGGGTTGTATGCGTCCTCCTCGTAGGGAGAGTACGGCCGAGCGGTATGCGTGGCTGTTGGCTCCAGGAGGGAGGTTGCGCTGAGTCGGTTATGGTTGTAGAAGCGGTTGGGGTCCGCTTCGTCCTCGAGCGGAGGCACGAGACCACCACCGGGGCTTGGCTGAGCGTGCGACAGGAGGACCTGTCCTTCTTCGCCGGGGGGACTGTAGCGCCCACCGGCCATCATTGCACCTGCGCCGCCGTACTCAGTGCCGTGAGAATCAATTCCGCTCTCGGTGGCGTTCATGTTGAAGGCGTCATTTGCGGTCTGGTGGTAGCTGGGATCCATCGTGCGTCTCTTCCGGCCGACGAAGAGCCAGCGGAAACTGCGTCCAATCGCTCTGATAAGGTCCATCGGGTTCAAGGCGTCAAGCACACCTTTCACGCCGAAGGGACCGCCTTCATAGCTGGCTTTGCCGTTGCCGTAGAAGTCGGTGATTTCGGATGGCTGGTTCTTGAGCGAGTACGGTTTCCAGGAGAATGCCCATAGGTGGAGAACGGCAAAGAATGCCATCTCAATGTTGATGAGTAGGTTCGGCAGTCCGACCTTGAGATCGGGGCTCTGTATTTTAGAGGTGGTTTTGATGGCTCCGGCCGAGGTGAGGAAGGAGATCAAAGTCTAGAATGGGTTAGACGACCGGGGGTAGAGATGAGGGGCAAGATGCTGCACATACCGATTGCCAGAAGGACAGGAAAATGACCAACTTGATCGACAAAATCTTCAGAAATGGCTGATACTGGCCGATGTCATCCTTGATCTGAATGTAGAACTGGATCAAGCAGTACATGGCGATGGAGACTGCAATACATTCAATGAGGAGTACCTATCGCATGTTAGCAGAATCCAATATAAGAGACACACAGCACATACCCAAATATGCGAGAACGCGGGGTTGAGGGATTCCTCGCAGTAGAGGTTGAACTTTTGCGTGACGACTGCGACGATAGTCATCAGGACTCGGAGGAGGCAGTATTGGAAAACGCCCACCCAAATAACCTAGCGCCGCGTTAGCATAGCTGCAATCGCGCACAACCTGGCCTGTCGCACTCACGTTGAACCATGTCAAACCACTGCGCGGTACCCTCCAAATGCCCTTCTGTCCACCCGTACACTTCTGAAGCCACGGGATCGGCCAGACCCACTGTTTGGGTTCGACTCCACGAAAGTATTCTTTCTGGCTATGCAAGTCGGGCGCGATATAAGCGCACATAAGAGAAAAGAAAGCCGAAATCGCAAACGCCTCGTAACAGTTGCCGATCAAATCGTAGTAGACATCGTTCTTGTAGAAGTAGGTACCGAGCCATGCGACGACGGAGTAAACAGGGACCATGAGCAGAATTCGAATGATACTAGTGAAAAGAGGAGGACGTTAGCCATGAACAAAACCAAGTGCCAATATCTGACCACAGAACGAGGGGAGTCATACTGTCGTTGTTCTATCTTTTTGCTGTAGTGTGTAGCGTGCATTCCGATCAGGTAGAAGGAAACAACTATAGACACGAGACCAAAAGCCCCGCCCACGATCAGGCAGAGTTGGTGGAAGGTGATTCCGCCATCCCAGAGGTCAACCTCCGTGACTGTCAAAAACCGCGTCAGCCCATTTCAATTCGATAACCACCCAGGTCGCATTCTAACAAAGCGCAGAGGGGGCTGCCTACTGGTTTCATCTTCCACGGTCGAATTGCACACTGGCCAGCCCATTCTTGCAGGAAAGGAGAGGAGACTGCAAGGATGAACAGCCTTTGAGGGGGTGCAAGGAAAGGAAGGAAAAGAGACGGGTTGCGAAAGCGAGAAGAGGGAGAAGAAAGAGGATCGTCGTGATGGACGCCAGCCCGTCGCTTTTCTTAAGATATCTTATCCGCACAGCCGGGCTTGGCCCCCCATGAACCCCTGGGAGCCACCCAAGTTTAAGCTTTTGTCACGTTGTTGTGCCTCGTTTACTCGGGAGGCCGGTCGGGTCACTGGCGAAAGTTGATCCTGCGAGGTTCAATACGGACCGATTGCCCTGGTGAGGATGCGCTGGCAGGAAGAACAACCAGGCGGGATTTGCAAGCGACTGGCGGATTGAGAGAGTCAGTTGGAATGACGGAGACTATTTAGTGCAGTTGGGCTAATGAAGTGGAGCACGTCGGGAGGTACGTCGTCGTTGCACGTCAGGCTTGGAAAGTCGGAATTAGGAACAACAAATAATCATATAAGGTGTAACTGTGGGAAGGACCGGTTGGGTTTCTTGGTCCTTTGTTATCCAAAACAATAGATCGTGGAGTCAAACCTGAGTAAAAGTCTTGGTAGGAGGAGGAGGAACATGAACATGAGACCGAACCGGCAAGGCAGCCACATTTATTTATTCTTAAGTCAGATGCAGTTCTTACGATGGATTCTTCTTCCTACGGAGCACTGTTCCTGTGCCAATCAAATTACCCTCGCTGCATCTGCCGCGCAGTGCAATGGCGGAGGGTCGCTGCGCCACCGCAATTTTAAAGCAAGTGAGTACTTACTTATTATTGAGCCATTCTGACTGCATGATTTTGATGTTCCAAGTTATCCACCTCAAACATATCCACGCCAACAGAGACTCTCCCGAGTAAAAATAAATCAAAAATAGAAATAAATTCTGATGGTATTCGTTGATTCATCTCCCGGAGACACTTACCCAACCTAGTATACACCTCGCCATCTTGGCTCAAATCAATTCACTTCTTGTCCGTAGATCATATTTTTCTTGTCCCCCGCGCCAACTTGGCATTCGCCTACTGTACACGAAATTGCAATTACTCAAAGCACCTAATCCCAAACCATGGCAGCTCCATAGTATATCATCAGGGGTATATCTGTTCATTTCAATACCGACTGCGTCGGTCATCTCTCCACGAATCTCCGAACCCTCCGCGTCCGCGACCACCGCGGCCCCGGCCTCGTCGGTTGCGCCCACCACCAAAGTCGGGTCCATTATCAACGAAGAAATCTTCATCCTCGAAGGTGATGCGACGGCGCTCGTCTCCTCCGCGTCGGGGAAACTCGCCCTTTCGTAGCAAATCGTCGAACCGATCCAAACGCCGGTCGGCCACCTCCCGAGGGACCGGGAGGTAGTAGAGCTTGGGCTTCGTAGTAGTAGACATGAAAAGTTCATCCAGCGGCTTGAATCCTTGACCAGGTCGTGAACTCGAATCTGCCGTGACTGAGCCACTGGGACGTCGAGGAGCGCCCATCTCGGCCCGGGGCCCGGTAGGCGGCGGACGAGAAAAGCCTGAGGCGTCAGGCGCACGCGTATGTTGAGATGAAGCGCTTCGGGGATCAACCTCCTCGAGAACAGCCTCTACGCCATCGTCGGTTGGCTCATACCGCACTTCCCAGCGCGCGGGAGGGCCACCGCGCTGTCGCGATCCTTCTTCCTTCTCAATCCACAGTGACAACTTGTCTTCCGGAATAAAGTCCACGAATAGAGTCTTGCGGTTGCGTTCGTTGGGCCATACCGTACCATGGAGGGCGGTGCGGACTCGAGACGCTGCCGAGACCGACGTGAAACTAGCAAAGCAATGTGTCTTGATGGGGTCCAGGTAAAAGTCTACGACCACATCCGGATTGGGTGAGGCATCCGGAGGGGACGCGAGACTGACCAGGTGGTTCTTGAGCGCGACCGGCTGAAGAGGACGCATCAATCCGCCGACATAGAGAGCTGCTGTAGCAGCATGCACGGCAGGCTCGACGTCGGCATCTTCCATCACCGCATCCGCCGGTGGAGGGGAGACGGGGCGAGTCTGCTCCGTCTCCTTGGCAGCAAAAAGCCCCTTGAAGCGAACGTCATGTTTCAGGGGCGCGCCTTTCTTGGATGTTTCATCTTGCACAGGCGGGGCCTCCTCCGGCGCGGTCTCGCGCCCCGCGCGTTCTTCAGGGGTTTCTTGCGGACCGGGAGCTCCGTCCTCCCGTGCCTCACGTTCTTTGTCCACGGAAACCTGGTCTTCCGGCAATACGACTCGGGGTGTCTCGTCTAGGGCTTTGGCCTTTTTACTTGCGAGGGCTTCCGGTGTTGGCACAGGACTCTGGCTGCGACGCTTCCTCTTGCGCCTGTCCTCTAGCACTTCTTCTGTAGGCAGGGGTGTTGACAAGCCGGTGTTCATTTCCGAGGGGACTGCAGCGGGCGGCACAGCGGTCTCGCCAGATGCAGCTGGTTCTGTAGGTTTTGGCTGCATATCCTCAGACTGTTCCGGTGCTGCTTCTCCAGGAGCCTGCTCTACCGGTGCTGCAGCGGTGTCATTCTCGGTCTGGTCTTGCGGGACGGAAGTATCGGCGGGTTGGTCGATAGTAGTGGAATCGACGGGTTGAGCTGGTTCCTCAGGTTTCGGTGATTCTTGGGCAGGTTGCTCTGGCTGTTCTTGTTGCTGTTCTTGCTCAGCAGGTCTTCCGGCGGGAGCTTCGTCGGTCACCGGCTCAGGCTTCGACTCAGGAACCGCGTCACCCTGTTCCTCTGTTTGTGCTTGTGGTTGTTCCTGCTCCTGTGGTGGCTCCTCAATCTGTTTATCTTTCACTTCGGTCTCAGTAGCCTCGGGTTGAGTTGGCGCATCCGCGGCTGGCTCTGGCTCTGGTTCTGGCTGCTTCGCGTCGACGGGCTGCGCTTCCTGCGGCGCAACATCCTCTTCGGCGGCCGGCTCTCCATTCGTGACAGCATCCTTTTCATCGCGGCCGTCTTCCTCCACCAATCGGTCAATAATCTGTTGTTTCACGCGGAGACCGGTCTGCGCAATGCCGCGCCGCTTCAGCTCGGCTTTAAGATCGGTCACCTTCCATTTCGAATAGTCGGTCATTGTAGCGGAAAGCGCACAGCGTGGTAGACTCGAGCATGTAGAGTGTATCGGCGATGAGGAATTTCGTTCGGGTAAGTTCAAACGCGCGTGGTCATGGCTGGGGGGTGTTGAAAAGCGATGCGATGCCCCTGCGGTGGTCGGGCATGAGAAGTGTGTTTGAGCTGCGACCGATCGAGATGATGTCGCGCGCTAGGCTGGATGAGGGCGGTGGTCACTGGGTGCGTAGCTATTTCCGGTATGGTGACCTGCCTAATGCGGTCTGGCTGAGTAAGGCTCCACTTGGAGAAAAATACCCGATTGGGAGCTCCAGCTGAAGATGCTTCTTTGTATTCAGCACAGCTAAGAGTGACACATTGTCCTTTAAGTATTTGCCAGGTGGTATTGATGTATCGAGTCTACGATCTTTGTTTGCGGCCCAATTTATCTTTCTCGTCGGGATCTCCCACGCAATACTAGCTACTACCAGTGGTAAGTTACATTGTTGCAATAAGTAGTACCGGAATTATGAGTATATTTACATCATACCTCACAACATGATGCTAGTATAGGATGAAACCTCAATGGGAGAGTTCCGTAAAGCTCAAGCCCAGGCCAGATGTCGTTTTATCAGATTATCAACAGCCCCCGCTTTCGTTAACTCTGCATATTAACAGCCAAGAAATAGATAAGCGGAGTGCACGTCCGAGATGACGCTTCATGATAATGAGGTTTCATCCGGAGTGACGCTTGATAAGACGTGGGTGGCTGATATAAGGCGAGCCTAACAATAGTTAAGCCTTGGACGGACATTTACAGGGGAGAGCTTCTCAGTGGCCAGCCTGGCGTATTAGACATGGTTCTCAGCCCGCTCTTCCCTAGGTAAACAATTCCGGCAATTCTTCACGAAGTTCTCCCGATTATATCCCGTCTTCTAGAAGACTATCACCCACATAGAACCACATACTATTGACATAGAGCCCACCCTCTTTGAACTACACATCTCCGACAACGGCCGATAGCCCCCCCAACTAATGGACCCTAAGCCGAACTCCGAAGATAAAGCAGATAAGATCGGGGGCTAGGCCGTTATCCACCTACTACGTTGGGGCGGGATAAACGGCTAAAACGTTGGGCGATCGACTCATGTATATATTGCGGTGAGAGCCGACTGAACAGGGTCGTAGTAAACATCTCTCAGACTTACACTTAATCTTCAAATACCACTCACTGTAGACATATTATCACGATGGGCTCCACCACAACAAACACGATGCTCCCCCCAAATAACCCCATTACTCCCTTCTGGCGCACCCAACTCGACCCGCTCGATGATATCCGGAGCACGCCCGACCTGCCCCCGCAAAGCGACATTGTCATCATTGGCGGCGGCTACTCGGGCATCACCCTAGCTTACTATCTCCTCAAACAGCTCGCCGAGCAGGGTGACAAGACTACTACTATTACGCTGCTCGAGGCGAGGCAGATTTGCTCGGGCGCGACGGGTCGAAATGGTATGTCCCTATCCATACCTAAGTATGGGGTACACGAGGTTAACCTTGAAAGTGAAGGCGGCCATCTCCGCCCCGACATTTACGGTCACATTCCCACCTACATTGAGCGCTCCGGGCTAGAAGCGGGTCTGGAGATCGCCGAGTTCGAATACGCCCATATCCAAGCGCTGAAAGATCTCCTCCGCGAGGAAAACATCGACTGCGATTTGAACATTACCCGGAACATGAATGTGTATCTAGATGAAGAGTCGGCAGAGAAAGCCAAGCTCGCGTATGAGATGTTGCAGGCGAAGGGGGTCAAATTAGCCGAGGACTTGCATTATACGGGGAAAAGGGATGCGGAGGTGGTGAGTATATATCCTTTATCATCCATCATTTACTTTCCAATGAGATAGGGAAAGATACTAATAAAGATACAGATATCAGGCGCTCACAACGCCAAGGCCTGCATCTCCTACACATCAGGCACACTCTGGCCCTACAAATTCATTCTCGGCCTACTAAGCAAAATCATCAAATCCCCGCAATTAAACGTTCAAACCCACACCCCAGTGACATCCATCACTACAGAAGACAACATCCACACCATCTCCACTCCCCGCGGCACTCTCCGCACCGGAAAAATTGTCTACGCGACAAACGCTTACACCGCCGGCTTACTCCCCGAGTATTCGGCAAACATCATCCCCTGCAAGGGAATATGCTGCCATATCACGGTCCCTGAGGGAGAGGGCAAGAAACCCGCACCGTTCCTCCCATACTCATATGCAATCGGGTACGGATCCGACGTTGTCGGCGGGGGCAGCTATCTGATTTCCAGACCGGATGGGAGTATTATTGTGGGTGGTGCGCAAGCAACCTTTAAGGATAAGCGGGAGGAGTGGTATGGTGTTGTGGATGATACGACGTTGATTGATTCGGCGAAGAATTACTATGATGGGTACATGCAGCGGACATTTCGGGGGTGGGAGGATAGTGGGGCGTATGTGAAGGAGATTTGGACAGGTGGTGAGTATCCCTTCTTTTACTTCTTTTGTATCTTTGTATCTGCATTTTAGTGTTTGAGGGAATGACTTGTGCTGACTATGCTAACAGTTATGGGCTACTCGGCCGACTCGCATCCGCATATCGGCGAAGTTCCCAATAAACCCGGCCAGTATGTCTGTGCTGGGTTTAATGGCCATGGAATGCCGGTGATTCTGCTGTCCGCCAAGGGACTGGCGGAGATGATTCAGAAGGGGAAGAAGTTCGAGGAGACGGGGATGCCACGATTGTTTAAGACGAGTGTAGAGAGGATGGAGAAGGCGAGGAATGGGCCGGAGGGGGGAGATATCTTTGCATAGGATGCTGATATACAGTTGATATTCAAGTTGGCGTATCACTGAGATGTCTATATACTAGCTGATATATACTAACCATCCTATAATATTTCAGAGAAGCATACAAGATATACATTAATGCACCATCGAATTCAAAAACTCCCCCAACCAATCATCATACCCAACGCCCAAACCCCCCATGTCCTGCACCTGTCCATGTCCATGTCCCTGACCCAGCCCATTAGCACTACTACCATCCTGCACCCCCTGCCCCTGCCCCTCCACTTCTCCCCCATTCCCATTCCCATCCCGACCCCCAAAAACACCCCCCCACTTCAACCTAACAGACTCATACTTCCCAATCGAATAGAAAAACACATCTTCATCCTCATCCTCGCCCTGGGCCTCGAGTCTCGCCAACGCAGCCGCCTGGCCTAAATTCCCAATTAACCGATCCATCACTTCCATCAAATCGATCGTTTGCTGTACGTGCCCCCGATCCCAGGCCGGATTATGATCACCGTCATCATCATCCAGCGTAGAGAGCCGATATAGGGCTGCTAAATGCCGTACGAGCTGCGCGAAGATCGGGAAGGGAAAGCCTGCGTATTCGGCTGGTGGGATTGCGAGGAAGGTGGTGAGCCAGGTGGATGTTGCGGAGAGGCAGGCGTGGAGGGATTCGAGGTGGTGGAGCTGGTTGGTAGTTGATGTGGTACTTGGGGAGGAGGAGGTGGTGGTAGTAGGGCTAGTAGGGGGTTGTTTTAGGAGGGCGGATTGGTGGATGGTGAGGTGAGTGTTGGAGTGGTGGAGGTGGAGGATTCGGTGGCCTTGGGAATTGGGGGTGAGTTTGCTTTGGGTTTGGTGGAGGTGGGTGGTGAGGGTGTGGGTGTAGATTGTTGAGAGGGGTGAGATGATGGATGGGAGGTTAGTGTGGTAGGGGTCTGTGGTTGTGGTGGTGGTGTTGATTCTCTCGTTGATGAGTTGGAAGCGTGCTTGTTGGGCGAGAATCTCGTCATTTAGACATTCTGGGTGTTCGAGGAGATGGTGTAGGCATTCGTCCATGTGGGGGGTCCAGCGGAGCGGGTCGCTTTTCTCGAGGAAGAGGGAGATGCTGGGAGTGAGTTAGCAGTGGGTTTATACTTGACAGTACTTAGTTGGGATGGGGGGTGGATGGTGTACCTGGAGGTTAAGAGGAAACAGCCCAGCACGGCGCGTCTCTCGTCCATTGTTCGGGTTGGTGGTGGGGATGGATCCTCGTCTGGGTGCGTTTGGAGTATAGTCAGTAGTGATGGTTTGTCTCCGCCGGGGGCTTGATTGAGCATGAGGTCGTAGACGATGGCTGTGGCGAATTGGCTGTAGATGGTCATGTTGAGCTTCTTGAATACTTGTTGGTTGGACCTGTTGCTGTTAGAATTGGGAATCAAAAGGGGAAGGGCAATCGTACCAGGCTATATATACCAGGAGACCTAAGAGGAAGTCGAGATCGCGACCGTAGCAGTCATGAACCATGCGCTGAGCTACAGTCTCGCGGATTCTATCACAAAGTGTACGTCGCTGACTCGGGCTCTTCGACGTGACTGCCATGATGCATAGCCAGAGGAACGGCCGGTCACTACGGAGATGCTGTGCTGTTGTTCCTGGTGGGAAGTACACGAATGGCAGATAGGGTAGCTTCTGAGTGACAAAGATGCTCAGATACTCTTCAGCCTGTGACCGGGTCGGCTCTGCTGTACTCGCATTTGGCAAGTGTCCTCCACTATTCGACTCATCTCGGGATAAGGTAGCTCCAACCTGGGCAAAGTGATTAAGGAACCCGCAGTCGATGGATTTCTCCGCCGTCGAGACTGTTCGAGTAACCTTGATCTGGGAGCGTGGCGGTGGTGGATGATGATGGTCTTCATCCGGCTCTCGTCGCAGCTCCTCAATCAGCTCAGCATAATCCCCCGCATTGTTGGAAGACTGCGCGCGGAGCAGCGTCACCAGTTCATCGAGCTTCTTCTCTAACCGTCCCGTCTTGGGCAGTGAGGACTTGCGCGCATTCTGCCGTCGATGGAAAGCCGATGGCCGGCATTCTTTATTCAAGCGTTGACACCTTCCAGTACTGTCAGACTCGAATTATCTCAGTGTACTGTAAGACAAACCTCTGGCATCGCCCGCCCCCTTTGGGTAGGATGCATTTGCATTTAGACTGCGAGCAATTCATGCAGGCGCGGCCGTACGGGGCCGGGGCGAGATCATACTGGGTGGGGGGCTGATCCATGGCGACAAGCGGACTTGACCATAAATCATGACACAAGAGATGCAAAGAGGGTCGGATTTCCGTCAGATTTGGGCGGCAATGCCGTAGGATTTAAGAGTCGCGAACCCCGTCGGGGTGTAAGCACCGAAGGATTTGCCATCGGATATTACGGCGTTATCACCGTGCCCTAATCCGAGATGCCGTTGGACTTCTTGGCGAGGGTGGTATATAGATCGCTGGCCGGCGTCATGTCCATTATATCTCTACGAGTATTCTCTTGCAAATAAGTGCTGGAGTCATTCTAAGCTCTAAATTCTCAACAATTGACTCGCCATAATGGCCCCAACCAATACCGCCGCCTGGATCAAGTCCGAAAAGGCCTACCCGCTGGAAATCGACAGCGCTCCATACACCCATCCCGGCGAGAACGAACTCGTAATCAAGAACCACAGCATCGGGCTCAACCTCGTCGACTATGCTCGTCAAGACCTTGGCTCCGCCCTCTTCGCCTGGACACCCTATCCCGCTATCATGGGCAGCGACGTCGCCGGCGAAGTTGTGGAAGTCGGACCAGGCCCTATTTCCTCCCGATTCAAGCCCGGAGACCGGGTCCTCGGTCTAACAGGTGAACTGAAAAGCACGCGTTCCTCCAAAGGTGCCTTCCAGAACTACGTTGTGCTCCACGCACACATGACCTCCCCCATCCCATCCGATCTATCCTACGCCGACGCGGCCGGAATCCCCCTCGGAATATCAACCGCCGCATGTGGCCTCTTCCAGAAAGACTATCTCGCGCTGCAGCATCCCACCGCTCCCCGAGCCCCATCAACAGGCCAAACCGTCCTCATCTGGAGCGGATCATCCAGCGTCGGCAGCAACGCTATCCAACTTGCCGTGGCGGCGGGTTATGAAGTGATTACGACGGCTTCGCCGCGGAACTACGACTTTGTCAAATCTCTTGGTGCGAGCCACGTCTTTGACTATAAGTCTGAGACGGTAGTCGAGGATATCATTGCTGCGTTTAGGGGGAAGTCTAGTGCTGGTGCATTGGCTATTGGGCCGGAGTCACCTGAAAGGTGTGGTCAGATTGTGGCGAGGGTCAAAGGGAAGAAATTTGTTGCGTTGGTGAGTCCGCCGTCCGGAACGCTGGCAGATGGGGTCGAGTCGAAGTTCGTCTTTGGTGGTGATTTGGCTGAGAATGAGGTTGGGCCTGCTATCTTTGTGGATTTCTTGCCGGCCGCGTTGAAGGAGGGGAGCTTTGTTAGTGCACCTAAGGTGGAGGTGGTAGGTGAGGGATTGGAGTCGCTGCAGGGGGCGTTGGATGTTTTGAAGAAGGGAGTTTCGGCGAAGAAATTGGTCGTTTCGCTGTAGGTGGGTGTGTGGTGCTTATGGGTTGGCTTCGTGATTAATGATTGTCTTGTTTTTAGCGGATTTGAGACATTGTCAATGCGTTGTTTTGTACTAATACTATTGATCGTGGCTAAGCGTGGCACCAGTACTCGTTGTCGAAAAGCAAGGTCAAGTAGGACTGTTATAGTTGTGGAATGTTCTGGAGACGACATGAAATCATGATGTTCTATCTCAGGCATAATCAGAATCATATACTTGACTAATATCAATTAGTGTGAAGATCGTTATGAGCGGGGTGTCAGAACGTTACTGGTTTGATAATCTGAACATCGTATCAATGAAATAATGTAATCGTTCAAACACTTTAAAAAGTAAAGACCCGAGGAATGTGATGTTCAAGGTCACGGTTCTATATATTTTCCACGATATACATACTCCGAGTCGGCCCGATAGCCAGGGTAGGGGCCTAGACTGAATAAATCTTTCCATGGACCGGTACATTTCGTATTCGCTAAGACAATACTGAAGCGGATACTGAATACAGCCACGCCATCATTTCTCCGTTTTACTCGCTGAAGTGCTCGCTCTGTTGTTATAGACCACTTATTTCATTATTGGTGTACAGTATGTATGACGATGCTTGGAGAGCCCGGGATCGGAGAGACACAGAAATGCCGGGGAGCGGGACCGGGGGCGGATCCTCGGTGGAACCTAAATCCGTAGACTCAATCCTGCCTCAGGATCAATGTAAGACATGTGATTGGCCCGTGATGGCGTATGAGTCAAGGCCGGAAAACTCCCCGGGGGACCAGCGATCGCCATCATCTTGCGTTTCCCGCCCTTTTTTTCCTTTTAACTTTCCCTCCTGTTCATTTGTGTGTCTACTGCTTCATCTTGCTTCTCTCTCTCTTCCACAGTTTTAGCTTCGTCCTGCTACTTGTTCTGCATCCATACGTCCGTTAACCACACGCGTCCGTCCAGTATGGTCGCCCAAGCTGCCGCCCCCGGGCAATTCCGTCAGTTTCCCCCTCTACCCCTCCCCCGCCTTTCCAAAGTGAACAGCTACTAAATCCCGTAGAGAGGGCTGATTCCCAACCCGAAAACCCTTATTCGGCTCTCATCACCGATCAATCGATCGTCATCATCCCTTCTTTCACCCTTGAGTCTGGTGTTACCTTGCACAACGTTCCCGTGGCCTACACGACGAGAGGTCAACTCTCCCCCGAACGTGACAATGCATTGGTGATCTGTCATGCTCTCAGTGGTAGTGCGGATGTCGCGGACTGGTGGGGTCCCCTGCTTGGTGGCCCCGGTCAAGCTTTCGATACATCGCGCTTCTTCGTCGTCTGCTTGAACAGTCTGGGTAGTCCGTACGGAAGTGCTAGCGCTGTGACCTACAAGGATGGCGATCCGTCTAAGGGCTTGTACGGTCCTGAGTTCCCTCTCACCACCGTCCGTGATGATGTGAAGTGAGTTTTCCTTCTTATGCTTTATGGTGTAACAGCGAGCTAACAACGCATAGGATTCACAAGATGGTTCTGGATGACATGGGCATTCGTCAAATTGCAGCCGTGGTGGGTGGCTCCATGGGTGGTATGCTTACTCTTGAGTACGCCTACTTTGGCAAGGACTATGTTCGCGCGATTGTTCCGATCGCCACCTCTCCTCGTCATTCGGCGTGGTGTATCAGCTGGGGTGAAGCCCAACGGCAGAGCATCTACAGCGATCCCAAGTATGAGGATGGCTACTACCCGTTTGACGATCCCCCGGCCACCGGTTTGGGTGCGGCGCGCATGTCCGCCCTCCTCACCTACCGTAGCCGCAACTCTTTCGAGTCTCGCTTTGGCAGAAACGTGCCCGATCCCTCCAAGCGGCAGACCATCAATGGCCAGGAAAGGTCGCCCACTCCCCCGAACGAGCACTGGGCTATCCACAACGACGGACACAAGAGTGGGCGCAGCTCGCCCGGGCCGCAGGCTGACGCCCAACACTCTGAAGTTCAGTTCCAAGACCCTCAGTTCTCGGGTGCCAAAACCTTCAGCAAGACCATCGAGACCAACGGTTCCCAGAAGCGGCTCCCCACCTATTTTTCTGCTCAGTCGTACCTTCGGTACCAGGGCGAGAAGTTCGTGAAGCGTTTCGATGCCAACTGCTACATCGCCATCACCCGCAAGTTGGACACGCACGATGTGTCCCGACACCGGGCCAGTCCTTCCGCGGAGAACCCCGTCCGTGAAGCCCTATCTCAGATTGAGCAGCCCGCTCTGGTTCTAGGTATCGAATCCGATGGACTGTTCACTTTCGATGAGCAGAAGGAGATCGCTGCCGGCATTCCGGACTCCCGCCTGAAGCGGATCGAGAGTCCCGAAGGTCACGATGCCTTCCTCCTCCAGTTCGAACAGGTCAACCGCTACATCCTCGAGTTCTTCCGCGAAGTGCTGCCGGATATCATGTCCAAGGCACCCGCCGAAGGAGTCGAGGCTGTGGACGGAGTCAACAAGCTAACCAAGAGCAGTACCTTCGGCGAAGCGGAAGTGGAAGATATCACCGCGTGGTAAACTGACCCCCAGAGTCCTATTAGATGTGGCGCATTAGTTGCAGCCTTTTATACTGCCTGATGTACCGCGTGGGCATGCCCCGGCCTTTCTCTCGGCCAGAGAGGACGCGCCGGCGGCTTCGGACCCCGCCAGGCTCAGGCGCCTTGGGGAAGTAGCGGTGCGGTCTTGTGATTTATTATTCTTAGCCAGTCAGAGAGATGAGCATCCAACTGCCTCTCTCGTTTCCTCTACACAGGTAAGGCTGTAAAAGAAGCATCCAACTGCTCTCCATCAGATAAGCCCTCACCGAGTGTTCTTTGCACACGCCAAGACACCGAGGGTGGTGGGCGACCTTCATAAGAAAAGTGTTCGATCGTACATAGATTTGTTATGGTAAATAGAATTTTGTTCTTCATTTCTTCTATTGTCATAGCACTGGCCAAAAGTTACATACAGTGCCTAGCGGTGTGGCCTTGTAATAAAGGTCTCGTATTCAAAACACTGATGACTTTGCAAACACAACTCTGAATTCGAACCACATGACACCGCCATCACACTATCCTCGCAAAGATCCGCCTCTTCTATCCGGTTCGATTCGCAACCCGCCCAGCAACCCATTGTTACACCAGGAACCAACACCAACACCAACACCAATACCAGCTGCAGCTTTGCTCCGCATATGATACCCGCCGTCGGGCCTCACCCTGAATGCCCTCCTGAGGTCATTGCGGAGAACCACCAGACAGAGAATATGACGTGGTCGGCGCAGCAAAAGCGCCATGAATTTGGATATGCTTTCGGGAATTAATTTTACAAGGCAGAAAGAGCTGGGCCGCTTGCAGGAATTGAAGCGAAATGCGGAGTGCAGATGGGGAAAGTTCTGCGTGCAAAACTCTGAAGCCGGTTATTAGACTAGGTTTGAAGTTCGACGGGTAGACGCGGGTTGGAGATGTGATGTATCATTTTGACCTGCGCTTTGGCACTGCTGTGCGTGTGTGTGTATTATACAGTACGGGGTCGGCATGCAGGATATCGTAATTTTTTTTTTGAAGCTTTACTGTTATTCTTCCAACGGGTTTGCTACAGTAAGATAGTTCTATTCTATATCAGAATTTAGTAAATTTGTTCGAATAGCACCAACCTTTGCATTCCCACTCATAAGGTATCGAAGTAATCTTGAGAGGGCATGCATGGCTTCAAGCCAGTCGTTCCTCAGAGATAGATTATAACCTCTCGAGAATCTCAAGTGGAACGTCTCGTTCTCCGAACAACCTTTTGAATGTACCTGCTCCATCTGAGTGGTCGTGAACAGCCCACGTGAAATATAGATACTAGACCCATACTAGAGACCTAGAGTGAATACTTCTTGGTCTTGGTGGTCTATGCTGACATTTGCAGCAAGCTGTCCCAGCATGATACTCAGGCTTTCGGCCAGAAAGTCATGGGAGGACTGCCCTTCAAGCCACTTCATAGATGTTAGGATTGTGGCCATCAAGAGGCGAGGAATATACATATGGGGGGGGGAAGCTGCCAGGGGATGAATACACCAACATAAGAGACTATCGGTACAGACAGTCCTTGTGACTTGAGTACAACTGCACCCTCGGGTCTCGAAGCATATCTTTTACCGCCAATCACATACCTTTTCTTGAGACCGGATAAAGGAAAGCTAGTTCAAGGCACTTAGAAGAAAGTCGAAAGACACAAACACAGGGAAAAAAGCTTACTAAAGTTCAGGGCGATTTTCCGGAAGGTCTTCGAGATTATCATAAATAGCCTGCATCAAAACCTTCAACATCATACCCTGGGATTGTAGAAACTGCGGTGCTCTTCCGAGTGTTTCCCAGTTCTGCCTCGGCAGTGTGATTTTCTCGTCCGGTTTCAAAAATAATGGAATCTGCACTGGGTCGAGTTCGTTCAATTCCGCACGGTAACAGGAAAAGTGATAGAAAAAGTCCCTGTACTTCGACTCTTCTTTCGGCCAAAAGCGAGTGCAGTTCGCTTTTGCAGTATCATGATGCTTGAATACCCAAGGAATTAGCCTTTCCTCGTCGCTTCTATCTGTAATCAGTCATTAGTACTTTAATGAAGCATCGGGTAGAGCTATATACATTGGCATTTGACATCTGCGTCGGTAGGGTGATATCAGTCCATCAATATCAGTAACTTCCGAGTATATTGTTGCAGACATTTTGGTAACGAATTCGAGGCTAGATGCCAGGCATGACAGTCAAGGCTAAAAAGTGTCAGTGAAGACAGATAGACGCATGATTTACCTCACATATGTAAGTGCCTGGTTGATTACAAGTAGTAGTAGTAACTTAGTGATCAAGTTATGTGATGTCACATGATCGCTATGTCTTGATTTGTCAAGGCAACCCGCGACCGTCATTCTATAGCAACAGCAACAGCGAATCGATCATTGGAATGAAATTTTAGAGTATCATGTGGAAGGGCTTATACAGTGTCAGAAACAATGACTATCTCCTGACTCCGCCGCGTGAGCTCTTGCAAGCATTGATGTAAACGCTGCTGACATTGACAAGAGAACTAACTACGCTGGCCTGATATGAAAACCAACTCAAGGCCTCTTGAAGGTGACACCGTCGCGAACACGCCATGAAATTGAACACATCAACGACCCAAATTTGCTGCCTTTGCAATGTCACCCTGAGTTACTTTGTATCATACTTTGGGTCAACATTGTGGAGATGTCATAGAGCTTCTGGGGCTTGGGTTACGAATGAGTCAATATGGAAATCCTTGAGTTCGGGATACTGATTTCGTCTCATGCTATGGTATCGATCATATTCAGGGTCCGACAGCGTCTCCGCATGGCTGCCGTATGACGGTGGTGGTAACTTAAGTACAGAACAGGGCGTTTCGATCGACTCTTCCCAGCAGGAAAGGCAGCGGAGAACTGCCTATCAGAAGTTGCTGCAGTCCCGCTAGGATTGCCCTATGTGATGGATCTCATTCTTGCTACCCGATCGGTCATTCCACGAAAACCTCGTACAGCCCCTTGATTCATCCCTTCTTTCCACTCCAACGGCCCCTTGCGAAACCGTTGGACAAGGGAAGTCTTCCGTTTGGTGCAACAGCCATGCTGTCACACTCAGTTGATTCGTGTGAGACTCTATACCCTCGCATTGGGAGATGACTTGGTTCGTTTAGACCTCGAGTCTGATGGGGGTAACAACCCACAGCTTCTCTGGATGCTCTGATCAGCACTGGCTACCATTAGAAATGGAAAAGTGCGGACATCATCATCTCAGACGCATCGACAACTGCATGGCCTGCTTTGCTACCCCTCCTTGGCCGGTTTCACCCCTAGCGAATGGCAGCCGGACTGGCTGCATCATCGACAATAGTGCACTGCAAGATTAAGTCCGAGGCCACTACGAGGCAATCAGACGGCGATGTTTTCAGGCCTGCAGTAGCCCCGTGATGCCGTGTGACAGAGGCTTGCTTTCTGCAGGGCCTCCTCTTTTCCTACCTGCTTTCTCTTCCCTGGCTGACGGCCTCATCGCACCAACCACGCTCGTTCCTTTTGTTCTCTGGTTTTCTCGTCCATGATATTTCATTCTTTGGTCCCTCGTTGAGACAGCCGGTGTCCCCAGCGCCGCGGTTGCATTATAATTACTCCTTGCGATTGAATATTGGAGGTTGTGTACATAGCAGATGGACTGGTCCATTGCTCCTGAGTCACCTTGTTACCTCTCGTCTCTCATAATTTCCGGTGGCTTTTCTTCCCCTGACCTTCAAATCGGTCCTCACCCCTCCTTTCCTTGATCTCGACAGCATTCCTCGAATCGCTCCCCACATTCCATCCCAGAAGTTCCTGGAGAGCACCTGCCTCTTCGAGCTATTCTTTGGCTGAGGAATTGATCTGGGCTGATCTTGAGTATCGCCGATTTTGGTCCGTTTCCTTGGGACTGGTAGCCCAGCGACCGGATTTGTTTCCTTTGTTTCGCTACTCTCCATATCACGAGTCGATTGTCGACGCACCATTGCGTTCTCCTACATTGGCTGGCGTCGCCACAGTCTTCCCTGCAGTCTATCCAGCTGATCCCTTTCCGGACCGAACGCCTCTTGTTTCGTCATATTTGCAAACATCAGCCACGATGGAGTTCAGCACGAAGCGACGCACCTCCTTTTCTTTTCTGTTCGGGTCACAGGTGTGTATTACCTCAGATTGCCTCACGGTCGCCGCCTAATGTGAAGCTAGAAACCAACTTTGATAACCCAGCAAAACCAACTTACGCTGAACCAGCTTTCCCATAACCAACCCACCGGTTACTCGGAATTTGTTGATAGCCCTGGCACCTATCAGCCTTCCTCGCCGTTAATCGACCGACCGAACATCCCTACCGACCTAGAAGCGCAGATTAGAAATGCCTGTTCATTACTCGTACACAGGATCGAGAAAGGCCAGCCGTCGGGGCCTAGCAAGCGCTCTCGCGCGGTCACAACCAATACGACGATGCACGAACCGTCCACAGCGCCTCAGATTGACTCCATGTATGTGTCTCCCAAAGTGGGAGCCGATGTGGCAGCCCTGAAGGACAAGTACGATTCCGGGGTCGCCTTGACCCAGCAGTCAAGTATGCAAGCCATGAGGGTTCTCCGTTCGCAGACCAGCCAACACCTCAAGTGCGATAGTCTCGAATCGGGACGAGCGACATCTTCCCACTCAGCACTCGCTAGCGATGGGACGCAGTCCTCGAGTGCCCCGCCTAGCCGAGCAGGCTATGGTAGCCAGGCAATGGGCTCAGGAAAGGAGAGTAGGGATAGGAGTCAGAGTGTCAAGGCCTTCCTCGACGGCTCTGAGTCCGGACCTCATCCGAATGAGGAGGGCAACCATGTGGACGCGGTTAGCGAAGATGACGTTGAAGTCTTTTTGGACCCCGAGACTACACTCATGTCCACCGGGGTTCCTAGCTTCCATTCACCCCATTCAGTCCCGAGCAATATTACACCAGGTCTCGGAAAGCCTGTGGAACCCTCATCGAACAGCCACGGTGATGTCGCTGATTCGGAAGCCCCAACCATCCATCCTCCAGAGTACACCGATCCGCTGGACCTGGGCTCTTCCACTGTTGAAGCAAACAAACAACACCCCGGGATCATCATCGACAGCAGCGGCCTAGCGCACGTCCTCTCCGCTGCAGAAGAAAGCGAACGCGACATGAATATCCAGCAGGCGGTGATGGCTAAGATGAGAACGGGCACCATTGCTAATGCCAGCACGCCACACCTTCCAGTCTACACCGAGTCGACGGACAACGTTTCCAATCTCCGCCCCGGGTCTAACGCCTCGAGACTGAAAACCTCCTGGTCGACAATGAGCAAGGCAACGAGCCGGAAGCTCAGATCTCGAGGAACTGAGGACGTGCCCACCAATGAGAAAACAGTCTTCCGCAGACTGAAGAACCTGTTCTCGAAGCGCAAACCCGTGAACGTTGTCCCGCCGGTAGGCACCTATTGATGATATAGATAGGACAGATACTTCTTGGCCCTGGATGGCTTTATTTACACATAATTGTTACGACTTTCGGTGACAATACGACATTGACCCTTTAAAAATTACTATCTTGTTTCAAGATTAAGAGAGAGATCCGGTGTTGCTGTGTAGCATCGCTCACCCTCACATTCCTGACATATATCTACAAACTTCTCATACTTATCCATATCAGACCTGTCTGTTCTTTCAGTCAGCGCCTTAGCATTCGGTTTCGGTGACATGTATGTAGACCATGCAATTAATTAGCCTTATGCATAATAGCCATACATCACCTGTCAATCAATTATATGCAGCCTTATTCCTATAGGAATACTGTTACTAATGAATTGGATGCTCCAAACAAGCTAGGAAGTTGACATATGATGTATCTTCTTTTTCAAAAGTACGAAGTAACTATATATGATCCACCCGAGCCGGAAGATATGTAGATATAATTGTAAATAATTGATGATATTGGAAAAAAACATACATGAGACTCAATTCTTACCCAAGTCAACGAGAGTATTTTCTTCTCATAAATGCATAACATGACTAGTAAGACATCCATTCCACAGGGCTGAGATCTTATGCACAGTGCTTTCACGTCAATATATATTAGGTAAGTAGGCCTACCATCTAGTACTGTACTACATGGTAACCCAGCAGGTATTGGTATCACATCTTTATGATCATATCAACATGGAAATCACTCATACATCCCTCCCCATGATTGAACGTACAGTAAACATCCCGTCAAACGAGCAAACCACGAGTGTCAGCTTGTGAGCTTGTGGGCTTGTAGTGTATTTTTCTCACGGGCGACTTCACGGTTCAGAGAAGCAATATCATATATTTATCACATATGTATGGAATTCATACTCTTCTTCCCTCTGTCCGTAGTCATTGGCCAGGACTCGGTCTTCAGGGATTCGCCTTTGCGCATGGTTGTTACTGCAAATACTTGCCATGGCTTTGATATTAGCGGGTCCGACAAGGATCATAGTTCTTCAATTGATGCGGTGAGTTCCATGCGGCTCTCAAGATCTAGGCGAAAGGGCCACGGGGAGCCTTTTCGCAGGCTATCTAACCTGACGGATCATGTATGTGGCCTCGGGTCCAAGGAGGTACTTTGGTCTTTGTATTTTCGTAAATTCTGTGGGGATGAAGTTGATGTTCGCAAAAGTAGTAAAGCACTACCAGCTTAAAGGCTACCGAAAGCAGAGCGATCAGCAAGAAGTGTCGCATCCAGAGGTTAGAATCTAGAGGATATAATTTTGGGATTGAGGTTGGCGGTTGCGCCTTCAGATTCCTGCCATTGCGCAGTATATTATTCAGTCCTATTGTAATTCACCCGGCCTTTACTAGTGGTTGTGCAGGTGTTCTCTGCGCTCCAGAGAGGATGCATGGACATACAAACGTCAAATTAGTACAGAGCACAATGTTGGCCCTGCCTTCCAGAGCCTTCCGACATAATTGCCACGTTCTTCTCCTCTTCCACTACCCTCCTCCCTCTCGTCTCACATATCACTCATGTCTTCCTTCCATCTCACATGTCCTTTCGCATCAATCCGCCCCCCCTTATCGTCTTTCCTTCCGCCCAACCCTGATATTCCTTTTTAAGCCACCATCTTGAGCTCACAAAGGTAATGACACTGACTCACGCTTTCGGAAGCTGCTATTGCAAGGCGATGTCAGTACGAAGTTAATAATAGAAAATATCCCCACTCACTCAGCTCACTCGACTCATCTCGCTCTCTTCCCTCTCTCCACTATCTAACGTCCCCCTGAGCGCCTATAAAACTCTCGTATCGTATTCATCAAGGCGATATGGAAAGAAGGAGAATATCCTATAGCAATGGTTAGTGTATATCGGAAACTAAAGGTCCTTTCATCTCACAGGTTGATACCATATACGCCGAGTACCGTCAGCTAATTCGCCAAGTCTAGTATGAAAGGATGAAACGATATCCTACAGCAAAAATCGGTATATATAAGAGACGTAGGGTCCTTTCGCCTCACAGATTGATGCCGTATATGCTGAAACTCGGCAAACCCGTCAAGTCGATGCGGTTAGTCCTAGACAAACGGCCAGCATTGATCAAAATGAAGGGACCCTCCCACCCACCCGCCACACCCACCCTGTAACCCATCCGAGCCCCCTCTTCTCTCCCCTATCCTCCTCTTCTTCCACATCCCGACTTCACTTTCAGCTCAACAAAACCCACCCGTTCCTCACCGCCCTCTCCGTCCTCCTATTCCCCGTCTTCCACCACCTCCGCTCCCTCCGCCGCTCCCCCTCTCTCTCCCCATCCACCTCTTCCTCATTCTGACCCATTTCCACGTCACGCCTCTGTGATGGGGGCATTGCACGTAGCTTCCTGATGTGGTGGCGCTTGATCCATAGCTCCAGATGGAGCCTCACCGCAAAGGAAGCGACGCTGCAAATCATGACCACGAAGAACGCGAGGAACAGCCACCAAGCGTGGCTGGGGTCCAGCTTCTGCCAAAACGAGAGTGTAGCGTTGGCATCTAATGCCTCTGCCATAATGACTATCTAAAAAAGAAAGACAAAAAAGCTATCTAAAAGTGAGTGTGGGGGTAATGAACGAGTGGATAAAAGTGATATCGCAAAAGGTGACTTAATGCTGTGTGAAACGAGCGTTGTCAAACGAGCAACTGAATTGAAGAAGAGTGAGAGAGGAAGAGAAGGAAAGAGGGGGGATTCGACGTCTAAGAAGATGTTATGGCTGCCGTCGAGCAAGTCATTGATATTTGAGGAAGGTACGGTCTGTAAATGGAAAGCACCCTAGGATACTACCCAAGTACCTGCCAACCTAGCGGCACAGAGTCAGCAGGGAAGGCACGCAAAACCGAAGGGAAAGGTATACTAGAATACGTCACTTAATAAACTTACTGTTGTATGACTACGCTTTACTTTGCTGTGCTGTTTAGCTGTGATCAGCTATGGCGACGACCTTCCGACGTCGTAGCGTGCGCTCTTCGTGGTTTACATGTGTCTACAGCGAGTTTGAGAAATTCGACGGCGTTCTGGGCCATACATATTCTTTGCTCCAGAGGGTGAAGTACCTGCATGGCTAGCATATACACTGCAGGCTCGGTCAGGCATACCTCTGTGAGTTGTATTGGATTCACTCAAATACCTAGGAACACATAGCAGGGAGAGCAGGATGGGGAGTATAGAACCCCCAGAATTGAATACAGCAAGCACACTCCGCCGTGCAATGACTATGCACCTTGATGCTTACCTTTCCCGAGTCCCTGAACCTTGGCCGTTGATATTCCAACAGAACCTCCTCGCAGCATCCACAGGTACGGCTACAGCAACCCCCCCGATCAGCACACTTCATCCGGCCTTCAACCCATTTAAACGTCCGGCCAGCGTCGTTTCGACGTCAGCGTGGAACCATAGCATATAAGGCCCACCAACTCCTGCTATCCGAGAGCTTTTGGCTTATTGCCTCCAAGCGAGCCCGATTCTTACAAAGCTCTTCGCGCAGCTTGGCCAGATCTCGTTCGAGATTCTCTGGGAACTGGCTCGAGTAGGACGGTGGGACATCTGCTGCCTGCGTCGCTTCATGGCAAGCACTGCACATCTCCTCCTGATACTGGCACTGCTTGCACCGTCGTCGCCGGAATTGCTGTTGCTGTTGGTGCGCCCCCGCCATCTGTTTCTCATTCTCTAGACGACGCTGGCGCTGTAGAATGGCAAATCCCAGCGCTTCCTCATCATTGTACTCGGTTATCCATTTCTTGACTGGATCTTTTGGAGTGCCATCGCCAATTTGATCTCTAATCTCCTCAAGGCGTTTTTTGTAGTAGTATTCGCATCTGGGCTCTCCCCGAAGCCAGGACCAGAATCGCATCTTGGATGGTGAGGGTGATCAGTGATGAGTGGTGAGTGGTGATGAGGATGATGGTTGTGAGAGACCAGCAGAAATAATCTGAGAACACAGCAGATATTTAAAGCTACTACACTTGATGATGATGATGTAGTAATGACTGGGAATATGATGCGCACAGAGGTCATATATTAGCACATAGACTTATTTACTGACGAGTGAACAATTACAATGCGCTAATCTTTACCACCATAATATTTTGTAAGGTAACTTCTTGTATTGACATTGGCATGATTAGATAAAGTGGGTTGCGTTATTCTTGACATAGCTAATTTTATGCTTCAGCAAGTTCATTCCACGAGTGCTACAGACAGAATTAGTGATTCAAAAAAGTCTTGGAATCCTTCTTCGCTGCTGTCATCAGCCGACACCGACACTAAAATGTACCCTTTCTGGTGCTGACTGCACCCCGATCTGGGATGTTTGCTAACAATGATTGAGGACGTATGATATCATATACGCAAAGAAACGATGTTTTAGGACTTGGACAATTGGGAATTTGTTGCTATCCCATCTGATGCTACATACAGAGGCAGAACAAGAATGCAAGAGCAGAACGCAGGGGGAGAGAATGATGCTTGATGCTTCCTCAAGGGGAAGGTGTCCGTTGCATCTGGAACAATTAAAGCCTTTGCATTCGATGGGCATTCTTATATTATAGGAGTGCTTGTCTCTAGGCAGGCCATCTGTACACCACTGACAATGGATGGACAACCCTGTATCCTTCCTTTATGCCCTTCAACGGTCACGTGTTTACCGAATGTTTAACGTTAGTGAAAAGGATGTCCTCCGTCTAGCTAGTCTTAAATGTCTCTGCCTTCGTTAATACTAGGTATATCTATTCTTCGCCAGAAGGAAGGAGCCAGTGCATTGAGAAGCTCGATGAAGGCTGCATTAACAGGACCTTCATCAGTTCATTTTATCTCCCACAACATATGCAGAGTTTTCCGTAGCATTAGCACCAGCTTGAGAAAAGGACCCAGTTAGTCACTGTGACTACCTGATATGTAGCATGTCCGATTGCATATCTGCCCAAGATTGTAGCAGATTTCTCGCCTGGGTGTTCAGGAAAAATCAGACGAGATGCCAAACGCGGCATTGACCACGAGATCTTGCTTCTACATTCAATCCCGACACTAGGTTGGGCCATGCGCTTAGACTTTTGCTTACAATCTTGTAGGCCATAGCCTCTGGTCCACCCGGCTTGGACATTCGATCGTGCAGGTGAAACTGTGTCATGTGCAAAATTTTGCATGCTATACCATAGAGTTCCCTTTCGTCCGATTGGGACGCATAGCTTTCCCTTTGGAGCACATAGCAGCCTGTCATATATGATCTTATTTGTTGAATTATCCGCTATCTTGTCACCCATATGGCATAGATCGAGACCATTAAAGATATGTCGAAATGTGTTTTTCCATGCCCAAACAGCAATGAATGTCACGGTTTGACCTAGATGTTCTTCTCTTCCCTAACGGCAAGGAGTGGATTATTATATCCGGGACTTTCTTATTTCCCTTCTTCACGATACATGACTTGTAGTCACCGAAGAATATATACTCTCTTATCCTGCCGTGCAAAAGTTTCTTTACCCCACCCATGGCCTGTCCTATGAGCTGGGTAAACCAACCCTGTACCCCATGCTCATCACCAACAAAAAGCCTGCTCATAGGTCAGGCTATGGGAGAGTACCAACAGTGGCTCCTGGACGTTGACGACAGACGTTGTCCATTGGCATGAGATGGTGTTGTTCCACCTCTTGCATGAAGTTAGGCCACTGTTCCATTTTGGCATTGAGTAGATTTTGATAGGAAATGCAAGAAGAGTCCTCGTATCAAGCTTATTTCCGCCGGCCGGAAGGACAATCTTCTCTCTCCTATCCTACTATCCTCATTTTACGTGTCTGAAAATGCATAGCCGCTGGGAAAGGGGCATAAAATTAAGGGCCTGGCGGTGTTGTGGTATGGGCATTTTATCCCTAAGGACGTTGCAAATCGCGATCACGAAGATCACGAGGAACAGCCACAGGAAGTGGCTGGGATCTAACTTCTGCCAAAATATAAGTTTGGCGTCAATATCGATGGCTTTAGTTTTCTCTTCAAAAATGAAATCAGAAAAAGCTCTATAATAGACGAGGTGGGAGAATGAACAGGACATATCAGCGTGGATGATAAGTCGTGTTTACCAGATTGAGTGTCTTGTGGTAACTGAACCCTGACGCAATTCTCTTCTGTTCAGGTGTCCAGAGATGATATAGAATGGGATTTATAATATGTTATTATAAAGAGATATTCCACCGTTTTCCTTTGGAATGAAACCATTATCATTCATTATAACCAACGTGGTCTGAGGATCGTAGTAGGATGAGTAAGATAGTAAGATATCCCAATATCCTGCAATGACTTATCGCAAAAAAGTGGAAGTTCGAATTGCTTGTCAGGGCCAGTCGATATCAGTGTAAGGAAATTACCATAGTAATGATGGCTAGACCTCAACTCTCTACCAAGTCCATGTATCATCCGGTGTCATCGAATGGTCGCTATCCGTGGCAGGACGGGTCAAATCCCAGAAATACCAGGATCTCGGAGCCCATGGTTTCTTCTCAACGCCTTCGTACGCTAAAAACCACCCAACGAAGTAACTAGATTAAAGCCACACTGGTCAGTATGAAAAATGAAAGAAGCAGACGAAGCCATTTCTAGTTGACTTACAGGGTTGAGGTCTGGGCGTGCCATACGAGATTCTGACCGCACCCAGGAGCAGGGTCGAATCCCCAGTCATACAGCTTCATTCGGCCTTCCTTGAACTTCTCGCGGATGGCGTCTCTCTCAGATCGCTCCAGTGTCCAGAAGACCTTGGAACCACAAGGATCTCCGAGCTGGATCCCCGGCACTATCTCCCACACAATGTACATCAGGAAGCCGCCTGGCACGGAACCACTTTCGTCTTGCTTGGCCACTCGTTCTTCTAAGAGACGCGGTACAATGAGAGGTCGCTTCTTCGGAAGTGACCTGTACACCTTTAGCTCAACTGGACACCACGAAGTATTAGCTTGCCGAGCTCGCATCCTGGCCGACTCGGCTTCCGTGCCCCCGTTCATTATCTGCTTATAGATGCGCATATACGCCTTGGTGCGCGAACCTTTCTTCTCAACAAGAAGGCGTATGGCTGTCCAAGCTGGCCCAACCCTAGCGAGGTAGTCATCGTGGTCGTGTTGGAAGGTGTGCTCGCTGATAGCCTCCTGGACGACCCATTCGTTATTTAGCTTTATCTTTGATCCTGGACCAATTTCTTCCTGGGAGAACCACTTTGAACGCATTGTTGCTTTCGACTTATTGCAAGGCATGATCGAAAAGACCTTTCGAATTATGAATTTGCTTTTCGCGATGGAAACTCAGTCTCTGCAACATGTTATCTGTGGGACAGACTATAAGCATTTGTTAGACTTGAAACGATGCATTACCTAATTGTGATACAGCCCTTCGGAAACTTAACCCAGGCGACAAAGTAGTAAAGTTGAAATGGTATCGGCTCATCAGTATCTGCCGAAAGCCCCTAGTGGCCGTGCAAGTTCCGACGGTAGGCCATAATGACATAGTAATAGTAAGTTTACTATGTCACTTCCATAGCCGAGATCGAGTTATGAGCTTATTTATCATTAGCCCCTCTTCCCAATCAAGGCAGCTTGGCAGCGGAGGGGATATCCGCCCAAAAGTGTTCATCATCAATCGCTGGAGTATATTTCTCAGCCGATAGGAGATGGGGTAACATCATTCTCCTTAGCGAGAATATGCTTGCTTCGAAATTCACGGCTGCAGAGAATCATTTCGGCCACACAATTTATACAGACCGGCTGCCAAAATTTTAGCTCTTGCCCGCTCTGCATGCCCTTCATTCGGGGGTTCGCCTGATCAACAAAACCCAGGTTCACGCAGGCCTCCTCATGATTATCGAATTGATATTCTTGGGCATCCAGCCACTTCTCATGCACCAAGATCCTCTTGTAATCCTCTAATGTCGGTTGTATGAGCAGGTCATTTGAATCCGTACTGCTGTCAAAAGACCACTGGAGATTCTCTGCGATCTGATATGCGCTTGACTCGAAAGCGCAGTTGTCCAGCATTCCTGAGATATCCACTGCTCTCTTGGCCTGCTTGCGTTGTCTCGGTGTAGTATCACCAGCATCTTCTACCGCTGAAGCAGATATACAGTGCCATCCTTCTCTCTAAGGTGTTGGGTGATTTTGAAGGCATTGTAGCTTCATAGCGGACCTTTCACATGTGTTGGGTCTACTTACCGATTTTCCGGATTATCAGTTTCCTTTTCCTTGTGACATCAGTATTTCGGTGGATGGCATTCCTGGTGTTCTCCTTCCAACAAACTACGAGTTGTAGCGGCAACTCCAGCTTGCCTCACCCGTAACATTGCGATTGAAGACGGGAGGATGAGATACAAGGGATAATGGGGCGCATCACTTCTGAGTTTGTAGCTCAACTTGATGTGCAGTACATTTCAGTTGCTGCTAGTATCAGAAACGGTAGGGATAGTATATATATGCCTTGCCGTTGTCTGATCAGTGACAATCACTTAAGGGTTATATTTCCCCCTATCTGATATTTCGTGCATAGTAGAAGCCAGAGACAGAAGGCCTAGATGAGACCATTCCGTCTGCTACCGAAATAATAGGCAGGCTTGCCTTAATCGTTAGATGTGCAAACAATGACCATGAAATCAACAGACGTGACTATTCATGGATTAGTATAAAGGCCGGGGGGATTATCAGCTCCGATCTTATTAGTGGACCCAATCGGCAGCGCAGAGCCCTGCGTTCGGCGGATCATAAGTCGCTGCAGTATTTTCCTCAGGCGATAGGAAATGGTATTCGTGTCCTGTACCTCCTTACTAAGGATGTGCTTGGTCTGACTGCAGAGCAACCGCTCGTCCTCTGTTCCGGGAGGGGCCTCAACAATCTGGCGTACACGGCTGCTGGTATAGTATAGTTTGAATCAGAAAACTTACTATTGCATCTGGATCATGGAACGCGTGCATGTTACTGCGTATTCTGGGATCAGTGAAATGGGAACAACGTTGGACCACCATGGCCTAGTGGTGATAGTGTAACATTGCGATGTAGATTTGCCAGTCCTCTCCTTTCACCATTATGGTATTCTCGGTGGAAATAGCATAGGCTATTACTGTTAGCATGTTTCTTCTGATTTAAGTTAGAAAGGTATTACAGACACACTTCTTCAGTTCTTCGTCTCTCCACTGGTTGTCATGTGCCACAATGTCCCAGAGTTCACTAGGAAATTTGATAGTAGCAACATTCTTGTCTTCCTTGCTCAGCTCTGCATGTGGGCTGATATTGTCCTCTGGAAGTTCATAATTCACGAGGTGTTCTCTTGCTTCGCTTGACCACTTGAATGTTATAGGACTGATTGTTCTCCATGACTTGAATTATCTCCAGTATTTTCAAATATGAGTGGTTTTCGCAATGTCCAGCTTTCTACCTAGAGACAATGGGAAAGTGTGGACAATCTCGACTTTGATTGGATTTACCCCCTTTTATATGAAAAGCATAGCTTATTTTTCTGTCCGTAGGACTGGTTCTCCCCTATGTTTCTGAAGGGATATATTATCGGGGTCATTTGCCAAACTTTGGGCAGCAGATATGGACCTCTACCAGACCTCCAGTTCGCAATATATAGTATCATTAGTAAACAACATTGACACAGTGACCGGCACTCGTGCCTTAACTAGGCTTGGAGATTTCGATATATCTTGTGGCTTTGGAATGTGTCCAACTCTAGTGGAAAGATGCAGTCCGATAGAAGACGTTGAATTGAGAGACGTATGGTCGGTCTCATACCTCCTGTCCATAATCATAAGATTGTAATTTTTTTTTCGAAGCTATAAATCTAATGAAGCATACAGATGTTCAGTATTTCTAGTATGATCATGTTCCCAACCTCTTCAAGATCCTTAATTGTTTATGTAATAGATGCAGCAAGGCCAGGAAGATCAGGGTGTTGGAAGAAGAGAAGAAGAAGTTTCGGGGGAAAAGGAGGGCATTTATATACCTGTTCCAGTACGGTGAATCTTCAGGCAGAGGTGATAGGGCTTCATTCCCACCCCTGCCTGATGATACTGTTCTACCAGTTCATGTTGCTATTCATATATATACCTTCACTACCTCTATCACTATCTTCCTTCACTCTGCATGAGATGGGAAATGGGAATGCCTGGGATCGAGTTGCGTTGAATGCGAAAAGCCCCGACTCTAGTTAAAGAACGGGATTGATGTAGATGCACACGTCGGGATATCTGGTAAGACAGTTAGCTCAGTCGCTCTTCAAGGTCACTGCCCAGCAATAGGAGTTTGTAGCAGGCACAGCAGTAGAACAATGATCTAAGTCTAACAAGGTCTGATTATATACTGGCGGCTAGTCCCAAGTTCTAAGAGTATATGGCTGTATTCATCTCAATCCGCCTTATACTTCTCCAACACCTCGTCTCCTTCATCATCCGACTCTCCCAGTTCATTCAGAGCATCCAACGCAGCATCCAACTTCTTCCCATTCCCTAACTCATCTAAAACGAACAACAGATTCTTCGTCTTGACAATCGGCCCGTCTGTCGTCTTGACCAGCATTGAGAGAGGTCTCGGTGCCATTACTGATCTCTCCACCTGCAGATACAGGCCTATTCGTGACCCAGTGCCCGAGAGCGACGTAGAAGGCTGCGAGTCAGCCAACGCAAGCAGGCCATCACCCTCTTCTGCGGATATACCCTGCGGAGGCTCGTCAGAAACCCTATAAACCAGCGTCATTCGAAGCCCGAGAGGCATTTCCTCAGCGACGACGACCTCTCTGGCCTCGTGGTGAGAAGTTATGCTAGCTTTGCATTTTGTCCCGGAAGGGCCGGGACCGGAACCTGATGCTGGGCGAATTTGGATTTCCGTAGTACTAGGACCGGTTTGGTTCTCGAAAAGAAGGTTTTCTGGATCGTTTACTAATTGGGGCCAGAATATATGTGCTAGGGTAGAGTGGTTGTGGAGGATTTGTTGGACGTCTTCTAAGTTGAGGGTGGAGGGGATGTGGTAGTATGATGTCTTGGCGTGTTTGGTGGAATAGAAGACTGATGGGTTGTTAAAAACCGGAATACTTCTTATGACCCACCGAAGCTAATACATCGGGATGAGAGGGAGATCTGGGGGTGGATTGACTAACAGGAATTCATGGTGATGGCGGGGATGCCAGGTAACGGGGAATTTGGTCTAGCTTTGATTATGATATCAGGCTTCGGTCTCTATTTTTTTATTGTCGGCGGAAGAGTCGGAAGCATTTCGGATGTATGCGCTTAGATAGAGATGTATTTGGTGATTGCAGGTAATTGTTTAGAGATTGGAAAAGGGTATAGTAATGGGAAAGATGATGGAACAACGTTCCGTGGGACAGACGGCGGAAATGCAGTGACAGGCGGCTCTAACCGACTCGAGGAGTCCCTGCCAAGAGGAGGGGGGAGAAGCACATGAAGAAAGAGTATGCAGTGAACCGTAGCAATGCAGACGACGAAGAGACGGTGACGGATTTCACTAGTCCGGTGGGTCTAAAAACTTTCCACTTTAGCCTGGAATCGTCACATTTCTTACAGACGTGCCGCGTATACAACAGTCGCAAATCTCTCACTTTGATCTCACCTGCGGCTCTAATTTTAGGGAAAAACCTTCAGATATTTACATGGTGCGGGTCCAGTCGACCTTCCGCATCGATATCAGTGACCTCCCAGTGGATGTCTGTCTTAAGCATAATGCCATCGCCATCATATAATGCATCTTGGCTCTCTCCTAGCCGGCTTTCGCTCATGCGTCGGTGGGAGACTGCGCGGAATGGCGCGCTGAATCTCTTCGCATTGCTCTGTCCTGAGTAGGTTGGATTATGCGCGTAGGACGGGCCCAGCATTCGTGGGAGGTAGCGCTTCACAAAAACATATAATGCTGGAGTGGAGCCGCAGAATATGGCTACCGAAATGATCCATCAGTGCTAGATCTGACATGTCAGGGAAATGAAGAGGCACGTACCGACGTAGGCTTCGATGCCACACCAATTAAGCGAGGCAGCCAGCACGTATGTTTCATCTGGATTGTTGGCTAGTTGCAAGACGGTGTTGTATCTCACGCAAGCAGCTGGATTGGTTAGTCGGGAAATGGTTCTAGAAGAAAAGAAAGAAAAAGAAAATATGGTAGTGGAAAGGAGGGGGAAAAGCGGGAGAGGAAAGCAAAGAAAGAGAGAGCGAGAACGAGTGGAAGGAGTGAGACCAAAGAGTGAGTGGAAAGAGAAACATCAATGACATGAACGGACAACGTACCAGCTATAGACAAAAGGCCTACACTAAAAACCCCCAATACTGCGATCTTCTTTCGCTGCAAGATGATGATCAGTAGGTAGCAAAAGAGTAGGGAAGAGTATCTTTGTACTTACCAAAGAGATACGAACACGCCATAGCATCGGAATGGGAACAGCCCAGATGAGAATATCCATGACGATGACGAGGATGCCATTAACTTCATAGAACTTCTGCTGGGACGCCGTTGACATGCAATGTCCTGACTTGGCCGAATTCCAAAACTTAGAGGGTGGTATGCAGGAAATTGTATCAACGAAGAAGCTTGAGATCGATACTCCCAGAACTATGAAGATAACGGAGTACACAAGCCATAGCATGAAACGTCGTGTTTCAAGCCGGAGATAGAACCATAGGAGAGATAGCTTGATGAAACACAATCCCAGCACGTAGAGGAGGCGTGTAGCCCATATACACTGATTATAGTCAGCAGGGCATACACTTCCTAGTCCTGGGGTTATGACCTGGGAGCTGCTACCACCACACCGGACAGGCTGCCTCCATATACCAGTCTTCTCTCATGCCACTCCTTTATGCCTAATGTAGAAGGCAAGGCTTGTTTTCTGTAGATACAGAAACACTTCACCTTCCCATCTATTTCAGATCCTGCTGGGGTCCCGATCTAGCAGGCGATTGACCAATATGATGCCTGAGACGCCATGTAGATGCCTTAGGCAACAAATTCTCGCACAGACGGCGACATACATAAAGTGACAGGTAGAGTAGGTGGAGGGTGTGGCATAAGCGAAGGCTAGTATGTGGAGGCAGCCTGGTGTGGCGGTAGTGTATCCCTATAACTTGCCTTGAACATAGGAATTCGATCTTCGATAGGAACGTCTGAATCTTATTTTCACATTAGAAGGGGTAAATGCAAGAGAACCAGTCAACGGCGTACAGTGTTTGCCAACGCCATAATATGCGGCTGCCACAGTCAATAAGTCAATTACATAACTCTTTACGTGTTTGGACCTACCCACAATCGATGCGATGGAGAGACCGTAGGTTAAGATCTGATTGAAATGGTCAACACCTCATGGAGCATTGGGCCGTCGCTGTATGCTTACAGTTCCGATTACCATAAGGACTGCATGTCGGTTAGCGAATATGGGAGGACATGGGTACGGTATTCGGCTCACCGTCATCAGCTCCCCACGCGCGCAGCAAAAGTGTCCTGACATAGACGCGAAGGGCAATTACGGCCGAGGTAAATGCCATAAAAGCTACCCCAATCCCAAGCACCGTCGTTTGCTGCCCCGTGAAGGACGTACCCTTTTCCAGCGATCGCGGCAGCATCTCGAGACCTTGCAACGACAGCCAGTGCTCAAGAAGCCTCTCTCGCGATCGGAGTGCGACATTTCCTTATATCATATGTCGGCTTAGACCAACTTTGGAGCAAGAGAAGCGGCCCATTACATTCGCCTAACTAACCAGGGTCATGCCGGTAGGATTAATGTTCCAGACTTCTGTGGAGGAGGAGGTCGGATTGACAGGAGTGCCCCAAGCTTTTGATTGGCCTGTGTGATGGAGTAAGTACAAGGATGCTGCCATGGTGTCGCCAGCTACTCGGCCGGAAGGGAAAGAATCACCTTTTTCCAATAATACTGATTGCCTCGGAGTTCGGGTTGGACAGAAACAGCCATGCGCCGATTAAATGAAGGCAAGACAAGGCATAGCCAATTAGGCAAGAGATATATCCAGCCTTAGGTCCCACAGTAAGCACGGGTGAATCGCATCGAGGGCTAAAGCAGGAGCAAGGAACTAGATGCACTTTTAGTATGATTGTCGATGGATAGTTTAGTGGGAAGCCCACAACGGGATGGCTTGATCCCGGTCCTATAATGGGCCTAGCGCCCTGTCACGGGGCTTAGCTTCCTTTCCGGTCTCTGATGTCTCTCCCTTTTCTTGTTCTTTCCATCCCTCTCTCAATTTACCCATTGTCTTCTTTGAGCCTAGCATTGGGCTTGGGTAGAAATACAGTCTCAGATACTTACACAAGTTTTTCTCTGAAAGAAAGGGGCATGTCTGGTGACAAAAGAAACTCTTTGTGGGCACATCTGGAATTCAGCCTACAATCTCGAAGGTTGCCATAAGGCCCAATGATTCTCGGCCGTGAACCTAAGAGCCCACATAATGAGAGCATCACTGGTCGCCGGACATGAAGTGATTCCACATTATTAGCCAAGCTGAGGCAACAGACCGTTCGTTGCACTTAGTGGGGCAAAAGAACGGCCTCAAGTTGGTGCGCACACGGGTGGATATGAACACCAATCTATGACCAACTAGGCATAGGAAACTTGGAAGCAGTAGCTGGCTACGGACGAACATGTGCACAGTCGATCCCATCATTAATCTAACTCAGAGGCCGGACCATGTCTGGGCATTTCAAGGCTTTCTGGTATCTCAGTCAAAGCCTTGGAATCAGCGACTAATATGACGTGTTAATTTAGTTTTAGTCCTTCGAGGCTATATCCACTAACAGCCTCCGTCCGGTGTTATAATTGCCCCCGTCTCTTATCAAAGCACTCTATAATAAAACGGGATCCAGTTATTACTGAATCTGGCATTTCGCCTATCGAAGAATGATGGGGTCATATGTCGCCCGCTAGATTAGGATGGCACAGCGGAGCGTACGACCAATCCCTTACGGCTCTGTCATCCTTGACAGCGGGTCATTCCCGGTCTTCCTGTTCCACCTAACATTGACTTATAATGATAAAAGGGGCGTGGGGGAGATATTTTTCTCCCCCTCGAGTTGTATCTCATTTTATACCTTAGGCGTGGTTCACAATGGGCAGTATCTCTGGCGACAAAGTCGCTTTGGTTTTCGGCGCAAGTGGGATATCCGGCTGGGCTGTGACTAGAAGCTTGCTGGAATATCCAACTCGCAGCACTTTTTCACGGGTGATCGGCCTGACGCATCGGCCCCAAACGCGGGGACAATTAGGCCTCCCCGATGATCCGAGATTGGAGGTGTATTCAGGCATTAACCTACGGGGTAGCCTGGATGAAGTGATGACCCAAATGTGTGAAACAATCCCGCACTTAGATCAGATCACCCATGTATACTATCTCGGTAAGACATCAGTTATTGGCAGTTGACCGCGCAGGGTATGGTGTGAGTATCTCTACTAACATCTCAGCGTACTCCAATGCTACCGCATACACCGAAAATGTGATGGATATCAAGAACATCAACGTTTCCATGACCTACAATGCTGTCCATGCCTGCGATACACTGTGTAAGAACATGGCCTTCTTCGTGCTGCAAACAGGTACCAATGTATGCTATACCCTGCAAATATCGAGTCAACAATAACCTAACTGAATAGCACTACGGCGTCGCGGTTTTTCAACACATCGACAAGCTCACCTTCAATACACCTCTGAGGGAAGACGCCCCGCGTGTCCCATCCCCATACGGTGACGAGATCTTCTACTATGGCCAAGTTGACTTGATCCGAGAAGCAGCTCAGGGGAAGAGCTGGGGCTGGTGTGAAGTTCGCCCAGATCAAATCATAGGTATGGACACCTCTACAGTGAGCCACTAGCCTCTACTGGGCTAACAAAAGGATGTCCAGGCCATGTACCCAGCACCACAAGCATGACCACAGTCGAGCCAATAGCTCTCTACCTCTCTCTTTACCGTTACGTGTACGGCCACGAAGCTACTGTTCCGTTTCCAGGCACGCCCACCAATTATGTCTACACGTTCACAGATTCATCTCAAGACATAATCTCGCGTGCAGAGATCTATCTGTCTGTCGTGAAACCACACGAAGCGAACGGGGAAGCATTCAACATTGCAGACACGGCCACCCCAGGCCCATGGTGCGCCAAATGGCCTATCCTCGCGGAGTACTTCGGTCTGAAGGCCACAGGACCAACGCAGGAGGACTACACAGCGATTGATAAGTGGTGGTACGACCACCAGGACGACTACGATCGCATGTGCAAGGAGTACGGGCTACAAAAGCGGGATATCGGACCAGAAACCTGGCTCTTCGTCTACGCTGGGTTCAAACTATTGGACCGAAATCGCGAATTCAGTCTGGACAAGATCCGTAGCTTCGGGTTCACGGAGGAGAGATCAGTATGCAAGGGCCATCTCTTGGCGTTTGACCGTATGGCCAAGGTTGGGGTGATTCCAACTAGAACGCAGCTTTTGCCGTCGTCTGGTGTACAGCCGAATCTGTAGTGAGAGCACACTTTACTTGATTTGCGCTGAAGGATATGCTATGAATTTCACGGAGTATCTGTTTTTCCAGAATTGGTTTTAGCCTATTCAGTTGTTACTATGTTGGCCTTCCATAGGAAGTGTGGAAGATTGTATACATATTTATTACTGCGTAGTACTATATATTCTGGAAGGCGCCATCGCCACAACAGCCACTGGGTTACCGCCACACACCAACCTTCACTCACATCACACCCTCAGCTTATCTTAGAAGGCAAAGATGACTCCAAATAAGGTAAGACTCACTTCTGAGCCAGCAAAACTTCACCGTCCCCTCAAAGTAACCTCATTCGAATTTGATCCGAGGTCGCGGTCTTACACCTCAGGCAGTGATAGAATGCCTTAGGCATAAACGACCTCTACTTAGAAAGGCGGTAGGATTTCTACACATTGTGAAAACAAACCCGGCCTTACCTTTTTAGGAAGACCCCCTGAGAACTACACCCACCACTTATCGTAATAATCTCAATACACGGTAAATTGCCCATTACAGATCGCAATGAGACAAGCAGAGCGTAGTAGTACTGAGGGAGATGGTAGAGTTCTGACCATCCTTCGCCCCCGGGGTTAAGTTCACACTACGTAGGCCGAGCTGCAACCCGGAAGGAACGAAAAGAGACAGGTGCATACTGGAGTTCCTTATTCGAGGTCCTTGCATTCCATTCCGTGAAGAAACCAAGTTTTCTTAGATGTCAGGTGATATCTTACACACCTTCGATTTCCTATTTTGGCTTAACCAGACCATGTAGTTATAATATACAGCATATATAGAGAGAAGTGACGTAATAGAAGAAGAAGAAGAATAGGGAAAAGAAGGTCGATCTAGAATCCGCCTCTCAATTCCGTCAACACAGCCTTCTGCCGCGGGGTACTCATCTTCTCGAACCGATCGACGCTCATCACAAAGGTACCGCGGCCGGCACTCAGACTGCGCAGGTGTTTCAAGTACCCGACCATTTCCTTGAGAGGTACCTTTGCCGTGATGGTTCTGGGTCGGTTGGCGGTGTCGGGGAGGGAGGCACCGACGGATCCAGATTCGAATGGATCCGCGGGGGCATAGACCTTCTTCGGGTCGATGGGTGGGAGGTCTTCAACCGGTTGGGGGGACGCGGAGAGGTCGGTTGATGTGAGGGGGATTTCTTCGTCGAGGGAAACGATATGGCCGCCGCGAGAGGAGGAAATGTCGTGTACGACGGCTCCGAGACTGGCCTCGTCGATGCTGATGATCACGTTCATGACGGGCTCCATCAGGGAGGTGCCTGGGCCGGAGGAGAGGAGGTCGCGGAGAGCGGCGGAGGTGGCCAGACGGGCTGCGGAGGAGAGAGCTGCTGGGGTGGTGTCGGTGCCGAAGAGGTGTTCGGTTGGGTTGATGGTAAGGGTGACGCGGGTGTGGTGCATAGGGAAAGCGAACTGAGGGCCGCGAGCAAGGGCAGCTAGGCAGCCATTTTGGAGGGAGGCTCGGAAAGAGTGCATGTCTAGGCCTGCGGGGAGTATGGGGCTTTCCTCGATGCCTTTACGGTTGGTTTCTACCTGCAGTTCTGGGGCGAGGATGATGATCTGGTTGCCCTCTTTGGTTTCAACTGAAAGTGCGTCTTCGGGTACTGGAGGTGCGTTGTCCGGGTCGAAAGGTTCCACTACTGCCGTGCAGCCGGCTTTACCTTTGCGGCCGGCGATCTCCTTGTCGAAGATTTTGCTGGTGACAGGCGACTCCCCAAGGGGACATTCACGGTAGCCGATTTCAATACGGCCCATTGTGGCCTTAGCTTTCAGGTCATTGATCAGGCGATCTCGGGCAATCTCGAGATGGAGCTCGCCCATGCCGCTTAGAAGCGTTTGCCCGGAGTCTTCGTCAACAGTGACGTGGAGACTAGGGTCTTCACGTAGGAGCAGGGCCAGGCATTCATGGATCTTCTTCTCCTCACTCAGGCTGTGTGGCTCGATACTGGCGAAGAAAACGGGAGGCGGCACCTGGATTGGGCGTAGTTGGAGGGTGTCAAGTGGTTCGGGTGGCGTTAATTTGTTGCCTGCGTATGACACCAGTGTATCTCCGGTTCGAGCATGCTTCAGGCCAGCCACAACGCCGATATGTCCCTCGGGAATGGAATCCACCTCGACAGCGTCATTAGCGTACATCTTGAGCAGGCGCGGTGCACGTTCAGTGATATTGAGATTGGTGTTGAATATAGCACTGTTCCGGTCCAGGGAACCCGAGTAAACGCGCACATAAACCAAGACTCCCCGCTTGGCATCGTTAACCACCTTGAAAGCAAGCGCGCAACTCTGAAGCTTCTCGATAGCATTCTGGGATTCGGCTTGGGTGACGGACTTCTTCTTTTTCTGCTTCCCTTTAGAGGTGGCTGCTTTTTCGCTCTGCTTGACTAATAGATCGCCGGAGAGTAGACTCCGAAGACCTCCGCTAACGCCTCCGATGCTAACCTCTGGATCAGGGGTTTCGAGGGGACTGGGAAGAAGGTTTGTGACGGCGTCCAGGAGAGGCTGCACACCGATGTTGCGGAAGCTAGCACCTGCGAAGGTAGGGATGATCTTTCTACCCTGTTCTTGCAAAAGACACCTGCGCAAGCTGTCCAGAATGTCGTTGGGAGGAACTGCGAGGTGATCTTCGTCATGTTCAAAGAACTTCTCGATCATAGTCTCATCATGCTCGCTAAGTAGCTCAACAAGTGCTGTCCTTGCGCGTCGAATCTCCTGTGCAAGCCCTGGTTCCTCGCCATCCAACTCTTGCAGGTTGAACATTTTGACGGCTTTACCGTCACCATCTTGCCATCGGAGACCCTGCAAATTAATCGCATCGCCAACTCCAACAAAGCGACCATTTCCGCCCTCGAACCACGGAATCTGGCAGACCGCGGGGTAGCCCGCAAGACGGGAGCTTATCTCTCTTACCGTACGCCCAAAAGCTGCACCGTCTCTATCCAGCTTGTTGATGTAGACAATCCTGGGAATACGATATGTGCTTGCCTGGTGCCATACTCGTTCCGTTTGAGCTTCGACGCCAGCGACGCCGTCCAGAATACACACCGCCCCGTCTAGAATGCGCAAAGAACGCATAACCTCAAAGGTAAAGTCCGCATGCCCAGGAGTGTCAATTAGGTTTACTGTGTGAGATGTGGCAGATCTTGGGGCTTTTGGGTTATCCTGAGCGGCTGCAATCTGATCACCAGCTGCTTGAGGCGGCCAATGGAAGGTGATGGCAGCAGACTGGATGGTGATTCCGCGAGCGCGTTCCGCAGGGAGAAAGTCTGTGACGGTGGACCCTTCATCCACATCCCCAATTCTTCGGGTAAAGCCACTGTAGTAGAGCATGCGCTCAGTGGTCGTTGTTTTACCGGCATCAATATGTGCAATGATGCCTATATTTCTAGTTCGGTCAAGGGTGTCTGCCTGTAATTTGGATGCAGACGACGAGAGCAACTGGATCCTAGGAAATTGCCCCTTCTTGGCCCCTGGAATCAAGGACGCATTACATCCCAGACGGCTGGTAGCTGCCTGGCATTGTCGTAGGCCAGTTGGCCGCACCGTCTGGTGAGAGGCGCGTAAGAAAAGAGCTGTAACCATTGGGACGGAAACTGTCTATGTAATGGGAGAGCACAACAAATTGACGTAATGCGGGACCTAGAACTTGACAAACATCGTCAAAGACAACTAGAAATAAGGACAATAATGTAGAAAAGAGAAAGGTCCAGCCCTTCAAAGGGTAGTGTGTGCCGAGGAGCTGGGAGTATGAATGAAGCTGCTGAAGCTTTTCCGGCAGTCCAGTGACCGGGGCCGCAGATGCCTGGCCAATCAGGCTGCATAGGCACCAACGACGTAACCTCCGAAGTCCATCCCGTTCCGCTCAGTTGAACAGTTTCCCCTCCCCCATCTCAACGCTTGCATCGGCCTTTCCTTTGTCAAGCCCGAACATTTGAGAGTTTTCGGCATTATCCTCTTCTCAATTGTTTTTTTGAGTACTAATAGGTGAACACCAATTGATCCGCAACGATAATCATACCAGATGAGACAATACTGATGATTGCGCGCCCGCAGCGCGGTGTAGACGTGGTCCCATTAGACCAAGACAACCACGATGGACTACTCCGCCATATCACACGATCCTGATCATCCCGCAGGTACTTCTCCTTGGGCTTCACCACGCCCGACACAAACAACCTTTCCGGCTTCCGTGACTAGCGACATCCCCCCTGCCCCCTTGCCTCCCCAAGATCCCTACAATGCCGAATCGCAGCCTACCGAAACTCCTGGGTTCCAGGAGAACGAGATTGGATCGCCTGACTTGTCTGCGCGACTGCAGGGTGCACACCTGGGTGAGCCCGGCTATGCTGATGAGCAGTCGCAACAAACTTCGCAGCAGCATGGACAACAACCTCGTTCTCAGCTCCCCGCCCGCTACCAAACGGGCCCAAGACAGAATCCCAGACAACCTGCACCTGTATATAGAATCCAGGCGAAAGTTACGGGGCTAGAAAGAACGGGCAAGAAGGACCCTATTCTTCGATTTGATGTTCACGTGAGTGGTGCCCTTCTCTGCCTCGCCCTGCGCCTACTGACAACAGGCTCCAGACGAATATCCCCAAATTCAGGACAACGCAGTATCGAGACGTTCGTCGTACCCATGCCGAGTTTGTCAAGCTTGCGGACCATTTGATTTCGGCTAATCCGGAAGCGTTGGTCCCCGCGGTCCCTCCACCACTCACCCCTGCCGGCGCTGGAACCGAAGAGGATGAACACAGAGTCAAGTCGTCTATGCAGCGGTGGCTGAATGTCGTACTGAGCAATGAAGTTCTCACCCATGATGACGAGGTTGTCCTGTTTGTCGAGAGTGATTTCGGTTACAGTCCTGTGGTTCGGATGAAACAACCCGCAACTGGGGTTCGAAGGAAGGTCCTGAAGCAGTTTGCGCCGCCCCCCGATGACACGCCTGAATTACAAAATGCGCGTCCGATTGTGAAGATGTTCTATCTAGGAACAATGGACACTAGTCACAAGGTTGACCGTGTCGTCAAGGCTCGTCGAGGTATGCGCTAGGACGGCTCATATCTTATTATTAAGCGTACTAACATTTGGCTATCCAGGACTCGGTCTCGCAGAATCGGACTTTGGTGTTAAGCTAGGCCAGATGCACGTGCAAGAGACACACCCTGGTCTGTCCAATGCATACCGGAAGTTGGGGAAGATCATCCAGACCGTCGGAGATTTCCATGCCGTCCAGGCGACTGCGGAGGCCACAACACTGGGGGATCCTCTAAGCTACCACTCGTCCGATGCCTTTATCGTCAAGGAGACTCTTACCAACCGCCACATCCTCCTTCGTGATTTGATCCAAGCTCAACAGGCCACACGTAGCAAACGTGCCGCCGCTGACCGCCTCAAAGTCAGTTCCTCCGTCCGCCCGGACAAGGTGGACGAGGCTATCAATGCCCTGGACGAGGCCCAAGGCCACGAGGACTACCTCACAAAGCGGACGCAGCGGGTCACATCGAACTTACTCGCTGAGAAGCAACGGTGGTTTGACCGGACAACTAACGACATGCTGAACAGCCTCCGCGAGTATACCCTGCGCCAGATTGAATCCGAACGGAGGACCCTTGCTACCTTGGAGAGTGTGCGACCTGATATTCGAGCAATTGACGCTTCGGGAGGACTTAGCCGTCTAGGACGTGAATCCCACCCAACTGCTCGTCGACCTAACCTTGGTTCAAGCCAAGGCCCCAAGGGAGATGCTTGGAGCGGCATACCGCGTCGCAGCGACAGCCTCGGCCGGAGCCTCAGTGGCAGTTTTGTTGCACCAACACCCACTGAAGATGACGAGGAGGTCAATGGACAGGGCACTGGGAAGGGGCGTCTGCGCTCTGCCAGTGGTGTGAGTTCGATTGTGGAGGAAGACGACGATGATCGCCTTGACGCCCGTAACGCGGCTAGTCGCCTGGCCACGAGCACTTTCTGAGCAACTGTAGATTATAGGCATGATTCTTGTGCAAGATTCCCCTTTGATGCCGGTTTTCTATTGAAATAAGCCCACCTTTGAGTTTCGCAATCCAGCCACTATGCTTTGCCGTTTATGTTGTACCATTCCCTTGAAGTTTGTGCCGGTTCAAGAAGAGTATATGTACGTCTACTTTATACAAACAATCCGTAGCCCTCTCAGATATACTTTTATATTGGCACCCCGGTTCCTTGAGTGGCAGATGTGGGCCACGTTGTCAATTGCGACCCAAGTAATGTACCTGTGAGGTGTCTATGTGCAATGGTCCGAGAACTGGCCAGTTGTTGAATTCATTGGGCTTCAGCCCCGCCCATGTACGTCATGAGGGGTAGCTGGGGTACATCCTTTGTAGTAGTGTATCCATCCCCACGACACAATATCATGATCAAAGTAGTATAGGATACCGTGAAAGGGTTTGTGTCATGTTAAGTTTAGAGGTTCATGCCGACAGTTCATCCTGTGGAACCAGAAATATACTCCGAGCCATCCATTCCAGTAAAGACTGGAAGCTTAAGAAGGCCGCAATTGATGGGGATAGCTGCTACTTCTTGGTACCCCCACCCCCACTTTTGCCCAGGTCTGAAACTTCTGATTGATTCTTGCACCTGCGAGGATCCATCTTGCCCACTCTTGATTTCAAAGCACGGCGGAGCTTAAGCTGAACTGGCAGTTGGTCTCTCTTTGTTTTGATCAAGCTATAAAAGTCGAGCTCCCCTCCCCCACTTCTAGTAGCACTCTTTCCCCAGCAATTCCTTATCCATTCTCATACCAACCTTCTTACGACTACTACGACAAGATGGCTCCCCAAAAGGTTTTCCTGTAGGTTTCCGCTTATATTTTTACAGATGTTAGTACACTTGTTGACCGCTGCTCCTCGTATATTGCAGCACCGGTGTTACTGGATACATCGGTGGAGACACCTTTTACGACGTCTACCAGGCTCATCCTGACTGGCAGTACTCCGTCTTGGTGCGCAACAAGGACAAAGCCGCTCAAGTCACCAGCAAGTACCCTAACGTAAGGATTGTACTGGGTGACCTTGACTCGGCCGATATCATCGAGGAGGAAGTCAAGAACGCTGACATCGTACTCCGTATGTTCCCGAGTCCCTGCTCACGTGCTCTTCTGTAATTTGAATGTATAACTCACGGGCCATGGTTAGACTGTGCCGACTGTGATCATGTCGCTGCCGCCGAAGCCATTGCGAAGGGTGCCACTCACCACACCCCTGACCGACCAGTGTGGTGGATCCACACTTCTGGAACCGGCATCTTGACCGTGGAGGACTTCCGTAGCAACACCTGGGGTCTGGAACGTGCCAAGCAGCATGATGACTGGGATGGTGTGGATGAGCTCCTCAACCTTCCTGCCGATTCGTTCCACCGCAATGTCGATGAGATTGTCATCAATGCTGGCAAGCGTGCTCCTGACAGTGTCAAGATTGCCATCGTCTGTCCGCCTACCATCTACGGACCCGGTCGTGGACCCTGCAACCAGAAGAGTGTGCAGGCATACTGGTTGGCTTCTGCTGTCCTGAAGCGCAAGAAGGGTCTGCAGGTCGGTGAGGGTAAGAATATCTGGCACCAAATCAACGTGCAGGATCTGAGTGATCTTTACCTTCTGCTGAGTGAGGCTGCTGCTGCGGGCGGTGGCAAGGCCACTTGGAACGACAAGGGTTACTACTTGGCAGAGAACGGTCCTTTCTGCTGGGGTGACATCCAGAAGCAGGTAGCCCAGGTGGCTTATGAGAAGAAGCTCATCCCGTCCCCTGAGGTTGAGCCCTTGACCGACGAACAGGTCACTGAGATCAATCAGTTTGGCCTGTATGCCTGGGGTAGCAGCTCTCGCGGTACTTCCTACCGTGGTAGAAAGCTATTGGGTTGGAACCCCCACCGCCCTAGTCTGAAGGAGCTTATTCCTGACATCGTTGACATTGAGGCCAAGGCTTTGGGCTTGCTGTGAGGGAGCTCGGAAGTTTATGTAGCCAACTACGACGTATTGATATGATGAATGACATGATAACGTTCAAAATGCGATATGGATTTTGTAAGGTGTGAACCATCGCCTTTGAAGCGATAGATTCTACTTCAAAATCGAGTAATATTGGTCGTAACAAGTAGCAAATATTAATGAGTTTTGCGAACAAAGGAAAATGCCTCAGGCGGTTAACACCGAAAAAGCCTAGCGCGGAGCTCTCGAGACTAAGCGATCGAGGCGCGACACCCGCCCGTAGACGCCGCCGCCTTTACTGCTACCCGTGCATTCACTGCCATTACGTTCTTTGATCCGACCAGCGATCTTTGTGTCTTCCCAGGCATCATCCTTTCCCTCCTTCCGCCGTATGAGTTTTCCACAGCAGGTTGTTTCCAATAGTCCCCTTAACCGCGTTCCATCGAATTATCCGACCGATTGCGGCTCTGTGGTCCCACGTGAAGGAAGCTGACCCTCGGAAATCTAGGTTCGCCGCATGAATTGCGACCTGTCGGGAACACATCGGTTTTCTATCCGCGCACTCTAGCTCCAATCGGGCTGTCATGGCTCCAGGTGCCGGAGGAAAGAGAAAGAGAGGTGATAGATCGTGGTCTGGCGATTCAGGGAACGACGGTCAACGGCCATCGCCCCATCGACCGGGCAATCTCAACATGTCGCAACATAACTACGGTCCGCAATCTCGCGATTACTCTGACGCGCGTGGTCGATTACGAAGGCAACCCAGTCGGGGTGGAAGGAATAGCATGGGTCGAAGGCCCAGCACCGATGGTCAGAACCCTCCTGCCGGTCGGAGGGATAATGCCATGTCCCCGCCCAGCACAACTCCCGCGAAAGACGTCTCAGAACAGAGCCAGGCAAACGGCGTGCCTTCAACAACAGATCACCAAAAGCCCCCTCCATCACCTTCTCTTTCCTCGTCACAACCACCGTCACACATCAATCCATCTCCCGCGCCTACTCCCACGCCAGCACCTGCGCCGATAGCTCAGGCGTCGGCTCCTCAGCCTCCTGCCGGGCCCCCGCCACCCTACGACTATGAATATGTTACACAGAACGCCGTCGACGAGTGGGCGACGACTGGAAAGAAGGATCTTGTGGAAAAGGGTATCCAAGTGAGAGACGCACAAGATGCCGCCGCACTTGCTTCGATATACCAGGAACTCATTCGGTCCGCCCTACACGGTCGTCTGCCACCGGAGGAAGCTGGAGCTGTAGTTAGGGATGTCATTGGCGAAGATGTTGCCGCTGAGGATATTGATATGCAGAATGAAGGACAAACTCAAGCCATCCTCGACACTCGCTCCTTATTCCTGGACACTTTATCTATCCTCACCGATTCCGACACTTCAAATAGTGCCCTGAGACCGCTCGTGTTCTCTACGAGGATCAACCCCGCTCTCATGCGCCTCCAACTCGACACTCAACTCCTTCAATCCCTAGGACTTGTCCGAGAGACGTTCACACGCATGGGTATTCGCAAGCAGACGAACCTCCTTTATCGGCAATCGAACTACAACCTTCTGCGGGAAGAGTCTGAAGGTTACTCAAAATTGCTTACAGAGCTCTTTACGACGAGTAACAATGAGCCCCCCTCCAGCGAAGTCGTCGAAGACACATTTGAGAAGGTGAAGGCGATGATTGGCGCGTTTGATATGGATGTAGGCCGTGTCCTTGATGTTACTCTCGATGTTTTTGCTGCTGTTCTTGTAAAGCAGTACCGCTTTTTCGTGAAGCTCCTGCGGGCTAGCTCGTGGTGGCCGAAAGAGGATGCCTTCCGCACAGTCGATGCGGGTAACCGTGATTCTGGTCTACCCAACTGGGCCTTGCCTGGGTCTTCTGGGTGGGTAACTACCGACGAGGAACGTCTCGAAGCAATGAAAGCGAACGAGCAACGAGATCACGAGTTCTGGAATAGAGTCAGAGAAATCGGAATCCGTGCTTTCTTTGAAATCGGTCGCCGGCCTGTGTCCAAAGAAGAGCTACAGCGGATTCTCCCGGAAAGCAACAGTCTCTCGGAAGAGGAAAAGGAGATGCGGAAATGGATCGAGGAAACCGGAACACTACCTCCCAAGGGAAGTCGAGTAGCAGCACAGTTACTTGGTTTCAAGCTTCGTTTCTATTCCTCTCGCGCTCGCGCCAAATCCGATGTTCTTCCGGACAACCTCATTTACCTTGCGGCTCTATTGATCAAAGTTGGTTTCATTTCACTACGTGACCTGTATCCGCATCTCTGGAGGCCGGATGACTCCATGGATGCGCTCAAAGAAGAGAAGCTGAAGGAGAAGGCTGATCGCGAACGGGCAGCACGGCCTGGTGGTGGCATCAATGCCTTGATGATGGCTGGTGCTCTATCAGACGACACCCTACCCATTCCACGCATTCGCGAGTCTGAGACGCGATCAGCGACTCCGGGAAAAGATCAGGAAACGGACAAATCTACAGGCGTAAAGGCGGAGGAGGATGAGCTTCCTGAACCTTCTGACCAGAAAGTGATGCTTCTTAAGAGTTTACTCGCCATTGGAGCTCTCCCTGAGTCTCTTTTCATCCTGAGCAAATTTCCCTGGCTTATGGATGTCTATCCCGAACTTCCCGAATTCATCCACCGCATCCTGCACCACTGTCTTGGCAAGGTCTATTCTTCATTACGCCCATTGCCCTCGGTGGACGCGCTCAAAGAGCAAAAGCAAATACTCAATCATGACCAGTCTGGCGTGCCAAAGGGACAAATTCGACTGACGCAGGCGCCACCACGCCGAGTTCTTCGGTGGGCTCAGCTCGATAAAGAAGATACGAACGATGGAACCGACTACAGATTTTATTGGGATGATTGGGCGGACAATGTTCCCATTTGCCAGACTGTTGACGACGTCTTCGCATTGTGTTCATCATTCCTTAATCTGTCTGGTCATAAAATCGGCCAAGATCCAAGCTTATTAACAAAAATTGCAAGGATCGGAAAGCACAGCATGAGCAAAGATCACTCGCCAGAGAACAGAGCTCGTTGGCAGGATCTTTGCAAACGACTCCTGGTTCCGTCGATCAGTCTTACGAAGGCGAATCCCGGTGTGGTGAATGAAATCTTCGACCTTATCAGTTTCTTCCCTAGAGAGATACGGTACAACATGTATGCCGAGTGGAATTCCGGCCAGACGTCCAGACTTCCTGACATCAAGTCAGCATTTGATCAGGCGAAGGCGGAAACGAAAGATGTTCTCAAGAGGCTCAGCAAAACGAATATTCGACCTATGGCTCGTGCGTTGGCCAAGATTGCCTACGCCAATCCGGGCATCGTTATCAGTGTGGCCATCAATCAGATTGAGTCTTACGAGAATCTTATCGAAGTCGTTGTGGAGTGTGCGCGCTACTTCACATATCTTGGGTACGATATCCTGACGTGGGTAATGATCAGCTCGCTGGGCCAGAAGGGACGGAGCCGCGTTCAAGAAGGCGGCTTGTTGACTAGTCGCTGGTTGAACGCCTTGGCGACATTTGCGGGAAGGACTTTCAAGAGATATTCGGTGATGGATCCAACCCCGGTCTTGCAGTACGTTGTGGATCAGCTTCGCCAGAACAATTCAACGGATTTGATCATCCTGGAACAGATGATTAGTTCTATGGCGGGAATTATCACCGACAACAATTTCAACGATGCGCAAATCCAGGCCATGGCAGGTGGCGAACTTTTACAATCACAGACAATCTTGCAGTTGTTGGATAAGCGACACGAGTCAAAGACTACCTCGAGACGGCTCATGAAATCTCTCACTGTTTCAAAGCTTGCCGGACAATTGCTCATTGCCATTGCCCAAGAACGACTCATCTGCGTCTTCAGAGAAACAGAAGGCGCTTCAGAGCTCAAGCTCCTGGGCAACATCTTCGATGAGATTCACCGTATACTTGTCCAGTACCTGGACCTGCTTCGCAGTAACTTGTCGGTCGAGGAGTTTGATTCATTCGTTCCCGACTTAGCTTCCCTCATCAGCGATTTCGGCATCCAGCCCGAAGTAGCGTTTTGGATTCGGCGTCCGAGTATTGCGAAAAAGGTTGCAGATATAGAAAAGACAATGCAGGATGAAGAATCATTTAAGACTCCGGTCGCGCTGGTGTCCAGTCGCGAGAGCGAAGAGACATCTCCATCCAAGCCCGAAACTGACAAGATGGAAACGACGGAAGATGGGGAGGCGACCGTGACTGAAGGCGAACAGCCGTCAGAGAATGCCATGGATGTCGATGCCGAAAAAGCCGAGACCGTGAACAACACCGACAATAACGCTGCTACAGTCTCTACTGGGCCTGTCGCTGCCGATGCGCCTGCTTTGAATCCCGTCATGCAAGATCTGCAGGACCAAGTCAAGGCTGTGTTGAGCCCCGAGACATGGGGCGTTGTCGGCTTACAGTTCTATGTGACATTCTGGCAGCTGTCTTTGTACGACGTGCATATACCCCAGAAATCGTATGAAGATGAAATTGATCGGCAGAAGAGGAAGGTCATGGCCATCAGCAACGATCGGTCCGATATCAGCATGGCAGGGACGCAGAGAAAAGAGCGAGAGAAGAAGCAGCTCACGCAACTCCAAGATCGGATACTGGAAGAGAACAAGGCCCACTTGAAAGCCTACGGGCAAACAAGGACCAAACTACAGAAGGAGAAGGATCGCTGGTTTGCGGGTATGCGTGGGAAGCACGATTCGTTGAATGTTGCCCTTCTTGAGCAATGCTTCCTACCGCGTCTCTTGTTGTCTCCCATTGATGCATTTTACTGCTTCAAGATGCTCAAATTCTTGCACACAACTGGAACTCCAAACTTTCGAACCGTCGGGCTTCTGGATCAGCTGTTTAGGGAGCAAAGACTTACCGCGCTGATATTCCAGTGCACATCAAGAGAGGCAGATAACCTGGGTCGTTTCTTGAACGAGGTCTTACGCGACCTCGGTCGTTGGCATGCCGACAAGGCTGTCTACGAGAAGGAAGCGTTTGGCACCAAGAAAGACCTTCCTGGGTTCGCCAAGAATGTTGACTCGGATGGGAAGCCAGCCATTTATCTAGAGTACGAAGATTTCCGTCGGCTTTTGTACAAGTGGCACCGCCTCTTCTCCTCAGCTCTGAAGACGTGCTTGAACGGTGGCGAGTACATGCACATTCGTAACGCGATCAGCGTGTTGAAGGCTGTTGTGCAGAACTTCCCCGCCGTGAACTGGATAGGCCGGGACATGTTAACCAGCATGAACAGCTTGAGTCAGAACGACGAACGAGATGATGTCAAGATTCCGGCTGCTTCTCTGATTGGCGATCTCAACCGGCGTGAGAAGAAATGGCTGCTCCCTCAAGCGTTCATGAGTGCAAGCCCGCCAGTTCCTGGCAGACCAGGTGCAGCAACGAAACCAACGACACCACGTCCAACGTCTACAACACCCACCCCCTTGAATGCTAGTGCTGTCGAGTTCAAGCCTACAACCACCAACGGGTAAGTCTTCAGGGGTGGAAAAATCACTTTACTGTGTTGATCCCAAATACTGATATCTTACGCAAATACAGGTCGCAAGGAGAGTCGAGACCCGATTCGGGCGCCACGAAGGCCGAGGTTGAAGATGGAGAGATAGAGGATGCAAAGATGGCCGATGTTCCGCTGGCTGATCGGACAGCACAAAAGCCTTCGGACACAAAGGCTACGCCATCTCAACGTGATTCGCCTGCAGCTCAAATTGCCGAAACACAAGCATCCGCCAATCGCGAGCAAACATCAAGCGAGAAGGATGTGACTTCAGCTCGCGGGGCTCATCCAGAGGTAGACTTGCCTGCTCGGCCCCAGGCGCCAGCATCACCCGCTGCATCGCAAGCTACGTCGAAAATCTCAGACTCAGGTAGACCGGCAAACGTACCGAAGCGCCCTGAACCGGAACGGGCACCATCCAGTGCGCAGAACACCCGAGCACAAGCGCAGGGACCACACCGATTCAACCGTGAAGACAAGTTACCCCCTCGGCCTGATCTCTTAGAGGACCGCCGGGACAGACATCAAGACTATCCACGTGGTGGTCGCTTTGGTGGGGACCATGACTATCCTCGGCCATTCGATCCGGCCATGGGTGATGTGAGACCCTACCCCCGAATTGACAGGGACTACCCAAGGCAACCCATGGACGAACCATTCCGCAGCTTTCCTCACCGGGATGGACGTCCGCCGCGTGATGCGGACTGGCCGGATCGGCCCGGCCGTCTACGGCCAGATGTTCGGGAGGGACCAGCAAATGTACGATCTGTTCCTCCCACGCACCCTGATCGCGCCGGCATGATAGACGACCACCCAGAAGGTTTTCGCAGGGGCGAAAGCGGACGACAAGATAGAGATGACCGACGAAATTTGCAACCACGAGCATTGTCTCCTCCAAGAATGGAACCATTGGGCCGTTCGGAACGGTTCCCAGCCGATGATCGTCGTGCTGCCAATTTTGCTCAGTCTCATGCACGAAACGAGGATATGCCCACAGGGCCACGAAGTGAGCGATATGGGCGTCCTTCCATGGATGGCGCTGACAGTCGAGATACAGTGACCGGCATTGACATGAATCATGGCCGACTGCGTCAACCAGAGGCGCCTACGGATGTTCCGTCAGGCCCGAGGGGAAGAAACAATGCTGGGCGCGGTGGCCGCAATGCCGCCGGGTTACAGCATTCTCAAGGACCACCTGTGTCCGGTGCAATGACTCCGACTGAACGCCAGCCTCCTACTGGTCCGGGCCGGCAAGGCTTACGAAACGCACCAGATCAGTCTACCACAACAGGGCCCCCGTCACCAGGCCCCGAGAAACTCGACACTAGCGGAATCCACCCTGATAGGTTGAAGGTCTTGCAGCAGCAGCCCCAAGACAACTCATACGGGGGCGGTCAACGCTCACATCATGCGTCATCTCCTGCGTCGATTGTTCCCCCATCTGGCCCACGCAGTGGACTAGGACCACCCTCTGGACCCGCAGCCATGCCACGTGGCCCGCCTTCAGGTCCCGGGTTTGGTGGTGAACGTGGCCGGGGAGACAAGCGATTTGCTGGCATCAACAATATGCTCCAGCAATCCGGTGGGCCGCCGGACCGTGGCCCTGGTCCGACGATTCGAGGACGGGGTGCCAATCGACAGTCTGGTGCCATGAACGCACCATCACCGCAAGCGGCCCGGCCTCCAACTCCCGGTGCGCAGGAGGATGGTGGCCGCGGTGGCTCAGCATCTCAAGGTCGCCCCGATCTTCTGGCGGGTCGGTCTTCTGGCGCTCCCTACGGTGAAGAAGATGGCCCTTCCCGCACCCGACCAGGAGGCAGTCGAGGAGAGCCTGCGGAGGAGTCCAGCGCGGAGAGCCGACGAAGCCAGCGGTTCTCTTCGGGCACACACCCACATGATCGTGAACGGGAACGGGACCGCGATCGGGAACGGCGTGGCGGCGAAGAGGAGGGATCACGCAGTAGCAGTCGACGGGAAGAGCATCGAGACCGAAACCGGGATTACGAGCGTGAACGGAGTCGCCGAAGCGACGCGGGTGGTGCACCGGGTGGACCTCGGGAAGAACGGTATGAGTCTCGCGAGGCATCTCGACGTGGGCCTGGCGCACGTGAAGACAACCGGCGGCGGCGTGACCGGGAGGAGGGCTCGGACATTGCCCCAAGTAATCAGGAGCATGAAGGCCGTCTTCGACCTCCGTCTTCTCTTGGCGGACAAGGTCCCCCACCACCTCCGCCGCCCCCGCTTGCTGGTGCTGAGGATGACCGACGATGGGGAGGTGGGCGCGAGCTGCGGGATCGTGGTCGTGACCGTAACCGGGATCGTCCGCGTGAACGGGACTACCATCGCGAGGGGGCGCCTAGTGGGCCTCACCGCAAGCGTAATCGACCTGGGGATGAAGGAGGACATGGCGATGGTGGTGGACGTGGAGGAATGCGGATGGGAAATGAATCCAAACGGCCCCGACGTGGCGCTTGAAGGATGACGGAAGATACAAGGGGTTTGATACCGGCGGAATGATGCGTGATTGCATGTTGCTCTTTTTTTGTCTCTCATTGAATCTACCATTTCCTTTTGACCTACTACACGACTCTATTACTAGCATTGTTGGACGGTGTTTTGCGTTCCGTCTGTTTACCTGGGACTTTCTGATCTATGTGCACGCATGGCCTGTATCATACAATTTTTCCTCCATTCCCCATTTGTGTTCTTGATTGGATACCCGGACGCATAGCAGCTACTACCTACTCGCAGTCAGCTGGCTGCACGTTACGAGAGTTAAGTTCCGGTCCGTAGTCTGGCTGCATTAGTAGTCGTGGGACAAGGGTGTAAGTGGGATGATTTGCTTTTCTGGGTAGGACAATGTCCGACGTGGTTGACTTTCAGACCCTGCATCTGCATCTGCAAGCAAGATGGTGGCTGCCAGGATACCCGGTCCATCTGCAAGACGAAAGGCCAACTGGCGACAGGGCAGGCGGGCCGACACTCCGACCAAACCAAGCGGGTAATCTTCGGGGCATTTCGTGGCTGCTCCTTCGGCCATTCCTCCCGTCGATCCGCCATTCATGATGTTGATCCCTGATGCATTCCATTCCACTCTGCAGCCTTCGGATGCATGGATGATTCAGGCGGGGTGCCAGGCACCGTTGAGTTCCGGATATATGAACTCCTTCGCCTGCCCCGCTCCAACCACTTGTTTTAGAGAGTAGTCCTCGACTCGAGTCAGTCTGAGCTGTGATAAATTTATACTTCAAACCCTCTCATCCCGTTCCTTTACCGACGATTCTCCGGCTCTTAAACTAAACTTTGCTGCACAACCTGCACTTGACTCGAATGCCAGTCCATCTAATTATCGAATTACAATAAACTCACCCTCCCGTCTCCATCACCATGGCACGTCTGGACGTGGAAAAGACCATTGAAGAGCTCACGCTGGGCGAAAAGGTAGCTCTCACGGCTGGCAAGTAGCGCCCTACAACCGAACTAAAATCAGAAAAGATCACTAATCATTACAACAGGCGTGGACTTCTGGCACACTGCCTCGATTTCCCGACTAAACATCCCCGCTCTGCGCATGTCCGATGGTCCCAATGGCGTGCGAGGCACCCGCTTCTTCAACGGAATCCCAGCCGCCTGTTTCCCCTGTGCCACCGCCCTCGGAGCAACGTGGGACGCCCATTTGCTGCACGAGGTGGGCCAGCTCATGGGTGACGAGTCCATCGCTAAGGGCTCGCATATCGTGCTCGGTCCCACCATCAACATCCAGCGCTCTCCGCTCGGCGGTCGAGGCTTCGAGTCTTTCGCCGAGGATAGCGTACTTTCAGGAATTTTGGCTGGGAATTACTGCAAGGGGTTGCAGGAGAAGGGCGTTGCTGCCACGCTGAAGCACTTTGTCTGCAATGATCAGGAACATGAGCGTATGGCGGTCAGCAGCATCGTCACTATGCGTGCCCTGCGCGAGATATACCTGTTGCCGTTTCAGTTGGCCATGAGGATATGTCCCACTGCGTGTGTTATGACGGCCTATAATAAGGTCAATGGCACGCATGTCAGTGAGAATAAGGAGCTTATTACTGATATACTCCGGAAGGAGTGGGATTGGGATGGTCTGGTTATGAGTGATTGGTAAGAAATATCTCCATACATAGCTGCCTAGCATGGATATTAACAGTGCCCCAGGTTCGGAACCTACAGCACCTCCGATGCTATTGCTGCTGGTCTGGACCTCGAAATGCCCGGCAAGACACGCTGGCGTGGCTCTGCCCTGGCGCATGCTGTGTCGTCCAACAAGGTACCAGAATTCGTTCTGGACGACCGTGTCCGCAATATCCTTAACCTCATCAACTGGGTTGAGCCTCTGGGCATCCCCGAGCACGCCCCCGAAAAAGCCCTTAACCGGCCCCAAGACCGGGAGCTTCTCCGCCGCGCCGCTGCTGAAGCCGTCGTGCTTATGAAAAATGAAGATAACATTCTTCCCCTCCGCAAAGACAAGCCGGTCCTGGTCATCGGACCAAATGCCCGAATCGCCGCCTACTGTGGCGGCGGCTCTGCCTCCCTTGACCCCTACTACACCGTCTCGCCCTTCGATGGCGTCGCCGCCAAAGCCACCTCCGAAGTTCAATTCTCACAAGGCGTCTACTCCCACAAAGAACTTCCTCTCCTCGGTCCTTTGCTCAAAACCCAGGATGGTAAACCAGGGTTCACTTTCCGTGTCTACAACGAGCCTCCTTCCCACGAGAACCGCACCCTCGTCGACGAGCTCCATCTCCTCCGCTCCAGCGGCTTCCTCATGGACTATGTCAACCCCAAGATCCACTCCCTCACTTTCTACGTCGACATGGAAGGCTATTTCACCCCCACAGAATCCGGCGTCTACGATTTCGGCGTCACTGTAGTCGGCACTGGCCGTCTCCTAATCGACAACGAAACCGTCGTCGACAACACCAAGAACCAACGCCAAGGCACCGCCTTCTTCGGCAACGCCACCGTCGAAGAACGCGGCTCTAAGCACCTCAACGCAGGCCAAACCTACAAAGTAGTCCTCGAATTCGGCAGCGCCCCCACCTCCGACCTCGACACCCGGGGCATTGTCATCTTCGGACCCGGCGGATTCCGCTTCGGCGCCGCCCGCCAGGTCAGCCAAGAAGAATTGATCTCAAACGCCGTCTCCCAAGCCAGCCAAGCCTCTCAAGTCATCATCTTTGCCGGTCTCACTAGCGAATGGGAAACCGAAGGCAACGACCGCGAACACATGGACCTTCCTCCTGGAACCGATGAATTGATCTCTCGCGTCCTCGACGCCAACCCCGACAACACAGTCGTGTGTCTCCAGTCCGGTACCCCTGTCACCATGCCATGGGTCCACAAAGCCAAAGCGCTCGTCCACGCCTGGTTCGGCGGAAACGAGTGCGGCAACGGCATTGCGGACGTCCTCTTCGGAGACGTCAACCCGTCCGCCAAGCTCCCCGTAACCTTTCCCGTCCGCTTACAGGATAACCCTAGTTATCTTAACTTCCGCTCCGAGCGGGGCCGCGTTCTCTACGGTGAAGACATCTACGTCGGATATAGGTACTACGAGAAGACAAACGTGAAACCCCTCTTCCCCTTCGGCCACGGCCTTTCCTACACCACTTTCTCCCGTAGTGATCTGAAGATCACTGCCTCCCCGGAGAAGACCACCCTCACCGACGGAGAGCCCATCACAGCCACGGTCAAAGTAAAGAACACAGGCGCCGTCGCCGGCGCAGAGATCGTCCAGCTGTGGGTCCTTCCCCCAAAGACAGAGGTGAACCGTCCCGTCCGCGAACTGAAGGGGTTCACAAAGGTGTTCCTCCAGCCTGGGGAGGAGAAACAGGTTGAGATAGTGGTGGAGAAGAAATTGGCGACGAGTTGGTGGGACGAGCAGCGCGGGAAATGGGCGTCGGAGAAGGGAACATACGGGGTGTTGGTAACAGGAACCGGAGAGGGAGAGTTGAGGGGAGAGTTTGGAGTTGAGAGGACAAGGTACTGGGTTGGGTTGTAGGTATGCCGTATCTTAGTTCATAACTTAGACAGTATGTATATGGGTTATGATTGATGATGATGTGATGGCCATGAATGGAATTGGATGCTTCTATTTACAGAGATGAGTAGATAAGATAGAGATGAACGCGGCATAAAGGTGATGACAGTAACAAACAACTATATGATAGCAACATTGATTGCTAACATTTTGCTTTGTTCTGACTACATCTCAGTCAGTATGCATATTATCCCCTACATTGTCTAACATCTTGACAGATTCTGTCCCTCCAAAATGGACAAGATATCCCAATAGATCAGAGACTAGCTGTCGCATATGTATGCGGCAGGGCCTGAAGACGGGAATCTTCTGGAGAACTACCCTGCAGCTATGGATCCTGAAGCCTGCAGCCATGTCTGCATAGCACGCTCTACCTGAAATTGGAGGATATACAGTGCGCAACCGGCGAGCCACAGGGCTCCATGTTTCCTCTATTTGGGGGCTACTGAGCCGGTACTTGAAGATATAGATCGTGTGCTGTGGATGTCGTATTGGAAGGGTTTGCCGTTAGATTCGGTTGATTGTAAGGAGGAGCTTGAGTTGACGGATGAAGGTCAGTGGTTTGCAGAGGGAGATGGAGCAGTTGAGAAATGACTTGGAAGCTTGTCAGGCCTCTAGTGGTGGTGAGGGAGGAGATGGAGCGGATAACGAGGGAGGTGAAAATGGGGGTAACGACGGCGGTTCAGGAACTGGACCGATTGATGTTGTTTGTGAGTGACTACCCTCATAGGTATAGCGATTGAAGACGGGAAGATACCTCTGTATGCTGACACCCACCTCCATCAGGTCCTCGGAATGATGAAAGCGTCTTCAGCTAGGAGAGCAGAAGATGGGAGCTGCACACTGACTGATGTATGAATATCCCTTCTGTATGCACTCGTTAAGCACTTTCGATGCCTTTCTTGATCTCCACTAACCCTGCATAGATACCCGTTATGGAACCGGTGCGAACAACGACCTTGGCGGGGATTCTTCTTAGTTCAATATTGCAGAATGTATTCACCAGTGCTCTCAGATCCCCAAGTGTAGGATGGTGTACTTCCATAAAGGTCTCTGCACTTGTTTCTTTGCGACTAGACCAGGAACTTTGAGTGGACGTGCTCCCGATTATGACGCTGCCTGGGTACTCGGATCCTAGAGTGACGCTGTCGCTATGCACGGTGCTGCCGTTGCTGTCAAAGTCGGCCCGCATTCGAAGTGCTTCATATTGTTGGAAGGTCTCGAGATTGGAAGTGTTGGTTGCCTTATTTGTTGGCTGTTCCAGCTGTATGATGTGTGGATTAGAGTTGATCGTTATCAGCAAAGTATCAAACTTGTATATTCAAGCGATTTACCCACAGTCTCGTCAATGTGGTGACTGAAAGCAACGAATGTTACGAGTAGGAGTGGCCGGTTTGGCGCTGAGCTCTGGGACCCATCTCCTTGCCAAATCATCAACGTTTGACGACTGCACCTCGCATCGAAGATATGTTACCTGAAGCCTGCCCACAGAGATATCATTGGCCTTGGGTGTCACATGTCTCCCACTTGGCTATAAGCATTGTTCAGACTCGAAGACTTCGGTCGAATGTAGTAGGAACAGGGGATAAGAGGGAAACCGAAAAGGAGCCTGGCAAATACAGCGTGAGGCGTCGAAAGAAGAAGCGAATCGACCAGAGGTAGTATCAGGAGGCGAGCAGCAATAGATTGATTGTAACTGCGATGATTGGAAGCCATGCCAAACGTATTAGCTGCTTGTAGGCACTAGTAAAGGGCCAGATGAACATGAAGGATACCAAATCACTCGCAAGACCAGTCTGACAATCACATGATGATCATGCCCTGCGCTTTGTTTGTTCCAGGTACAACATACCAAGATGTGTTATTGTATGAGTCATTCGATGGCTTTTGTGTAGGAGGTATCCGTCAAGAGAAGTCTTTGATGAAGATGACCTGGGGTCAGACAGTCTAGAGCATCCATAGTTATCTCCGTGTAATCATAGAATGAAGGAAGAACCCTTGCAGTGACAGTGTCATGGAAGTCACCGTGAAGTTGCATCTCTAAGGTAGATAGAACGCATGAGTCTAAGTAACTCTGCAATAGCTTGGGGCTCCGTTGCAAACAAGACTTGTTTGGAGCAAACAATTACAGTCGCACGGAGTATACCGCTCTTCATCTGAGACTGGCATTAGTATAATATTAGGATCTAGACCGAGTTGTAATTCCCGTTTGCTCCAGGTGCAACGCTGCTGTACATACCGTATTCCTATTACTTTGCTGCCAGTGCCTGTGCCACTGCTGCTGCTGTTGTTGTTCCAATCCCGACCGAGGCATTTTGGAGGGCTCTTCCCTGGTCAAACCCACACCAATACCTTCATTTTGACAGCCATCACGACTTCTATCTTGGTATTCCCCCATAGTAGCACTCTTGAAGAGATGATCTCTGCTATTCCTCGATACAATTTGCTTGTGATATCGTCCATATGGCCGACAACAAGGAAGATGCCTTCACGCGGTCGGGTACAGTCCCCTTGATCAGGGGCAGATGAAGCTATTCATCAGATATAAATACCCCTCAATATCCAGACAATGAGTTGGAGATAGATGCAGAATCAATCGGTTTCTCAAAGCCACCTGGTTCTTCTTTCAGTCTCTCAGCTCCCTGCAAAAGATCATCCACAGATCTGTCTCTCATCTCACCAAAAGCAACCTTCTCCTCCCTTCCAGCAACTACAACGCACTGCCATCCAGGCCCCTGCTTACAGCAATGGCTTCCATCAAGAACGATGAGCATCAGCATCAGTCATCGACCAATGACCCAAGGGAAGTTGAAGAGAAGCTGTGCCAGCTAATGAAGGACAATTTGCACACTACCGCAAACGATCCCACTGGAGCTGAGAAACAGCCCCATCAGCCAGACTGCTCTCCTCCTCTCGACGATCCTCCCACCGACTCGTCTTCGAGCCCCGACAACGACAACAAGACGAACGAAGAAGCGGATGAACCGAGGATCCAAGCAAAGGAGGCAACTGGGCTCAACAACGACCCATCTCCAAGCCCCAACGATGACAACAAGACGGACAAACGAGCAGATGAAGAAGCGGATGAATCGACAGCCCCAGCAAAAGACGAAACCAAGCCCGCCGACGACGAGCTGTCCGAGTCATCGGAAGACGAGTCGAATTCCCCCGAACCAGACCCAAGCGAAACTAAAGCCGACAGACTGCGGCGCGAGCGACGGGCCCAGTTGGATGATTATATCAAACGGGGTCCCAAGATACTAATGCCGCGCGATATTTGGCAATTGGAACAAGACTTCCGACGTACAGACTGGCAGGCTTACGCTACAGATCCATCTTATCAGCCACCAGTAGGCACAGAACTGGAACTGAGCGAAGCCGAAGCCGAAGAGCTACAGCGCCAGGAACGAGAGTGGTGGAGGTTAGAACAGGAGGATATGATGTCCTGCTGCCTGATACCGGACGAGGAATGGTTGGCCGATCTGAAAACCGAGCAGACAAGTAAAAATGAAGCGGCGGACGAATCGACAACCCCAGCAAAGGAAGAAACCAAGCCCGACAACCAGCTGCCTCAGCCATCAGAAAACGAGCCGGATACCCAGCTTTGTCCAAGCGAGACCAAAGCTGACAGAATGCGGCGCGAGCACCGAGCCCAGTTAGACAGTTATTTCAAACTCAATCAAGGGAGTTTATTGCCCCGTGATGTCTGGCAAATGGAACAAGACTTCCGACTTACAGACTGGCAGGCTTACGCCACAGATTCATCTTATCTGCCACCGTTTGCTACACGACTGGAACTGAGCGAGTCTGAAGCTGAAGAGCTGCGGCGCCAGGAACGAGTATTCTGGGAGCAGAAAGACTTGCCATATGACAGAAACTCGAGGATCATGCCACTGGAATATGAGGGAATTATACCCAATGACGATTGGTTTTACGATCTTAAGGCCGAGCCAATGAGTAGGGAGGAAGAGCTGCGGCGCTATCATGAGCAAAAGTCCCGTACGAAGAAGAGTAAGGAATATGAGGATGATCGGAATATTACAGCGGTCGCTCCAAACGAAGCCGAAATCAGCCTTGCTAGCGACCAGATTAGAACCGATCCTTTGGTGCCATCCAAGCTTTGAAACGTTTTTCTTTCACCTCTTTCTGGGGGATACCTTCCAGTGCTACGAGTGTCGACTACCAGCGAAATGGTCATTGAGATCAGTCGTGGTCCAGTTTTCTCTACCTACTTGGAGCAAGGACTGCCCCTTCTCGCAATCCCTTATAAGTCCTTCGTTTAGTTCATCAATATAAATCGTTCTTATAAGAAGCATAATATTCAAAATCCTCCAAAGTGCCAAATTCCCATCACCTTAATAGTCGCCCAAAAAGTAGCATCGAATTTTTTATAAAAAGACCATGGCTTTGAATTCAATACTCTGTCGTGGAGCACCACTTCCATCTAAGCGGAACGAGGCATGTGGGACACCTTTGTCGAAAACCATTACTAGATTAGCGACAGCTATTGAATCATGTGAGACAAATGACGCTGGTATACCTGGTTTGTCATCGAATCTGGTACCCCCTTGATAGAAGATCCAAGCCTCAGACGGCTGTTGGTTGCTTTTATAACACCACTTTTGGGACTTGCTGTGTTGCAATAAGCAGTTCTGGCCGGGAACGTCATTACCGTGATTTATCACAGGAAGTATATCATCCGGATCCACGGAACTCGGTTCGCCAAAGGCTAAAGGATAGTTCTTCACCGGAAGTAACGGCAACCAAAGGCTACGGATGAGATATGTCAGTCAGCCGGGTGTACCACGAACTGCATGTAGATGGATTATATACTTATAGAACTCATATTTCGCCGATGGCGCAATGTTTGAATTGAGCTTTGTACAGTACTGTCGAAACAATTCTTGACGCCAGCTCTCTGCCGTGTCTGGGAAGCGAAGGTTAAAAGTAAGTCTTGGCGCTCTGGTTAAGTGTTCTTACCGATGTGAGCTATTTCACTCGGCTTTCAACCATCTGCATATTTTCCATGGACCTTGGAGATGTCAGACATATGATTGTCGTTCTTGGGTGGGGTATGACGCTAAGTTACCACATGCGACCAGATATGAACGATTGACGCTTCTGTCAGCCTTCGTAATACTTCCTTGACCTCAGCATAGAGTATATCATGGATTTTGTCCTCATCGTCGATTTCCTCATACGACAGTTGAGTGCTAAAAGGACATAGGCAAAACCCTTGGCTTTCTATCGAAGATTCGTATTCCTTTCCTCTGATATGTTCGAAAAATACTCCTTGCGAAACGATATTGAGATTGCAGGGAGCGAATCCAGCAGGAAAAGGTCTTTCGTGAGAGGAGCGGTACAACGCCATATATCTTTCCCATGGATGATCCAACAAAGGCCACGATAGATTGCGTGTTGAATATATATCACAAACGAGTAGCTCGCGTGTGAAGATTTCGCAAACTACCCGGACAGATCGAAAGGGGCAGGCAAAGTGACATTTCATATATAAGAAGACAAGAAGAGGAACAAACCAGCCAACCGGACATTTATACTGCAGAGGTCATGCGTCTTGTCGGGGTTTGAATATAGGAAGGAGTATATATAATGAGAAAGAATGTGGCATTAAGACACGACATGCTTCAAGTCTCAAGTTTGGCCAGGATGCATGAAGGTCTATGTGGATGTCCAAGTCACGATAGGCCCGGTTTCACATAGATAGAGGGCGGCGTGCCATGAGCAAAGAACTAAATAACTGTCAGTTGCAGGACTCTTAATTACATATTCAGGTACTTGATACATATTTGTATTTCGCCTGAACGCAAATAAACCATTCTGTTCTTTTTTTCCTTTTTCTTTTTCTTTTTTCTTTTCCCCCCGTTCTCAGAAGATCAGACATCGCATGGTCATGCCCTACAGCCGCGCAGGACGTTGACGGATCAAAGAAAAAGAATTGGGGGAAGAGAGACAGAGAGAGAAATATATAGGTGGATGAAGAAAACGCTTGCTTCAGCGCGCCTCTTCCTCCTCTATTTCAACCTTTGCTTCCGTTCCTTGCAAACACTTGCTTCAGCATGCCTCTTCCTCCTCTATTTCAATCTTTGCTTCTATTTCTTGCAAACACTTGCTTCAGCATGCCTCTTTCTTCTTTATTTCAATCTTTGTTTCTGTTTCTTATAAATACTTGCTTCAGCATGCCTCTTCCTTCTTTATTTTAATCTTTACTTCTATTTCTTGTAAATACTTATTTTAATATATCTCTTTCTTCTCTATTTTAATCTTTATTTCTATTTCTTATAAATACTTGTTTCAGCATATCTCTTCCTTCTCTATTTTAATCTTTACTTCTATTTTTTACAAATACTTATTTTAGCGCGCCTCTTCCTCTTCTATTTTAATCTTTATTTCTATTTCTTATAAATACTTACTTCAGCACGCCTTTTCTTTCTCTATTTTAATCTTTATTTTTATTTTTTATAAATACTTGTTTCAGCGTGTCTCTTTTTCCTTTATTTTAATCTTTATTTTTATTTTTTATAAATACTTATTTCAGCATGTCTTTTTCTTCTCTATTTCAATCTTTGCTTCTATTTTTTATAAATACTTATTTCAGTATATTTTTTTTTCTTTATTTTAATCTTTACTTTTATTCCTTATAAATACTTACTTCAGTATATCTTTTTCTCTTCTATTTTAATCTTTATTTTTATTCTTTATAAATATTTATTTCAGCACATCTCTTCTTTCTCTATTTCAATCTTTATTTCTATTTTTTATAAATATTTACTTCAGCACGCCTTTTTCTTCTTTATTTTAATTTTTACTTAAAGAGACACGCTGAAGCAGGAGCCCATCAACTATTTAAATATAATATCCTAGAGTAGCAATATTATAAATACTACAACCAGCTATACCATAACCAACTACAAACATCCTTCTATAACACGCAGAGGAACACCCAGACGCGTCTCCTAACTAGTAGAGACCCTATTTAATCCTGAAAAATAATATACCATAAATCCTGACCCATATTATAGAAAAGCCTGATCTCTAATAAAATATACTCTTATATTCAAGAGGCCCAACAGACCTCCATAAAAATAAGTTATTTTAAATCATAATAACTAATATTACAACTAGCTGGCTAGCTGCACTATTTATAATATTATTATAAACTGTTATATATTATTATACTAAAATATTATAACTTTTACTACTCAGCTGATCCACCTGGATATTATATTCTATATTTAAATAAAAAAAGATAAATAATACTATTCTAGAATATACCAGATATTAAATATACTAATTAATAATATATTACTTAGATTTATTATAAAAAAATCTCTTAAATATTACTAGACTACTCTAAATCAAATACTAAGAAAATAATCCAGATTACAGACTAGATCTTAAAATATATATATATAATAAATCTATATACAACTTAATACAGATAAAATACTAACTATTAAACTTAAATCTGTCTATTATCTTTTTTATTATTTTAATTTATATCTATTCTATCTACAGCTTTCTAATTATAATATTATTTACTAACAGATTATAACCTTAAATAACTTATTTTCTGATACTTCTAAAGTATCCCAAAATAAATACAGCATATAAGAGCCTTGAAATAAATAATTAAAATAAATAATATTATTTAAATTTTATTTTATCTTTTTTTTTTATAATTTATTACTTCCTGTACAGTCCTCTCTACTTTATAAATATATTAATAATCTTCTGTAAAACAGACTAGCCCAGCTAAATAAATAAATATATCTTTATTTAAATAATTAGAATTATTAAATTTTAATACCCAAGAACCAGCTAAAATAAATATTATTTTTATTAAATATTATTATACTCTAGCTATACTAGCCAAGAATAAGTTTAAAAAAAATTTAGTTAATCAGATATTATAGTCTTTATTTAAATAATAAAAAAGATCTGCATCCAGTTATTTAATTAAAAAAATCTTATTAATTATATTTTTTAATTTATCTAATTCTTGTATAACAAGATAAAAAAAATAAAAAATAAATCTTTTAGTCTATTTTCTATTTTATTTAATATCTATATTAATAATAATTTTAATATACTAGAATAAACAGAATTACAAATCTAAATCTATTAAAATAATAATAAATTATCCTATTAAATATTATATTTTATAATTATTAAAAACTTTATATAAATTATTATTTAAAAAATAAGACTGACAGTATACATCTATATACTAGAAATATATAAATTAAAAAATATTAATATCTATATAATCAGTTATAAAAATAAAGAAACTCTAATAAAATATAATAATAAGTAATTTTAATATTTTAAATAAAATAAATTTATATATATTATTAATAATTACTACTTAATACTCATACACAGTATTCTAAAGATTTTATTTACTAGAAAAAATATAATAAATAGCAGTATTAAATAGTAAATTAAATAATTTAATATATAAATATTAAAAATATATATTTTATATATTAATTAAACAGGCAACTACTAGATCCCTAGAACTATAAAATTAAAAAACTCTTTAATTATTAATTTTAATTAATTATAAAATATTAATATACTTCTGTATACAGGCAAGCTCTATTTTAAAAAATCTATATATTATATAAAATTATATAATCTTAAAGCCTGCCTAGTGTAATATACTAAATATTAAATATTTAAATATATTTATTATAAATATATCTATTTTATTTATTATCTTTTTTACTTAGATTTATACAACAAGTCTATATATCTAAACTATATTAATCTTATTTATATTAATTATAAAGATCTACATATTATTCACGACAAGAGCTGCCCAGCCTGGGAAGAAGTTAATAAGATCATTAAACACCTTAAGAGAAACAAGACCAGATACCACCCGGAACCACCAGCCACAACCCAGCCAGCCACGGCCCAGCCAGCCACAGCCCAGCCAGCCATAGTACTGACCACTCCAAGCACATCCCCAGAGATCAGAACCAGCCAGAAATACAACTTCTTATCTAACAAGGAAGATCATGAATACATAATATTTAAATTATTAGATTTATTAGAATTATCAGAATCATCACGCGAGTAAAAACCTGTTAAATATTATAAAATATATTAATCTATTTTAAATAAATATAATTATATTTTTATAATAATAATACTAGTAATGACCCCTATATATACCTATATTAAAAATAGTCTTATTAAATACTATTAACCAATCCTAATAAAACTCTATAAATACTTTCTGAAAGCAGTCTTAGAATCTAAAATAATCTTAGAATCTAAAGCAATCTCAGAATCTTAATCAGAAAATAATATCTTATCAGAACTAGAATACTCTTAAAATAAAAATAATAAATCTGACTAAACAGAAGTTATAACTAATATAAAAATCTTAAATCAGTAAACTATATAATTTTTAATATCTAATTTAATGACTTCCAGTTAATCTATATCTCTAAAAATAATATCTAAATATTCTAAAAATATATATAATATCTTTTAATCTACTTTAAAATAACAGCTCAAAATAAGAGCTCTCTAGAAGATTAAAAAAAAGATATATATAAACTAATTTTATTTAAATAAAATCTAATAAATAACTGCAGGTAAATCAGTTAATATAAAATATATATTTTTTTTATAAAATACTATACAAGAGCTGGCAGATTAAAAAATATTTAATAAATTAAAAACAGCTAGCCAAGCCTACTAATTAATAAATATAAATATAAAAATTGTTAGAAAAATATTAAAGCTAATAAAATTATCAAGTCTAATATTAAGATAATAAATACTATAAATATATTTAAAAAAAATACCTGATCTAGCTCTGATAAAAAAAATAATAATTATATAATTAATTTTATAAATTCTTTAATATAATATTTAATATTTTTTATATAGAATTATAATCCCCTTTCTCCAGAATCCTAAAATCTTTAATTATAATATTATTATTATATAAAAATTATAAATTAATCTCAAGATAAATATAATATACTTTTCTTTAATAATAAAAATATATTTTAATTTTTATTAAATCAGTATACAGAGTCTCTATAAATTTAAAATATATATATTTATCCAGAAGATCTTCTTCTAGAATTTAATATACTATAATTAATATATTATATTTATATATATAATAATAAAAAACTATATCAAGATTTTTATATATAATATATATAATTCTTTATAAATTATAGTAAATAAAAAAATCTACTATCTTTAAAAAACTCTACTTAAAATAAATATTATATCCAGAAAAAAATAATATATTATATTTAATAATTTTAATATTCAGGACCTAATTTAGAGTAAATAAATCTATATATTAAAAATCTATAATAAAAAACATGCTAAGACTTTTTAAATAATTATTAAATAAAAACTATTAACAGTTATTACACCAAAAATCTTATTATAAGATTAATTATTAAAGTCCAGGAACAGGAAGACTTATTTATTAATTAAATAAAAAATATTCTATAAGAACTAGATATTATATTAAATCTTATATTAATCTTATAGAATCTGTAGTATTAGATAAAATATATTTAATTAGTTTTATAATTAAACAGAATATTTAATTATTATCTTATTAAAATAAAGATTAATATTATCTTATAACTAAAGAAGCCAACAGCTTATTATAATTAAAAAATTATAAATAAAATAAAGTTTTAGCAAAAGCTAGTTATAATTTTATATAAATAAAATTAAAAATATTTTTTTAATTTAAATATCAACTTTAACTAAGATACAGCAGACTTTATAAAAATCATAAATAAATTAATTAAAGTCTTTATCTTCTTGGTCCAGCCTGATCTCTATATATAATTAGGATTTATATCTATATATAAAAAATTATAAATACCTATTAAACAGGCTTAAAGAAAAATTATTAAATAATAATAAAAATATTAAATAAAAATACTTAAAATAATAATATTAAAAATATAATATTAATACAGTTATATATAAATCTATATTAAAAAATATTATATATTTATCTTCTAGAAATAAATTAAATAAATTATTATATCCAGCAGTATATCTAAATTATAAGATTTTAATAAATAAATTAAAATTTATATATTTTACCAGGCCTTTATATTTTTAATTACTAAAAACAGTATTCTATACTTTAAATTAGATAATAAAATCAGAATTTTAATAAAATTATTCTTTTTATTATTTTTTATTACTAATCTAACAAATATAAAAAAATATAAATATTTTAATCTATTTAATATACCCCCGCTGGCAGAATAAAAAATTAAACTTATAATTAATTAATCTAGAGCAGATAAAGTACCTGGCTTAAATAATATTTTAAATAAGATTTTATAAACAGTTAAAAATATACTTACTTCTTAGTTAATATATTTATTTAATATATATTTTAAAGCAGGTAAGTACCTAAACTACTTTTAAAAAATTAAAATAATTATTTTTTATAAATTTAGTAAAGATAACTACTCCAAACTAAAATTATATTAGTTAATTATATTATTTAATATCTTTAGTAAGACTTTTAAAGTATATATAACTATTTAACTTAATTATTTTATAAAGTAATACTATCTATTGCTAAATAATTATTATAGTAATAAAAAAAAATAAAGTATCAAGTCAGTCCTATATACTATAATTAAAATTATAAAATCTGCCTGGAAATAAAAAAAATTATAATTATTTTATTTTTTAATATTTTTAAAATATTTAATAATATTTTATATATACAACTGATCTATAATCTTTATAAATATAAAATATTAAATAATTTAATTAGATAAATCTAATCCTTCCTGGAAAACTGTTATACTATTTTAAAATTATTTATATATTACTAGTTATAAATTAAAATTAATATAAATATTTTTTAAGAGTCTCTACTCTCTCTAATTCTGTTTTTTTTTATAATATAAATATAATAGACAGCTTACTAAATAATATTAAATATATTAATAATATAATTATAGTTATGGTTAGACCGGATAAAAAATTAAATTATTAATATTTAGTATTATAATATAATAAAATCTATAAAATATAATTAGCTATATATATATTAGTCTTTATTTCTAAAAAATTTATTTTAATATATTTTTAATTATATTTCTAAAGCCAGAGACACCCCAACCTGATTAATAAAAAACTAAATCTTAATTTTAAGAATAGTTATATTATTACTTTTAATTAATTAATTTATTTACTCAGGATTATCCTGGACCAGTATTTATAATTTAATAAATATATAATAATAATTAATAAAAAATATTCTAAAGATATTCAGGCCCTGAGCTTAATAAAAAAATTTAAATAAAATTTTTTATTAATTAAAAAAAAAATCTTATATAAAAATTTTATTATCTTACAGGTCCTGTATATATTTCTAATCTAATATATATTCTAGATTTATAAGTAAATATTTTATTATAACTAGTAAGTCTAAATATTTATAATTATTTAATAAAAAATAAAATATAATATCACTGGAGGATTTAAGATAATTACTAAAGATATATTTAATATAAAATTATATATAATATTAATAAAGTAATATCTTTATAAAATTAAACTGAAAACAGTTATTTAAATTATATTATTAAATATATATATAGATATTATTAAAAAAAGAATTTATAGTAATAAGATCCTGCTACAGACTTCTTTAGAATAAATAAAAAAAAAACTACTTTTATAAGAAAAAATTAATATCCAGAAAATTAAATTAAAATTATCTTATATAATCCTGTCTTAGTAAACTTTTTCTTATATATTAATTAAAAATATAAAAAAGCAGATCCTAATCAGTTATATAATTATAAAGATTATATATAAATAAATTTAACTATTACAGGAAGATCAGGGCTGCTGTTATTTTTTTAAATAATATAATTAAATATAACTAGCAGATATACCTGAAAATAAATTAAGAAAATATTATTTCCTGTACTAAGCTAGTCAGAATTATTTTAATTCTGTAAATAGTATAAAAAGATTTTTTTTTAAAAAGTAATTAAAATATATATAAATAATTAAAATATTTTTTAATATTTTCTCAATCCCAGCATGCAGTTAAAATAATTTTTTATTTAATATATTATTAATCTTATTAAGAAATAATATAAATAAAAATAAAATATCAGCTTTTACTGGATCCCTGCCTATATAGAGATTCTTAATAATAAATTTATAAATAAAATAATTAAATATATTACTAGATAGCTCCCGGGCAGCTTAATTAACAGTCTAAAAATATTATAAATATTAAATTATTAAATTCTATAATTATCTGTCAATACCTGAATTAAAATATTAATTAAAAAATAATAATATTAATACTAGCAGTATATAGACTACAGTAAGATCTTTTAATAATATATCCTAGAAATTAATATAAAATTAATATAATTTTATAAAAATTTAATTCTAGTCCAGTAGAGTACCTTCTTCTAGACTTAAATAAAAAAAATTAATCTAAATATATCTTTATATATAACTTAAAAAATTAATTTTATCTAGTATAAGTAATATTATGTAATACTAGAAACAGTATACTATATTTTATTTATATATAACTTATATAATAAGTTTTAATACTTAATCTAGTATAATATCTAATTAATATTATAGAATCTGAAAAAAGTACTAATAAAATAAAAATATATAATATATACAGCAAGCTTCCTGCTCCAGACAGGATATTTATAATATTTATTATTATTAAAACCGCCTCAGGTATATAATATAAAAAAAAATAATTAATAATAATAAGTATAAGTCCTGGACAGCAGAGAATTAAATATAAGTATATTTAAAAATTAGAAAAATATATAATAGGTAAGAAATATATTTATAAATCTATATTATTAATTCTCCCCTCACAGTTCTTTATATATATAATAATTATAATAACTAATTCTAATAATAAATAAATTGTCTATAAGTTATATATATATATATATAGAAACTTATCAAGCTAATAAGCTGTGGAAGATTACAGAATTTAGTATAGGATTATAAAGATATAATAGTATATATAAAGTTATACAGACTCTTACAGCCACTATAAAAGATAATAGAATATAAAAGCCCTGCGGATCTCCATAACCACTATAATAAATTAAAATAATCTATATAAGATCCTACAGATCTCTATAGCCATGGAAGTCTTTAACTAAGTAAAGAACAGGAGTAAATAGGTCCGGAATCTTATAATAAGATCTATTATAATAAGACTTATCATGATGCTTATATAAGAATAAAATAAAGAATATAATATAAAGAGTTAAAAAGAATATACAGAGAAAATTAGAAAAAATATATAAATAAAATTAAATAGATTCTACAAGGGGATGCCTTTATAGGATTATCTATAAGATATCTATAAGAGAACTGCTATATATATTCTGATTAGTTAATTTAAATTTAGGAATAGCTTCATATTTAAATTATGGTATTTAAGTGATACCGTAAGATTACAAGAATTTAATATAGGAGAAGGAATAGGGTCCTGTATATAGAATTCCGCAGTATAGAGGCTCACTCAGGCTACAGGTGTCCTGTAAGAGTGCCCTGGCCGCACTATATTAGGGTAACCCAATCTATCTATCTATCTATCTATAGGTGGATGAATGAATCTTAAATCGGAAGATTCCACCTTGGAAAAACTGAACTATCAGGTAATGTTAATTCGGAGCGGGCCGATGAAATGGCAGGGATGTGGCGGTATTTCTGAAATAGAGGTATTCACAATGAATTAGTGACTAAATTGAGAAGATATACATTCAACGATTGATGAAGTGACAAATCAAATAGGGTGAGGGAATGTATTCGAGATACAAGCGTTACACTCCTTTATGGCGTACATAATGAACAGCGAAACAGCCAATACATTATCGGTTAAACGCTTGCACGTTGAGATTGCCTTTCCTTGAGTGGATACCGTTGCAAATAATGTGATATGGTGCGGTAATCTAACCACAAGAGAAGTAAAACATCTTAAACAAGGCGAAATTACCCAGCACATCTCGTGACTCGAAGAAGGACCTCTGTACAGCTCAGCTTAAAGAGCTTTTAGCTGGCCACTGACTCGCTTCGAACTTTATTCTAAATCTGTTCTCCGTACTACGTATTGTCCATGGGAACCGCCCTGACCAACCACTAATTTCCGTCGATCGTCTGGGGTGCGGTTCGGGCCACATGGTTACCCGGGCTATGATCCACTCCCGGAGAACCGAAGTATTCCAGGGCCCGCCGAGGGATCTATGTAGAAGAATGTATGGAGCAGAGCCCAAGCTATAATGGAAGAGATCTCAGATAAATGCAACTTCTCTGTTTTTCTTTCCTTTCCTTTTCTTTTCTTTTTTCCTTTTTTTTCTTTTTCTTTTTTTTTTTTTTTTTTTTTTTTTTTTTTTTTTTGAGTTGGGGCTGATTGCTAACGTCTGGTTCTAGAAAGTTATTTATATGATGATTGTTAACATGCCCAGTGAGGAGGAGATGAGGAGGGCGAGGGAGATTATTGATTAGATTAGATTTATTGATTGATATTGATATCCGGGTTTGGTTTGGGCGTTGGGGATAGATACTACTACTTTATAATTGAGTCCGAATTTCTTCTTACTTTTTCTTCTTCTACAAACCAGGTATCGACTCCACTTTCAAAAAGAAACGAATCTCATATAAAGTCTACAGTGCAGTTAGAGGCCACTGATGGAGAAATCAATATGAATCAATTGTATACGCACACTGCCATGCAAGAATGTCTCGTCACATCACATCACACAGCACAACACAGCACAACACCAACACTCCAGCCAGATGAACAAATGAAACAGGCAATGTAATGCACCATATCTGTAACCAATCTAACGTACCCTACCCAGCTAGGCTCTCCTGAACAATAATAACAAGGCTTGTGTCTAGAATCTGTCCGTCTCTATTGCTCTTCACCAGTTATCATCCCATCCACCTTCATCTGTACTCTTCCTTGCCGTCGCGGACGAGCCCGCCCCCGTGCCAGTTGCTGCGGACGACGCAGCTGCAGACGAAGTCGAAGAAGCGCCAGCACCACCAGGCCCCGTCTTCATTGCCGCAGTGCCAATGGCACTCGACCTGGATGCGGTCCTCCGGTGGCTATCCTGCGCTGCGACTGAAGAAAACGAGTCCCAGAAATCCTTCCTCTCCGGTTCAACACGGCCTCTCCGTGCCGCGGCTGCCGCTGCAGCTTCGTCGGGTCCTTCCACAAAACGATGGAAATGGTCCGCTGCGCCACGGACGCCGTGTTGCATGTTTTGGCCGAGGGTGGCGGCGTGAACGCGCGCTTGTGCTGCAAGGTCGGATTCTGCTATCTAAATGGTGGAGAGCTCATCAGTTACTGGCCCATAGCGAACGGGAATGAAAGATGCATGGGGAACGTACCGTCTTCGCCGTAGGTTGGATGTACGAATCATTGACTGTCTTCGCGCTCTTCCCTACAGTCGATGCAAACCATCCAAAGCCCTTCGTCAACGCACCCATAGGATCCTTCTGGAAATCATCGAATCCTGGAATTGCCGCCCCGCTACCTGACTGTTTGGGCGTATTTGTAACAGGCATTCCGCCCCCAAATCCGGTAAACTTGCCTCCCTGCGATGGAGGTACCGATTCCGAGCGCGAGGAGTTTTCGTTACCCAGCCGAGCAAAATACGCCTCGTTGCGTTCCTTCTTGCTCATCTCCGGCACTCCGTCGTGCGATGCCGGGGATCCGGTCCGGGCAGCGAGGGGCGTGCTCGACCGAGATGTCGGTTCCTTATTCTTCGGTTGCTGCGGTTTGGGTTGGCCCGGAACGTATTCTCTTCTTTCGGCTTTTGCAGCGAGTCTTTCCTTCCACTCCTCGCCCACCTCGCCCTCGTATCTCTCTTTTATGGTGGAATCTTCGAATGTGCGACCTTCGGATTGCGTGATGGGATGGGAATCGAAGAAATCCTTCCACGGCTCGTTGCCACCGTGCTCCATGCGGAGAATCTCGGAAGTCTTGAAGGCGTCCATGGTGATAGAGCGGACGAAGGAGATGTGAACACCTAGGCCACGGTGTGTGCCGGCGCAATTCAGGCAGATGAAGGTACCGAACTTAGGGGATGCCTGGGTGTAGAGTGTGTGTCAGTGATGGTTGTATGTGGGCGTATTGTTGGTAAGTACGGTTGCGCGAATCGTGGCGACAGTGCCGCGCACGTCTGAGGATAGAGGACTCATACCCATTGAGGCGAAGGGGCGCCGCAGTCGCAGCATTTATCGTTGCCATTGGTTTTGGAAAATTGGAGGAGCTAGAGGGGAGAGCAGATCCGGGGAAGTCAGCGTGTGTTGTCCAAGGCTCCGACGTCGACGCGGACGCAGTGGCAGAAACAGGAGATGGAGGGGTGACGATGGCATACCTTGGCCCTCGTCTCCGGGTCGACCTCCCACATTCGCGACATGATGAGTCAAGGACAATAAGAGCAGGAAGCACAGATGAAGGACGGGAATAAGACGGGCAGCAATTGCTCAATGCTCCCCAGCCCCTGGATGCGGTGAGAGATCGGGGAGGTTCAGCAGCAAGAAAGAGAGGGGCCGATCGGAGGGGAGAAGAGGCACTATCCTTAGCTTCTGTTAGTCTCTCCACCCGCCAGATGAAACTCAACCTGTCGGGTCCACTTAACAGTAAAAGTAGATATCGCAACAGGCGAAACGAGTGAGGCTGCGTATGAAAGTTGAGAAGGGATGGTAGTGTCCAGGGTGCAATTAATGGAAGGCGGGATTTGGCTGCCGAGGATGCGGCCAGCAGTTCCACTCGCTGTTGTCCCATGGCTCCAGCTCAGCCAACTGTGGTACCCATTGGGCTTCAAACGGCATCTCAACACCAACAAGGTGAAGATCCACTGCTTCCATATTTATGTATTCTGATTTATATAAATGACATTATCAACATCCAGGAAAGTCGGTTTTCTCACTGCTGTATCTAGAGAAAAATCAGTATTATCAGTGACGGTGACTAAGGTAGAGCAATTGTCGGTTGACTGTGACTTTGGCAAGCCTTCAATACGTTCTGTTACAGGAGTAGATGAACACGGCATGAAAAGCAGAGGAGTGTGGAGTAGAAGAGTCGAGACCCAGTGCAACGCCGGCCATTGTCGGGACTTGGCTGGCTTCAAAGCTGTGTAGTGATTAGTTGCAGCCGATCTCTTTGTTGGAGCTGACCTCATTCCAAGACCCCTTTCAGCCAGTGCATTGAGGGCAGAAGAGTTCGTTGTTGATTTGTCTTGGGCGATAAAGTGCGACGCGATGGATTTTGCATTGCCTGAGAGCGAAGTTGGCTACTTGAAACAGCAGACAACTTTCGGACATGAACCATTGTTATATGCTTCCAATGTTCATGGCTAAATTAACGAATATTTGCTGGCAAGCCTCATGTCTGTGCAATAGAAAAAGCGAAGCATATCTCACATACGTTCGGATAGCCTGCCAAACAACTGGAGTATGTGTACAGCGTTCATTAGGCCAGTACCCAAAGCCATTAGGTGATTTCGAAGCGACTTTATAACTCATTCCATGTAAGTTATAACCTATCGCAATTCTATAGTATAGTTAGTAGCTGTCAGTCACTTGAGATGTTGCAGCAAGGAGATGGCAAGATAAAGCAATCAATGGTACGGAGTATTCAAGACGCTCGAGCCACAAGCATTCTCATATGACACTATTGGCATAAGTAGTGCTTATGCTGAAATTAGGCAACTCAATCCGTAGAGCATGAGTCACTTCGATAATGTGATTTCGCCAGATGGTGGCATTATTGACTTTTGGAAGTTGGATCCACCGATAAGGAACCACATTTATGGCTGGCAATAGAAATGACAGGCACCAAACTTCCCCAAACAGCGCGGTTCCGGACTCCGGCGGGCGCTAATCAGGCCCGACCGTTGCCTGCTTTGTCCCTTGCCGCCGGAGAGCTTATTTACCCTCTTATCTCTCCTCTTCCTCCACAAGCCTGACTCTACACTTCACAGCTCACAGCGCCGTAGTTCAGCACCTACATATCCACAGCAACTTGGTTCTTATCATGAGGACATCCCATCTTTTGCTCCTCTGGAGCACTGCAGGAGCTTTGGCTTCCCCGCACCCACAGCCAGACTCGCAAGTAGTTTTCGCCGCGGATCGCGAGGTCCCAAAGACTACACTCGGCGAACACGTCGTGGACGAGGCCATCGTCTCGGCCTTAAACACTTATTCCGACCCAGTTGCTGCGATGGTGTCTTTACGTCCTGAAACTGCAGCTCTTCTGGCTGAACCTCGTCTTCTGCACATTAGAGGCGAAGAGAAGGCGGAATGGATGACTGAAGGCGATAAGCTGCGCCTCCGCCAACGCGGTCAGAAGTTCGTAGACATCACCGACCATCAGGACTTTTACGCAGAGCAGGCGATGGCTTCGGTTTCTGGGGATCCCAGTAAGTCTTTCTGTCTGGCACAGTAATTATTGTTGGACTAACGCCCTCAGACCTTCCCAAGCTGTCCCATAAAGGTCTCGTGAAGCCGCTGTTCTCGCAAATTGAGACGCAACGTATGCACGATGTCCTGCAGCACATGACCTCCTACTACAACCGATATTACGGGGACTTTCACGGCGAACAGAGCTCTGAGTGGCTGCACGACCATATTGCTGAGGTATTTCCTCCCCATCAGCCACAATCCTTGGATATGAACTTACTGAACCAAGATCATCTCCAACTCGCCTTTCCGCACCCACATCTCTCTCGAATACTTCACCCACCCCTTCCCCCAATCTTCAATTATCGCACGCTTTGAGCCTAAAGTCCGCAGCTTCTCTCAGCCTTTGACCATCATTGGCGCACACCAAGATTCGGCCAACTATCTCTTTCCGCTGTTGCCCGCGCCTGGTGCTGACGATGACTGTTCTGGCACTGTCAGTATCCTCGAGGCCTTCCGCATTCTGGCCGAGAATGGCTACACGCCCAAGGATGGACCTGTGGAATTCCACTGGTATGCAGCTGAAGAGGGCGGGCTACTGGGCAGTCAAGCCATTGCGCGGTATAAGAAGGAGCAGGGTGCTAAGATTGGTGCCATGATGGAGTTTGTATGTCTTCCAACATTTTGTTCTTCCGGTTTTCAATACTGACATCTGCAAAGGATATGACGGCTTTTATTGCCCGTAATGCCACCGAGACCATCGGCTTTGTTGCAACCCAAGCCGATGCAGCGCTCACAAACTGGACAGTCAATCTCAGTCGAGAATACATCTCCATTCCAGCGGAAGTCTATGAGCTTGGCCCGTAAGACCCCAAAGTATCCAGATATCTTACCAGGTACTAAATAATCAATTAGCAATGCTGGATCCGACTACATGTCCTACACCAAACTCAACTACCCCGCTGCCTTCGCCTCTGAAGGAAACCCGCTCGCTGGGGGTTCTTTCCCGGGTGAAATGGACCCCTACGTTCACGGCATCAAGGATAGGATGGACGTTGACGATGAAACGGGCGTCTTCTCTATCGAAGTAAGTTGACCGCATTCACCCTGTCAATATCTTGCTGACGATTTGCCAGCACATGGCTCGGTTCTCCGAACTGGCTATCGCATTTGTTGTAGAGCAGGCTGGGTGGGATAATCCATGGAGGTAGAATATATCCAGAAATTATTTCAGCTTCGTAGCATGTAGAGCCGCTATATAGTCATTATACTTACAACGTACCAAATCTATTGATATTGAAGTACTTTATCAGAATTGTGTTCAATCTGAAACTGATGCACCATACACCGGCCACATCACCAGTATAATCGACTGGCAAAGCCAGGTCTTTTATTCCTCGAAGGCCGTCACCCGCATTTCCTCGAGTACAATGGAGAAATAATCGTCAAACCACCTAAGAACTTCAAGCACCTTGATACAGATACCCAAAGAGACCTCCGAGAACAGATCTCCAAATCAATCCTACTATACCTCTACGAGAAAAACACCGCGAAGAAGAACCCACTCCTCGACAACGTCCTCCGATACCCAAACGGCAAGATACTATCCCATCCGATCCACTTCGTGGGAAATACATGGGATGGAGATATCTTACCACTACGGGAATCACTAATACGGATCTAGAAGTAAGTGCTATCATCTCCCCCATACTACTCACGCAATACCAACTAAACCACAAATAAAGGAACTGGACTTCCCTAAAAGATACCACAGAAGAATGCCCCATCACCTTCACCTCCACCGAAATCCACCATCACCAGCAAGATAGCGAAGGGTGGAACGAAGTTCAGGATTTCTCGGACGCAATGTCCGGCATCCTTAGCAGGGATGGCTGGACCTCGCATGAGACGTACGATCAGGCGGTTTCTATCTATTCCCAGCTACAGGCTATTGAGAAAGAATCTTCTTCATAGTGACAGAGATGACGAGATTTTCGTTTATTCGTTGCCGTGATTGACTAACATTCCTTCAATTCCTCTCCCACATTGGCGGTGCTGATCTAGGCTGGATTTACACACTACTACTAGTACTCCGTACTGGTGACCAATGACTTTAGTGTGGGAGAAATACTAAGTAGTATGAGGGACGGCATTACCGCGATGTATTCTGGCTATCAGTTAGTAGTGTTACTACGGTATATGGTTAGATCTACAGAAATCCAGGGTATCTATAAGCAATCATGAAGCAGAATGAAGCGAAGAATGGTTGGATATTCATGACTACGGGCGTGGAAAATACTACAATAAACACATGCACAATACTACAAGGCCAGCCTTGCGGCTAATCATAAGCTAAATAAATATTGCTAAGATACAGTGTGGCAGAATGGCAAGATTCGTGAGCAAAGGTCAGGTTCCGTCAGACAATCACATTACGGCATTTTCATCTCCAACAACGAATCCCTTTCGGGTATCCGGATATAACATATAAAGAACCCCCTAGGACCAGATCAAATAGGAAGAATAGTCAAAGGTTTTCGGCTTTAGAACTTTTCCTTTCTGCTCTTGCGCCTTTCTCCTCATGCGGAAAAGAAATTGGCCTCCTGCCGACGCCCACTAAGAAAAACCATGCAGATGACGGGTTCCGACTTCACCTCCTCCAATCGATCCCCCGAGTTTCCACGGGGGTGTGTTCGTTCAGGTGGGGAACGAGATTGTCATTTAAGCAGCAGCGGGAGCAGCGTTCTCCTGAGCGGGAGTTTCGGTCGCCTGCTCAGTGGTCTCGGCCTCAGCAGGTGCGACGGCGTCGTCCTCCTTGCCGGGGCTGTCGATGGCGACCTTGACGGCGATTTCACGACCCTCGATCTCCTTGCCGTTCATCTCCTGAACAGCCTTGTTCTGGAGCTCCTCGGAGCCCAGGGTGACGAAACCGAAACCACGGCCCTTACGGCGCTCGTTGCGAGCCTGGAGCTTCTTGATCATGAAACGGGGAATGGGACGAAGAGCAATCTTGGCAGAGACGGGCTGGTAGTCTGCAAAGATCTCCTTGAGCTGTGGGGAAATTAGCATGTTGCTGTGTTTTGTGACTTCATCGTCCGTACCTTGTCTTCGGTCAGGTCATAAGGAAGGTTAGCAACCATGACCTTGGTCTTGGAAGGAATACCATCCTCGGGAGGACCGCGCTGCTTCTGGGGACGAGGAGCACGGGGCTTACCGGCCTGCTTGGACTCGGCAGCAGCAGCGGTCTCGTTCTGGTTGGTGACCTCAGTCAGAGGAGCAGCCTGACCGGGAACGTTGGTGGGCTCGGCAGCCTCCTGACCGTTCTGAACTGGGGCCTGCTACATGGGATATTAGCATTCAATTGGATGGATGATAATGAACGAGTCACTTACAGAGCGACCAGCACGGGGCAGACGGCCTCCACGACCACGACCGCGACCGCGGCCACGGCCACGGCCACCAGCCCTCTTGCGGCCCTCGTTACCGCTGGCACCCTCACCGCCACTTGTAGCACCCTCGGCCTTGGCCTCGGCGGGCTCGGGCTTGCGGGCAAGCTGCACAGAGACCTTGCGCTGGAGGATCTCCTTTCCAGACAGCTCCTCAATAGCAGCGGTGGCCTCCTGGGCAGTGGCGAGGTCCACGAAGGCGTAGCCAACGGGACGGTTGGTGCGAGGGTTCACGGGGATGGAGACGCTCTCACTGTTAAAGAGCCATTGTTAGATTCGATGTTACTTGCCGCAAAAGAATGTAGATAATCAAGGGGGTTTCAGAAATGGAGCTCTGAAGAACTGGCGTGCCTGCAGTAGTAGTCACATACCACCGCTGCGCGGTACTACCGTCCGATGGCAGCAAGGGGGGTGTTGGAAACGTGGCTCTCGCCAACCGCTAGGACCAGCCCAACGGAGCTTAGACCAACCGGGAGGTGAAAGGCCAGGTGGAACAATAACAAAGCAAAGCAGAGTCAAGCACTTACATCTTGTAGTTCTTGAAAAACTCCTTCAGCTCCCCCTCAGTGGTCGCATAAGCGAGGTTCCCAATGTACAACCGACGTCCTTCATCGGCACTGGCAGCGGCAGCGTCCGTGGACTGCGCAGGGGCGGGAGCAGTGCCGTTGGTAGTAGCCTCGGGGGCGGTAGTGGCGGGAGCAGAGGCGACGTTGTCGGTAGTGTTTTCGACGGCAGTAGACATCTTGATGGCTGAGGACGCAACGGAGTTGAGCGTGGAGAGAATTGAACGGTGGTTTGAGTTGCGCGCGGGGAAGTCTTGACCGGGTTTGTGTGCGGTTAAGACAAGGACTCAGGAGTAGCTAAAGGCTGCCTGTACTTGAAATTCCTTTGAAGCAAGTGGGAATGGGAATAGCTTGAAGAGGGGGGGAGATAGGAGGAAAAGGGTAGCTTGGTGCCCTAGATACGAGAGTTGACTTGGGGGAAATCTGGTATTGAAACCGATGAAGATTTACCTTGAGAGGAAGGATGAAGTCGACGGGGGGGGGAAAGGAGAAGGTGAGAGAAAAAGGGCAGGCAGCGAGGGCGGTGGCGGGCCTATGCCGAAGGGGGCAGGTTGCTGCCTGAAGATGCCTGGATCAGCCCAGATCTGCCTGAAGATGCCTTGGAGCTGGCCAGCCGTACCAGTTCCGTACGACGCTAGACTGCATTGGGGTGCCCGACGTGGACTTTCCGTCCGGCGGTCTGGGCGGCCCTCAGGCACCTTCCCTGGAGCAGTTTAGACGCGATGGAGCAGCTGGAGCCCTTTGCAGGGGATCTGACATCACCGGTTGTTGACTCACTCCTTCATGAACCTTCTTCGATTAACACTAGTGGTTGTTGGGGAGAAACATCGTTGCTTCCCAAATCAGAGCCATTCTGAACAACTGACCTTCCCTCCCACGTGAAATATAATACAACCTCCCAAAAAAAACAATGACAATGATTTGCAGGGAATACACCTCCTCAAATTTACAACACAATGGTATCATTACTGACTAACTAACTAATTGACCTGCAGTCGCCAGTTCATCCTTAGCATTAGTCAGGCTGCCCGCGAGCCCCATCCCCACTTGCCAACCAACTTGTATCTGGCCAGATCGCCCTCTCCCGTCATCGCCACTCCATCCATTTCCACCCGGCAGTTCCGTTTCTCCCCTGTTTGTTGATGATGATTGTAGTACCGGCAATACTTCACCCAATTGAGGCGTCAATTCCTTGACTGTCACCACCCCATCTTCTTTTTCTTGTAGCTCAAACATGGGGTCCGTGAAAGCTCGATCAATCAACTGCAAAATGTCGTCTGTCACTCCTGTATGCATCCTGCAAACCCGATTTTCCCCCCTGCAGCCGAGACATCAAGCACATGACGCACCCCGTCAATCACCCTTCAACCAATCTATTTCCGTTCCACGAAATCGCCCGACTCCCGCCCAATCCCAAACAATCCCCATGATGTTCTACCTGCAACTGCCCGGGAAGTTCCATTATTGGCCTCGAAATATTAGCGACCTGTATTTTGGTCAGTAGGGGATATATATTTTTGCGCGCAATGCGAACATACATCAACACAGAGTATCCTATCTTCGGGGGTCATTTGTCTTGACTGATCCTACCACTATACTATTTGAATATTTTTTGGCATTAACCTCTTTCCTTGTCAGCATGTTTGGAGCAATTTCTTTGGTACTGCCTGCCAACAAGTGACTTGCAACCTTTAGTTTTAATTTCCCCTCTTTACCCCTCTCATGTTCGGATCCTTTCAACAAATCCGGTAGTAATATTCCATCGCTATATCATAACATTCCAGTTACACTGCAGTCTCATACTTCCTTGCACGGGTAAGAACCAAACCATTCAATACCTCGATTCCTTGATGATTACCACATTGTTGGAAATTGCAGTCGCTGCTAGTCAAAGAAGCAAATCATAGAAATAGACTCAAAGATCTTCCTTTACCGATAACCTATCACCTAGTTACTTGTACTCCGTAGTAAGGTTAGTGTTCAGGATAGTGTGCTTATCGGCAGCTGTCCGCGTATTTGCTTCTGCCGTTGTTTCATTCGTTGGCCTCGAAAATAATTTCTTTTTGTCCTTTACGAGAGGGTGGGTCTACCTGGATATATTAATAGGTCATTTATCTATACACCTGCACTGATGGCTTTAGTTCTACTAGCACTGCCCAATCTTCCGAACTTGGGCACTATAGTACCCATATAACAAGGGCATCTTCGATGAAAGCCGAGGAAACATGTCCACGTATTTTTACCCATTGATATATATATTCTTCGTCCACTTTCTCAGCGAGTTACTGTAGATGTTGGCACAAAGTCCTGTGAGCGGTCAGGTCGTAGAGAAATTTAACGCTGGACAATAACAGAGGATTGTTAGTGGATGCCTCTAGAAAAGACAGTATTGTCAGTACCCTGCAGAGACAGAGAATATCAGTGAAGTGCGACAGATTATTGCTGATATAGAGTAGCGGGTCGGACACTTGTTGATTGGGTGACATGGTTAGGTAGCTGTACGACAGCTTGGAGCCTGGTTGTGGGGATGTCTTCGGCCATCGATGCTGTGCGTTGCCCACTAGAACGTCTTCATATGCACTATAAATGCGATGCTGATCTTGCAACGGACTATTTGTATAAACCTGCCTAGGATCATACAAAGTAGATCCAATGAACGGAGACAGTCCTTTTGGAATTGACCCTCTCATAATCTCCGATAGGAACTCACAGGAGATCCGTGTGGGGAACGAGAAAGGGAGCGTAAATGTTCAACTGTAAGTGTACAGATCAGGTCACTATCCAAGCCAAGTTAGCACTCATGGGGGGAATGTGTGCCTTACCACGTGCTCAAGAGAAGTCACGGGCCGGCCGTAGTGCACTTTGAAAGATATTCGAGCAAGTAACCTCTCAAAATACTCACTTTCCTTATCTTGTTCCAACAAAGGTAACTCTGGAGAGACAGCACACGTTTCTGCATTACTATTAGATCAATTGGTTATGGAATATAAGCTCCCTGCAACAAGCAAAACTTTTGCTCAACGCTGTGGACATTGATTGAAACACAGCGATAACTACCCAGGTTATGAGGTTCCGTTATGTGCGCTCCCTTGTTGGAGGAATAAGAGGCCGCATCAAGCGTTGACATCAACTTGGCTAGTGCCCACATAGTATAGTTCAGACATGTGTGGGATGGCGTTCTCTGTCAAATCTCTGAACCAAGATAGAAGACTCGCTGATGAAGAATGTTATAGCTTCCAGGCGCACCACTCGGCTCTTTCGAGAATATATGAAGCCCTTCTTCGGTCCCCGGATACACTGTTGGGTGGGTTCACAGATCGAACCTGAATCCTGACATCCACCACACTATATTTGCTGGCCGAGGAATGTTCGTTTCAGACGCTGTAGTGATTTTCAAAACTTGATGCACACAAAACGAATCACGGCCTGGTAAGCTGAAGCCCTCATAGGATACTCAGAAATATCCACGTTCGTCATAGGGCGGCTAGCTCATTATGTATTCGCAGAACTGCAGTTAGAACTATAGGACTTACCAAATCTCCGTCGGAACGAGAGTTGCCACTCTAACATTAGTGGATGAGAACGGAATTGGACCCCGCATCGGCACTAGACTGGGAACTAAATGCTGACCCTTGCATATGCGCTGAACCAGAAAGAGGTTTAGCATGCTTTTGAAATATGTTTTAATTCCATAATCTCCATCTTGAGCTTAAGGTGGGTGGTTCACTCCCCTAACAAACTATGGACATATTCTCGGTTCTGTCGGACTTAACGGATTTTGGGGGAGTTAAGCGGTCATCAACTTGATACTCCCGCGGCTAGCGTGTAAGTTGCCCGCATAGGCGATCTGTGGTACCATAGTATGAGACTACACTGGAGGCGAGAAGTTACAACTTGACACATCAGTGGAAACTCGAATACCAAGCTGCGAATCAATTGCTAAAATGGATACTCGGGAAAAGAAAGGGTCCATTCCGAGCCCGTGCCGGACTGTCCAGGGTCCACCGGAAACAGAGCCATGGGCGATGTCATGACCCTACAGCTGTTCCTATAAGAACTGCTTCCAGTCCTACCTGCATAACATTTACAAGTTCTCAAGATTCACACAAGATTATAGCACTCAACACTGTCAACACCCTTCGTCAAAATGGTCAAGACACTTCCCTTCCAAGACATTCAGGTTCCGTCGCCTGGCTTCGGTGCCATGGGCCTTAGCTTCGGCTTGGGCTACAACCTCAGTCTTGAAGAAGCAGAGCCGGTTCTGCTGAAAGCTATCGAGCTTGGCTGCACTTTCTGGGATACGGCTGTGAGTTAAGCCCATCAACTCCTTGAGTAAGATGTGAAAGTCTAACCCATGGTCTCAGGTTATTTACCAAGCGGGTGTGAACGAGAAACTTTTGGGAGATTTCATTCGCAAGCACAATGTACGCGACAAGATCTTCAGTATGTACATATGTAACCCAGTAATACAATCTGGTACTGACTGATGCAGTTGCCTCGAAGTGCGGATTCAAAGTTGAAAGCTTTACCGTCACCAACTCTGCCTCACATATCAAGGAATACATTGAAGGAACTATTGAACGACTAGGCTTCACACCTGACCTCTACTACCTCCACCGTATCGATCCTAGTACGTGCTATGCACCCATGTCTTTTATCAGACTGGCTGACCCCAGACAGACACCCCTCTCGAGGAGTCCATCCCAGCTCTGGATGAGATCCGCAAGGCAGGCAAGACCAAGTATATCGGACTTTCGGAATGCTCTGCTGCAACTCTGCGTAAAGCCAACTCCAGTTAGTTTAACTGTCTGACTTCTATCACTGTTCAATGCTAACTTTACCCAGTTGCCAAGATCGACGCCGTCCAAGCCGAATACTCGGCCTTTGAGACCCTACACGAGACGGACGGTCTGATCGACACCGCCAAGGAGCTGGGAGTGGCCTATGTGGCCTACAGTCCTCTCGGGCATGGCTGGCTTGTGGACGACTTTCCCTTTAAGACGCCCGAAGACTTTGCGCCTGACGATTTCCGTCGCGGTTGTAAGTTGCCTTGCCCAATTAGAATTTCTTGCTAGTTATGCCTACTAAACGTGGCTAGCCCCCAAGTTCCAAGGTGAAAACTTCTATGCCAACAAGAAGATCGTGGATGAGATCAAGAGAATCGCAAGCAAGAGAGGCTGTTCGATCAGCCAAGTGGCTTTGGCGTGGGTTGCTGCTCAAGGCATGATTGCCATTCCCGGCACAACCAAGGCGCACCGGTTGGAGCAAAACTGGGCTTCTCGGGAGATCGACCTGACCGATGAGGAAAAAGCAGAGATGCGCAAGATCATTGATGCTGCCAAGCCGCAGGGAAATAGATATAATGAGCGTCACCAGGCAATGGTTGGGCACTAAGCGGAGCTGGGTCTTTTGGGTGGGGATGTATATATTTTTGTCGAGTCAGATTAAACCTCTGCTAATATTTGAGGATTGAAGGCTATTGCAGGGGTAGAGTATTGACTGAATATACGATTTGTATATAGCATCGATACCCATGCAACAAGGCCAGATTATGAAATTCATTGTGATTCAGTAGTGGAGGATTACGAGAGGGCCCAGAGAGTTGACGATTGGGGATCCAGCAATGGGAGACGCACGGTTGTTGCCCAAGGCAGTCCACGGGGGGCTAGACCGCAGTTGGACTGGACGGTGCCAAGTTGGTGAACTGACTAATTTATTATCTTTGTGCTTCAGAGAGTTGCAGCTAAAAAAATGAGATTCAGGTTAATATATACACCGATGCATAAACTAAGATGTGGAAGAACAGCGCACGGCTGCAAGATCCATCCACTGGAGGAACAAGAAAGACCCTCGACAAGCCTTGGAGGATCGACGAATCCACTTGGAAACTAACGACTAGTCAGTCAGTCAGTGAGTTAGGGTGGTGATGCTGACTGGCTTAGTCACGACGCAACCACGGCAGCTTCCTTTCCTGGCAGCAAATCCCATCCTCCAATAAATAAATTAGCCTTTGCGGCCCCTTTCGTTTTCAACTTTCCATCCTTCGCCTCTTGAATATTTTTACCGTTCCTTTCCTTCCCCTCCCTTCGAGAAAACCTCATCGTCCATGTGAGATTCTTCGTGCACGCCGTCTTCAATGGACCCCATCGAGCCCGTCAACGGCTCGCCCGATCCCCACGAAGGCCAGCCACCGTCGGCCACGCCCTCCCCCGGACCGACGTCATACCCCCGACAACGTGCGGCCTCGCTGCGTTCTCGCCGCCCGTCCATTCGCCTCCAACGCCTGCCTTCGTTTGAACAGGCGACTTTGTCCACCCCCCGGTCACAGCCATCGCAACAAAATGGCGATACCAGCAGAACTCCAGGAGTCGCTCTGTCCCCTCTTCCTTCCATCCCAGCAGCTTCCACCGAAGACGAGTCATGGCAGGGCAACCGTCGTCGCAGCAACTCGGAGCCTCGACCTGGGCGATGGTCTACACCCAACCCGGCTGCTTTGGCACGGGTGACCACGGGCGGCCAGATGCGCCCGGTGCAAGAGGAGGCGTCGAGCCCGATCGTTTCCTCCACATCAAACCAACGAATGCCGGAGGATGTCCCTCCGCTACCAGAGATACCGAGACGGGGGAGTCGAACCCCCATGCGATGGGCAAGTGGAGTGGGTGGAAACCGGTTCACGCGCAATCGCGCGTCGACGGTCGGTGGAAGTGCACCGGCTCAAACCCATGAGGTGGACGACGAATATCGGTCCCATATTGTGGATGTTCTGGACGTCATCGGTAAGCTATTCATCATACCAAATGGTTTCGTGGTATAGTAGCCTAATGTATCTCAGATCCGGAAGTGTCGGCCTTATCTACCCTCACGAATGTTCAGAATTCCTTGTTCATTCCTAATCTAGGCCCTCTATTGAATCGCAACCAGACTTATACGCTCTCACCGCCATCGCCTATGAGAGAACTGGAATCGACAAGTGATGAGGAACGAGCGGATGAGATAAAGGAGCCTGAAGTTCGTCCATCCGTGGAGCATACTCTTACGTCTGTTATCGGCGAGGGGGAGGAGCCTCGGTTTGCTGTGCTGCCTGAGGGCAGCAACCTTGCGGGCTGGAGCCCGGAAGAAATCGAAGAGCTTAATGACCATGTCCGGCACATGCTGCATTCTCGACGATCAAAGTTTAAGCGTTCGATGAAGGGTTTTAGAAAATATGTCTCAAAGCGTGAGTGACGGCACTTTCAACTCTCAGTATTTGCTGCTGACGTTCTTTCCGCAGCTCTTGGATTTCTGGTTACCCTGTATGCCACACTCATCACACTTTTTGGTCTTGCCTGGGTACTCTTCCTCATTGGTACGTGATTGCAATTCACCCAGCGAATCATCGAGCAGAGCACTAACCCATTATCAGGCTGGATCAACGTCGGAGGCAGGCAGTCCTATATTATTAACGTCATCGATAATGTCCTCGTGGCCCTCTTCGCAATCATGGGTGACGGGCTGGCCCCGTTTCGAGCTATCGACACCTACCACATGATCTTCGTAGCTCGCTACACGTTCCTGACATGGAAGATCCGGCGCAAACGACACCTCCCCGATCTCAAGAACAAGAACGACCTTCCATCTCGACGAGAAACAGACGTCGACGTCGAACTTGGCGACACCCCGAAAGGCGAAGAATACGAGTTCACCGTCCTCGATCCCGTCCGACAACTCAAGCTCATCCACCATCAAAACAAGCTCTCCAAATCCCACACCTTCTACAAACCCCATGAAACCTTTACCCACTATGCATTTCCCATGCGCCTCCTCATCGCCATCGTCGTTCTTCTCGACTGCCACTCCCTATTCCAAATCGCCTTAGGCACCTGCACCTGGGCCATCAGCTACCACGTCCGCCCCTTCGCCCTAACCACCGTCATCCTCTGCTGCTCTATCTGCTGTAACATCACCGGCGGTGTCCTCATCATGATCGGCGACCGCATGACTCGCAAGAAAGACGTCGTCGAGCGCCTCTTCCGTCAGCAATTAACCGAAGAAGCAATGAAGAAGATCCGAAAGAAGAAGCGGAAAGAAGAAGAAAGACGCAACGCCGAGAATAGTGGCGTGTCACGTTCCCATTCTATCTCTTCCCAGCGGAAGCTGTCACTTTCACAGCCGAGAGAAGACGAGTATGAATCATAAGATGATGATATTTATTTCAAAAGCACACGCACATCCATCTTGTTTTGCTTGCACATTTCACGACCATCACGATCAACACAACCTCTATTAGCTTGATTGACTATGATATCCCCAGCACCCTTGTTGTTATTGTCCTTTTATTCATGTATATGCTCACACTGAACAAAAACACGATGTTCGGTTCGATATCGTCATAGATGATATGATGGCTGGCGTTTTGTATTACTATCATTTCTATATATATGCAGCTATACAGACTTGATTTTCTGTAATCAACATTGTGAGAGCCGTTTAGATATGATCTATTTAGTTTATTAAAAACTAGAATATCAAATATGAAAAGGAAAGAAAGAAATACATAAGAATATCTCATTAATAATAAAATAATTGAATTAAATAAATAAAACAGAGTAAACAAAATCATGTTCTCGAAGCAGAGAATTAAGATTTCTGGGCCTCGAGATGATGCTGGCAGCACATACTCTGAATGGCACGAACTCCAAGTGACTAACGAGAAGCGGAAGGCCGATTGGCGTAGGGCATGTGAGATAACCCTATCTATCCAATGGCCTTGACTTCGAGTTGGTGGAAGAAGATTAAGAGCATGTGCAGTTCCTGATTGAACAAGGCGTGACAAAAGGGACTGCCCGGCGAATTTGGGTCGAACATGTGAGAGAGCTATCACCGGAGGGCTGCAATCAAGGTCGCCTCCGATTTCATTGATAACTGAACACTTTCTTGGTTGCCAAGCGTGATTGTTTTCGTCTCATCTGATTCTGATGAACGGCGAGCATTTGCATCGTCGCTGTGCTGGCCGTACGATATGGCTTGGTTGTTGTTTGGTTTGATAGCTGTTTTATGCCCTAATACTCAGATTTCGCCACCTTTTCTTTGATTTGAAATATCAGTGGCATATTACTACTTACTATGACACGGCGTCTCGTAGTAATAGTAATGCGATGCACACCTTAAACCGTCAGTTCAAGAAGGGTCGTCGTGCAAATGGACACGAAGATATTATAGGAAGGGATAGAAAGTTCAGCCAAGGATGTATGGGCAGGATGCACTATGAAAGAGAAAAAATGATTCCGCGGGGCCTCTGTACTAGATCAGTCTCCAGTGCGAGAGGAACTGGTTGTGTGTTTACTACCCATTTAGCTATTGTTGACTGATAGCAGGTAGTAGTAAACCTCACGAAGAGGCATAATATATCTACCGGGGACGGATGTTTAGTATAGTATACGGTGCGTACGGTCAAGGAAGTTTGTTTCTACTAGTAATGTCCTGCAATTCTCCTGCACGCAGATTGACAATCTATGTAGGGTGGATTGTATGAAAGTAAAAGATATGTTGCTCAAACAAATGGAGAAGAAGAAGGGGGAAAAAAAAAAGGGAATAACATTGTTCTATAAAGGAAGGGACGGCGACTCGAACATTGCTTCCCAAACGCCAACAAACGGAAAGTTCTATAGAATTGAAGGTCACCTGCGTGCAAGCCTACGCTGTAGTCCGATAACTCTCCATACTCAAAATACGCGTTCTCGCAGGGTTCTGCCCGATTGTGCCGGGATGCCAATATCCCCATATAATCATGACGCTCACCATCGGCACAGCATCAAACACGTAAAGCGGCCATTCGTTTGACAAAAAGTACCCCTTCTGCCCCGTCGCAAACTCGAGAACCCGGAAGATTGAGCGGATCATTATCAGCCAGCTAACCGCGTACAGCGGATACAGGTGATGAATGTAAGGCACATCACTCGTCGGCGCGCGCTTCATCCTCTTCCTGAAGACCATGGAAGTGATGATAAAGAACCCGAACACCAAGATCTGGATCATAAGTCCGCAGATCACAATCGCCTTTGCTATATTCTCCAATCCGTCCGAAGCCATTAACCCTGAGCCTTGGCCCTGGACCATAAACGAGATAATGTCACCCGCGACGAAAGTCTTCGTAACCCAGCTGATGCGGACTAAGGAGTACTTTTCAGCACCAACGCTGCGAATTAAACGTGCGAGAACCATGTAGACGCTTGCAGCATAGAGAACGGGGCCTAGGAGAATAAGGACGCTCTGGAGGATGTAGAGGACGAGGTTGGCAGTCGCGTTGGTGCAGGCGGCGCGGAAGCCATAGCCGATTACTTCAACTGCGCGGATATTAGATGATTGTTCGGTCAAAAGACGGAGTGAACGTGAGCCAAGGAGATACGTACAGACACCACCAATGATAAAGGGAATGCAGAATCGTGCGTGCGTTTTCCAGGCTTTCCAGACATGGAAGACGGTGGGAGCGAAGAAGAGGAGGAGGAGGAAAATGATTGAGGCAGCCATAGAAGGGACATATTCCCAGAGATAGTAGTCGCCGCTGAAGGGCTCGAGTTTCGCCATGACAGCGGTGGTGATGATAGATTTTACTCTGAAGGGTGGAAGTTGTCTACATTGTGTGAGACTTGGTTGCCTCTATATAGTCCAGTTCAGTCCATCTAGCATCTACACGACCTGAGGGCAGGTTTTCCCGAATAGGTAATGATCAAAGGGCTGGTCCGTGCACACGCGGGTTTTCTCCGCTCCTATTGGCCGGCTCATCAACTTTCGAAATCTGCAACCCCACCGTGATAGAATCAGGCCCAAGGCTATTTTTACACACGAGACACATTCGAACTGTTGAGGGCAAATGAGAAGAAGCATTCGACCCAGCCCTATCTCGCTCAATAGGCGCCAGCATATCGATTGATTGCTTAATAATAACCAACCTACCTGTCTGTTGCCACCCATACTGCCGCGAGCAAGACGCTTACTCGAAATGGCTCGAAGACCCCATACGAAATCTCGAAACGGGTGTCTCGAGTGTAAGCGGCGCCATGTCAAGGTATGCACCTCGGTTTCAAAGCTCTAGCTGCGCCCCTCGGATGATAAACACTTCCCCAGTGCGATGAGAGGCAGCCCATTTGCTCTAATTGCACCACCGCTGGGCTGGTATGCGACTACGGGACTCGCTTGCTGAGTGCCACCAGGCGGACCCCCCTACTGGGAGCTAGAGCTCATTCACTGCCAACGACTCCTGCTCCTGGTGGTACCCCCCTGGAAAGCCCTGCAGGTTATCAACCCGTCAACATGCTCCATGTCGAACTGTTCCATAACTTGCACACGCAAATACGCAACATCCTCGACCCAAATAGGTCTATAGCCTGGCTAGCGGATGATGTGGCTTACTTAGTTACGGCGCCATATCTTGTTAACGAGTTGCTCGCATTCAGTGCACTGCACTTAAGTACTACGCGGCCGGATCGGCGAGACTTTTATCGCTATCATGCAGCCCAACTGCAAACCCAGGCATTATCTATCTATAAAGAATCATCTCCTCAAGTAACACAAGAGACCTGCATCCCTTTGTTCGTCTTTGCCGTCAGCTTGGGTATCCACACACTCTGCGACACACTTATCTACCGCGAAGGTCATTTTGCTCATTTTCTCGATCGCTTCGTTCATTTTTTCCGCCTTTACTACGGCGTCCGCGCTATAGTTGATGAATCATGGCACATGATCCAGGACACGCCTCTTGCCTCATCCTTCGATATAGGCAAGGACCTGTACAGATTCAATGGTCACCTCGGGCCCAGCTGCCAGACCTTGCTGAGCCTGATTAACCGCGCGAATCTTGGTGAAGAACTCACAGATATCTATAGACAGGCGATTGAGTCACTACAGTCGTGCCTAAAGGTGATAGAGGACCGGACCCAGTTGCATGTCGGAATTAATGCTGTGACGACATGGCCGATCTTGATAAGGATAGAGTTCGCGGAGTTAATCGAGCAGAGACGGCCGGAGGCGATGGTCATTCTTGCATATTATGCGTGTACGTTGCATCAATTCAGGGATATCTGGCTTTTTGGGGACTCGGGGGCGTTTATCATTCGAGAGGTTACGGCATACTTAGGCCCGGAATGGGATGAATGGATGGCCTGGCCGAATCAGATGTTGAGATCGTCACCATCTACCTAATGCAGGATTGAGACTCATAATGATTTCCAGAGAACGGAGCTCTATTACTGTTTAATTAACCCCAACTGGATATGAATTCCAGAGATTGGGCGATGTCAGAAGCCTAGTAAATAGATCGAGCATGGCTGGACGACAGAAGGAGCTAAATGAGACTCTTGAACAGAGTTGGGGAAAAGGCGAGCCTATTCTTTACTGGTTAATACCTCCGTCTGCCCTTCGTATCTGTCAAGGACCAATGGACAGCCCTCCCGTTGCCCGTGTCGAGTGGAAATTTCACATCCAGTCAAAATGGCAGGATTTCTTGGTCGGCAAAGACAACGGTTCGGCAACTAGGACACGATATCAGGGATCCCAGAGCAGCATCGAATGTAGGCAGACAATCAATCTTACCTTAATTTGCTCACTTTCTGACCACCAACTACAGAGCACCGTGACCTTCGCTATTAACCATGACTGTCCATTAGACATCAATGCTACGGACTACGACATTGCCTTCGACATAAGAATCAACGATATGGAAAATCAATGGGATATTACTGATGATTGGTATGCCATTGAAGGTGACTGGTTGGAAATGTTTAACCAATGGGTATACAAAGATGATAAAGGTCCCTCGGACGCGGTTTTCCAACGACGCCAGGAAAAGATGCGTGAGTTACGGCCCACCTTTCACTTCGGGACTCTGGGCTTGGGCTTCTTCCTCACTACTAACTTGCTGAACCCCGGTGCTAAGGTCATTGAGATCGACAAGCAGGTTGGCATGCGGGTTCCGGGGGATCTGTTGTTAGTTGGCAAGGTAGTCCAGGCTGCAGATCCTACCAGTCCTTCCTGAGTCAGATCGGAGACGGGGACATACATGGCTTTTATCGTGTACTTCAAATCTTGTACCCTGGCCTCGGCCTGTTTTATACTGGAAGGAACGCTTTAACCTCTTCCCATGATGGCGTTTAGTATAGCTGCCAGTTCCTTCCCATCAGGATAATCCTATCTTATCTTATCCGGCCTGTACCAGTTTGTTTACTTTAATAGGACAGAGGGCGGATGGACGAATGTTAGATAGTAAATGCAATTTTCCTGATCAGAGCCGAGAAACTCCAAAGCTCCATATTGGATTATTTAGTCTGCTTATGTTCCTCGCCTTCTTCATTTACATCAAGTACAAACGACCACAGGGTGTGGAATAAACAGGATCTTCCCGTCCGCTCAGCCGTACGTACTTGAAGTTCACAAGCCCTCTCTGCCCACCCACTTACCCTGATGGAGGAAACAGGTGAACCGCCGCTCTTCGCTCGCGCGAGCCGGGGGTGAGAAGGTTGATTGCGCCTTGATACAGGGTATAAAACACACACACACACACACACACACACACAAAACCAAGGTAAGCAGAAAGTATTCTTACGTGTTCGGAAAGTACAGATAGAAGTAACAAGCCATCTTCAATTGTGTTGGGGGGGAGGGGGAACAAGAAAGTTGAAATCCTAGAACTTTTTCTAAATTTATGCGGAGCTCATTGAACCCTACACACTCGGTTGAGAAAATGTAGCTTCCTTGTATTTTGTATTTGTAGGGAGGTCGTGAGTAGATACCACTGACTTGAGAATCTCATGAAACCTATATGTATAGTCACTTCTACATACTGGTTAGAAGCTGATGGATATACAAATTAGTTAGTAGTAGCTACTAGCTTAAGATCAGCGACGCAGTACCCGAGCACCAACTACCTAACTAACTCGTAACGAATACTGCTTGAATATACTCGGGCTTTCTGCTTGCTGGGGATGTGTCAATCTGACACTGACACCCCATATTCAGTATTCCGTATAATAATACTATTACTATATTACATATATACCAAATGACAGGTCCCATCAATCTCAAAAGCTACAGATAAAAGGTAGTAATGAAAGTAATGACTCGAAATAATATTTATATAGACATGTAGATAGTTGGTGCTCATGTACAAAGGCTCTTCTTTTCCCACAGAGCCAAGTAAAGTAGTAGTCGCACAGTTCAGACCGGGGAGGAATATGTATATAGAGACATGGAGGGAAAAAGAGGAGAAAAAATATGAAAAGAGGAACAAAAAGAGAAAGAGTGAGTGACGGAATAGATAGAATAAACAAATGTCTCGCTCAGGATACTTAAAAACTAAGCATACAAATCCCAGATTGATGCTCGAATTTGAATCCGACTGTATGATGAGAAGGAATACGTGAAAGGGGAGAATGTAACCGCCCTAAACACCGCAACTCGCTGACAAGACGAGGAAGGAAAATAGAGTGAAAAAACGAAACGAAAGTGGTAACGAGGGACGTATGGGATGCTGATGTCACCATACAATGTGAATATAGCTTGATGCTTTTACCCGGTTCTCCATGATGAGTCGGGGTTGTTACTTTTTTGGTTCGGCCTTACAGCTCGCTGTGGACGACTGCTTGGTCCGCTGCAGGCTGGGATCGTCGGTCGAGGAGGATCTTCTCCAGAGTATCGAGCCTTTCACGCGTAGTGCGAATAGCATGGTCCATCTCGAGGTCGGACATTTTTTCTTCGTTGACTTTGCTGGCCAGCGCACGTTCGCTCTGGACTTTGCGAGAGTACTGCTGTGTCCGAGAGCCCGTCGACCGACTGACGGTGGGTATGGCTAATCCGTCCATCCCAACCCTGTCTTCTAGCCAGCTCCAGAGCTCGCTTTCTTCCCGGCGCCACATTTCCTCATAGGCGGCCAGACGTTGGGGTAATGAGTAACCAGGGCATCCGATGTCGTGGGATACTACGGATGGTTGAGACGGGCGTCGGAAGAAGAGCAAGAAAAGCAGAATGCCGACTAACACCATGGCGACGTTTCCGCTCAAAAGAGGCTTGACCGTGTCCACAACAGGTCCAAGCACTCCATGGAGCGGCTCCAAAACTCCCCAGGAATTCGCCTGCTGTGCTCGTTCCTCCTCCGCTGCTTTGGCAGCAGCCGCCGCCGCCTCCTGAGCGACCTCGCTCTTCTTGCGTCGTCCCTTACCCTTGCTTTTACCGCCACCCGTGCGGCCACGAGGAACAACAGCAGCTTTGAGGGCAGCAACCAAGTCATTTCCAAACGCAGTCTGTCCGTCAATCGCACCCTTTTCAATGGGACCTGCTTTCTGTTAGCACGGCTGCTGTGGGTCATTCGACGCAGTGGACCTACCCTTGAGCCAACTCTTTCCTGACCACTCGATGGTACACGTCATGAGAAATCGTGTCTGATTGTTCGGCGCCCATGTGAAGAGGTACTTGGTCTTTGTCAAGAAGACATTACCGCTGGGGACATCGGGTGTCTGGGTGCCGAGGGTAACAAGCACGGCCTTTTCCAAGTCAAGGAAATCCAGCGTTTCAGTACTGATACACTTTGTCTGCTTGGGACCAATGGATCCGTTCAACGGCTTGATATACGAATAATTTCGTGTGCGGCTGTCGTTGGTGAGACCCTTGTTTCCAGTTTCAAATTGAAGCTCTCCCGATTTTTGATTTTCGACAAGGAACTTCGTCATGAAAGCACCAGATTGCGCTCCAAACACGTAGGAGTAGACCTTTCCGAGAGGCGCTGGGATCACATCATCCTTTACCACCTTATCGTATTGACCTGCAGGGTCAGTATACTCGGTGGGAGGGTGGGTTGGCGGGCCAGGGAAGTCAGTGTCACCATCAGCGGATGAGCCCGACTTGCTGCCTTTTCCATCACCGCTGGAGTTGGCTCCGGCCTGTCCAGCCCCATTGGCATTGGCAAGAGCGCCCGAAGCCTTGCGGCTAACAGGCTTGGTAGGTAAGGACTTGTCACTCCCATTCACGCTGGCGCCGGCAGCTTCGAAGAGGCTATCAGCATTGTCGCCTTCTTCGTCCTCATCGTAAATCTCGTCTTCTTCCTCGCTCTCATCATCGCTTTCACCGGCCTTCTCAGTCTTATCTCCTGTGCCATCCGTGACCCTGGTTCCATTGGCAGAGCTCTTGAGAGAAGGGTGGTTGATTTTCCAAATGTTGACCATGAGATCATAGGTAGACTCTCGACTAAGAAGACTGCGGAACGTATGCCGAGCATGTAGCGTCTGGATAGCTATAGCATTCGGGAACACCATCGCAGTGGACTCCTTTTCTATCGCCACCACTTCGTCAAAACTGATTACAAGGGTGGTCACCCAGCCCAGAATATTACTGGAAAAGCAGATGTGACCTTCTGAAATGTAAATTCGACCAGCTAGGATGATCTCTCGTTGCAAGGCACAGCTGTAGTCCTCGATCAGGTAATCGTCCTCGGGCACACTGCGGAACAGTTGATGGAAGTCCCTGTTTCGCTTTTTGCTGGCAACAGCAAAGCCAGTCAGGCGGGGCATGCTGGCATTGGCAGCCGGTGTACCCAAGGCAATAGCACTGGCGCCAATTGCACCAAGTGTCGATGTAGTTGCTGCTGAAGACCCACGGTGCCGGCGCCGGGCAAGCCGGCTTCGCACGCTACCGCTTCGATAGGGCCGAGTATGACCAATCTCACCATCGAGTATACTGCCACTTGGTGGAGTTTGGTCGCCAGCGCCCTCCTTCGTAAAAGAAGCACTGGACTGTAGGTCGAGACCGTCATCTGTCGAAGGGACCAACGACGTCTCCGAGGGCTTTTCGTAGGCCATTGTGACTGCCCGGGCTGCACGACTATCCTCAAGCCTGGCTGCTTCTTCATCACGTCGCGATACTTTGCGCTTCTCCAAGGGCAAGTCTGGTTTGGTGATCACAACGCCGTCCGGTGTGGAGACAGAACCACCGGGGGGTATGGCGATATCCAGATGGCTAAAGTCCAGATCGCCAGATCCCAGAGTATCGACGGCCAATGGCTTTTTCTCTTCTGCTTTATTGATGGGCTGGCTGGGGCCAGGCGCTCCCTCAGCAGAAGGCTGATTCTCGGATTCATTCAACCCTCCTTGTGCAACATTGCGACCCTTTGACTGAGAGTTAAGACTACTGCTCAGAGTCGAGGCTGCGTTCTGTGCGGCAGAGAAGACGGATGAGAAGAACCCGGTTTGCATGGGACCCGGTGATTTTGCGCTCGCTTTGGTCTCTTCAATCGTCGGTCCTATCGCGGATATGGAGTTGGACAGCTTGCTGGGCTTGTGGCTCGCAGCAGAGGCGGACCGCACACGCCGGTGGGAGATCATATTCCCCGAAGGGCTGACAATGATACCGGCTGGTGAATCTTTCGAGTGGATAGAATCAGGCGACCTAGTTACGTCTGGCGAGGTGAAAAGCCTAGGAAATTCGGTATTCGGGGTGGGAGGAGTTACGGTGGTCTGCGGGTGCGGAATGGCGGTATGCGGGGGTGTTCTCGGAGCGGGAATTTCTAGAGAAGGGAGAGGCTTGTCTTCCTTGAGATCAGTGCGAATGGGAGCTGGCAAAGGCGGGGGCGGTTCAGCAACAGTCTGAGCTCTCTTCGCTGATAAGCTGCCTCTTCTACTGCTTTTGGAGCTAGAAGTAGATTCTGCTCGATCGCGGTTAGAGGCTTTCTTATCCGGGTTGGAGCCGAAGGCGTTCTTGAAGCGACGTCCGGGCGAGATGCCTCGTTTCTTCCCGCGGTCCGATGGCACGTTTAATGAAGAGCCATGTTGGCTAGGCGGTCGCTCCGTCTCCTGTTGCGACTCGGGAGCGGTAGCTTCCGCGTCACCTTTACCATCTTCTTCCGTCTCGTCTACCGATGTGGTCCTTATGAGGGGGGAGGATGAGGTGTAAAAGCCAGCATGGGAGTTGTGAGATGTAAGAGGGGGTGTTCTTTGGGTCAATCCACGTTAGACATCTACTTGACTCGCCGACGGCGTACCAATGGAACGGGGACACATGAACTCACCTGTCAGGTTCGGAGTCGTCCGTCAGCAAGTTGACAGTGTCATGGTCCGGGGGGCTCAGGTTCTCGTGGCCGACTGATGAGGTGGTGGAAAGGCCGTCGCGCGACTCTGTCGAACGACTCTCCTGGACATCCTTGCTACTCTCCGTCTCCAGCTGGGTGGACGATTCATCGGACTGCTTCTGGTTCTTATCCTTCTTCTTCTTCCGTCGAGCGGCCAAAAGCTTCGAAAATCCGCTGGAGCCTGCCTTGGCGGAATCAGCCTCGCCGGCTTGCGACTTGGGTCTGTCGGAGGTCGAGTCGATTGAGGAACGCCCATTGCTTCGGGACGAACTTCCCATTGTCTCCAGATCAACCGGAGTGGTCTTGGTACGATTCACTTTGCTGATGCTGGGTATATCGGTTTCTGGAACCGGCGGGGGTTCGGGGATCGGGTTGGCCTCCATGGTGGATGAGCGAATGGAGGAGCGGGGGTGAGGGGGGTGAGGGGAGGACGAATAGAGGAAAAAACGAAAGTGAAGGAACAATTGATTTAGAGTTCAAGGGGATATTGGATAGCAACGGCAGTGCGCATGCTAGAGGTCAGAACCGGTCGACGTCTCTAGCAATGCATTGTATGTAGAAAGTAAGGTAACGTCAGCAGAAAAGGAGGGTCGTAGAGGGGTGAGATGGGTGTAACTGCGTCTAGATGGTCGCAGCGCCCGCAGCATGTCCTTCCTCTGACTTCCCTACTGCTGAAGAATTTAGGGAAAAAGATAAGTTAAGGAAAAAGAAAACGGGGGGTGGGGGGAGGAAGGGGTAAAGATGACGATGAGGAGAAGGAAAGCGAAACGAAGGCGCTTCGAAGTGCAACTCCGCAAAGCTGCCAGACATTCGACAGTGAACGGAGCATTACCGCCGGTGACCTTCTTCCGCTCGTATTTCTCCGCCGGGGGGGGGATGTATATCTACAAGGTGGATTTCAGATCGGCAGGGATACGATTACGATAAGGGGTTCTTCTGCAGCTGTAACTTTATACTCTGTCTTCTCTCCCCTGGGCTTGCTTTCTAGATCTCTGATAATTAATATATCTTGATCGCGATGGTGAAACTTGCCAGTGCTGCAGCCAGTTAATTATAGAACTGCGGCGGTGCCGGAGCTGTCACAGTGTATGCGCCAGTGTATTACCGTCACAACCATACCACGATCCGGAATCAGGGGGTTGCAGCGGTAACATTGCGGTAGATGCTGGTAGTGGGTAGTAGGGGAGGGTACTTATTGGTACTTGCGGGACTGGTTCCATGGGTGGTAATGTTACCGTCCCATTGGTACCACCGCGTGATCTGCCCGAAGCGGTGAGGGGATGTCGTCACCAGCGATAGTCCTTCGTCGGCCCTTATCTGAATGTCTTAAATCGTTCTTCTCCGATCATATTCAACTCACATTCACTCACTTTGGGAGGGTGGCTTGTGGTAGTCCACCCCGGAAATTTTAGTTCTCTTTCGAGACTTCCACAGCCATGGAGACTGCTCCTCTGACCTTGGTAAGTCTTCTTGCGCGGCCTCAAGCGTTGTATCCGGCCTGACAGACCCCTTCGGACAAGGCTCATACCCACGCTCGCAATGCAGTTCTCGAGACTCGCAAGTCGAACCCCGTAGCAGCCAGCGAGGAACATGATCTTGCTGCGGGAGAATTTGCCACTGCAGCCCAGAATAGCTCGGATAAAGAGGTACGTCTATGACGCATCGCTGCATCTACACACACGAGAACGCTGGCTCATTGCCTCGACTGCACAGGCTCTGCGGACCCTCCACTTGCTCGAACAACATCACAAAAAGCTGGCACAGATCCTCCGTTTCCAACATGAGAATCCCCAAAGCAATGCAGGGCCCGGCGCAGCTGCCCAGATCTCCACAGAATCGGGGGCGAGAGCATCCACCTCCACTGATCCCCAGCATATCCCACGGCTATCTGGACACCCTCGTCTACCATCGAGAGAGTCATCCTCCATCGCCAGCAACCTAGCATCTGCACGAGGAATCCCCGCGCACCGTGCCTCTCCGGCATCGCCAACAATCGCTCCCCAGCAAGCCGGGGCCAAGATGACCGATGGCCCAAGCAAGATCCGAACAAGCGAGTCCCGACTACGAGGCACCGCACAGATGCAAGGGATGAGGGAGCGTGAGCGCGAGCGCGAGCGCCACCGCACATCAACTTCCGCTCGACAACCCTGGATCCCGCCAACACCTAGCCCAACGGACGTCACCTCACAGCAGTACGCACCAGCGGAGCCCTCAGAGCCGTCCCGCCCACGAGCCTCCCTCACCGAGGAACCCTTCCAAAAGTTTTATTCCACCTTCGAAGGCCTCATCTCTAAGATCTCCGCACCCCTAGCCTTCGCCGGCCTCCCCTTAGGCACCGACCCATCCTCACAGCCCTCAACAAGCCGCAAATCTGCCCCGGACACCAAAACTGACCGCTACAACGCCGTCCCCGACCGCTCCGCTGAACCAGACATCAACAAGCTCTTTTCCCGCGCCGCCCTCCAAGCCATCAAAGACAACACTGGCGGAGCTAGCGGCGGAACCGGCAGCACCGCCGAATCCTTCTACGTGGTTCCCACAACCGGCGGCACAGTCTCCTACGCAGGAATCCTGACGCGGGCCGAGAAAGAAGCCCGAAGAAGCAGCTTCGAAGACGCTGCCGATGAAGACTTCGTCGACGCCCGCGAGACCCCTCCATCCCCGGAACTCCGCCAGAGCCTCTCTGGCGCAGCAGCAGCACCGATGGGCAGCAAAGCTACATCCCGCACCCCCACCAGCCAGAGCGAGAAGTTCTCCCGCCTCACCCAGAACCCGAAAACCATGGAAGAGCTACAAATGGAGAACCAAGCCCTCCGCCATCTATCAGATACTCTCTCCAAGCGACTACACATGTGGGAAGTCAACGCTCAATCCAGCTCCATGGCGCTGCAACAATCCCTACGAGCAATGCACCATACTCAGAATGTCCCGTCTCTGGACCAGCCTCAGTCTCATACCCAATCGCAAGTTCCTTCTCCGGTTGCAACTACCGGTGGCGGCAACGCCGGCATCTCATCACCTCCAGTCCCAGCAACAGACTACGACCAGCGCATCAAGGAACTAGAGGAAATGGTCCGTCGCGGCGAGAAAGAACTAGGCAAAGTCGGCCGCGAGAACGACAAACTCCGCGATGTGCTGGGGAGGTACAGAGAGCGATGGGAGAAGTTGAAGGAGGGAGCGAAATCGAGACGTGCAGGTGCGGCTGGCACTTCTGCTGCTGCCACTACGTCTGCTGGTGGCAGTAGTGCTACTGCTCGACCAGGTAGCAGTAGCAGACGATCGAGCACGCAGCAGGGAGTAGCGGATACAGAGGACGGGTCATCGAAAGCTGGAGGGGAGACAACAACAACAACGACCACAGAAAATGCAGACACTTCGAATGGTGAGCGCGAGGGGTCTGATTAAATATCTTGCCCTATCTTTACGACTATTCTTAGTCTTGGGTTGAATACCTCTATATGAAGTACTTATATACTATGTCCTGTCATTATTAGCCAAAAGCAAGCACACGAAGTGAAATGATGAACTGATTGAATTATATATACCCACCCCAATATAAGTTCCCAAATACATCCCAACTACTTCACCACTACCACTACTTACTACCACCTAAGTACTTAATAGTATCAAACAACCCAAAACGCCGCCCTCCCCCTAATATCCACGGAACTACTCCCAACCAAGACCCCAAACTCGCCCTTCTCAACCACATACTCCATCTTCCTATCCCACAGCCCCAAATCCTTAACCTTAATCTCAATCTCCACCTCCACACTACCCCCCGCCGGAACAACCACCTTCTCAAACCCCTTAAGCAACCGATTCGGCACCACAACCGACGCAATCTCATCAACCACATAAACCTGCACGACCTCCGTCGCCTCCCTCTCCTCATCCAAATTCCTCACCTCAACACTAACAACCACCGTCTCAGTCGCCGACACATTCGTCTTACTCAACCTAACCTCTCCATACTCAAAGCTCGAATAACTCTTCCCATACCCAAACGGGTACACAGCATGCGGATCACCCAGCACATACTGGTGTCCGAACTCCAATGTGCCGTTCGGGTAAGCGTGTCCCGCGTCGCCGATGTTGCGCGCCGAGTTCAGGTAGTCGTAGTAGATGGGCAGGTCGCCGACGTAGTGCGGGAAACTGACGGAGAGTTTTCCTGACGGGTTGTAGTCTCCGAAGAGGATGTCTGCGAGGGCGTTCCCACCTTGTTCTGACGGGTAGAATTGTTGCAGGAGGGCGGAGGTGCTGTTCGCGATCCAGGTTACGTCTGTGATCGGCTTGCCGCTCGAGAGCACCACGATCGTCGGGATGCCCGTGTCGCGGATTGCGCGGATTAGGGGGCCTTGCGCGCCGACGAGCGCGAGGGAGTCGAGGTCTACGTGTTCGCCGGTTCTGGTTTGGCGGGTGTTGGTTAGTGGGGGGTGAATTGGGGGAGGGGGGATAAGGCTGGGGGACGTACGTGGCGTTGTAGTTCTCCCATAGTTCGGTTTGGTCGCGAGACCAGGTGCCTACCACGACGATGGCCACATCGGACTTCTTGGCTGCTGCGATGGCTTCGTCGAAGCCTGACTCGTCGTTGCTCCAGCGTTCGCAGCCTTGCGCGTAGTTGACCGTGGCGGCGTCGCCAACGGCGGCTTTGATGCCGTCGAGAGGGGTGACGCCGCGCCATTGGCTGCCGTAGATCACGTAGTCGCCGTACTGGGTGGGTTAGCTGTGAGCTCTCTAGTAGTTGTAGCGGGGATAGTCTCACGTTCATGAATCCGTGTGCCATGGGCCCGATGACGGCGATGCTACCGCTCTTCTTCAGGGGGAGGGTCTCGTTGTGGTTCTCGAGCAGGACGATGGACTCTTTGTCGATGGTTCTCGCGAGCTCGACTGCCTCTAGGCTGTGGATCAGCTTGTTCCATTCGGATCGAGGAGCCGCAGGGTAGGGGTTCTCGAAGAGGCCCATTTCGAACTTGGCTCTGAGAACTCTGGAGACGGCGGTGTTGACGACCTCGATGTCCAGTTGGCCGGACTCGACGAGCTCGGGGATCTTCTGGTAGTTGCTATGATCTGTTAGCTGGGTTGCTTATGCCGGATGATTGGGGTGCTTACAATGAACCTCCGCCCATCTCGACGTCGTTGCCGGCGGGCAGGGCCTGGGTTGTCACGGCCTCCATATCGATGGGAGAGCTTCTGCAGAGCTTGAAGGCTGTGCACAGTCTGTCTGTGGCACCGGAATCGCTGATTACATAGTAGTCGTAGTTCCATTCTTCTCTGAGGATCTTGGTGAGAGTGAACCAGTCGGCCACTGCGGGGATACCGTCGTATCTAGAACCTGTGAGTGGTAGCCGACAGTCGATGGTTGTAGTGACTTACGCGTGGTAGGCGCTCATGATACTCCATGCACCAGCATCCACAATGGCTCTCTTGAAGGACGGCAGCCAGCTAGACTGTGTTAGGAGCTTGTTCTTCAGAAGGTAAAATGCACTTACGTTGAGCGCAGGTATCTCTCTCCTCCTTGGACAGGCGCAGTGTTCAGACCCTGTTCAGGCAAACTGTATCCCACGAAGTGCTTGACAGTGGCGGAAACGTTCAAGCTCTGCATTCCTACGATATAGTGGTAGGCCATTTCACCGGCAAGATAAGAGTCCTCGGAGAATGTCTCCTCAACCTGTGATCGACTATCGTCAGCCAGTCATCATCGCTGGAGTATTGCAGTTCTTACCCGACCGTATCGGAGTTCGCGAGCCAGATCGGCCAGCGGCGCAAACAGTTGGTTGGCACCAATAGCACGAGCCTCCTGCGCAATGAGTCGTCCCATTTTCTCAACCAACTATTCACAGAGTCAGTCTTAGTTGTAGGTGACAGACAGCAGGAAACTAACTTTTCTATTGAAAGAACAGGCGTATCCTATCGGGGAGTTGTAGATGGTGGCATTCTCGAGCAGGAAGCCATGGAGACCTGTAGAAAGCAACCATGGATCAGCAACGACATCAGCTTGATAAGGAGGTAGACATACCTTCAGTCTGAACAAGAGCAGGAATTCCCAGCGTCGTATTCTGCAGCAGATAATCTTGGGCTCTCTTGATGTTGGTGGCAAGCCAGTCCCAGGGAACAGCATATCCAACTACCAATGTTAGTTGCCAGTCTGCAAATATTCAGAAAAAAAAAGTGCATACTGTAGAATGCACCAGCCTTCATCTCCATGTTCTCCACCAAGCCGGTGTAGTTGAAAGCCCCAGTCGTGCTGTCCATCCAGTTGCCGATGTCACCTATACCACCAAGCATTAGCTAATGCAATGAACGCAATTGCATCCGAACAAAACAATCAATCGTCTCCACAGTCGATAGACTGCTCGTAAAGAAAGTAATACGCACCCTGCATCAATTGAGCCATTTTATCCTCAACAGTCATGCGACTGAGAAGATCAGAGACTCGCGCCTCCACAGGCGCATGGGGATTCTTGTACAGAGGTCTGGAGACATTCTGCACAGCCAGAGCCCCAGACCCAAGCTGAAGGAGCAAAAGCGCCTTTGCGAAAAGACCGGCCACCATAATGGCTAAGTGAAGAGCCAATGATCTGCTCTTCCAGCTCCTTGGGTACGAGCGAGCTTATGCAGGTAGACAAGCAGGCAGATATTGGGGAAAAGACAGAAGAGGAAGCTCAAGGGGGAGATCCCCCTCGGTATTTAACCTCATGCAGGCAGCATATAATTTCTAGTGTGCAGACCAAGCGGAGCTCCAGACAACCAGAAAAGAAAAACAAGAGAAGAAAAAATTCTCAGCAAACAGACTAAGGAATGCCATCGGCAGCGACGGACAAGGAATCCGTTTAATTTAGGCTGTGCTCATGCGATCCATTCGGAGATGAGGCCAGTACCCATGGGGGCTGGTAGTGTTGGGGAGCGTGGAGAAGCAGCAACGAATAAGATAGCATGATGCATGAGTCCGAAGCTGAAGGCGAGCCAGCTGACTGGATATCGGTCGAGTCCCACGATACTTTAGATTGGCAGTCAATGGAGTAATTTCCCAGGATGGGAGGTGTACTCTAGTAGGAGCACGGGTAAATTCAGGACGATGGCGAGAAGGGGAGGGGTAAGCAATCTTGGGAAATGACTCGGAGATGATCCATGCAGCAGACTAACAGCTGCTAGTTAGCCCTAGTTGGGCCAGGGTGCAGGGGATTCGGTGCGGACTTACCGGCTGCTTGCTGCTCTTTCTCCACCTATCGTCGTCTTTCCTCGGACCAGCAGGCCTGCAAAGGTGCAAGGATGGAACTAAGGCCCGTCCCGATATTGATGGAATGCCCGCGGGGTGGGCCAGCTGAAGAAAGTCTTGGATATGGGTTCCACCTTCTGGACACTAGCAAGTCTAACACAAATTAAATATTGCCACTGGCCTCGAGCTACCGGAAATACAACACACATTCGCTTCTCAAATTCTATTAAACGGCTATATAGTCGAAGAATGCTAATGCTCGCAGTGATATGAGACAGCCTCCACCCGTGAATTATCTATAAGGAAAACAAACGTATGTACTAACAATCGGTGTGAGCCAGTCACCGTCAAGAGCTCAAATTACGCCCGCGTACCTGCGCCGGTACTCTGCCCGTCTTGGTTCCCCTGCGACTCGGCACCGTCTTCAGCTTCATTCTCTCGGATGCTCGTCGTAGCCTCCGATCCTCTGTTCGCTCCCGGTTTGTGGAGAACGCCACCAAGCCAGGCGAGACCACCACTCCACGAGTCACTCAAGCTGCGAAGCCGCGAGAGTGAGGTAGTGTTGTCTTCATGCTGGTTGATGGGGCCGTCCTCCGAATCAACAGCAGGTGTGAGATCCCCAGTGCTTACTGGAGCAGTAGCAAGGGCACCAGTCCCTGGAAGTCGACTGCTGGAAAGCGGGAACCCAAGGCTGTGAGCGTTCTCGACATCGCCATCTACCTCGTACTCGCCGCCTCGTGCGTCTCCGTTACGCTGCCGAGTAAATCCTTCCAAGACTGTCGTGCTCAACTGTTTTCTCCGGTCCATCCGGTGGTGTAGTCTTCGTCCTTTATTGGGACTAATCTCGCCGCGGCGTAGTGTCTCCGCTACTACCGCACTAAAGCCGGCCGAGATGGTCGGCAGAAGAGGGCCAGGTGAGAATTTTGAAATGGAGTTGCGTAAATGCCGAGCGGGCGGCGTCTGCGGGACAACGGCTTTCCGAACGTTCGACTGAGTCCGTCCATGTCCCGAAGTTGGGCCTGCCGACTCATCCTCAGCGCCAGGAGCAGGGGGGAAACGAAGGAGAAAGGGTGAATCGTGTGCTGTAAGCTCCGACTGCGCCGGGGGTGTAGAAGGGCGATGGATCGGTGGTTCAGTATTGGGGGTTTGGATGGCCGACTCAAGAGAGTCTGCCCATGGGTTCGTCAAAAGCGAACGAGCATGCATGGGCGAAGAAGGCTCCGAAGAAGGTTCTTCAAGCAATTCAGCGGTCAGCGAGCCGCGTGGGGAAGATGGTGCAGCCGATAAGACGCCCCTAGGTGTCCGCTGATCGTCATCCACGTCTTCAATGCCCTGACTAAGGAGGGACCCCGAAGGAGACTGAAGATGATCCTCCGCCGGGGTACGGACTTTTCGTCCTGCCTTATGGGCGCGAGCTTGTGGAGCAGGGGGAGATAGATCGACCCTATCATGATAACGGTCTGCGCCCAACAAGCCGATAGCCTCCTCTTCGTCGTCAATGGAGAAGGTAGACTCGTTGTCTGCGCGTACACGGCCGCTCGTAATACAGTAAACCCCCATAAATGTCAGGACACAACCACCCACGAATTTGCACGCACGCTCAGCTGTGTAGGACTCAAAGTCTCGATACAGTACCGCGCTCCCGATGATGACGGAAAGAGTGAAAAGCACAAACTGTGTTGGAATGACTTGAGTCGAGTCAAACCGTTGCAGAGCTCGGTTGATGTACCGGATCTGCATAAGGGCACTGAAAACAAGAACGAAGACTAGAAGATAGGTGACTGGGAACGTAATGACGTGCCAAAGTGTAAAAGATAGCAACGATGAGACACCCTTGGTCGACAAAGCAGTATATCCACCTGATCAAACAGTAAGCAACGATCCACCAGGATATCATTAATGGCGCCATGTGTACATACCAAACAATGCCACCAAGCCGACATCGATCAGGATTGATCGCGATCCATACTTGCCGCTTGCCCACATGAGCCCGACAATAAGCGCAGCGGAAACGCCCAGGTACAACTCGAACTCCCAGCGCGTAATCATCTCCCAGATATCATGGGGGCCGATCTTCTCTTCCGACGACTTTGCGCTGAGGACAACCACCACCGCTCCTGCGATCGCAATAAGAACTCCCCACAAGTCACGCTGTCTGAATTTCTCCTTCAGCATAAATGGCGCAATAACGCAATTGGAGATGAGAGCAACAACGCCGAGCGGTGACACAATAGACGCCGGAGCAAATCCATAGGCCATAAAATTCCCGACCTCGCCAAGTGACATGAGCACAATTCCCACCCACCAGTACGGCGATCGAAGATATGATTTGCGGCGCAAACGCTCACTCCCCGACCGCGCAGTCCGGTCGGATACCATGGAGTCCTGCATATGATCCTGTGAGTCTGTCTCGTCGTCCCTGTAACGGCGGGTTCGTCCGGAATGGCCGCGGGGTTCCTCATAATGATCGGGTTCAGATGTAGGAGATTCATCCCGGTAACGACCCGGTCGAGACGCACGATGTCTTCCTCGACTTGCGTCTCCGTCAAAGTCGTCGTCATCGACAGATCCATATGCGCCAGAGTGGCCGTGTCCATGGTTCGCACGCTTCCAATCCAACTCGTGTCTCAACTTGTCCTGCTCCCACTCCTTATCGATACGGATGTGAGCATAGCGCTGGATGTTGAGCGCCAGGGAAATCAACACATTGCCCGCCAGCGCAGTCACAATTCCAATCAAGGATGACCATTCGTGCATTCCTCCACCATTTCCGCCATCGCCATTGTCAGACCCGGGACTGGACGTGAACGTCGGAGAAGGCTGGGATGAGGAGGGGAAGTAGTGAAATGGTGTGGGTGTCGGCGTAGGAACAGCGGAGGAGGCGAGCGCGGTGAGCAGGCCTGCTGCCAGGGGCACCTCTTGCAAGTAAGCCATCCGCAATAGGAGGTTGACTCAAGGGGATGCCGGGCGCAAGTAGGCCTGATTAAAAGGCGAGCGCGGGAGTGAAAAGGAGGTCCCGACAGATCCGCCGCTATAAGGTTGTAGGATGCGGAAAGCCTCCGATGTCGACAAACCGGCAAGAAAACTGGCGGCCGACTGACTGTAACGAAGGGGAGGCTTCCGGTAATCGTCACAGCATATATTCCTTCAGATTGTTGGCATCAGCTTCTTTGGGGGGCAGGGGTTCATGCTGCTGTGAGCCACGACATTCTGTATCCCCTAAGTGATAAAAATCCAAGCTCGGGAGTCTTCGTTCACCAGCGACAGGGAAGAGACTCCGAAAGGCACCACAAGCAGTAAAATGAATACAGACGCTCGTCATCCGCGAGCGAGGTCCGACAGTGGTGAAGTGCACGGATGTAGAGAATAAGATTGGGGGGGGAGGGATGGGGGGATGCTGGGAGAGAGAGAGATGCCGAGAGAACCGGCGAGAGAGACTAGTCGCAGTCCCTAAACTCGGGCCTAAAATCCTTGGATACGACCAGTTCGCACGTGCGAGGCTGCTCAAGTTGGGAGAGTGGGAAATACCACGTATAAGCGCAGCATCGCGTGAGGTTTGCTGGGCAATCAAAGCCGGACAGGCTGCAGTAGTAGATTATCGAGGAGCCCGCCGCAGTCGTGGAATCATTGGCTTGCTCGCCTCCTCCAGATCAACGTCGAGTGGACGATCCGGAGAATGGACGACTTGCACATCCTGGCCCACCCACCAGCCCCTTCAACGTCATCGAGCAGGCTGTCCATGCCGCAAGTACACTTTCTACACAGCAGAGTACACTTACTTACTTGTTATGCACTATTATGTCTTACAGTTTCACAAGATTTACTGCCATAGGGTATCTTTGTTGTTTGTTCAACTCCGTTTAGTGGGCGGATGATTATTAACACACTTTATCTGCCACGAAAAGTTCATCACGCTCAACGCCGCCCTTGCTCCAAAAGTATACTGTGTACATGTCCTGAATCATGGCGTAGAAGAAATGGAAACCAATGTTTATTATTTCCGAGCGGTCGCAAACCCCTCACCGCTTTGCCCGCTTCTTATCCGGCCCCTGCTCGTTTTCATCATCACTAATATCCCGGTAGATCGGCGTGGGCTGCGTCTCCTTCCACGCCTTGGTGAATATCGGGTCCTTCTCAGCCTTGTCCGCATACTTAAGCAGAGCTTCCCGGGGATCCTCATCCCGCATTGAACTGAGAGGAATGTTCTCGCGGATATGCTTCTCATCCGGCTGCGATTTGGCAAAGGGTGTTTGTGCTGGTAGATGGGGTCTCCGTGGATCTCTTGGACGGCCGGACGCTGTGAGTCCGATGGTCGGGTGCCGGGCGGACCAGGTGGAGGAACTGTAATGAGGCACCCCGTTGGATCCGACAACCACAGAATCGCCAGAAATCCCCTGGGTGAGGTCCATGGTAAGGCTTGGGTCATCATCAATGTGTCGACGCTTCGGTGCCTTGGACATGATCAACGCAGCACCCTTGGTAGACATATTGGGGTTGTAAAGAACATGAGTTTCGGCGTTGGCCGAGCCGGTAATGATCTGGTTCATCTTCTCATGCCACAAAACGCTGATAACGGGCGATCCTGGCGTAACGGGTGTGACCAGTTCCGGCTTCAACGTAGCTGGATTCAAGATATGCAGGTGTCCCGTCTCCGAGCCCGTGAGAACATTAGCGGATGTAGGCGAGAATATGATATTCGAAGACGGATACCGCGTGCTGGAAGGATGGGCGACCGTGGTGATAGGTTGCTTGAACTTTCTAGTATCCCATAGCTTGATAGTGTCATCTCCGCCCTTGGTAATAACAAGTCGTCCATCCGAGCTAACGTCGATGCCACTCGTCCAAGTATCCTTAGCATGGGCATCTCTAATCTCTGCGCTTGGCCGAGTGTACGGCCCGTTCCCGCTCCACATGAGCAAACTGCCATCGAGCGCAGCAGCAACGAGAATATTAGGTCCACCCTGCTTAGGTGAGCCCCATGCGACAGCGGTCATTTTGCTCCGGCCAGCGGATCCCGCCATTTTTGATTTATGCACAATAACCTCCTTCTGTGACCGACCGACATTGGCATCCCAGATGCGCACAGTACTATCTGTTCCTGCCGTGGCACAGAGATTCTCGTCGGTTGGACACCACACGCCGCCAGTCACCTCAGAGATATGGCCCTTGGTGTTATGCAGATCCCTCAAATACATATCACCCTTCACAAACTCGGTAATCGTATCACCATCGCGGCTCAAAATCCTTGGCTGGGGTGTGGCCGAAACAACCATGACGTAGCTGGGGGACAAGGGATTGAAAGCTGCATAATGCACGGCATGCGCCTCCTGCGCAGCAGACTGCTTTTTGGCTGAAGGATCGACGGATTTGAATGCGCGTATGGTCGACGGGGTCATGGACGCAAAGTCGTGTAGCTTTATAGTACAATCGGTCGAGCCGGTGATCAGTCGCGAACCTGCGGGATCCACGGTCAACGTAGTCACTGCGCGGTCGTGTGTCTTGAGAACGAGTTCGTGAGACACCGGGAACTCATCCTCATCGTCGGAATCGTCATCGGAGTCGTCGCTTCCATCATCACTATCTGAATCGTTTTTCTGGGTCTCTTCCTCCGCCGCGGGCGTCGCCTCAGTCGTCGCCTCTCCTGTTATACCCGCTTTTTTGTCGTCGCCATCAAGGTTCACAGAGACTTCTGCGCGCTTAGTGCGATCAATCTGCGAGCTGACATCGGTTTTCTTCTCTTGCTTGCCAAAGCTAGTCGGAAAGAACTTCTTGAATGCCTCCTCGTCAAATCCGTCCATTATGGCAGCTGATCTTTTGTCCTGGATGAAAGTTTGGCGGAGATGACTTCAAGATGCGATGGACGATGTCCTTGTTGTTTGTAAGATTTGGCATGTTTGCACTGTTTGCGTGAGGTCATCACGTGGCGATAAAAGTGCATAGTTCTCGATAAGCAGTGGCTCCCGACGTCACCGGAGAAAGGATGAGTGCTCCAGGTCAGCAGCATCTACAATGCGCACGGACAGATAACACGCTTGTGCAAGTTCAAGGGCAGCGCCTGTGACAACACTACTTACAGGCCACTAAAGTGAGCCGGTACTACTATTGTAAAGATACACTAGGATAGATTCTTGACCTAATAGCACCGCGCTACATCGGTTCAACTAGGGGAAATCTAAGTACAACATCGTTATCTTCACGCCTACAAGTACAGTCCCTCCACTGGACCTCCGTCCTGCTTCGTCTTCATGATCCGCTCTCTGGCTGCGCGGAAGTCGTCCATCTGCACCCGCATCCGGCGCTCTCTCAGCGCCATCAAACCAGCTTCAGTGCAGATAGCACGGATATCGGCACCAGAGAGATCATCCTTCTGGTTGATGAACTCGTCCAAGTCCACATCGTCTCCGAGCGACATCTTGGAAGTGTGCAGGGTAAAGATCTTCTTCTTGGTGTTTTCTGTGCATAATTAGCAATTGTGGTACAAAAGGCATAGTGCTGAAAGACTTACGGTCTGGGTTTTCGAAGAGAATCTTTCTGTCAATACGTCCCGGACGGATCAAAGCAGGATCCAAGGTCTCAATCTTGTTGGTGGCCATGATGACCTTGACGTCACCGCGATCATCGAATCCATCAAGCTGGTTAAGAAGCTCAAGCATAGTACGCTGGATTTCTCGTTCACCACCCGACGTAGAATCATAACGCTTCGTACCAATCGCATCGATTTCATCAATGAAAACAATGGAGGGTGCGTGCTCAGCTGCAACCTGGAAGATTTGACGGACCAGACGAGGGCCATCTCCAAGGTACTTCTGAATCAGCTCACTACCAACGATACGGAGGAAAGTAGCACTGGTTTGGTTCGCGACCGCCTTGGCCAGCAGCGTCTTTCCGGTACCAGGGGCACCGTAAAGAATGACACCCTTGGGTGGCTTGATACCCATCTCCTCGTACAGCTCGGGGTGGAGCAAAGGAAGCTCCACAGACTCCCGGACTTCCTGAATCTGGGTTTCCAGACCACCAATATCGGCATATGATTCTGTGGGAGCCTTGTCGAGCTTCATCACTGATACGAGGGGGTCGGATTCTTCGGTGAGCACACCGACAACCGAGACCGACTTGTGGTGTAGAAGAATGCTAGCACCAGGCTCGAGAAGGTCTTTGTCGACGAACGACATGATCGAAACATAGTATTCCGGTCCAGTCGCGCTCGAGACAATGGCGTGGTCATCGTCAATCAGCTCTTCCAGGTTTCCGACACCCATGGGGCTGCCTCTCATATCATCAACCCGGCTTCTCTCATCGGCGTTCCGATCCATGATGTCGAGATCATTACGGTTCGCCGAGTCCAGCGCAGCCTGGGCCTTGGTCTTGCGCAGGCGCTCCATATTCTCCACGTACTCTTCCTCTAGCAACAAATGGTCGTGGACTCGTTGCATTCGGAGGTATCGTAATTTACATCGTGACGTTGGGAAGATGTCTGGAAGCTTTGAGGCAGTACTCGGGCCGGCAGCCTTGCGCTTCTTACGTCCGAGACGAGTCGTAGGCGGCGGAGGAGGTTCGTATCTGGGCTTGTCCTTCTGCAGAGATGAGTAACGTAAGCCGGCTGCTACCTGACAAGAAGATCACGGGGAGTATAGCATACCTTCTTGTCCTTCTCATCTCTTCCATCGCCACCGGGGCCTCCGCCGATGTTGGACTGCTGGTTACCCTGTGATGAAGATTGGTCAGATAAGTGACATCAGGAGCCGACAAGAGCTGTCAACAAGGGCCAACGCCGGGCACCAACCATAGTCCGAAACTGTGAGAAGCAATAGGCTTCTTATAGATGACCTATGCAGGGGTCTGGAGAATGTAATGAGAAGTTCGCGATGTGCGTGGATGGGGTGAAGAGATGGGGATGGTTGAAGGAGGATGGGGACGTGAAGCTGATGCGTTGCGCAGCTGGGAAGCTGTTGGTCGCCATCCGCTCGGGCCTTGGCGCCCGTCCAGCACATTTGGCAGCACGTGACGTGATCTGATCCGTACGTATTACATGCCTTGGTGCCTGAGGCGCTAGTGGCTGATCCCTGAGGCATCTCCCGCAAGCCCCTCTTGGGATCCTCCGCCCAGAAGCCAAAAGTAGCCTGGCGCCAACCGAGCTGGGCCCGATCTGTACAAAATGTAACTGGCAGCTCAGCTCTACTCCGAACCGTCCAGGTAGCCCGACGGGTCATTTCTTCCCCTATATTACTTCTACAACTTGTTCCCTTTTTTTGTTAGTCCGGAACATATATTTCCGCTGTCATTCATACATATTCCAGCCCCGAACCCATCCCGTGCTAGGGTTCGACGAAGTTCCTGTGATCTAATCTTGTTCGATTGTTTAGCGCTCTTCCGTGATAGAGCGCTTACTTGCGCCCCGCCGAGAGCATTGATCCCCTCACTTTCGCCCATACTTCAACAATCCTCTCTAGTCCACTCCCCACCAGATTAGGTGACGCTGTTACAGATCAGTCGTTGGTCTCCAGCGTTTGTATTAATTACACCTACTCCACTAGTTCCTTCTTTTCCTCAACCTCCCTGCTACAGACCACCTGCTACACTTCCTCGCCCTCTCGGTACTTGGCTACTGTGAGGCTGACGAAGCTTTGACTATTGCCTCATAGTTCTTAGATCTTTTCTATTCTTATCCTTCAGCTCTCCAGACAATTCAAACCTACTTTCTTCGTTTCTGCAGAAAAGAAAAAAAGATAACACAAGCTACCCGTTTTCCCGAGATTGTTCTTACGATGTCTGGCAATCGTGCGAGGCGTATCGCCAAAGAGATCGCCGACATTCATGCCGACACACAGTCGCAAATCACGGCTGAACCACTGCACGGTGGTGATGATCTCACGCATCTTCGAGGCACGTTCCCAGGGCCTCCAGGAACACCCTATGAAGGTGGCACCTATACCATCGACATCAAAATCCCCAACGATTATCCATTTCGACCTCCCCATATGAAGTTTGTGACCAAGGTCTGGCATCCTAACGTTAGCAGTCAAACAGTGAGTTGCCTCCAGTCATGTAAGGTTAGGTTTTCTCCAGTTTTGCTAATAAAGTGACTTGCGTAGGGTGCCATCTGCCTAGACACTCTTTCTACTGCGTGGTCGCCGGTGCTCACCATCAAGTCTGCCCTTCTGTCACTGCAATCCCTGCTCAGCACACCCGAACCCAAAGATCCTCAAGATGCCGAGGTCGCCACGATGCTCCTTCGGAGACCGCAGGAATTTGCACGGGTTGCTCAGGAGTGGGCTGTGATGTATGCAGGAGCTCCCAGAAGGCATGCAGGTGAAGGCAGTGGCGGTGTGACAGACGAAACTCTTCGACTGCAGGAGATCAAGTCGAAAGAAGAGCAGGAACAAGAGGATTTAAGCAAGTATGTACACGTGTGTAGGATCAAACATGCTCTGGCTAACCTTTCTGTGCAGATACGACGGCTACAACAAAGACTTGATCGACCGATTCTGTAACATGGGATTTGACGTTGACCGCGTTGTAGCCGCTTTTAAATACTATGGCATTGATCGAATGGACGGGGAAGATTACGAGCTGGAGGAGGCGTACATGGGAGATATCACGGCGCGGCTCCTTGGTGAGCCGTAGTTGGTGTGATGTGACACACGGGTCGGATAGTTTAGATTTTGCAATAGCGACGGTGCTAGGCGATTCAGTCGGGTTTGCTCTCTTGAATGAGACCTCTTCGCACAAACATCATCAAGAACAATTTCCTTTCTCGTTTCTCAAGTCAGATCCCAGGCTGTGATGATCCATGTTTAATATATCCATTCGCTTTCAACATTTTTCGGCAGCATAGCTCAAGTCAGGATACTATTAGCCTTGCATTAACTCAATCAATACCTGTTATGACTAAAGTTATAATGCTTTCAAATTAGATACCATCTCTTTTATATGATCCAAGCAATCAGCAAACTGCAGTGGAGGTCTAGTAATGCACGGAAGTCAAGGCAGCGGGCCTATCGATAAGCACGTGGATAAGCGGCAAAGTCCGCTGCAGATCAGCTTTGACTTTCCGCCGTCCCCCAGAATCCTCGCGCAACAAGCACTTCCATCATTAGCTACACATTTCGCGACAGTGAACTCACTATATAGCTGTCTTTCAACATGATCGAAGACGAAATATACCGATCATCCTCCCAGTTCCGACTGTGGTCCTTCACCGAAGCATCACTGAAGCAATTACGAGCAACCACCAACTCCGTCGCGAGTGACCGAGTGCGAGCAGCTCTACGAAGGGCACAAGACGCCCGAAGATCAGCCACCTCCTCCACAACAGGGACACCAGCCCCGGGAAGCGATGCGGAGAATAAAGCAGCAGAGGACAAGCAGATTGAGTGCTTGACACCCGAAGAAGAGCAGCAAGTGGTGGACTACTACTCCGAACAAATCATACAACTAGGAGAGAACTACAAACCACCACTTCCCACCATCGTGAGAGTACGAAGTCCCCTCTCTCCCATATCTCAAACCCTGCCCCCCAATACTAACATACCCAACCCCAACCCCAAAGGCCACCGCAATCCAATACCTCCGTCGCTTCTACCTCACCAACTCCCCAATGACCTACCACCCGAAACAAATCATGCCGTGCGCCCTCTTCCTCGCCACCAAAACCGACAACTACTATCTCTCCCTACGACAATTCGCCGAAGGTGTTCCCGGCCAAACCTCCGCCGACGACATCATCGCCCCAGAATTCCTCGTCATGCAAAGCCTCCGCTTCACCTTCGACGTGCGCCACCCCTTCCGCGGCCTAGAAGGCGGCATCATGGAACTCCGCGCCATATCCCAAGGCCAAGGCCAACCAGCACCACATTTCCAACCCTCCCAAACACCAGAAGACCTCCGCAGGGCTCTCCTCTCCCTCTCCCCTTCCTCCGCCACCGCAAGCACCATGAACGACCGCATCTCCCGCGCCCACCACTCCACCCGCGAGATCCTCAAAGCCGCCGCCCAAATCACAGACGCCTACTTCCTCTACACCCCAGCCCAGATCTGGCTCTCGGCATTCCTCCTCGCCGATCGCCCCTTGGCTGAATTCTACCTCGACACGAAACTAGGCGGTCCAATCATATCATCATCCAACCATGATCAAAACCCCCTGTACGCCCTGCGCACGAAACTCCTCACCACCCTCGCAAACTGCTCCGCCCTCCTCCAAGCATACAAACCCTTCGCGTCCGACGAAGCCCGCATGAAGACCCTGAAACGCATCGTCGGCAAGAAACTCTACCATTGCCAGAATCCAGAGAAGGCCAATATCGCAGGCCAGAAACGCATTCCGGCCGCTGCCGCTGCCGCTGCAGCAGCAGCAGCAGGCGAGTCAGGGACATCAGAAAGCGAAATGGAGCGTCTAGCGAAGAAAAGGAAACTAGAACGGGGAAGTGAGACGACGAAAGATCTCTTCGGAGGGGAATTAGTCACGCAAAGGACGAAGGAGAGGCAGATGGAGGGGGATCAGCAGCAATAGCAGTAATAATAAAGAACCTTTATGGTTCAAGTATAATTGTTATTATTGTTATTATTAGCTTTTTGGGCGACGACGACGTTGGTGAATTATTGTTTTGAGCGTGCAGATAGGCGCAATAAATAATAGAAAAGCATGCATGTTACTATTATTAGTCTTCTTTCTTATTAGAAGGTGGGTATTCGGACTGTGTAAGTGTTCATTGCTTTGCTGCTATCCGTAGTACCCTATATTTGAACATGGGGGATAGTAATTAGCAAGTCGACCTTTACTAGTACTAACCATCCAGCCTTATATAAATACTACTACTACTAGTATAGTTGCCAAAGTATACAACCACCATTGGGCTCAGAAATCTATGTAGTTCAGGTATAGGTATTTGTAGTTGTGATACGAAGGAACCATCCTACATGGGTATATATGTCTACGTAACTCTGAAAGTAATATAGCAAGGGAATAATATCAAATTGAAACCCTCAAACGCTCAAGTCTAGTTAGGTGTGGGGGGAGTGACGATGAAGGTATGAAAAGATGAAACACAGACCATCTAAAACAAAGCACCCAAATGTGTAGTAGTAGTAATGAGCAAAGATATCTCCAGGTATTTGAAAAAAAGGAAAAATAGTAGAAAAAACGGATAACCTTCCGCGCGAATGTCATTCATCAGGATGGTTCATCTCTCCTGTAACGGTAAAGAGAAACTTTTTTCCTTCCCCTTACAAGCCTTTTTTATATTTGCATGTGTGTGTCGTCTCGAACATTCCAATCATAAACAAGAAGATTAATCACTTCTTCCTTCTTTTTCAGTGGTTTGTACTTTAGACAGCACCCTCGGAAATCATCTTCTTGCGGAGGTGGTTCTTGTACTCGCCGATAGTACCGTTCCAGCGGGTGACGGTCTTGTTCTCGCAGACCATGATGTCCTTGGCGATCTTGTCAAGGAGACGGAAGTCGTGGGACACGACGACAACACCACCGCTGAAAGCGTTGATGGCATCGGCCAAACTGTCAATGGTGGGGATATCCAGACCGTTGGTAGGCTCGTCCAGCAGGATCATGTTAGGCGACTCGATAGCCAACAGGGCGAAGACGATACGAGACTTCTGACCCTCGGACAGAGTACCCATGAGGGCAGTCTGGGACTCACCGCTGAGACCGTAACGGCCCAGCTGCTGACGCCAGTACTGGTAGTCCTGAGACTTCTCGGGGAACTTGTCACGGACGAACTCGAGGGCAGACTTGGTCAGATCCAGCTGCTCAGCAGAGTGCTGACTGTACATGCCCAGCTTCAAGTGAGTGTGGCGGGAGACACGACCACCGATGGGGCTCAGCTTGCCGGTCATGATGCGCAGCAGAGTGGACTTTCCGACACCGTTGGGTCCGACAAGGGCTGTGCGGGAGTCCATGTCGACACCGAAGTCGAGGTGCTCGTACAGGGTGTCCTCCCACTTGCCAGAGTAGGAGAAAGAGACGTCGTCGAAGGACAGAACGGGAGGAGGGAGCTTCTCGACATCGGCGAAGCGGAAGCTGAAGACTCTGTCGGGGATGACGGGCTGGATGAAACCGTCGGCCTCCATCTTGTCCAGGATCTTCTGACGGGACTTGGCCTGTCTGACCAAGTTGGCGTAGGTACCGGCGGAGGCAATGAACTTCTTGATGTGAGCAATTTCTTCCTGCTGCTTGTTGTAGGCCTTCATCTGGTTCGTCTCCTGTTCGGCACGAGTCTTGTGGTAAGAGTCGTAGTTACCACCGTAGTAGAGGAGCTGCTTCATGCGCATGTCGATCATGTTGGTGCAGACACCGTTGAGGAAATCCATGGAGTGGGAGACGAGAATCAGGGTACGCTCCCACTTCTTGAGGTATTCTTCCAACCACACACAGGCCTCGAGATCCAAGTGAGCAGTGGGGTCGTCGAGCAGAAGCAGGGAGGGCTTGACGAAGAGGGCTTTGGCAAGGGCCACACGCATACGCCAACCACCAGACATGTCCTTGGTCTTCTTGTGGATGGTCTGCTTGTTGAAACCCAGACCAGTCAAGATCAGGGAGGCACGGGTGTGGAAGGTCGAGGGATCCATCTTGTCCATACGCTGCAGAAGAGGTTAGAACAGAGCAAAGAGGGATGACGAGGTGGAGAGGGGAAAACTCACGTCGTACAGATCCTCGAGGATAGGAGAGTCAGGACCCTCCTTCTCAAGAATTTCTTCGGCCTGCTTCTCCATGCGTTCGAGCTGGTTCTGGGCCTCAGTGACAACCCACTCAAGGGCACCGAGCTCACTGGGAGGAGCACCCTCGTTCAGAAGGTAGATATCAATGTGCTCGGGGATGGGGTATTCGCGGGTGGCGATAGACTTGAGGATAGTAGACTTTCCGCAGCCGTTCTCACCGAGGAGACCATAACGACGACCGAAGTTCAGTTCGAGAGTCGAGTCGGTGATAAGAACCTTTCCGTGGAACACCAGGGAGGCGGAAGTGACCTTGACGTCGCGGGAGGAGGGCAGAGAAGCAAGGACACCGGTCGTGACACGATCGGAGAGACCGTGCTTGTCCATCTGAGCAGTCAACTTCTCGACCTCCTTCATCTTCTCATCGGTGGTGGCAGGCTGGTCATCGCCGCCCTCACCGTCGACGACGGGGTCGTCCTTCTTGCCCTTGGTGGGCTTCTTCTTGTCGGCGCCATCGGCGGCACGCTTTGCCAAACGAGCGGCTTTGGAGGCAGACACCATCTTGTCGAATAAGCGAGTGGTTGATGGGAGGAGAGGAGAGAGGAGAGGAGGGGGGAGGTGGGTGGTGGGTAGGTAAGGCGGAAAGGGAAGAGGAAGGGACGGTCAGGAAGCCTAGATAAAAGCTGTCCGATGAAGGCGAGAGAGAAAAGGGAAAAAAAGAACCTGAGCGAAAGGTGGACCAGTAATAGCGGGGGGTGGGAGGGGGGCGACCGAAAGTCTTCTTGTGAGTGGGGGGTGGTTCCTTGGATAGCCCTTATCGATAGGCTGGCCAGGCAAAAAAAGAAGAAGACAAGTGATCGAATGAGATCGCTCTCACAAAAAGATGGGGATCTCAAAGGGAGACAAACGAGTAAAAGATGGATTGATATATACGAGCAGATATACTACTCAGACTCAATACACAAGGGAGTCTCCCGTTGAAGTTGTAGGAACAGAAGAATCGACAACGAAGAATCGATGAATGGATGGTTGTTTTTGCCTCGAAAATTCCTTCAGTGGGCGGCTGAGCCTCTCGCTGATTGGCTGTACGACGTCACTGCACGGGACGTGGCGCACGCTTGCCGCTTTGGGCATCCACAGTCACGTGTACCAGAGCCTTGCGCCCAAGGCAGGCCAAGATAATGGTCAGCAGTACTCCACCAGATGGTTAAGTTATAGAAGATGAGTAACTATGAATCATTCCAACATACGGGATTAACCAACGCAACGGAAGTAGTCCACTACATGACACCGTTGCGTTATATATAAGCTATGCCCAGCAGCAAGTCGTAAAGAAGCCAACAAAATAGCCATCGTGAATCCCCGTATGCGACTCGATTCGTAATTGGCTGGAGACTCTGTCGCGCATAGTAGTAGTACTAATTGACCATGTCCAGCCAACCTACTTTCAGCCTCATCTACAAACATCCAAACTTAGTCTTTTATTCTCTGTTGCACAACATGAATTGCTGTTATTAATTGGTCGGAAACCTTTTCCCGGGGCTTTTTTGTTTCAAGCCAGGCAACTTCCGACCTCTCTAGTATTATGTATGTCTATACTATAATCGTTCGCTGATTCTTTTCAACACTACCATCTCCTGCTCCGTAACCGTGATGTTGTCTGGTAACATGACACTCCCCTTTTCAATAACAATATGGGTCGGAACGCCGGGAAAGGTATCGTGAGATTGAACGGACGCAACACTTCCCTCTTTGGCCTCCCGGGCGCTTTCGGTATCATCAGGCTTGGGTCGTTCTAAAGACTGCGGCGTCCACCAGTAGATAGGGAAGCGACGCTGAATGTTGTTGATCAACAAGGCCACCGCCTGCATAAGCACACAGCCAAGCAGCATAATTGGGATTAAGTACCATCCCACATCGTAGGATTGCGTGACGGCAAGGAGGGCGGTGGCGCCGGCAGGGGGATGGACCGTATTTGTGATTGTCATTATGGCCGTCGTGATGGCACACGCCAGAGCGCCGCCGACTTGCGGCATAGAGTGGGCATTTTCGTTCAGCGCGAACAGCTTGCCTATCACAACGCCGACAAAACTAGCAATAATCTGACTCAGGACAGCATTGCGGGGTTGGGCAAAGGGCGATTCGATGGCGGAGAATTCCAAGACAGCAGCAGCACCCTATGAGGTGGTTAGTCGATATTGAAAAGCAGTGGTAGAGTCTGGGGTCCCAAGAGGTACGTACAAAACTGGCGACGATGATTGGGGCATGGTGAGCTTGGAATGATGGAACATGCTCAGACACCTCCGCTACTACGAGCACACCACAGAAGACCCCGATCATAGACCAGAAGGCGATCACAAGATTCCCCAGGGGTTTTGGAGCGAGAGTCTTCCTGTACCCGAAGAACCGAGAGATCGGCCGGGGCAGATGGCGCCATGGTGGAGGCGGCAGATATGGATTGAGGAAGGCATCGATGTCCACATGTAGTCGAGAGAAGTCGATGCGCTGGAGCAGAGACCCTGACTGAGATTTCTGCGCACTCATCCTTCAGCACTGTCGGTAACCAGCCCGGACAGCCTTAAAGCACGCAACACGGCTCGCCACCCTAATGTATATAAAGTCAGATACAGCCGTCAAACATGGAAAAGCAGGCCATTGAAGACGGAAAACACCACGAATGAAGAGGCAGCCAAGCACACACATTCGAGGAGAAATGACAGACGCAAATTTTGGCCTATGGCCATGCATTGACACCCATCAAGCGACCAGGCATCACTTTGATTAAATGGAGTCCCGACGGGTCCATGTCAGGGGGGGCCGCGAGGACAAAAACCTACCTTGGACTACGTGGATTGACAGGAGGTGACAGAGAAGCTAAATATGAACCGAGGAATCCCATTGGAGGTTTGAAACAGACGAAGAGCGAGTGGACAAGGCCATTATGGGGTTCTTCGAGATTAATATACTAGAATGGGGCCATCCGGCCAGCACTGAGGAGAGCTGGAAAAGTCGGCACGCAAAACGAGGTTTCCTACATTGTAACCATGAGGATCTCCGCGGAAGCGGGTAATCAGAGGGCGAGAATGCAGTGCTGAGTTGGAGATGACCATTGATGCCCTGGAAAGAGAGGGACAGAGGCCCTTTTGCTGGCTGGTCCAAGGGATCTTTCTGCCACTCATGATATTCGCGTTGGGTAATGGAAACTCCGGTTTTAGTTTAGCGTCGGAGCAGCTGACGATGAGGTCACTGGTCTGTAATATTACGCCGACTGTTACCCGAGTCTGGCTGTCTTTTCCCTCAAATCACCCATGTTTCATAGGCTCGTAGTGGTATCGGGATTTCAGACCGCGTAACATACCTCATTCCCGCCCAGACTTGAGTAATCGTCGATCAATCTGGGGTCCCCAAAAACATGGCGCCGGCGAACCCTCGCGCCTTTCCTCGTAAAACCTTTCGTGAGGGGAAATGAGGGGGAATTGGAGACACTGTTGAGACCAGACTGTATAGGGATGTCTATCCTTGGAGTAGTCCCTTTGTACAATAATCGAAAACTCGCCTGCAGCAGGTGGAGCACGCTACGGAGTAATATTTAGTAACACTGAGGATCACTGCGGCATCTTTTCCTGCTACACTGGTTGAAGGCTTCAGACTGTCACTTGTATAATACAAAATCAATTCTATCCATCATTAAATCATGACCCGTGAGAGGCACACTATTTATGCGAAATTTATACATCCAGGGTCTTTCCCTGCTTCGAGCTCTCCTGAGCCAACTCAATCAGCCGGATCACTTCACGAGCCTCGGCTCCGCTGGCTGGGAGATCGCCCTCTCCACCAAGAGCCCGCGCCAGCTTGCGGTAGTATTCCGTCCAGGTCGGGGGCTCTACAGTGGGCATGACTTCCTTGACAGGCTTGCCATCCTGAATGGTCGTGAGAGTACCTAGCAGACTGTCAGCAGGTTGCCTCGTATCAAAGGGATTAATCTTAGGCTTACCGTATCTCTCAGAAGGCTCGCGGCCATATCCGCTGTCACCTGGCTTCACACCGGACTTGAGCTGCTCTTCCTGGACATCGAGATGGAACTATCGACGAGTACACATCAGTATTGTGTTACCGAACGACACCTAGGGTGAAAGGCCGTTATCTCACCTTCTTGAAGCTACCCTTCTCACCCCGAACCCAGAAGCGCAGTTGCTCCTCTTCCGGGCTGACAACACCGGCCTTTGCCGTGACAAGCACACCCTTGGGGTAGTGGAGCAGAACAGTGAAAGAGTCCTCGAAACCAGAAGTGTTGACCTCGCGTTGGGAACCAATGAATCCAGTCACGCGCTCCGGCTTGCCAAGCAGGTGCACGGCCTGGTCCAAGAGGTGGGCGCCCAGGTCATAGATGGCGCTACCACCGGGGATGACCTTGTTCTTCCACTTAGAAACGTCGGGGGAGGGCTCCTGAGGGCGATGACGGTCGAAGTGAGTCTCGAATTCCACCACACGGCCAAGAGAGCCATTCTTCACGAGCTTCGACAGGGTCACGAAATCGGCATCCCACCGGCGATCTACCAAATATTATTATCAGACCATGTTCTTCCGGACGGGCGATTGGGTAAAGGAACGTACTTTGGTACACGGCCAGGAGCTTGTTCTGCTTCTTGGCCAGAGCAACCAGTTCATCGGCCTCCTGAGTGGTGGGGGTGAAGGGCTTCTCACAGACAACTGTTGCAAGAAAACGTCAGCACTCATGCGAAGTCAACTACTACATGTGGCTGTTCAGGAAGCTTACTGTGCTTTCCATTTTCGAGGGCCAGCTTGGCCAAGGCGTAATGCGAATCGGGAGCAGTGGTGATAACCACCACTTGGACACCCTCATCCTTGACCATTTCCTCGGTGGTCCTGTAGGACTTGATTCCGGGGTGGTCCTTCTCGGCATCGTCATCGGGCTTGGGGGTGCGCTGCACAACAGCGGTGATCTTGAATTGAGGCACTTCCTGGATGAAAGGAATGTGGAAGGTCTTGGCACTGAAGCCATAACCCACGATTCCGACGTTCCAGGTCTTTGAAGCCATGATGGATGGTGTCACTTGCGATGGGTTGGGGGTATATCTTGGAGAGGATAGGGAGGACAGTGAACAATGGACAATTTGAAAACGGAGGAAATTCTCTGCTTATATACGCTATGGATATTCGTCTAAGGATTACAAATGGAGCAAACCCGCCTTATTTTCCCCCATGGCAACTAAGTGGCCATTTATGACTGCTGGCGCGGGGGAAGGTCCTGGCGACGGCAACCTTTGGGTCGGGCGGGGCACGCGGCAAAAGCCGATGTCTCAATGCGTCACTTTCAATTCTCGGAATTCATTCTGCGCTCTAGCCGATGCTTCATGAGGCCACTGGGTCCAGCCTTTGCAGGTAGCCACCAAGAAACAAATCTCTCAACTTCTATCCCTGGGACCCCTTTCATTCTTGGATTCCCACACATCGGCTCACTTCGATCGCGTCCTACAGGTTTCGCATGTCAGTGAAATGCCCACCCCTCACCCCTCATTCACTCCCCCGGAAATACGGGTGAAACTCACTCGTGTGGTCTCGGGTTTGACCAATTTGCTCTCATACACCAGGTTCGGGTTGCCGGTCAGCTCAAATCTGGGAGTCGCATCCGCACCCATGAATGACCTGTATGATTTCTGTGGCAGGCCGGTTGTATCATACGCCTGGACCGGTCCCTTCTTGGCCGCTTCACGCTTCTGCTCCACTGTGCTGCGGACATACTCCAAATACGGCGGGTTGCCGGGGTAGAGCACGTTGTCCGCCACCACAACTGAAACCCCGGGCACGATCTTGCCGAGCTGCTCGCAGAGCTTCAAATCGGCGAGATATGCGGGCTTATAGTGGTCGATCAGCATCACTTCCACCTGCTTGACTTTGCCGCTCGAGAAAAGCTTGTCGAGACACAAATCACTTCGGCCAACGAGGATCGTAACAAAATCGCGCAAGCCCGCCAGTTCAAGCAGCATGTTCGCGATGGCCGCGAATTCGGGGTTCAGCTCTAGACTATAGTAGTGTCGTCCGCCGGCCCGGCGCACGGCATCTCCGAACAGAATGGCCGAATAACCAACATAACCACCAAGCTCGATCATCACTTCGGGCTTCTTTTCCTCGATGATGTCGACGATGAACTTGCCCTTGGCCCGACCAATGTTCATGAAGTGGTACGTTTTCCCGAACTCTTCGATCAGATCCAGGATCTTGGCAGGGTTGCCCTGGATCTCGTCACGGTTCGGTTGGTCATAGATGAAGTGAAGCAACTTCAGCTCCCGACCTTCCTCACGCTATCAAACAGTCAGTTATCCGAGCAGAGCGCATCTTGTCGAAGTCTATGGCGCAAGCTTACGGAAGGTTCAACCGGAGGAGGGTTGGAAGGGGCTTCGGGGGTAGCACTATCACCCATGGTCGATAACAGGCGCTGCGTGAAAGGAGATTGAGATTGGGAAGATCTAGGGAGAGTAAAGGGAGAGCGTGAACACTGAAGCCATGTGTGAGGGACAGCAGGATATTTAAGAGCGCTGAAAGACGCGCGGACTAGTCGATTCGGCACCAACATAGACCGTTGTAGCTGATAAGGCGGATATGTCGCCATCCGGCGGGGGGCCACACACCATGATGATCGCATTATGGAATCCATGGAATGGTAAGAGCAAATAAGCGATGCTATCCCATCCCTAGTGGCGGACGCAAGGGTGCACGGCATCGCAAATCCCGGGTAGTCGGAGATGGTTACCACATCGGTCTCCAGATCGGTCCAGTAAGGTGTGGTCCCGGCTCCCCCGTTCATTCGTCACAGGACCTTCAGCTGCCATGCGATAAAGTTTCACCCCTCATCTGACTTATCGAGAAAGCAATTCAGCCCATCTCGGAGACTCCGTTGGTAAGGCCAGAAGGCCCATGTAGGTGCGGGCCATGTGTGGTGTGTGGGGGTTGCAGAATAGGGACAGGGAGACAATGCAAGTACCACTTCAACAATACAAACGTGGAGGGCGTACCCCTGGTCGAGAAGGAGATGATACGACCCAGTTCCGTATAAAAGCAGTCCCGTGCTCAACCTTGAAGGTTAATCTCATTGAAAAGGGCATGGTTCCATAGAGCGCCCTTATTGAGGGCTGGTGGAAACAAAGCACTCGCTCTGAACCTGAAACCCGACCTGGTTCAAGACACGCCACGATCCACGTTTACATCTCCACCGTGGTCGGATCGCATTGAACTTGCTAGGCTGCTACTGACTGTGTGATGTCAATCCAACTTTCTCCAGGCAGCTAAGCTCCACCAAAGAATAGGTTCAAGGCTTGTTTATAGGGCAGTCGCCTTGTATACGAAGATGCCATGGTAAAGTGCTTGGAAAGAGCTCCATACCGGATCTATCCCTTCGTCCGCATCCGCCGCCGGCCATGGAATCTCCGACGGACGATCGGAAATGACACTGTGCAGTTACTGCATTGGGTAGGTTGCGAGCGGCTTTCAGCTGCTTTACTTCTTCCTTTTGATGCATCTGGGTACATGTTCCCTGATCCACTGAATGGCGTCCCGGGATTTGAAAGTAAGAACCAAGGAACACTTTCCCGGCAGTAGTAGTAGTAACCGAAGACTAGGTAGTTAGTAGCTAGCTAGCTATCTGTAGATCTGCCCTTCAGCTAGCTGCGTACTACCTAATTATTTTATCTATTCTGAGTCCCTCACGAGATCTAGTGCATTTCTCAAGTGCTTACTTTTCTGTCTGCATGCATGACACATACAATGACCTCAACGAACCAATAGTGCAACTCTCCCTCACAATAGCATAACATGAAACGAAACCGAAACTGAAACCCCAATGAGCAGCTGCATGCACCACACAAGCACATCCCGCCCAGCATTGAATTGGGTATCCATCTACCGATTCTTATCTACCTACTGCGTACTGGACAGTGGACACTTTACATGGCAGGGCTAGCTACTCCGTAGCAAGGCAAGGAATGCCGCAACCGTAGCCAAGCAGCTACCCTACCTAACCTCGGCCGCACCCATCCAATCGATCCCTACTTGCACTGCAACCCTACAATCGCATGCAAGTCTCAGACACCAACTAGCCCAGCCCGAGGCAAAAAAGTGAAATCCGCATATTGCTTTTTCTTTCCAATAGGCTCCATCCGCATCCCCCACTTTGCGATGTGGAAACCATAAGATAGACGGACAGCTGTTTAGCTAGTCAGTTAGTTAGCTAGCTGGCAGTCCCAGCCACCTCACTCAGTTACTTACTTTGACACTCGGCATCAGCAGCAACCCAACACATCTCTCTCCGAATTACTACTAGCTACTACTAGTCTATCTATCTATCTATCTATCTAACTATTCATCGCCGCCCGCCTCGCATCACAAATGCGTATCCTATGCTGACGTGGTCGCCTTGCAGCATTCCACACACACACACAGAGACGCACATTACATTTGCATTCGCGCGACACATACTACGGAGCACATAATATAGGGAGAATTTCCCGCCCGTAGGTACTCCGCAGAGGGCCATCTTCATTTTCATTTCTCTTCTTCATTTTGGGATTCTTTTTTGGTTGCTTTCGGGGTTATACTATACCATACAACAATAACCCCCACTTGCCTCTTAACTAATTAAACTAATCCCCCGAAACCTATCCATATACCTACCCACTGGAGACAATAAAAAAGAATTAAATCAATATTACACCAAAATGACAGTCGGCCACCCTTTTCGCCTTCGCCGCGCCCTCACAACCAAATCCCGCTCCCTGCAAACTCCCCGATGCTCTCTCCTCCAACTCCAAGTCCTAGTGCACTTGTTCCGCGTCGCTATCTCCCTCGCTCTCCTCCCACTTGACAACACCATCCTCCTCGCTGCCTACGCCGCAGGCTACTTCCCCTTCTCTCTGACAGACAGCAACAAGACCGGTGCCCGCCGCCGCGCTGCCGCCCTCCGCGACAGCCAATTCAAGCCACGGACTGTCCTCGTCACAGGTATCGACACTCCGTATGGACTGGCCATCGCGCGCGGGTGGTATTACTCCGGCCATCGGGTGATTGGGGCCGAAGTGGTGGGCGGGGATGACCAGTCGGGCGTGGCGTGCGGGGAGAGTATGTCCCGGGTACTGAGCGGGTATTATCGCATTACCACTGGTGTCCCTGGCGGTACTACGAAAGGCTACGCAGCGCAGATACTAGACGTGGTGATGAAAGAGAAGGTGGACGTGTGGATCCCATGCAGCGAGGAGACCGAAGGAGAAGAAGATGCCGTCGCGAAGGGCGTGGTTGAGGCACGGACGGGGTGTAAGTGCGTCACACTTGATCGGGGGATGGTGGATATACTCTCCCAATCCTCAACGGACCGAGAAGCGTTCCTGGCATTCCTGGTCGAGAAAGGGTTACCCGTTGTGGAGAGACACGAGGTGTTGTCTCGGGATGCGGTGCATAAGATCCTCCATCGGTCGCCGACCAAGGTGTGGAATATGCGGAGAGCGGATGATCGCGAGGTGATGTTGCCGAAACGGACTCTTAGTCTGACCTATTCCGAGGTCAGTGAGATTCGCATCTCCAGGGAGAGGCCGTGGATGTTGCAACAGCAGACGAGATTGGGAGGGTTTTATGCCGAGATGGCGGTCGTTGCCGGGAAGGTCAAGGCAACGAAGATCTACCCCGCTGAGGATGGGGATGGTGGCTGGGGCCAGTCACCGATGGACCGCGGGCTCGCAACGGCGATTCAGGCGCTGATGGAGCGGTTTGCGAGCCAGATGGGTGCCCGGTTGACGGGGCATCTACGGTTGAAGGTGATGGTGGATGAGGAGGTGAGCGACAATTGTCTGCGGTATGTGATACTCATTGATAGCTGCTCGCATGGCGCGTCGGCGGTCAAGTACCTCATCCTTGAGGATGATCTGAAGTCCTTGGTGGATGGGTATCTGGAGGCATTGACGCCGCAGACAAATGGTGTCGCCGAGGGGGAGGTCAATGGCACGGCGAATGCTGCGACTGCGTCTGCTTCCTCAAAGCCCGATATCACTACGCCTCCGCGCCGACGATTCAGTCTGTTTCGCTCTGCGAAGAAAGCCAATGTGAAGGTGTTTGGATCGCTGGGGAAACAGGTCGATCGTGCTCTTAACGAGGGCAGTAAGCTCCTGTTCTTCTGGAAGAACCAGAAGTTCTCCCAGCTGGATCCATTGCCTTGGTGGTGGCATGCTCATGTTTATCAACCGTTGAGGGAGTTGGAGATGGTTGTGAAGCCGAAGAGGGTGAAGAGGGCGTGATTACATAGCCTCCGTCATTGACCCTTCCATTCCCTTTCTTCTGATTATTACTGCTTTTTGTTCGTCGCTTATTTCCTTTGTTCCACTTAGCATGGATGGACGGAAGGACGGGAACCACAGGACAGGATGGGACACGATGTTACGATTACTTGGTTATATAAAGGAGCATTGAGTGGCGCCTTGGGATATTGTTTTGGTTATTGCAGTTTTGAATACTACTTATGACTCTTCTTTCCTTTTTTTTATATATATATTTAAGTGTAATCAATAGTAAGAAGTATATAGGATCTGCAGCAGAGCATAGATAGCTAATATCCCACGTTCTAGAAACAGTCTAGACTAGATATAGAGCGGTTTCCATGAGAACATATCTTAGCGCTATCGTGAAACGGCTAGTACTGCCGCTAGATGAGGTGATTGGTTGTGCTGCTATGTATGAATTGGGTGAATTTGATTATGAAAAAAGCAAATTGTATCTATTTGTTTTTGCTGTTGTATAGGGTTTTGAGTTCGTTGAGGAGCATTGTTATAAGGACCGGGTTATTCGGGTTGGATAGTAGTAGTACTAGTATAGGCATGTCCGGGATGAGGATACTATCCGTGGTCTGGTAGGTAAGGATTGTAGTCTAAAGAAGACTGTCGAACAGGGTTAGAAGATAGTAGGTAGTATGTGCAGGAAAGATAACTTCAAGTTAGGGATCCTCTAGTCTTGTATGGGAAGCACGTGGAGTGGAGTGAGGAGACACGAGCATCTGTCTGGCAATGAATGTACGTCATTGTACATCAGTGTAGGGGATGTAAGACCATGTAATGCTGGTTAGGCTGATCTCTTTTTAATACTAATACTAATGTAGCGAGAGTGGGTATATCTTTACTATTTGCATGTGGTGGCCTTCCTTTGATAGAAGTGATCGAGATATTTTTATAGTCTAATTAGGTCTTAGTGTCTATTAAGAGAATAAAGCCACCTGAAATACGTCTTCACCTACTCAGGACGCTCCACCAGAGCAGACTGCGTTATCACTGATACTCTCTCGATTATACTGTTTTATTATAGATCTTTCGTCCACTGTTTGCTCCAACAGATTTTGGCCGGACGAAACGATTTATGAGATTCGCAGACACGTTTTGTAGAGTGAGTGCCATGCCAGCACATTATATCCTCTTCTAACTCCTAATACAGCTGCCTGAACTGCTCCCATGACCTCCAGGTGAGCTGGTTGACTGGCATTCGTCAGCCTTGGAAGGCTCCCCGCAGGTTTTCCGATTGGTCGACAGAAACTTTATATGGAGGGCCTTTCGGAACAGGTACGGTACCAGCGAGGAATGTAAGCAACCGAGCTTCTTCCTCAACTCTCCTTGAGATGTCGACCAGACAACGGTATTCCGTAGAAGCCGGGAGCTGTGAGCCCAACATGGTGGATGTCAATATACTATGTAGATAGTAAGTGTATGGAGAAGTGTATGTCAGGTGCTGCTATTTCTGGCGGCCACTTCAGCCTAGGCTATAATTAGTCAAGCGGTAAGATCGGCATCGCAAGTTACGGTACCGTACCAAAGACTGAAGCTGAAGAGATGCTGCGCAATTCGCTTCAGCCACAATCATCTCATCTCATTCAAATTCATCTGTCCACTTTCTTGCCCCTTTCTCTTTCGTCTCTCTCAATCTCTCCTCCTTCAAATAACGTGATTGAACGAAACTCATTTCGCTGCTATTGTTGTTGCGCTGCCGGTTCGCCAACGCTACCATTTGAAACCGCCCACTTTAGCGTCCGCGCGGCATTGATCGGGTTGCCCCGTTCACCTGGTCTTGGGTTTTTCGATCGCTATCGGCATAAACAATCCATTCCACCCCATCTCACGCCCCTCCACAACGCCTTTTGAGACGTCTGCCTCGACATACAACGCATCAAAAAGTATCCTCGATTTGATTCCTCACATAAAAGTCCGATCGCTCTATCCTCCCTTTCGCTTCCGTACAAGGAAGCGCCCTTTGTCGTCAGGCACCGCTCCCCGTCTTCCGTCTTTCTCCTCTTCCTCCTCCCACAATGAGAATCGCACGGCCTTCTTTCAACCCCGGGAGGACGAAAAACCTCATCCATGGTTTCCAGGGGTTCATCATCTTCCTGGCGTGGGCCCTGACCATCGCTGTTTTCACAAAGGGAGGTGGCATTGATGGGCGTTCCGCCTGGTACTTTGCTTTGGTACGTTGCGCCAACTGAAATCCCCACACCTCTGCCTGATGACATGTACTGATTCAGAATTATTCTAGTGCTGGTTCAGTATCCCCGGCCTGATCTACCTCGTGGCCGTGCCCATGTGGCCCCGCGCGCGACGCTTCGGTAACGTTTATGCCTTCGCAACCGTCGACTGCCTGTACGCCATTCTGTGGTTCTCTGCCTGGGTCTGTGTGGCTAGCTATGTGGCGGAGGGTAAGAGTAAGGGAAGTTCGGACTCTAGTTCCGACTCCAGCTCCAGCTCCAGCAGTAGCTCGAGTTCGTCGAGCAGAAGGGATACTAGCAGCAGCTCCAGCAGCAGCAAAAGCGGATGCGATAACTGGGCCTACGGAAGCGCCAGTAAATGCAAGGTCAGCACAGCTACTGTAATTCTGGGGGTGGTTGTCTTGTGAGTATACCCATCGCATCCCCATTATCTGTGCTGACAATATAATAGCCTGCTTTTCTGCGTCACTGCCTTCATGTCCTTCCGCAATGTCTCGCATTTCCGCCGCACCGGAACCTTGCCCGACGCCGTCTCCGATCCCACCTTTGCCGCACAGACGAAGGCTGCCTTTTCCTCCAACCCCGCCCATGATTTCGAGGAGGAAGAAGACGACTTCCGCTCCCGTGCTGGTATCGGCTCCTCTGTCCGTGGCGACAGGGACGAGGACTACGCTCTGCTGCAGCAGAGCGAGGTGGACGAGTTTGGAAACTCGCATGCAGCACGCTCGGCGCTGTCGGGCACATACGACCCGACGGTCTCTGGTGGAAGCGTGCTCCACGACTACAACACCAGCTATGGCGGTGCGCACGGCCAACATTACGGAGGAGCGTCCGAATTCGGATCCAGTGTAAGCGGCTATGGGCGCTGAGCGTGGCTAGCGGCGGTTTTCTGCGTTTATCTCTTCGACATGACCATGGAGCGGTGTTTGTGGGCGCACTCGTGCTGTATTATCTTTCTGATTGACTTTTTGCGTGAAGTTTCAACTGCCCATTTCTGTCTGCTGCTTCCACTGGTGATGACTGTATGCTGTGATTGGACGGGACAAGTCCCTTACGTGTTCGCATCGGACCTTATGTCTGCATGGTTATTGATGATCTGGATGACACTGTTGGACTATGACATAGATAGCATTAAGTGTAAATGTATATGGCTACCCAATTCTCCCCTATAATTGCCTAAGCAGAGTTTAAAATCCATGCAGACTTGCTTTCCCACCTCTACTGCTGGATGATATTACTAGTGGAATCTTGAGCTTGTCGATACTTTGATGTCTATACCTGCAGCTATCATTTCACTACTCTGCCTGGACAGAGAACTAATCTCCGCACATGACACACTTCTTTGTCCACAAGTACCCCACTCACAATATCCCCAATCAAACATCAAATTCTACAAGCCACAAAACCATCCGTTCAATCAAGAAACTAACCTCCCATCGATCCACATCTCCTACAATGGACTGCATTTAACTTGCTTGCTTTTAGTTTACCTTGATTGGCTGGTATTTGGTTGCTGTGGATTCCCAACCGACGCTTTTCCTAGAAGGGCAGATATCAAGTGCCTACATAGATAGAAGTCAACTGTGTAGAAATATCCCTGCGCTTGAAGCGACGGTTTATAGCCATTCTAACATTTTGGATTGATATACTGGATGCGCAGTATGGAACTATTACCAGCACTATAGTAGAGGGTGACCATAGAACTCCAATTGAATACATCAGGTTCCGAGTATAGCGCATACAAATTGTCCCATAGAATATAAATAGGCTTATAGATGCTCCGTTAGAACTAAGCTCGTGCAACTACCCAAGCAGTTACATAGAGAGACAAATGAATATCTCACAAAGTCAAGAATGCGATAACGACGCAATCTGCAAAATAATTACCCGGTGACTGACCGCCACAAACCATTATGCCGGCAATTCTGCCACCGCCCGAGACTTATCGCAGGACTGGACAACTTGCGTCCAGCTTGCTTCTTCCTACAGTTCTGTCATCTCCCATACGCCTGTTCTTCAATCAATCAATCCAACAGGTCGTTCCCGCGTGTTCCCTAATAATACCTATATCTGAACGTGAGTCAATGAACCCTTCCAATATAATCGAAACCACTAACAACCGCCGCACAGACCATATTCTGGGTCACACCGAAATCTGAAACTACCTACACACACGATATCTATCTATCTAGCTAGATAGATAGATAGTAGTATCAAGCTATACAAGATCTTCGCACAACCACAACAACGATACCCACCACCCATAACTCTACACACACACAGTCGAATAGAAAAGGTTACACAAAATGGCCTCCGTCGACCTCTTCACCGAATACCCTCTCCACCTGGACCCAACCAGCAAATCCATCTCCCTCAACACCACCAACACCACCACGCTCCCCACTTCCCCCGCCACAATAACCACCGAACTCACACACCTCAACTCCCTGCACCGCTCGCTCATCTCCCTCGACCCGCCTAACATCCCCCCTCCCCCGCTTCCCATCAACCCCAAGCGCAGCGCTCAAATCACCAAGCTCCGCGATAGCGCCAATACTGCATACCGCAAGTCGAACCACGCCGAGGCGGTTCGTCTTTACACATACGCTATCGATATGGCGCTGGGCCGGCCCGGCTGGGAACCTGTTACGCTGGCGAGGGACGAGTTGGCGGGGTTGTATGCGAATCGGGCGCAGGCATGGATGAGCCAGCGCGCGTGGCCGGAGGGGTTGGTCGATGCGAGATGTAGTGTTGAGAGTAAGCCTGTGGCGAATGTGAAGGCTTGGTGGAGGGGTGGGAGGTGTTTGGTGGAGATGGGGAGGTGGGAGGAGGCGAAGGGGATGGTCGAGAAGGGGTTGGAGATTGAGGGGAGGGTTAGTGAGGGTGGGAAGGAACTTTTGGGGTTGTTGAGTGAGGTGGAGGAGGGTTTGAAGAGGAGTGGTAGTGCTTGATAGGGAGGTGTGTGTTGAATGAAGGATCAGTGGATGGATGAGTGTGGATATGTGAGAGGAGGGAGATGTGAATCGAACTGGGATTCGATTATCGGAGTACATTATTACTTCTTTCATTATCATATGGCTTCATGGCGTTATGGTTGTATGAATATCATCATGCATTGATTGCGTTCAATGGTCCCATACGTACGTACGTACCTCTCCCATAGTACATAGAAGTAAATGTGCGATCACCACTATGACAAACCCTCACCCAAAGCTAGCTAACTATCCCAAAACAGCCTAGCAGTATACACACGAATAAGTAAGTCTGAAACCCATCCTCACCCGAAAAAAAGAAAGAGAGAAATAAAATTTAAATATGAAACAGTGACGATCAACCAACCAACCTTGAATCATCACTCACCAACAAATCATATATACAAAACAGAAGGAAAAAGAAACGAAAAAAAGATATCTCCGATGCGGGGAATCGAACCCCGAGCTGCTGTGTGAGAGACAGCGATGTTAGCCATTACACCACATCGGACTTTGTTGAAAGTATGTGGTTCGGAGCAAATTATATTGGACTGGAGGGGGGTTTGTGGTGTGGTTCGAGTGGGGACGGGTCCAGTTTGGTTATTAGTTGGTGGTGTGGGGCACGGTGCAGGTGGGAGGTGAGTGAGATGATTCATGTTATGGTTCAGCTGTCTTCTGTTTCTTATTGTCTGTTGATTTTGTGAAGGATTTTTTTTGTTATATATTGGATATAGCTTTCTATTGTATGTGTTTATTGGACGGGATGGTTGTTTGGTTCTTACTTAGTACTATGGGGGTATGGTCTTATTTGATGTCAACTACTATATATATTTAACAAGTAGTACGGCAGCGCCTCCGGTGCTGCTTATGTAAAAACTCGATAACACAGATACCCAGTGTAATAAATAACTGGCCAGTTATTATTAGTACTTATAGAAACTGTAGCAGAGCAGACCATTATCTTCTAATATAGACTATATAAATTATAATAAAACTTTTTAATATCATTATTGAAATAAATCTCTATGTAATCCCACTAATTATAAATAATATAAATATCTTACTTAATTCTATATAATGCAAGTCTTAAAAAATATTATTAAATCAGATACTTCGCTGAGGCCGAGCCTGATCTGTTATATTAATAATCTTAATTAATTATTATAATTTATAATATTAGAATCCTAGTCCAGGGAACTTTAATAAATAGAAAATAATTCTTAAATAATATTTTTTTTCTTATTCTTCTTATCTCTTTTCTTTGTTATAAAATGGAAGATAGTTTATATTATATATAAATTATTTTTTATTTTATTTATAAATATAGAAGTTAAGGCAGAAGATACAGGAGTAGTAAGAATAAATATTATATTTAAAAATAAAAAAGAAAGATTAGTAAGTTATCAGATTATTAGATAAGAAATATAAAAATAAAATAAAAAAAAGAAAATTATTATATACTAATCACGGGAAGATTTATATCACTGGTTTAAGAATTTAAAAAAATAAATATAAAATAAGTCAGACAGATATATTTAGATAAAGAATTCTAAGTATTACTATTTATAATATATATCTTATAATAATTATTTAATATTATAAGAGTCTCTGAGCCAGGACTACTAATATTAATAATCTTAAAAATATATAACAGATTTATTAATATTATATATATAATATATTAATTTTTTTAAAAATAAAAATTTATATATCAGTCAGATATATGTACAGGTTAATTAATATAAAAAAATTATTAATAAATTTATTTTAAAATATTTAAAATCCTACAGGCCATATAATAGATTATATATAAGTTATTATTTTTTTATCTGTAATAAATAGTTAAATAAAATATAAATATATAAATACTACTAGAATTAATATAATATTTAATAATAATATCTGTCAAGGATATTTTAGAATTATAAATAAAAAATAAAATATTAAGATAAGTATTATTAATCAGATTACCAGGAAATCTGTAAGAAAAAAATAGAGTTAATTATATAATATTAAAATAAGTCTTATAAAAATAATAAAAGTAATATATATAAAGATATTATATCTATTATTATATATAAGATAGAATAACTATTTTCTTATTTTTTTATAATTAAAATATTATTTATCTGCACAGCCTGATTAAACTAATATAAAAAATTAAATTTATTATAATAAAAAATTTTATAAATTATTTTTTTAAAAATAATTAAGTCTTGAAGAGGAGCATTCTCTGGATTATTATAATATATAAAAAATTTAAAAATTAAGTATTATTCTGTATTAGCAGATATTATAAAAAGTAATATTATTATAGTAAATTTATAATATATAATATTAGTAGATAATATTATTAATATCAGAAGAAAGAGACAGATATTAAAATAATATATAAATAAAAAAATAACTAAAAAGTTAAAGTAGAGAAATATATATATTTTAAAATTAATTATAATTAAAATCTAGATAATGTGAAGGAATAACTGCGGTATTATAATAATTAAGATTTAATACTATAATTAAAAATAAAAATAAAATTAAGTTATTATGGATTAGTACAGGCCACTGATTTTATAAATATAAATATATATATATAATAATATTTATATATAAGAATACTGTATAGAAATAAAAACTCTATATTATAAACTTAAAAAGTCAGAATAGCAGTTAAATATATTTTTAATTTTAATAAAAAGACTTTAGTATCTCTGGATAAATAATATTATTAATTATATAGTTTTAATTCTTATTATTAAATAATTGTGATAGGATCTACTTGTCAGGGTAGAAAGCCTGTCGACTAGGTAAGGAATCAGTCATGAAACGCAGTAAATTGATCTAATAATAATAAAGGTAGTTTATATTCACAAGATAGACTGATTCTTGAGGAATCAGTAGTTTTTTATAAAGAAATCAGTATTTTATAAGTGTCAGGAAAATATAGAACTCCTATTAATAATCTTATAACTTTTATAATTATTATAATATATTATTTTAATACTCAAGGCCCTGATAGCTAGATAATTTTATTATAAATAATATTTTTTTTACTGAGACAAGCCATCTAGTTCAGATATTAAAAATAATCTTATATATTTCTAATTCAGAATAATATAGATCTGATAATAGAAGGTATAAGATCTGTAGGAAATATTATAAAAATAAGATTATATACTATTTTTATATAGTTTCAAGGATGTTTAATTATAAATTAAAAGTAAGTATAAATAAAAGATTTTTATATATTATTCTTTTTTTTTTCTTTTTTTATCTCAGAATTATTGCTTCTGTGGTATTTTATAATTATTTTTTTTATTTTTTATAATTATTTTATATATAGTTTATTATTTCTCTTCAGCTTTATTTATTTAATATTATTTTTATTATTCTTTTTTCAGATATTAGTTTTATTCTTGATTTTTATATAATATTTAAAAGAATTAGATATTTTAAGCAGGATATTTTTATCAAGATCTAGTATAATTTTTATATATATTATTTTTAATATATTAATTATAACTTTAACCCCAAGAAGGATATACTATATAATATTAATTATTTATTAGATATAAAGACATTTGTTTTATATAATTTCTGTTTTAATAAAAAAAAACTTATAATTTTATATATTTTGTATATTTTATATTAAATATATATAAATTATTAATATTTTTTAAATTTATAATTAGTTTACTCGGGAATATATATAATTTAATAAATATTATTAAATAAATTATTTTTATTCTTGACATGGAACACTGGAATAAAAATATTAAATAAATAATTTATAAGAAAATCTATATTCTTGCCAAGATATTTAATAATATAAAAAATATTTATATTTATAAATTTTTATTAAAGAATATTAAAATAACCAAGCGTGTAAATTCTTATAATAAATAAAAAATAAGATCTTCGTGGTTTTATTATTAATATTTTATTAAAAATATACTACTAAATATATTAAGTTTATTAAAATCTAATATATTTTTTTAATTTAATTAGTTTCTTACTCTAGCCTCTATATTTTATTAGAAAATTATAATATTTACCAGGCAGAAATACTGTTATATTTACTATTTAATAATCTAGAATATATAAATTAAATTTCTATTCTGTAAAATTTTTTAGATTTAATAAAAATTATAATATATATCTAGTTTTTAGATATTAATAATCCACAGATTATTCTAGATAATAATAATAATATAGTTAGATTAATTACAGATCTTTATATTTTTTATCTTAAATTTATTTTTCTTATAAATATTCTTAAATTATAATAAGAAAGCCTGCTTATCTTTATTATTTAATTTATAAATAAATAATAAATATAATTAAATATATTTAAGTACTTCCTGCTGTCTTATAACAGAATAATTTTATATTTATTAATATATTTAATTTATAATAATATAATTAATAAAAAATATTAAGAAATTAATGATCCCATAATTTATTTTTCAAAAATATAAAATAATTTAATAATAATTTTCTTCTACTTTCTTAATACAGAATATTTTTTATAAGATTTCTAATATTATCTTATAGTTTCAGATGCATTTTCCATGTTTTTATTAAAAATTTATTAATTATATTTACTTAATTATTTTTTCTATTTAATCAGGTAGTAATCCTGACTATTATATTATTAATAATTTTTAATTTTCTTAATTTTTTATTTATTCTTATTATCTAGATCAGGCATCAAGAATAATTTTTTATAATTTTAATCAGTATTTCATAATTCTAGTAATAAAATATAGAATATATTATAGATTTATCTATATTTTTCAGGTAGATATAAATAATATACTTAAAATCTAATATATTTAAAAATTTAAAAAAATTTTATAAACTTTAGAGCTAATTTTCTCAACTCTTTAAATTATAAATTCTGGATTAATAATTTGACTAAATTCCTTTCTTTAAATAAGAATAGTTTTTTATATTTATTATAATATTTTTTTTATTTTTTTATAATTATTTACTATATCTTTTACAACTGTTTCCTTGTTTTTTTAAATTTTTTAATCTTATTTTATATAACTAGAATCTCTTATTATTAAAAATTATTTTTAATTCTGATATAAAAGTCTGGGGAATAGTTATATAAAATATTATAAAAAAATAAATTTATAGTTATATTATTTATATTATTATAAATAAATTAAGTAGTTAATAATATTGCTGACTAGTTAGAATTATATTAATTTAAATGATATTAAAAATAATATTTAAAAATCTGGTTTATCTGTTTTATTTAATTATTAGTTTAAGAATAAAATATAATTAATAATTTCAAGATTATATAGCTGTTATAAACCAGATATAATTAGAATTTATTTATAAAAATTAATTCTTAATTAAATATAATACCTAATAATAAATTAAAAATTAATTTTATTTATTTATAAAATAATTTTGCAAGGTCTGGGGTAGATATTATAAAAAAAATAATAAAAAAAAATAATATTTCAAGAATTAATTAATAATAATAAAAATAATATTAATAATTTTTTTATATTAGATGATTGGAGGCAGTCCTGTAATAAAATTTATTATTAATTTATTAAAAAAATAAGAGAAAATTAGTAAAGATTTAAAAATATTATATAATTAATACTTTGAAGCAGTATTATCTTGATATATTAAATAAATTTAAATATATTTAATTATATTATGATATAATCTATTCTAATAAAATTTTTTATATAATAATATTTTTATTTTTATTTTTCTGAAATATCCTGCTAGTAGATTATTATAATATAAATAAATAAATATCTGATATAATATTTTAAAAGAAGGAATATAATAATAATTTTTAAAATATAAATAATTTATAATTTTTACTGTCCAGTGCTTTTGGCCTGATTATTTTTATTAAATAATAATTTTTTATTATTATATTTCTAGATCTTTATTCTATAGATACAAGATTATCTCTTGGAGTTTAGAATTATATATATTTAAATATAAAATTTCTGCAGCACACACTCATGATATTATAAATTAAAAAATAAATTTTTTTTTAAAATAAATTTTTTTAAATAATTTAATCAGCTGTTTCTATACCAGCTCAATTATTAAGATTCTTTAAACTTAATATAATATAGGTATTAAACTCAGGATAACCCTGTATATTTTAAGATTTAAACTAAGATTTCTTTTTAATTAAATCTTTTATTATCAGAGATAATATATTTATAAATTACTTTTAGATTAGAATCAACAATTCTTCTTATAAAATAAATTTTATTTAGGATCTTGAAGATATTCTAAAAAATTTATTTATTAAATTTTATTTTTTATTCTATATTTAATAATAAAATTATAAAAAATTAAATTTATAAACTATTAAACTTGCCTTTTATTAACTTTAATTTAATATATAAAAAATTATAAATTTAAATAATTAAATAAGATTTTAATTATTTAGAGAGTATTTTTAAAATACTATTATTATTATTTAAAAAAATAAATAATAATAAATAATTCTTAATCTAAAATATTATAATTTAATTTAGTACCAGAGAACTTACAAGACTAGAAAATAACTAGATAAAATATATTCTTATTATTAAATTAAAATAAAATATTATTTATTTTTTTTAATATATCAGTTTCTAAATGCTGGGATTTTATTAAATTAAAATATATTAATAAAAATATTTATTAAAAAATAATAATCAAATAACAGAAAGCAAATTATTTATATAAGTTTAAATAAATCTTCCTAGATTTTTAACTGTTAACTGTCTTATAAAGTAAAAAGATAAATAATAAAATAATTTAAAAATAATCCTGGATAAATTAATAATAAAAATTATAGAATCTTAAAAAAATCTAAATATTATAGTAATTTTTAGAAATTAATTATAAAATAATATTATTTACCTGTTAAGAATCCATGGATATTCTAATAATATTAATAATATATTCTAGAAATTTAACTTAGAGTTAGTAAAACAAATATTTAAATAATTTTATATAAAATTAGATTTCTCAGAGTCTTTCTAGCACTTAATAAATATACTTTATATAAAATTCTTTATTTAATAAAAAAATAATAATATTATTAAAATATACTATATAAAAATTATTAAAAAGTCTGCAAAGTACTGTATATATATAATTTTAAAAGATTATAAAAATATTAATTAGCCTGAATAATATAATAATATATTTAAAATAATTATATTAGATATAAAATACTGTTTTCTATTTATTATCTTTTTTAATATAAATTTAATAGTAGATATTTTTAATATTAATTTTTAAAAAATATTTACTACCCGAGACCCTGTCAAGAATCTCTGAAATAAAAAATAAAAAATAGTAATTTTTTATTAAAATCTTATTAAAATCCTTATAATTTATATAAAAATATAAATTATTATTTTTTTTATAATATAAAAAAGATAGGGGCCCCTGTAAGACTCTTAAAAAATTAAATTTAATTTAATTTTAAATTCTTTTTAATATATTTTTGTAGAATCTTAAGTTTAGTTTCTGATAAAAAATATATAAATTTATAAAAAAATATTTTATTAAATTTAATATTAATAGCATGGTCCGCAGGGCTATAAAAAAAATTATTAAGAAAAATTTATAAAAAAAATATCTTAGAATTTTCAGAATTCTACTGGGATTTTTTCTTAATTTAAAAGAGATTTAAAAAACTTTTCTTCTGGAAATTAAATATTTTTAAAGAGTTTAATAATAATATATATTCTTATAAAGTTTTGGGTTGCTCTATTAAATTAAGTAATAAAAAAAAATAAATAATATATTAAATTATTATTATTAATTTTATATTAATAAATTAATACAGAGGTTCTGAAATATAATTATTAATAATAAAATTAAATTATTATACAAATAAAAATTTTAATTAATCTTTATATAATATTATTTAAAGGTACGGGTGCTTCTCTATAAATTAGTAATAATAATAAAAATCTTCCATACTCTATAAATAGAAGTAATAATTTAATTAATAGCTTTAATTTTAAATATAATAACTAGAATATATTAGAGATTATAAATTTTAATAAATTAATAATTAATAATATTTATTTTAATATAACTGTTTAAATCTACAAAGATTTTAAGATTATTTTAAATATAAATAAGAATATAAAAATGATAAGTAATCTTTACTTTAAATAAAAAAATTAAAATTATAAGACTTATTTTAACTTCTCTATTTTTTTTTCTCAGAATCTAATAAATATTAATAAATCCTAGTAGATTGAACCTTCCTATCTTTAATAAAATATTAATTTATAAAATACTAGATATTATTATATATAAAGTATTATAATTAATTATTATTTTTTCTAGTAGAATTTTTCTTATAATTTAATATATCTTCTTTAGTTAGTTAATTGAAATGGCTTTAAAAGTGTTTATATAATTTATAATTATTAAATTAATTATTATTTTATTTGTATTTCTTTTTATTACTTTATAATTTATAGTAATAAATAATAATAGCTATTATTTTGTCCTGTTCTTCTAGTAAATAAGAAATATATTCTTATATATAATAATTAAAATTAGATAATAATTTAATAAAATAGAATAAGACTTTTTCTTTTTTAGTTTAACAGAAAAAATATTATTTTAAAATATTAAAATATACATAGAATTCTTTTAAATCTTGATTATATTATTAGTAAATCCATTTAAATTAAACTATGATATCTGATTAAAGGATAATAATATTCTAGATTACAAAAAGAGTTTAATTTTTAAATTAAAGCCATAATTTCTTAAATAATTATTTTATTTCTAGATTTTTATTCTTTATAAAATAATACTATTTCTATTTATATACTAGATCTATATAGCTAATAGCAGTAAGAATCTTGTATTCTTTTAATAAATACTTTTTAAAAATCTTTTAAAATATATATTCTAAATCAGTAATCTATTCTTAGTACTTTTAGAAATTAAAATTTAAAATAAAATAAAAAATATTTTTAAACTTAATTTCTTCCTTATCTTTTTTTAATTTAAAAGAGAATTAATAATACCTAGAAGATATTTCACCCGGGGAATTATATTTTTAAAAATAAATTATTTTTTTTTATAAATTAGCAGCCTGTTCCAATTAATAAATATAATTCTTTAATTATTAGATTTTTTTAATAGTAAGGATTATATTTAATAATAATTCAAAATTAATATAATTATTAAATATCTTTTTTTCTTTACTATCTTCAAGGGGTGGTATTTTTTTTAAATAATTAAAATAAAAAAGATCAGAATATGATAAAATCTACTTATTAGAATAAAAAATCTATTAATTAAATAAGAAATCAGTCATGAAACATAGTAAATTAATCTAATAATAATAAAAGTAACTTATATCTATAAGATAAATTAATCCTTGAGGAATCAGTAGCTCTTTATAAAGGAATTAATATCTTATAGATATTAGAAAGATATAGAATCCCTATTAATAATCTCACGACTCCCATAACCACTATAGTACATCATTCCGATGCCCAAGGCCCCGATAGCTAGGTGGTTCTATCACAATAATATTATAATATTATTAGTATTAGTAATATAGAATAAGATAATATAGAGTTAACTATAAGAAAAGACCTATATTTATAAATTAATATTAATATATTTTAATAACTGTTCCTGTGATTTATTAATAATTATAATATATATTAATTAAATAGAGAACTGCTTATAAATTAAAATAAATAATAAGTTTAATTTAAAGATTAAAAGCTTTGCATAATAGATTAAATAATAAAAATTTAAAAAAAATATATTATTAAGTTTAACTTTCAAGACATGCTTAATATAATATATAACAGTAATATAAATATTATTATATAGATTATTTACAGGATCTAGATTATGTATAATTATGATAAGAATACTAGATTTAAATTAAAAATATATTAAAAAAAAATTACTAGAATAAATACTATTCAGAAACTTTATAATTATTTTATCAGAATAAGTAAATTCTTTATTTATATTTATAATATAAATATTATAAGTAAAGAATATCTGAGCAGTACTAGATATATAATTAAGTAATATATTATTTAATTTATAAATATTATTATTTTAATATATCAGAATTGCATGATTATTAAAAAAATCAGGATTTATATAAATAATTCATAATATAATAGAAAAATAAATATAATTAATAAATTTAAATAAATTATTTATTTGATGCTTGAGAGCAGCTGGTAATAATATTTTATTATAATAAATATTATTATAAATTATATCTTGAAGCTATTTAAGCAAAGAATAATTTTTAATTAAAATATCTTATAGATACTTATTCTTATAGAATATTAAATATTTTAAGTAGAATTATATTACAGTCTTTTATAAGCAGGCATTAATATTCTGAGTATAAGTAATATAGAAAATTATAAAAAGATATTACTGAAAATTACTACTAAATATTATAAGAATATTTTTAAAAAGCTGATTACCACCAGAAAGATCAGCTTGGATATTATAAAGATTATAATTAATAATATTAAAATATTCTTAATGTATTATAGATATCTTATTTTAAATAATTAAAGATATTATATGAAATAATTCAGTAGAATTAATATTATAATTAATATTTTCTTATATTCTAGAAATAAGATTAAAAAATAAATAAAAATATTTATAAACTGTCTGATCTCTTGAAAAAAGTAAAGAAATAATATTAATTAAAATTATATAAAGAATAATCTTTTCTTGAGCATAGAAAAAAGTATATAAAATATAATAAAGAAATATTTTACCTGTTCTACTGAATCTATATAAAAAGAAATAAATATTAAAATAAATTAATTTATTTAATATTTTTAAAATAATATAATTGAAAGCAAACTTTTACTTAATATTAAATTAAGATATTAAATAATTAGTAATATATTATTATTTATATTAGTCATATACTAGTTTTTTTTTAATAAGATTATTAGTAAGAATATCCCAGTCATTAATATAAATAAAAAAATTAAAGTTATTTAATAATTTATTATTTATATAGAGCTCTGTAGCAATCAAGAACAGATTATAATTAAAATATAAAAATAATAAAAAAAATTATAAAAATAATATTTTTTTATTATTTTTTCTATTAAATATTTATATAGATAATCCTTATATAGATTCTATATTAAAAAACTGTTATCTAAATTATTATAAAATATAATAATTATAAATATATAATATAACTTTTAACCTGTATATAAAGTAACAGTTTTATAAAAATAATAAGATTATTTATTATTATATTATATAATACCGCGGGCATAGCAGATTTTATAATATATATAATAAATAATATATAAAACTGCCTGTTTAATATTATTAATAATTTTATAATAAATAATAATTTTATAATTATTTATTAATATTTCTCTAGAACTGATTCTGACAGTATATAAATCTTTAAATAATTTAGAATTTTTTATAATAGTAAGAAAGTATTGTAAGTGAAAAGACTTATTATAAATTAATAAAATAAGATATAGATAATTAATCTAAGTAAATTTATAAATATATTTTTTTTAGGTTTTGCTGTTTGCCCAGGTAAGATATAAAAATATATTTAAATATATAAAATTATAATTATTAGGATTATTACAACAGTATTAGAAGAATTTAATAAGAAAAAAAGATTATTTTATAATATTTTTAGTAGCAGCTTAAGAGCCATTAAATAAATTATATTTAATAATATATTTATTCTTATAATAAATAATTAATATTATAATTAAGAACTTTATTAAATTAATAGAAATTATAATAGCTGTTAAACAGCCTCTAAAAAATTAATAAATTAATTATTAAAATATTAATAAATCTTATTAACTTTAAACTTAGTAGTTACATGATCAGGATTCTTATATATATACTTATATATATATTTAATAGTCTTAATTAAGTTATATATTTTTATATTAATATATGCTTTGTACTTCCAGGCAAGATATTAATTATATAATATTATTTATTTATTTCTAATAAGAAGAGTCTTATTCTTTTATATAAAATATTTAATTTTAATCTGATAATTATTATAATATTTATATATAAAATAATTATTAGTTATAAAAATAGTTTCTGATGAAAAAGATTATAAAAATCTTTTTATATAAATAAATTTATTATTATAGATTTTTATACAAGAAGTAAATAGATACAAGTCTTTATATAATATATAAATTAAATAATATATAATAATATTAAATATTTTATAATTAATATTATTATTATTAGAATCAGGAAACTCTGCTGAAATAATCTTATTAATTAAATTAATATTATTAAAGTTATGATTTTTGTCCAACTAAAAAAGAATATAAGAATATAGTATACTATATTTTTAATATTTAATAATATAAATATTAGTAATATAAGAATTAAAAATATTATTAAATCCTGTAATTCTTTCAATTAAAGCTACTAGTTTAAGATAGAAAATATAAGTAATTAAGTTAGGATAATTATACTATATTTAAATAGAAATATTAAATTTATTATAGAAAAACTTTATAAAGATTTCATCTTAATAGAAATTACAGGTAAAAGTAATAAATAAATATAATTTTTTATAATAATAGATAATTACTATAAAATCCCAATAATATTATTATATATAATAGATACTGTCTTTAATAATAGCAGGAAGAATAAAATACTATTTAATCTAAGTTTATTTAATAAAAGTAATATTATATAAAGATAAATAGAAAGATCAGATTCTATTTATCTTGGAAAAATTAATATTTTCAGTAAAAATATAAAAAATATTAATATATTTATCTGCCTGAATACTGGATTGATTAAAATAAAAATATTTTATATAATTTAAATTATCTATTAAAAAATATTTATAATTTATTACTGAAAAAGTATATCTTCATGATAAAGAATATTGAAGTTATTCTTATAAATATATAATAATTAATAATAAAATTTACTGGAATTAATATTATTATATTAGTAAGATTTTCTAATTTTAATAAGACTAATAAGAGTCATGTGCTGATAATAACTGTGATTATTAATAAAATAAAAAAAATATAATATAAAAATATATAAAGAATATACTTAGAATAAATATATAAAAAATAACAGAAAGATTAATTTATAGATAAAATATTTAAAATATTATAATCTAAGTCTGATTCAGCAGGATCTAGCTCAGGAAATTAGAAATTTAGATTTATAAATAAAGTTATAATATTCTTTATAGAAATAATTAAACTTAATTTATTAATAAAAGAAGAGTTGATATTCTAGATAAAAATCTTATATAAATAAAATTAAATATCCTGGTATCTATAATCTCTGTATTTAGTAGATATAAATATAATATTAGAAAGAAAAATAATAATTTTAATAATAATAGATAAAAAATCATAAAAGCAGCTGGCAGAATAATTAAAAACTAAATAAAATTATAAATATACTTATTAATATTAAAAATAAAAATTAAATAATAGATTTACTTAAGAAGTTAAAGATAAAGAAGATTTAGAGTTAATAAATAAGATATTATAAGTATAAAAGAAAATATAATAATAAGAATTATAGATATATAGTAAAATATTTAATTTTTTTAAAATAATGAGACATGCCTCCAGAAAAGATTTATATTATAATTAAAAATTAATAATAATAAAATAATTAAGAAAGTAAAATTAAGTATATAATAAAAATTAATTACTAAGAGAATCCTGTATATAATATATTATATTTTATAATTAGAAAATATAGAAATGCTTATGTGGATATAAATAAATATTATATTAATAATTAATAAAAATATATATTAATATATTATTAAGAATTTAAATTTATTTTTAAAATAGCTTCGCCTGTCTTGTATTTAAGTTGAACTAGTAATAAAAAAAAGATTTAGTATTAGATAAGAAGATATATTATTATTATTATAATATTTAATTCAAGATAATTTACTAGTCTTTCTAAAATAAATTTTATTTCTTTAAAATAAAGTATTATAATAAGAATATTTAATATTTATATAACTGAGTTTCAGATAATATTATTATATTATAGAGAAGAGCCAGGCTTAAAAAATTAAAATTAATTTATTATTCTAGTATATAGCTTTAAGATAAACTTTGTAATAATTATTAGAATAAATATTTTTCTAAACTTTGTTATAAGTATAATATTATTTTAATAATATTATAAATAAAAATATTATAAAAGTAATAAGTCCAGCTAGTTTAAAAAAAATTTTAATAAAATATCAGGATATTAATCAGAAATACTAAAATAGAAGAGAGTTATAGTAACTGTATTAAAAATAAAAAAATTAGATAAATAAGAAAATAATATAAAATAGAAATTAGATAAAATAGATAAAAATAAAATAGCTGATATAGAAGATACAGAAATAAACTGATATAAAAAATATCTTATATTATATTTAAAAACAGGAATCTGCTTAGTATATACTATATAAAATTAATAATAATTAAGAAATATTAGTATATCCTGTAGAATCATGTCCATGTAAGAAAGATATTTAAAAAAATTCTATAAATTAAAAGAATAACTGAAATAGACTCTATAATATAAACAGTAATAGAAAGAAAATATATTATTTTATATATAAAAGATTACTGAAAGCGAGCCAGGATATAGAAAGTATTTAAAATAGTATTATTAGAATATAAAATTATAAATTAAATATTTATATAATAGATTATAATAAAGCTATTTAAAAATATAATAAGATAAATAAATTAATTAAATAATATAATATATAGAATAGAATAAACAGATATTTATATTATCTAGATAAATATATAAAAAAAAATAAAAAAAAATCCACAGTCAGAAATTATTAAAATAAGATATATTATAAAAATATAAGTTTATTAATTAATCAAAATATAATAAAATAAGCATGAAGATATACAAAAAAGGTTTAATAATAAAAAAGATAATTAAAAAGAAAAAATAATAAAAAAATTATATATACTAATAATTAAAATAAAGATAAACTTTATTTAAATAATTTACTAGAATCTTATAAAAATATAATATTCTTAATATAATTATCTTTAAATTATACTAATATATATCTGAACTGTAAGAATAAATAAAAAGAAAAATTAATAGCAGAAAATAATATAAGAAATAATAAAAAAAAACTGGAAAATAGTTAGAAAATAAAAGATAAATATATAATATTAAAAATAGGCTCTGAAATTATAATAAAAAAATATATAAAATTTACTATAACTTATACTTCATCTAGAAAAGATTAAGATAGAGAGTATTAATATATAAATAAAAATAAATAAAAATATAGAAAGAATAGAAATAAAGACTGAGGCTTTTAAATAAATATATTAAATTAAAATTAAATAAATATTAATATAATAGAGCAGAATCTCTGAGATATAGATAAAAATAAATAAAGACTAGTTAAATCTAAAAAATAATATATTATTAATATTATTATTTATTATACCAAGCTGCAACTGATTTATATCTAATAAAAAATATAAAATAGAAAATATAATATATTAAATATATATATAATATTTTAATACCTGAAAATAAAATTTTTTATAATTCCAGTAAAAAGCTACTAGATTATTATTTTAAAGATATTTATAAAAAAAAATATAAATATTATTTAAAGTATTATAATTCTTACACAGAGATAAGCCAGTAAAAATATATATAAATAATAGAGATTAATAAAGAGTAGATTAAATCTTATTTAATATAATAATTTTTATAGTTAAAGTATATGATAAAAAATATAAATTAAAATAAAGAGAAAAAATAAAAATACTAGAAGCAGTTTATAAAATAATATTATTAAATCAGTATATAAATTCAGTTATATCTAGTAATAAAAAAATAACAGAAGAAGAAGTAAAGATATAAATAAATAAAATTAAAAAAAAATAAGATATAAAAAAACTAAAGCAGGCAGATCTAATAGAGTAATAATTATAAATAAAGATTTTATTATATTAGAGAAGAAGAATAATAATAATAATTATAATAATAATTTTTTTTTCAAGAAAAAAAAAAAGCTACTACTGGAAGGTAAGGATATATATAATAATAAAATAGTAGAAATAATAAATAAAGACTTACAGAGAATTAACTAATAAAATAAAAGATAATTAATCAGATAGAAAGATATAATAAAAGAAAAGATATATAAATAAAACTAGTGATTTCTAAGTTATAAATATTAAGTAAAAATTTCAAGAAGACTAATTTCTCTTATTATATTTATTCTGAAGTTTATAATAATATTAATAATATTTCTAGTATAAACTGACATGATAATATCTATTAATATAATTAATTAAGTATTCCTGTATAAAATATATAAAAGTTTTATAAAAAATTTAAAGTTTAAAGAAAACAGGAAGTTACAAAAGATCAGGAAAGCTAGTATATATATATATTATATTATATATTATAACTAGAAATAATTAGAGTATCTTATAAGTATAAGACAGATATTAAAAAAGAAAGAAAATATAATACTGATAAAGATAAACTATATAAATATAACTAATAAAAATTTTAATAAATAATATAAAATATTAAAAACCGCATGTTCAGCATAGTATAAAATATAATAAAAAGATTTTTACTTTATAAAATAAAGATTATAATAACATGGTAATGAAATATATATTAAAATTATAAAGATTTTATATATAATAATAATAGGAAGATTTTTTTTAAAAAATAAAATTATAATAAATTAAAAAATAATAATAAGACAAAGAACAGTACAGGAAATTTAAATAATAATATAAAAAAATAAATATACAGATCTTAAAAAATAAAAAAACAGAAAAAGTAATTTAAAAAAGAAGCAGGAAGTGATTCTAAAAAAAATATAAATTTTTTTATAAATTAAAAATAGTAAAGATTATATATAATAAGTAAAAAATAAAAAATAGCTACAGGCAGGCTCAGAAAAAAATTAAAAATAATAGAATTATTAATAGGGAAAGGTTAATATAAGAAGACAAAAAGTAATAAAAAAAGTAAATTATATAGAAAAAGACTATGGATACTAGACAGAGAGAAATATAAAAAAAAAGTAATATAAAATATAATATAGTAGATTGAGTGAATTAAGTGAATTAAGTGAATTAAATGAATTAAATAAATCAGAAATAATAGAGAATAAGAAAGAAGAGATGTTATTATCAGAAATAAAAAAAAGAAAGAAGAATATAATAAATATAAAAAATAGAAGATACTGCCAGCAGATAGAAAGAAATATTAAAAAGAAGTATTAAAGGTGTTAGAAATGTTAGAAAAAGATATTAAAAAAGAATTATAGGAGAGATAAAAGAAGTAGTAGAATAACTGTAAATAGTAAGAGGATTAAACCAATGAGAGGGCCAGAAAATGAAGAAAAGGTGTACTGAAAGACCAAATTGCTAGATATATATTTGATGGTAATTGCTTCAGTCTTTGTAAGTACGTGAGGAACTGAATACTACTATTACCACCAGTAGTGTTAAAAATAACTGATAGTACTGTTTTAAACAGAAACATCAAATCTCCACCATCAGTTGCTGCTTTTCGAGCTGTTGTAATAGGAAATGTGTAGGGGGCAAAGACATCCACCCACCCCGTTTAAAACAGAAACTGCCTTTGCAAAGTAGGGTAGTGACACTCCCCAGTAGACCAACCCCAGCTTTAGGCTTCCACACTATCCAAGCCATCTATACATCCAGTTCTCTTTCATCACGGGCCCATTATGGACCTCAGATCAAGGTAGTCAAGACACCCGGACAATCCCCAGAGCCTCTTCGCATGTCTCCATGACCTGAAGGTCATTGGCGCCAGCGAGTGACGTGGGATGTTGAAATATCGTGTTGATGTTGATTGATTGAGCATTATGACGGACCCAACTCCGTTGGTTTTATTATATGCTTGAGTTTTCAGGACTGAGCATGATGAGTATTGATTCGAGCATCCAGATCATCAACAGCATCCGCTACAAACAATCAACCATCCATCTTCATATGAAGGCGTAAAAGACTGTTTGCTGTGTCTGTCCTGTATTGATAGGCAGCTAACGTAATGCCCAGCATGAGGCACCGCAGAAGGATCTCCGCCAGCCGGTGACAGCAACCAGCTGCCAGCGAAATACTTTTCCGTGGGACATTCCTTTCGGTTTCCCATGAACTGGATCGTCTCGACGAGACGCGTGCCATTGTTCTCGTCTCCAACAACCAGCGCAACGATGTCCGCCAGCGGGAGAGTTTCCCTTTCCAATGGAATTACTCTGGCCAAACCCAGCCCGTCTGGAGAGTTTCGCACGGCCACAGTGTAGCTCGCAGGCTGAGTACTCTGCGCAGGATTGTCTCCTCCATCGTATGACACTGCGATATTTCATCTTGGCTCGTGATGTAGCAAGTGTTCGAGTCATGCTTAATTGCTGGGTGCATAGGATTCAGATCTTTGAGCTCACTGACAGCTACCAAATAGATCGAAATTGAGCCGGGCGATCGATTCCCGATATGGCACCTATCAGACCACATATTTTGTACCATATGCCCTTCCAGAGTGTACTGGAAGCTGTTTTGCAGATGAGATCAGAGAGCAAAGCGTGACCATCGAGTGCCTGTGTATCGTAGCAGTCAGACATACTAGCTGTGCCAGGGCCGGGCTCCATAGAACCGGCGTATCCGGGTGGCGAGAGACAACAGAAGCACACTCAGGTGTACTGGCTGAATTGTCACCTATAATATTGGCTTTGTTGCTTTCTGTCATGCCGTTGAACGGCTGTTCATATGCTGGTGTATAAGCTATCCATACAGACTCGTTTGGTCGATAGTAGGTACTGTTAAGAGCACCTACTGCTCGTTCTCAGGATTCGCATGATGGAAATAGTTTACACTGGAGTGCATGGCTGTTCCGATCGAGGGACGCTGGACTAGCATCTTATATATCTCCAGTCGCTGCTTCCATGTCGCCGTGTATATGAGCATAATCGGTGTACTGTAGTCATGGCCGAACAAGGAAAGTTCAGTCCCACGAATTTGAAGCACGACGACGAACTCAATGGTAGAATGTCCAATAGTAAGACTAAAGAAGGAGATGTTGCCCAACGGCGATGGTCTATCCAAGTCCAGGCCCTGGCCACGCTGATTATGGCTCCATAACACCTTGCTCAATCAATCAGATAAGCAATGATAATGTGGGGAGATGAACGTATTCGAACGGGTTCCCGGAATTAGGATATAGTATAATCGCCAACACACCATCCATGGTCGTTAGCGACTACCCACACACCTGGATAAAAGCGGGTCGCCGTGAAGACCAGCCGACGCAAGACTTGTCATTGCGAGTGTACTGAAAAGCATCAATCCAAAAAGAAAAATATGTTGTTCAATGATGGACTAAGTGTTTGCTCAGGGATTAGCAATGGTGTCGGGGTATAACATCGGCAAGCCCGGATCTGACGACACTATCTCTGAAGCATCATGACGCGCAAGACAGCAAGGCTAAAGGCCACACAGCCTGCATTGCGTCGACGCCCCAGCTGGAAGTTCGTTGCCCTTAAGAGCTGTGTCCACCAGTAGCAGCTTTCGTAGGCTTCATAGGTCGACAAGGACAAGTATTATATGAAATCTCTCCACTGGCTCATGACCCAGTTGGCCCATAACTGCCAGTAGCTGGCCATGATACTTCTGGAGTAATGGTGGAAGTCGTGGATCTGATAACGTGTCTTACTAGCGTAGGCAGATTGATGAAGTAGGTTGTGATTGTCATAGTCTCGACATTCCGATCGCCTATGCCTGTCGGAACTTTCCTCCGCAAGACTGGAAGCAATCTAGCTATTATTATCTGGCGTCACGAGGAAATGGGATCCATCCATCTCCATCTGTTTTCTGTATGACCGGTTGCATCTGGCCAGCTTCGCTTTCATCTGCTGGTCAGGACTGACATCATATTCTCGACTCCTCAAATACGGGTTTGCATGTAGCAGTATCAACTGTTAACGAACTGTTTGGCGGATAGACATAATATCCATAAATGACTCCCATCAGCGATACATAGCGGTGAAATCTGGTGATCTCTTCACATCCAAGAAACATTTCCAGCTGTATAGACTTTCGGGTACGGTGCCTCTTGTGTGTTGCTGGAAAATCTCCAGACATCGAATGCTTCAGCGTCAAAATTGATGGATGTCATCTGATGATTTTTCAAGATTGCAAATCCCCGCATACATGAACGTGAATTATGGAGTGTCTGTCTTCTTGTCCGCCACATGGAAAGCGAGAATATGCTCCCACGTCTGATTGCTCCTTCGGTGATGAACGGGATGTCTTGGAGAAATGCGTCTCCGCGTTGTCGCTGCGTGTATTATATCCAGGAATTAGAATTTTGCGCAGCTTTATGGAAAGTTCGTAAAATAATATCTCATCTGATCAACGCGAGGTTCCCTGACAAGCGTAGCATGAGGGAGCTTCAACCAGAGATATACCAGTCGAGGAAAAGCAGCAGTGAGGACGAGCCTCGATGGTCGTAAACAATGTGCGACTCACGAAGCCAGCAGTATTGTTTGAAGTCAGACGAACAAGGATATAGAAGGAGACGGCATAGCAAAAACGCTGGCAGAGGAGCAGATAAAGCGCCCGGTCACAGTAGGCAGCGCACTGTTCTGTACCTTTCTTGTCGGACGAGTGAAAGCAGCTCCATTGTGTTGCTTGGCCGAACCAGCTCCTAAGTATTATATTGCTGTATATTTGCGTTCCTTCGTTCGCCTGCAGATGTAGGCATCGAAAGACGCCGTCTCAGGGAGATCATATACTCCCCCACCAGCCTGAATGCGTCAAGGCCAGACGCCGTCCAGATCAAGATGCAGTATGCACTGGAGAGGATGACGTGGACGAATGAGACGAAGGATTTGGCAGGTCTCGGATATGGCTGTTGGCACTCGAACTACAAATATTGGGATGAGAAGATTTCAGTGTTGTTGGTTGGATGAGCTGCGCAACGTCTTGCCTTGGATGAACGCAGGCCTGACTGTTCTTGGACCTGGAGCATCTCTGTTCATACCTAAAATAGCGTGCGGTGTGTAACCTGACTCGTTTCTGATCTTTCTAGCGTCGCTTGTCTTGACTTGGCGTTAATCCCTCAACTTGGCACTGTTATTGTCCTCGGTGTTTCGTCTCTCGAAGTGCCTCTTAGACATCATCGAGATCCAACTGAGTGGATACAGCGTCACTCGCCAGATCGGACCGAATCTCTCTCATCATTATCTGTAGCATCATTGGATACAGATTGACGCGCGTAAGCCCAACTTGATTAGGGGACATCCAACTGAAGTGTGGCATCTTCAGACTCGTGGCTCCTGAGTTGGATTGGAAGTCATGACGCAGAATTGAGTATCGTCCTGACTATCAAAAGAACAAGAAACACAATAAAACACGAGATAGAACCACCGATTGAAGGAGCGCGCATATCGAAACCAACCGGAATGTTGAGCCCCACCCATCCTTGCTCACGCCAGGATGTACTCCTGCAGATATCTACCGCAATGACAGCGGTAGTTGATTCATTGATGTTGAAGAAAGCTTCATTTGATTTGGCGAACGTACTTCATAGTACTTCTGTGCCCTGGAACCAGAACCAGATACCAGTTCCTCCACAGAGTATCGTGATAGTCCGTGTCTGTTTCGGCAACAACTAGCCTTGGATGACAACAAGCTCTTCAGGAATGGCTTTTCTTTCTGGTCGCAACCAGAAACATTTCGGCGCATTCTGACGGTATGTACAGTCCCGTATATCCATGATGGCTTTGATGACATTAGACGTTCGGCGGGGAGGTTTCTCAAAGACACATTTCGCGGGTCATGAGACGATAATGACCTAGTTGGGTCGGATGCTTTTCCAAGCAAAGAACGAGTGACACAGCCTTATTTGAAGAGGCCCATGGGAAAAGATGTATGCACGAGGATGTATCCAGCATCATAGACTGAAGCCTTCCAGAATCAATTGCCCTTACTTCTTCGTATCGACGGGCAAGTTATGCTGTCGGGTAGTCTCTCACACTGCACAATTAGATAGTTCGTAGATGTAGCCGTATAGGGGGTTAGCCCATGTGTTCGATATCCTGATTGGAGTGACTAATGGGCGCTGAGGAGTGCTAAAGATGACTTATACATATTAATATCGTAGCCGGCAGAAAACATAAACTGGTCTCACTATGGATCTCTTGGTTAATCCAAACCCACGAGTAGATGGAGTAAAGTCTTCCGCGAAGAGCCGGTAGTGTGACAGTTTGTGGGAGCACCAAAGTTCAGTTGTAACAACAGCGCCGTTGGCTAGCAGTCCAGTCAAGCGTATTGAGCTTGACGAAGGTTGCTTGAAAGATTGATCGTATCATCAGAGATGCATCGATATTAAAGAGAAAATGGTCTTGTGCTAGGCCCCGCCGTGATGATGTTCCCTTGATATAGAGGGACGGAAGTGGCAAGATGCGTTGCGTCTTTTTTGGACTTCGTATGCCATTGCGTTGGGGAGATATAGAATGGGTAAAGCCTCAGTATGCCCTGCTCGTGTTTATCAAACGTCTGAGTGTTCCCCCGACAGCTATGTGTATGGTGGTCTCTCGCCGAAAATCACTGAATCGTTGTGATAGCTTGTAACTCGAAACTAAGTGAGTGATTCAGGGCGAGGCCCTCAATCAAGCGAACCCCATCGCAACAGCCGAAGCTCAAAGCTACTGACATAGCTTGTCTCTGTGGACCTGGCGACCGCACCTTCACCACGCCGATTGATGGGTATATATCCATCCTCTCCATCCTGCAAGCGATATGAGCGACATGCGGTATGACACATATCCGCTATTACGATCACGATATCATCGACAACGTGATACAAGCATCATGAAGGTGTCATTGAAGCACGCATCGACCATGACCAAGTAGCTCGACAGTGCTCTGGTCTTGACACCAATGGAAGTTGAGCATCGCAGCTATACCAGTTTTCCTGGCAGATTAGAGCGAGAAAGCTAGGGAGAGCGTTAAATGAGAACGAGCGACAGACAGTATCGGAAGCTCTCCAATATCGTGAGAAGATTAAGAATGGATATAGGTCCCTTCACGGAGTATGAATGGTGTGGTGACTTGCATGGCAGGATATACTGGACCCTTCAAGTAGGATGGAACAGGGAATATTTGAGCACACGGTAGAGAAGTCCAACAATGAAGAGGAAAAGTAGGAAGTCCAGTATATCAAAGAGGAAGACGTTTGCAGGATGGTGCTTGTGCCGATGGTGCCATGAGGTATATAGAAGATGGAGATGAGTATATATGTTGATGATGCTGATAGAAGTGTGAGGATGAAAGAGGTGAGGATAAAGAGGAAGAGAGGGAGAGGAGAAGCGAGCTTCTTATAGAAGAGGCAGGGCGAGAATCAGCTGATGTAATTAACAGCCATGAATGTGAAGCGGCTGGTGAAGAACCATCTTCATACAATACGCGACGTGTATAGAATCACCGAGCACAGGGAATCGTAAGCTAAAAGTTGCAGTGAGTGCACATTATTTCACCGTGTGATGCAATCCCATGGCGGCCCGGTACCTGGCCATGGACCAAGTAGCTCTCAAGTATATAGACAAATATAACAGTACCAGGTAATTTAGGAAAGGGAATCAGTGAAGAGGTAAGCATTTGTGTCAAGGCAGCAGATTTTGTTATTTGTTATTTGTTATTCGGAGGTTTCCATAAAATAATCTACCAGCGTGAATCGGGACCCGGTGTCCGTTAATACTGCTGCGTCACTATTGCAAGGGTACGAAGTGGCCAAGCAAGCTTCACAGTCTGGGTCGTCCGCCAATTCACATCTGGTCTAGGAATGGAAAGGGAAACTTGTGTAAAATTTGTCATGGAATCAATGTTGTGGGAAAGGAAATCTGTACGGATTTGATATATGCTCCACCAGTTGTAGGACTTCCATATTCAGGTCAACCAAGAAAATAACCGGGCGGCAATCAAGTTACTTACCGGGAAGGAATCTACAGGTCAATCCACTACAAGGCAAATGATTTCAGAAAATCCTATTCCAAAGGCTAACTAAAATGCTAATAAAACAAAAGCCATGATGGGAATCATTTGAAGATACCTTCACAAAGAGGGAAGAGAAGAAAGAAAAAATGGATACATGCAAACTAGACCTGAACACTAGATCCATCACTCTTCTTACAAGAAGAGCATGCTCCAGCACCAGCAGCAACCTGCGACGGCGTGCGAGCAAAACTAGGAGGAACATCCAAGGCAGGGTTCCTTGCGAAGAAGTGTCTCGGACGGAGAAGCAAAGTCATTGGCTCAGCAGGCATGATGGGGTAGTCTTCAGGGGAGGGGAAGTGCGTAAGGCCAAACGTGTGCCATAGGACGACGTCCGTGTTGTCGATCGAGGTGTTCGGACCAGCGGCTTCAATCCAGGCTGGCAGACCCTGGGATGGTTCACCCGAGGTCTGGGGTACGTGGCGACCGGCAGGGTGAATTTGGTCATCGGAGTCTTTATTTAGAAATTAGTGAAGCAGTTCAAACTGGAAAAGTCATGGTAGGCACTTACACTTTGTGACATGCACAGCATGTCTGGCGAATCCAGCCCGCTTCCAGACCAAACTACCCGCTTTGGGAAGCAAGGGAGGTACTTCACGGCTGACTAGCTTGTAGCAGACGGGCTTCTTGCTGTGGGGGTTCAGCTTGTTGGTGTTGGCAATCTCCCAGGTTCTGGACGTGTTGCCGTCGTAGTCGGACATTGCTTCGAGAGGCGTAGTGAACTTGGTCTTCTTGGCGTAGAATGCGTTTCCGTACGGGTTCTCTGCACTTCCGACCTCGGCTTCACTGCGAGTTGCGTCGACTTGGAAAACGGTGTTGTTGGGTCCGTCGACGTTGGCGTCCACACGCAGACAGAAGAGGTGCTGGTGGTTGTGTGCGTTGACGCCAGGGTAAACTTCAGTGCCCCAGCCCTTGGTGTCCTCGCCGGGGTTCATGGCATAGGTGTTCAGAATACCGGTGAGTTTGATATCAAGCTGGATAGTGCCATCCTGGTGGAAGATCCAGTAGACGCAGTACTCGTAGTTGGCGGCAGTGAAGATGTGGGAGATAATTAGCTTCCGACCACGGGTTACAATCACAGACTCGTCGCGAAAGTCGGTGTGTTTGAAGAGAATGCCGGCGTCTTCTTCGTGAATGCAGATGGCGTTCTTGACGATGGTGCTAGCACCTGCGCGGTTGACAAAAGCAGCATCCATGTAGTGGATAGCACCCTTGCAGTCACAGCCGAGGGATAGACTGTTGGTCATGTAGCCACCACCATACTCTCCCAAGTCGAAAGCGTGCTTGCGCTGATGAGGGTGCTCGGGGTTTCCATAGGGGACGACCATCTCCGCAAGAGACAGACGGTAGAACACAGGACGCACATTTCCATTGTCATTAAAGGTGATGTTGTTCAAGACGATACCCTCACGGTAGTTGAAACCAACGTGGATGTTCCACTTCTGCCAGTCGATGGTACGTCCGTTGATACCGAAAGAAACGCCCTCTGGCTGCGTGATGTGAATGGGCTTGATATCTGTCCGGTAGCCGCCCTCTGTCTCAATCGATGCGGGGTGATAGTTGTTGGGAGGCGCCTTGCTGATGGGCCTCCGCACCGGCGGGATATCGATGTGAATGACCTGCTTGGTCTCCGCGTTGAAGATAGGGCAGAAGTCCAGAGGAAAGGTGTATTGAGAATCGTCAACGTGGGGACGGTAGTACATGAGAGCCTGCTGCAAACGGACACCATTGCCAAAGCGCTCGTCGTACCCGATGGTCCAGGCTGTAGATGAATTAGCATCTTGCAAGTCACAACCTGTTGTACGACGACAACTTACGATCACAGTAAACCTTGTACATATCCTCCTTCGGAATGCCGATGATCGCACACTGCTCAATGACCTTGGGGTCCTTGCGAACAATCGACTCGACCTCCTGCAAATCTTCCATGGTGATCAGGGGTTGCACGCCAGGCGTGTGTTCCCATCTCACGATCTTCTTCTCATCAAGGTCGACGATTCCATCGTAGACCTTGCCGCCTGGCGCAATGGCAACGACGTCGGCCGCACGAGTGGGACGGGGAGTCTTCTGCGGGTTCTCCAGCCATGCCATCATCTCCGCCTTGCGGGGCTCATACAGAGTGACCGCGTTGAAGTTGACCTTGCCATATTCCTTGCGGATAATGGCGACAGCGGCGTCGATTTCCACCGTCGAGAGAGGGTCCAAAGGGTGAGGAGGGGGTGAAGTAGCTTGGACCTGGTGGGTCAGCTGTTGAAGGCGCTCAAGAACCATGATGAAGGAGCGGTGTAATGCAAGCGCTCGGGATTATTTCTCAACAAAGTGAGTCTTTGGTGTGCGGTAGAAACTAAGTATGGGAGAGATAAAAGTATATGTTTTCCTCAGTTGGAAAATAAACCGGCGACCTGGCCAGTTGTACGGTAGGACGAGAAATGAAGAAGTAAAGTGATGTTACCACCCAGACTGTGTGAAACCATAGTCGACACTGAGGGGACCACCCACCTTATAAGCAGCGAGCGCATGGCTGCACGAGCGCATTGCCAGAGGAGGATATGATTGTACAGCACGACCGCTGCACCACCGATAAGATACGCCTCGATAAGCACGCCCGGATTCCTTGCCCCGAAGCGGTCTAGTGCCCCCTGCTTCTCCGCTGCGACTCAAAGCGGCAATCGGAACCTTGTCTACGACTACCGGTGAGATAGGCTACCCCGGATTCGCAGACTGACCCGAGCGTCGGCCTGGAAGGGTCCGATCTAGGCGTCGGATGTGGTTGCCCCTATCAGGCTCATCAAGGGATGGACAGTCTTGGTTCGAGTCCCCCCTCCCGATGCAAGATCAGCAGACCGATCGCGGACGGGGTAATACAACGCGTTCTGCATAACTGCCAGGCTGTCATTGAGCCACGAAGGGTTAAGTGGGTCTGATCTACTAACAAGATAGTTTGATAATGCTAATTATTAACATGTCTATCATAAGAGGCAAAGTAGATTCCCAACCAGTTCTACCTACGGGGATAGAAACGAATGGAGTGGTAAACCCCGGACGCTTAACGAAATAATGCTTGACGTAGATCACATTCCAGCCGGAGACGAACACCATACACCTATTGCAAACACCCACCTCCAAGGCAATGCGAAGGCACTGCAGGCGATGAACTCCTTGAAACGGACCGAAAAAAAAAAAAAAAAAAAAAAAAAAAAAAAAAAAAAAAAAACAGAAAAACACACACTAGCAAACAAGACAATGCACCAAGAAACACAACCGATGCCACATGCTATGTACATCCATCACATCATATAGATTCCTTGCCAACTCTGCCGAAAGCAACATGACAAACAGGTGGAAAAAAGTAATCAGAACCGCCGGCTAAGGTTCAATGGAGAAAAGTGACCGTGGATCCGGGTGCTGTTGCCAGATCCAACCGGTCAGGAGTAGGAGCCTATACAAGCAAGAGAGCAAAGAGTCAGGGAAAATGTACCTAAACGTAGACAATATCTCGAACTCCCCGAGCCTGATCTAACACCAAATATTGAAAGGAGATAATACCAAGACAGCCAGACGAACCGATGAGCCTCATGACTTGGCAAGCTGGAATTGCCCCAGGACGCCGCCAGTGGCACCAGGTGTCATTGTATGGGGGGTTTGGCTGCCCAGATGACCGGCATTGGGGGTGCTTGGCGTGCCGGTAGCCGAGTAGATTGTGGCGCCGTTAAGATTGGGAGTCTGATGTGGCTGCATGTGGTACAGCAAAGCCGGCATCTGACCGTTCAAGCCCCAAATCTGACCCGAGTATTTCGACTCGTCGATGCTGCCGTTGAAGACGAGTTGGCGCATCTTCCAGTAGATCTCACCCGTCACGAGAGAGTCCGACCCTGCCTGATGAGCGATGCCGACGCGCTTGACACCGAGCTCATCCGCAATGTCTTGCAGACCCGACTTCTGTCCGAGATTAGTGAGGATTTGAGCAGCGGCTGGCGTTAACGGAGAGTCGTTTACAGCCTGATTGCGTCCCGCATGTTTCATCAAATATTTGATATCATACAGTGACGGGAAGAAGATTTTGAGGAGTTTGTGGAATTCCTCTTCGTTCTCGGGAAGAGGTTTGCAGAGCATAATCTTCATGAGGTATCCGAAATCATAACCGGAGTGGAAAGAGACCCAATGGACATCTTCCAAAAGAACGAGCCCCGAGCTGATCAGAAGAGCACCGAACTCAAAGGGGTCGATTCCGTTCTTCTCATGCATAGAGAAATCGATACCCGCCTTGGCCAGCATCGCCGTCGACTCTTGTGCGTACATATCTTCCTCTAACGAAAACCGGAAGTTGAACTGCCATGTGCACGGCGCAGGGACGAGGCTGTTTCCGAGAGGCTGTCCATTCGCATCTGTAGCGTTGGGCGGGGGTACCTCGCCTTCGGCAGAAAACAAGGTAATACCGAGCTGGATCATTTTCAGGAGATCGACGTTACACCGGAGAGTTTGATAGTGGTAATCTGCTTTATTCGTGAACGCTCCCATTGGACGTGCGACGATACCGGGGAACTCGGTGTCCTGGGCTTTGGTTAGCGACCCTCATTCTCCCAGTAAAAGGAGCCGAGCAACTTCATAATTTCCCAGCTCCACAGCTAGCTGCATCTTACCATGCTGATGTAGGGATACTTCTCGACGAACTGTCGCAGGATGGCCATTTCCTGAGCCAGATTGTGGCTCCATACGTCACGTATCCGCGTCTTCACCGCACCGGCCTTCGCCTCGAGCGCCAGTCGGCCATCGTGAGTCTGATGTAATTGCTGCTGTTGCATCTGCGCGCCTCGTGCGAAGCCCATCTGAGCGGCGTGGCTGGCGAGTCCGGTGCCGCCTCCATCCCCGGCACTCGCGAACCCTGCGACGGACATACCATTTGCGATACCGGTGCCGGACAGTGTAAACGGATTGATATTTGTGTTCGGGTTTCCGGCGGCAAAACCGGGGTGACCACCGAGAGATGGAGGAGGGAGGGCTGAGTTGGCCGACTGGGCATGAGCCGGGTGATGTTGGGCTTGCTGCTGTTGCTGGAGATGGGCTTGCTGTAGGTGGGTATAGGAAGCTGTTAGGCCAGTAGGCCCGTATCGGCCGACGGGAGGGGGCATGTTGAAAGGCAGCGATGAGAGAGCTGATCAACCGTCACGCATCTGAGATTGGGATGAACGATGAGTTGAAGCGGAGTGGGAGGGGGGTTCGGTCGGCTCTTTTCGCGCTGGGCTCTGGGACGGACGGGCTCATCCTCGCCGGCGAAGAAGGCGGACAGCTGCGGTTGCTGAATCCGGACTAGTGCGCCAAGCCCCCAGTCCTCGCTCGAACTCCCTCGTTTCCGTACAGCTTCAACTTCCTCTGTTTCCGCCTGTCCTTATTCTCGCGCTACCACCCCCGGTTTCCCGTCCATTGCCTGTCCGGACCCTGCGGATCTCGGTCTCATTTATCTGAATACTCGATCCGCCGTCTAACTCACCACCAACTCACCCCCTCATCCATCGCCAATCCGCTCACCATGGCTCCCAACCCCACCGGATTTGACATCAACGAATTCAAGGCCGCCGCCCACCCCCGGTCGGCCTGGGCCAAGAAGGACCCCTGGGCTCGCTAGTACGATACATCCACCGCCGATTCAAGAATTACGTGTTGTTACTGACAGTTTACCCAGCGAGGCCTGGAGATACACCGGTCCCTTCAGCCGCATCAACCGTTTCAAGCGCATCTTCCCTGGCTTCGGCATTGCCAGCGTTGCTTTCGCCGGTTACTGCGCCTACGAGCACTTCTTCCTGAAGGATGACCACCACCACCACGGCGAGGGCCACCACTAAATCACGATCAACGGGAGCATAAGTGCGGAGTTGGAAGAATGAAGCCGACATGCGATGGAAAAAAGATGAAGGATACCCCGGATTGCCGAGATCAATGGCATCCGTACGTGATTAGAGGGTCACGATGTGTGGTGTACAAGCGGGAGAAGGGATTATCGATTCGATTGGGATAGAATTTTTGTCTCATTATCATGAATGACCCTTAGCTCTCTACAGACGGCGCTTGGGTTGTTTCATTTGTCGGGTGTACATAGTAACTGTTATTTATCACATCAAGTGCAATTTGTTCAAACATTATGGAAATTAGGCTGTGTAGGCATTCGACATTACTCAGCATAGCGATTAACTAAACTATGAACTACCAGCAATAGTACTGCTTGCTATATTTCATAATGCCAGCCAGGAAACTGTTGATCAAGTGAGAACTAAACAGGGTCATAAATTGCATTAATACGCCGATATCTCGGAAATCCGCATCTATACAGGCTTTTTGGTCTAATCATCATGAAGAATTTACTCCTCAAATACCAGAGAAATACCGTCATCACCGGCGGTAACAACCCGCTTACCATCTGAGCTCTGCACAAAGCCCATGATACCGCCGGATTGTTCACCCTCCGAGTTCTCAACAAGACCCAAGTGGCCCTTCCACTCCTTCAACAAACCCTGGGCAGCAGCGGCAGTTCCACCACGGGCATCCCAGCGTCTGACAATACCATCCATACCCACGGAGGTGAGCAGCCATGGTTGGCCTTGGCCGGCCGTCGCGGCTGCCAGCGGGCTGGGACGAGGCAAGGGGGTGGCAGGAGCACGGCTCTGCAGGAATTCAACCTTAACCACGGCGCCCTCGTGCGCTTCCTTGATGTGACGGCGGACGGCGAAGCGATGGGCAGCGTCGAACAGGGCAATCGAGCCATCCACAGAGCCAGCCGCAAGAAGAGTCAGGGGAGGGGAAGAGAAAGAGAGAGTTTCAACACCGTCGCTCTGAGCCTGGAGAGAGGCAAGGAGAGTGCCTGCAGCGGAGGCAGTCGCCTGTGAAGCAGCACCCTTGCCCTTCGCCTTGGAAGCAGCAGCGCCGCCAGCCGGCGCCAAACGGGGAAGACCGACCACCTTGATGTTGCCCTCGGCACCACCAACAGCAGCAATAGCACCACCAGGGGAGATGGCGATAGAGTACAGACCACCCTCGACGGCGAAGCGCTGGTCCTCCGCAGTCAGACCGACAACAGCGCTAGTACCCGGGGAGTAAGAGACGCCAGCGGCGGCAGCGTCGCCAAAGACATCGTAGACGTAGAAGCTACCGTCCTCGGAGACGGTCGCCAGCAGCTTTCCATCGGGAGTCCAGGCACCCGCAGTGCAGGATCCGGTGTGTTGGAAGAAAGACTGAATGATGGAGATGGGAGCAGCCGCGTCCCGGGGGTCGATGCGGAACACCCAAGCGCTACCGTCATTGGCACCCAGAGCAATGATGTTGCTCTTCTCCTCGTTGCCCTTCTCGCAAGGGCAGACAGCAACCCAATTGATCTCCTCCACTTCTTGAACCTCCGCGAGGAACTGCCATGCGAGCCCGGTTCCCTGGGGGGTAGTGTCGCGGTAAGCACGCAGCTTGCCGTCCATTCCTGCCGTGATAACGAACTCGCCCTTGGGTTCTGTGAATGCGACGGCGTTCACGGTGTCGGAGTGGCCATCAAGCTTGAGGAGGGGCTGGAGAGAATCCCGCTCGCGCCTGGGTTGCGGGTCCGACTCGTAGCTGCGGGGAAGGACGGGGCGCTCATCGTTCGGCGTCGAATCGAAGATATAAGCGGTATCGTCTCCGGAGCCAGTGATAACAATGTTGTTGTGGATGGGGTGCTGAGCAATGCAGAAAACGGAGTCGTTGTGGCTATCGAAATGGGCGGCGGAGTCATTTTGTAGGGTGATTTCTTGTTCTTCGTAGCTCATGGGCTGATCGCCATCCTCATCTTCGCCATCAGACTCCATGGGGTGGTCCTCATCGCGGTTGATAACCTCATCGGCTTCATCGGCATCAACGTAGGCGTCGTCGTCGGCGCGGTGAGGATCTTGCGACGACATGGTGATGTAAATATGAACTGCGGGGTTGCACCGAGCGCAGGGGATGTGTTGTTTTTGGTGATGGATGTGTTTGAAAGGAAGTTTCAGGTGAGGGCCAGCTTGCGACTGTCCGATTTGAAATTATTGAAAAGAAATGTGAAGGAACGACAGAGGGCGCCGTCCGAAGAATGAGTATTATTTTTTTTCGGTGCTGATCAATCTTCCCGATCAACCCCCGCTTAGAAATTCGATTCTTTCCCCGCGATGGATGCAAACGCAGCAAACATCCGCTCAAGGGGGTCACATCCCATCTACTGTTTGTATCTTATCTGAAGGACATTCTGGTGAATGAAATCTTATCTATTATATGAACTGTTTATATCCATAGGAAGGAACGCGCTGGGACCAAGTATTCTGAAGCGTACTCTCGCACAGTATGCCAAACTATAAGCATGCCTACAGCTTGGAACCAGCCTTTCTCCTTGCCTCCTTCTCTTGATCGCGAAGCATCCGACGCAGAATCTTACCACTGGGACTCTTGGGGATGGCATCGATGAAGCGAACGCCGCCCTTGAGCCATTTGTGTCGGGCTTTGTGTTCTTCAACATGCTTCTTGATGGATTGGATAGCCTCCTCGTCACTGCCACGGAAAGAGGGTGACTTGACCACGATGGCCTTGGGGATTTCTCCAGCCGCCTCGTCGGGGATGGCGATGACAGCACAATCAGCAACGGCGGGGTGGGTAAGAAGATGAGCCTCCAGTTCGGCCGGGGCCACTTGTAATCCCTGTTCATTCCGATCGGTTACTCCACGAACCTTCTAGTAAGAAGACGAATCACTGAAAACATACCTTGACCTTAATGAGCTCCTTTATACGGTCGACAATGAAGATGTGCTCCGTCTTCTTGGGGCCCACGCGGACCACGGCCTCGTCGCCGGTTCGCATCCACCCATCTTCAAAAGTCTCCCGGTTCGCCTTCTCATTATTTAGGTAACCCAAGACCACACTTGGGCTGCGGACCACCAGTTCACCAGGCGTGTCGTAGTCTGTGATCTCCTTCCCCTCTGGGGTCACAATGCGCATTTCAACGCCAGCAAGGAGGGTGCCAGATGAACCGAGGTAGACGTCATTTGGGTGAGTCGAGGATACCACAGTTGATGTCTCAGTCAGACCTGCACGTTCATGTTAGTGTGAGAAACTAGCTGTCTTAAAGGAATGCGTACCGTATCCTTGTCGAATTATTACATTCGGGTATAGTTTCTGAAAGTCCTCGGCTGTTTCTACACCCAAGGGCGCAGCACCAGTGAAAATACTCCTGATTGAACTTAGGTTGTATTTGGCGCAAGTTTCGTGGTTGCGGAGCATGTTGATGATGATCGGAGGGACCTATTAGAGTTAACCAATGAGACCCCCTTTCGGAGCGGCGCCTTCATGTGAGCAACATTACTGACCAGGAACAGTGATGAGATCTTGAAGTTCTGGATGGAAGCTAGATATAAATCCAATTCGAACTTTGGTAAAACAACGGCCTGGTCACCCCTGAATGGACCAGCATGGCATATAACTACGAGGCAATAGATGTGGCTCTGAGGAAGCAGACACAACGCCACCTCGGTGTGGTTGCCTTGTGTTCCGGGAGCCCTGAGAGAGTCGCGCCAAGCGCCTTCAAATGCTTGGATCTGGAGTACGTTTGCGATGACATTGCGATGAGAGATCATGACACCTTTCTAGTATGGAGGTCAGATGCGATCTGTCACAAAAAATTTTCTGCATGTTCTGACTCACAGGTAACCCGGACGTCCCACTGGAATAGCATAGGAAGGCCGTCCGCCGAGAACCCTCTCCGGCGGCCCAGTTCAGTCTCTCGACCTTGGGGAGCGACTTCCCCTCTTCAATGAACTGCGAGACTGTCTTGAATTGCGCTGGAGCCTTGACTCCGGGTGTGAGTTGTGGTGGGACTTCCAACAAGTATATGCGATCCTTGGGCAACCCAGCGAGGGATGCAGCCTCGAGCGCGGTCTGTAGGAGAGGGAGACAGGTGAACAAAGCCTTAGCCTTGGAATCGAGCAGCTGATACTTGAGCTCAGCAGCTGAGTAGGCTGCGTTAGCCGGGGAGACCAGTCCCCCCAGCTGGTGGACGGCCCATGACAGTGGCAAGGTATCGATCTAGGGAGAAAACTGGTGAGCTAAGACGCTGTAGCGACCTGGGGCGTGAGACTCACGGTGTTCAAACTGAAGATTGCTAACGTCTTATCCCATTCGGTGCCTGTGTTTGGCTTCCAGTTTAGCTCCTTGGACAGAGCGCGAGACAGGTAATCGACACGATCCACCACTTCTAGTGCGGAGAAGCTTTTCCCGGTAATGCCGCAAATGAAAGGGTCCCGTGAGTAACCCAGCGGATTCCGCCCATACAAGTCTGTAAGCATAAATTCACTCAGCGGAATATTGTCCGGGATAGGCGGCAAAGTGCCTGCCTCTTTAGGAGGTAGGAAAACCATCGTGTTGTGGGGCGTGAGGTTCTCAGCTCTCTTTAGGAACGTGGCTATATTCTGAGGCGGATTTCGCGGGACAAGGCGCAAGAGGGTGAGTGATCAAGGACGAGTGAATAGAGGAAGAAACAATGGGGGTGAAGTCACGATCGGCGTGGGGGAGCCGTATATAAGTTACCGGTGAACCCCAAAAGCTACCAGCGATGTGCGGGGAAAGCTTCTATGGTTGAGGGGGGATGGGCCGAGGCTTCAGTAACTTACATCAATTTGCGGTACCCCTGAGGCTTGCCGGGGATTATTCCGACTCTCCAGAGAATGGGGTTGGGCTTGCCATGGAGGATCGCAAAACTTTTCCGGAAGACACTCACCGCGACTCCTTAAGTCAATAAAGGTGATCTTCGAGCATACAACTGACACATAACACCTTGCAGCCACATCTCCTTGCTGCTCGGACATACTATAACCGAGGGCCGACCGGGGGGTAACTAAAAAGTAACTGATAGAAGCAGACGCCCCAGAAATTAGGCCGGCTGCCGGTCGGGGTGATCTGCAGCCCCACACGCGCTTGTGTGGCTTAACGGCTTTTTGCCTCTGCCACCGGGTCACACAATTGTTGCGCATACATCATGAGCCAGGACATTAATCTTTTCTCCTCTTCGATCAACGGGTCGAATTGAGTTGACACTCTATCCGGAAGCATGACATCAATCGGTGGGTGCGGGAGCCGCTGGCTGTGCATTGCCGGTACCACCCTTTACTTGAAATGTGCATTGTCCCAGACGGTTCAAACTTTCCCCCACCCTAACTCTCTGGGTCATGGGTTCATCGGGTAAGGGCCGATACCACCCTGGTAGACAGACAGCCAGGCTGAGTATGTATTCTGCAGCAGTATTACTTGCTCCTACTAAGGGTAGGTAGTCTACTCAACTGTTCCCTGTCAATTTCCTAATTCGTTCAGTGTATCACGTAGTCATACCAAGTCAACAAGTTACTGAGAGAAAACAACTTAGACAAGTAACTAAATCCCTCTTACACGGTATACACTGAGCCTCATGAGTGCCCACCGCAACCCTATTAATATTCTCTCCTCATCCTCATCAATTCCATATTCTCACAACCAGAGAACCCACCTCATATCTACTCCTCCCATCATCTTATACCATCCACCAAACAGCACCCATTCATAATCCCCAAACACACCAGACCACCCAACCACCCAATATCACCACCTTACCATACCATACCAAAATGCCAGACAGAGTATACACCTTCCCCCCAACAACCTGCTCAGCATGCCACCAGCAAGGCCATTCAATCATGCAGTGCCCCGTTCCACGCTGCATGAGATGTGATTGTGTCGGTCACTCTATGAGATACTGTCCTATGCAGAGATGTGCCAAATGTAATGGCAAGGGGCACGATAAGCGGGATTGCCCTGTTTGATTTGAAAGGAGAAAGACTGGTATGCATGTTGTAGTTTGAGGCGATATGTTGCACTCGGTTCTTTCATCGTTATTTTGGAGTTGACTTTTCAGGGTGAAAGTAGATGGTTATTTTGAGAGGGATTGGGATTGGGAGTTGGAATATGTCTCTCCTTTTGTGGATGTTATTGTGCAATCTCGGGTTTATGCTTTGCTGTTGAGGAATCAGTGATAGGATGATTGCCCGCGGGCCTTGACATGGTGCGGGCGTTCAAATTATCTTGATAAAGCTGTCTGTGACAAGTCTGTCTCAAACACTGACATTAGCCACGTCTGTAATCGAGCAGAAGAGTGAGGAAGTCACCAAGGATAACATGCCTCAATTATTTAAAGATCCAGTAAGCCAGAGTGTATCTGTTCAAAAGCTAACAGCCTGGACTAAGTACAGCCCGTCATTACCTGCGCCGTCCTTTTTTATAGTATGAGAATTAAGCCTCTTTGAATCACTGTCACGACCTGTTCCTTTCTTTGATGAGAAGAAACCCGGGATAACTGTACTTTCAACTGTATTGCAGTAAGCTATATTTCTAGATACCATGCACACGCAGTGTTTGCAATTGCAAAGAGCTAAATTCGTCGAGGACGCCTAAAGCTGCAGCTAAGTCTAACCATGGATTGGGTTAAATTCTATTCTTGGCTAACGGTACATGAACAAACCAGATCTACTAAGCCAGTAAGCCAAGGACACTCCACTAAGCATGCAAGGTATTAGCAATAGCGTGTAAGGGATAGGGGTAGTAGTTCATAGAGTGGTGTCAGCGAACAGGCGGAGATCCCGAGCCGTTCCTCGGAGTCCGCGCGTTCCGCCCGTACACACACTATAGGCTTCATAGTATAAAGCCATCTGTATGAACTACTACTGGCTGCAGACATCACCGAAGACTCAAGCAAAATGGAAAATATCACAGAAGTCATTCACGGTTACTACCCGTCTTCGGTGTATCTGCCGCATTATGTAACCAACGAAAGTTCAGCTGTATCGCTGGTTGCTCAGTTTGCTGTGCTATGGGCTTTGGTTCTGGGTATCGCATCTGCTTACATCTGCCGTCCGCGAAATTCTGTGACTAGAGCAGACCAGTTTGCGTTCATTTGGATGTGCTTTAGTAAGTAGTGTTATCTTCGCTTGTGTTTGAGATATATGTTAATGAGGAGAAACAGCGGGATGCATACATTTATTCTTTGAAAGTTACTTCGTGGTCTACCACAAGAGCCTAGCCGGCTCGCACACTTTATTCGGCCAGCTCTGGAAGGAATATTCGCTTTCCGACTCACGCTATCTCACCTCGGATTCATTCCTCGTTTCCATGGAGGCTGTCACCGCTGTAAGTCTATCCCATATCATAACACCGAATTAACTCACCTCTAACGAATACATACAGTTCTGCTGGGGCCCTCTCGCATTCACTATCGCATACTGCATCGCCACGCAGCATCCAGCCCGACATGTCCTGCAGCTCATTATATCCGTAGGACAGGTCTACGGAGATGTACTCTACTACGCTACGAGCATGTTCGACCTTTATTACCATGGAGTGTCTTTTTGTCGTCCTGAAGGCTACTATTTCTGGTTCTACTACGTTTTCATGAACTTTATCTGGCTTGCCGCTGGTACTTGTGAGTTTATCTATGTTTCGCTGAGTGGGATTTGAGATTGCTAATTATGTTGCAGATTTTGCGTACGAAAGTGCAGTGGAGATCACGCGTGGTATGAAGAAATTGAGCGAAATGGATCGGAAGCGGAAGAACAATTAGAGATGTACTGGATTCGAAAAGTCCTTGGGTTTGAGTTTGAGTCATGTGCATTGATTGAATTGGTAGGTTAGGGGTTTGCTTCATGATTCATGGCGCGCCATTTTCCGGATAGATGGGATAGAACTGGGAATAGAATTGGGTAGTTGGAAATGCCAAATTGATGGTCTGAACAGTATTCAAATACAGGATGTACTGCAACATATACATCAAAGCGCTACTAGTACCCAAACTTCCTAAGGATGGGCACTCGAAATGCAGACTGTATGTACTAGTTATTCTCCCTGACAGCTGTCAAAATATACACGTATTCTGGGACTGAACTATCGGACACGCCGAATGGTCCAATAGGTGCGGAATGTACTAGTCGCTCACCCCAATCCAAGTCAAGAGTCATATATGGCGACCCTTGCTAGCATGGCCAAAATAGACAATCGAACTAACGCGGAACCATAATTCTAGCCGTCGGAATCTGGATAATACTCTATTTCAACCCCACAACTCAGAACTCATCCCCACGACCTGTCGCTCCCCTACAACATCAAATGACTTCAAAATCGCATCCAGCTGGTCTTTCTCTTCCGCCGCCAGCGGGACCGCAATACAGTTCTCTTCGACACGAGAAGCCGCCATCGCGCCAGGGATGGGGATGATAGTTCCGCAGGGCCCAGAATTAGAGTGAGCGCGGATCCAGGCGAGGGCTAATTGGGCGGGAGTGACGCCGCGCTGCTTAGCGAAGTCTTTGATTTTATCCACCAATTCGAGGTTCTTGGGGAAGTTCTTCTCAAAAGTCAGTCAGTATGATCAAACTCACATCTTGAATCAAACAAAAAAGAAAATGACAGCTGGGGTCTAACCTCAGGCTGAAACCTCCCAAACCAATGCCTAATATCCCCCTTCGGGATATCCTCTAACTTTTTTACCTGCCCCGTAAGAAACCCATATCCGAGCGGCGCATACGTCAGAATGGGCACATCCAGCTCCTTACAAGCCTCTGTGACTCCATTCTCCAAGATATCCGTACTCCACAACGAAAACTCCACCTCGACCACACTCAACGGACACATCGCGTGCGCCTTGCGAATCGTATGTGCACCCACCTCCGACAACCCAACCCCACCGATCAATCCTTCGTCCATCAACTCACGCAACGCCCCTAGTGTTTCCTCCACAGGCACGTTCTTATCCATGCGCGCTGGCCCAAAGATATCTATCTTTTTGGAGTCGCCGAGGACATTTCTACACTCGTCAAAGCTGGCACGGACGCCCGCGCGTGTGCATGTCGGGGATAAGGTTGCCGGGTCTGAGCAGGCTCGGATAAAGAGAGTCACCTTTTTGGCGTCTTCGGGGTACTTGTCGAAGTAGCGGCGCAGAAGGTGTAAGCCTGCTATGGGAGGCTGAGGGGGCATGCCGTAGACGGAGGAGGACGACCAGATGGTGGCGCCGTGGAATATGGCTGCTTTCATGGCGCTGAAGGCTTGCTCGTCTGGGGTTGGGCTAGGGCGCCATGTCATGCCTAGGAGGCCGAAGCCGGTGATGGGGAGGGGCTTGGGGAGTGGCATTGTGTGGGTGTGTGTGGATAAGATAATACAAGTTGTGAGAATTCAGGCTATTGGAGAGAATTGAGTGTATGAATAAATTGATCATATGTTATTCCATGGAAAAGGCCAGTCAGTAGGTAGATTGGCGAGTGGGGGATATAGCCTCGAGGGCTTCGGAGATCGAGAGCTTACTCCGCACGGCCGTCATCGGACTTAAAGGTGGAATTAACTGTACATCCGTTTTAGTTTTCGAGCCAAGCCTTACGGTTCACTTGGAAAAGCAATTGTTTCGAGGGATGCAGGTCATCAAGTAGGAGGAAAGAACATCCTACGAGGCTGAAAGGGGGGTATGATACTAGGGGGCAGTTTCATCGGTATCTTGTGGTGCCGGAGAAGCTTGCTGGATCGAGCTGATGTGGGTTAAAGGGGGATTATATCTTAGTATGTGTACTTTGTTCGGTGCGATTCTACTTATTCTGGAATAGAATGTGCCTCGACCCCCCCCCCTTGAGTGTTTGGTTATCTTTCTACATCGGGTAAATTGGCGCCGTGCTAAGATTGAACAGAATACTCGGACATAGTATCATCATACTCCTGCGACATGCGCCTATTGCAGGCTATGAACCGTTAGCACCGTCAATGAATTGAAACTGAAAGAAATTTTCCAGACAACTAGCCGCTTTGTCCTGCAAACTGTGGATGGATGCACTCTTAGGGGAACCACTAAGCGCAACAGCAACACAAAACGCTGAGTGCAATGATCTCCTCGAAACGGTCAGATACAACCGTCACTTATCGGGCGAATCGACCATATTCATAGCTTCTTGCTCCTCCTTCCAGTCCTGCACCTGCTCCATCACAGCAGTGCTTAGTTTTCTACCCCTAATGTTGACGGTTCTGAGGTCTCCGCATGGAATAGGATACGCCCACCGAGCAAGAAGAGTATACGTTTGATGATGAATTTCTTTGAGATCGTAGATATGAGTCTTGGAAAAATGGAGATCTTCCCCATCGAAATATACCTGTAAGATACGGACTTTCGATGGGAAGATTGAAGTGATGAGAACCTATGACAAGTTATCCAATAAGTGACTGTCGCAATAGGTTAAACTCATTTGAACCAGTTACCGGAAAGATGGTTTGATCCTTGTAGCACTTGTACGTCAATTTGTGCATCATGTATGTCAAAGCGCTAAGGACCTCACTCCGCATGAGAAGTTCCTCTGGCTCCGTGTACTGCAAGACCCTGAGAGTACAATGTGTTTTGTCCGAATCACCCTGTGCATCGGCTTCCTTGACGACATACCAGTGGTAAAAAGCGCGGAAGTCCTCGCCAACCTGCACGCTGTCCCCGAAGAACCTAGTACCAGACACAACAGTGCTTCAGTCAGGACGTATCCTGATAACTCAGAATGTCTATGTATCTCTCTACTTACTTCCGCTCTGTCCATATTTCCTTAACCGGCGTAAGATAGGCGAGTATTTTGTCCAGATTTCTATGGATGTGATATGTCTCTCTTCGTGGGCTGGGATCAAAGTCAAATAGCTTTGCCTCGTCCCATGGAATGGTCGGGAAGAGGCGTCCTGCGTATGGTATAAAGTACACTTTGTCGCTGGTACCGAAATGGTCCCTAAGATCATAATATGTAAGCACGATACCGATATGCTCTTGAAATGCTTCACTCAAGCAGGACGACGGTAGGTTTGTCACTCTTTCTTTCATTTCCGCCAGACGTTCCATGATAGCCTGTTTCTTCTCCAGGCACTTGACTAGGTCTTTGTGAGCCTTGGCATTGGGACCAACGACCGACATGACGTGTGCTGATCAGGAACAGGTACAGCCCTTTGTATGATAGTGATGATAGGGATATTCTGGGGGTGGTTTGGAAGTATTCTGGCAATGCCAAGCCCTTGATAGAGAAGAAAAAGCGACTATTTACCGATAGCGAGGCTATTTCAAGCCAAAGTGGTAGACCTTACTACTGTGAAAATAGAGCATGATAGTATACAACTTATCTCGATGGCATAGGAGAAATTCATGTAGAAATGGTTATCTGCATTATTTAAAACCCCGAGCTTTGAACGGGGACACCCTTCTTTCCGGAAGGATGTAGCCAGATGAAATTAGCAAAAAAAGAAGCTTGGGCATCTATCGCGGAGGGCTTGATTTGTCTCATTGTCCTAGATCGTGAATACCCGAAATGTGTAGGCTTTGTGGAATACAATTCGCGATACTCTCATGAGAGGCGAGATATGTCAGTGCGAAAAGCCTTAACCCCGGAACTCGCCTAATAGGGCAACTATCAGTCTCACTTTATACCGGAATTTGATTGCTCGTGAGTAACTTGGATCTAATGTTCATAATATAGCTGTAGATAACTGGGTGGAATTATATTGGAGCAGAAGGAAAGCCAAGGTATTCTGTTGCAACACTCATGTAGACGTAATTGGTGACTTCGTCATTTTAATATATATCGGTCTTCGAAGCTCCCATTCGGCAACGGTTTGGCTCTTCCTTCTCATTTCTTCCCTGTTTCATTAAGTCTATTTTGTCATTTAGTATTTCACCTCAGAGAGACCCACTCCTGTACTGAGCGCTGTCACAGCTGAACCAACCCCATCATTACTTCAGGGGAATCTTTTCTGTAGCTTCGCAAGCGGCCGTGCTTGGTCTCCTTCTTCGAGTCAATAACTCCGGCAAGACTTCCAAAATATTACATAGCTTTATTTCCAAGCTTTGCGAGGTACTCTGCTAAGAAAAACCTCCAATTATGCCGGGAAGTCCTTCCATACCTCCACTTTGCCTCAGGCAGTGTTGCTTCGCCGGTGGCTCCGAATCTTGGGTGGTCCGAGATAGAAAATACAACATTGACCATCCTGACTTACAATCTATATCTTTAGTCACAACATGGAATTTGGCCTATCTGGAATAGTAAGGAGAAATTCTTTGAAGGGCATGCCCACTCGAACTCAGGTGCTCTAGAGACTGGCCGTACTTGAATGCGCCGGGTTATAGGAAAGATGATAGGACGTTGATCAATGTAGGAACAACTATTCTATTGAATCAGGGTTTCTATGGTTTCTATCCTTACTAGATTTGTCGTCTTATGTAGATCGGTCAAATTCTTGTTTTGAACCAATTAGCGAGGTCTAAGCTGATATCTGGTTTGAACTTGTCGGGGCAATTCAAGACCAATTTGGCATGCTTTGCGTTTCCGCCTCATCCTCCTCTCGACTTTGCCTGTCTCCTCGGCTCTGCTTGTCTCTAGTAAACCGTGTTTCTCTCTGTACCATTTCTCACAAAATTCTTCCCTTTCCCGCACTCTGGGCTTGATAAAGAAGGACAACCGGTAATCACTGTCGATCATGCTATGCTCTGGAAAGCAGCCCTCTGGGACAAGGGATCCATCTGGACCTAGGTATTCCCATCGGAACTCATCAGGATCACAGGCATACCAGATGCCAAGGCAATATAACCGCCATCTATCCCATATCTTCAAACCAATCTCGCGGTAAATTGGTGAATCAGCGTAACAGTAGTGCATCCGACGTGTTGATGGTGTACTCATGTCAATATTCACACAGTAAGAGTAAAATCCGATCGACCCCGATCTTCTGTTGACCATTCCAGATCCCTGGCGCCAAATGTCGTTTGGGCCCTTGTCTATAGGAAGAGCTGGAGGGGCCCAGACCGAATATTCATCCTGCAATTGTGAAGGATCAGGGAGAGGATCCACGTATGCTGGATAGCTGCTGGGGAATCTCTTCACCGCTGGAATATCGGTAAAGGAATCTTCTCTCTCACAGAACATACCCCACAGCCATTCATTTACTGAAAGTAGTTCAGACCCCAATGTTTCTGACGGATTATTCCAGACGAGGGGTTTCGTCCGCAAGAGTTCGAGATCTTCCTGCGGAAACATCAGTCGTTCAGCCGCATTTAAAAGGTCAGAATAGAACTGGAAATGCCACAGCGCGCGATACACTCGAAACTCTTCAATCCACGAGGGTGGGCCTGCTTCGCGCGGCTCGTATTGTACTTCACTGCCAGTTGCCATGTGGCACCTCGGTTTTATCCCCCGAATCCTGCTCAGGAACGTGGTCAAGCAAGCGCACGCAAGCCGTTGGATGTTAGCTGCGACATGTACCATCTCTCGTAGCGAAGCTTGTGATATGGATGAATTGAAGACCACAGACAACTGATCGTAGTCCCCTGACCTGAACTGCTCGAGACTAGTAACTGCTAACGAGGACTGGCGCAGTGCAATACACTGGCAAAACAGGCCGTGCAGGTCGTGATGCATCATTGGATTTGCTGTCAACATGGATTTGACTATATGAATGGCTTCACGATTCCCGGGGGTCTCGCCATCTCCGGCAAAGAGTCTTCGTACCCGCGGAGAGACTTGCAAAAGGCTTTCGAGGGCCACCCAGTCCGCGGCTTCCGTGATGATTATGGATAGAATCTCACATGGAAGCTCATCGAATGGATTCATTTTGGTGTTGGTTGTGGCGATTGGATGGGGGCGAAGCAGAGTGGAAGATATCCCGGCTTGCAATGGAGAAAGCGATATCGAGCATAACACGTAAATATCGAAGGTAAATCTATTCAGCGAATTCGTGGTCATATTCTTTTATTTAACTTATCTTCTCCTCAGTATATTAGACTTTATATTCTGGAGTCAAAGCAGAATGTCTTTGTCCCTTGCTCCTTTGTGGTAGAGTGTTTTTAGTCGAAGTAATTGGTAGACTCCGGCTAGTTCTAATCTGAGGAGAACTCTAGGATGCATAACACCCCTGTTATGCTTTCTTGTATCGATATATCATCCTAAGTTATTGGAAGTTTGAACTGTAGATACATTGGTCGTACTAAGCATTTAGTGGCACGTGCCATTGTTACACATTCATGCGCTAATCCCATATATTTACTTTCATTTGTTCAAGATGTAGACTGTTACTACTTCGGAATGTTCCTCTATCATAATTTATGGCTACATTTCTTGGGAGCTCTTTAACAAGAAAAAGACCATGAATACAAACATTGGTTTAAAAGCAGACAAAGGCCCGCAAATTTGATTGGCTATGCCGCTACACAAAGACTTATGCTCATTAAGGACTGACAAAGAGAATCCAACAGGCATCTTGAACAACAATCCGGGGACTTGGAGGCTATTTCCGATATTTTATGCGAATAAGGTCGATCTATCATGGTAGTTTGTGAAACATGCATGATCAGATGATTTTTTGTTTGAGTAACACCTTTCCTATTTCCCCTTTGGTATATGTGACTACAATTGTCTTTTGCATTTCTATATGGCTTTGAAGGCAAGTATGGGTAAATTTTGATGAATTTTCCAAGTCAAGAATTCGAAGCCACAAACGGCAAATATCGAGTGTAATGGCTCAACAGTACAGTATATTCTCTTGTACAGGCGATTATGGATAACGCTAACACCGAGTCTTCATGTAATATGCACTGTGCTACAAATCTATCTGCACACACAGTATATTCGGACTTCCAGGTTTAAGTTTATTCGGTTGATAGGCAGTCATCTAACTTCATCCTCTTGCGTTGTCAAACAATTCAATCATGAGATGGGACTCAATATTCAACCCTTCTAGCGTTATCCATAAAAGATATGACCCAGCTTTGTTGCGACTTAAATGGCTGTAATAACTGAGACACATGATGATATCCGGTACACTTTGCGAGCTTTAACGTTTCGGTGAATGGTCGTTGCGGCAATTGCGGAACATTGCAACGCAAACTATTGCATGATCTATTGGAATGGTATTCTATTCGGATCTCGGATCTTTGGGCAATTTAGGACACGAACTAGGGCTGCTGGATACTTTGCGAAGGAACCGCATTTATTAATAATGACCACGGAACCAAGAAAGTCGAACCAAGAAGGCAGCTTTTGTCCAGGCCCTGGGTAGGTCCCATCACGAGCTTCCGTCCGTATAGAGTTTACAGTTTTACCAATTGATAACGTTAATATCAGTGAACTCAAACATCGATCATTTTGAGGTCAGTGGTTGCGAATTGAACCATCTCAACGACATACCTATATTTTTGCCAATGGGGCCCTTTTTTGCGTTCGGTGACGTGCTTTTCCTCTACCAACCCTGCGTACCATCTGCCTCTATTTATACCATCACTCGAATAAACCATTAGCCAATCAACCGTCGAAACAATGGTGTATACCGTCACCGTCCTCTATCCCAACGAAGCCGATGCAAAGTACGACCTTGAGTACTATCTCTCGCATCATTTGCCTCTTGTCGATCGACTTTGGAGGAAATATGGATTACATGGCTGGACTGTCGTGAAGTATGGTCCAGGTGCCACTGAAGACCGAATTCCTTACTCCTTCGGATGTGTGCTCTTCTATGAGGACGACAATGCAGCGAAGCAGGCATTCAAAGGCCCTGAAGCTGCCGAGGTACTGGGGGATATCTCAAAGTTCAGTAACAAGCAGCCTTTGTTTTTGTATGGTGAGAGAATTAGCACGGGAGGTTCAGTTGGCCGGGTTTAATAGGTTCTGTGTTGGGCATGCAAAAGAAGCTATGGTGCTCCGTCTGGGATGGAAGACATGTATGTACCCATACTGAGAGATTATCGACGCTAATGGGACGACTTTCTAAGGGTCATCCTTTATGGATATCAATCATAGAAGTATTAGGTGCAATGTTATTCCATCTGTATCCAGGGATATACCTGTACTGAATGACATTTTCCGTGGCCTTGGAGCCTCAAAAGACATTCACTAAAGTCACGCGGGCCGACTGCAGGATTTCTGGTGCCCCTCACCGACGATCACATCATCCTTCTTTTGCTTATCGGCAGGAGATCTCACCATTCACAGGCGGTCTTTCACCATCGCCGAGATATAGCCTGTTAACTCATCAAGCATCTCTGGTTTCTGCAAGATAAGGCTTCATTTTGGTTTCTGGTGCTTCTGCTATCGGGGCATTGGGGATATCTCCTAGCTGACGCCTGTGCGACAAGCGGCAGAATATCTGGCACTTTGCAACTCTCATTGTCTCAGAATTACGCTCATGTTAGCATAAGGCATAGCCATACTACTTCCAAGTGATAGTATCGATTCGCCTCAGCTAAATAAGCGCTGGTCAACATGGCCTTCATGACCAGACTTGCGACCTGGCTTTGGGGTCAGGATCCAAAGGATCGGGCTCTGCTTGCCAAGCTAGATGTTACTCTGCTCCCTTATTTTTCCCTTATTTGGTTTCTTTTTGGGGTGACACGGTCTAGCTATTCCTCGGCCTATATCAGCGGCATGCGGGAGGCCCTCGGGTTTGAGGGGAAAGAATACAACTACATGAGCACCGCGTACCTGGTAGTCTATGCTGTCTGCCAAATGCCCGGTACAAGCCTTCTCACAGTGGTGCGACCGAAATATGTCTTTGTTACTGCCAATGTTACTTGGAGTGTCTTGACCTTAATCACGTACAAGATGACTCGGGCCTGGCAGGTCATTTTGTTGAATGCGATCGAAGGAGGGTTCTCAGCCATCGCATAGTAATCGCCTAATCTACTTTGCATGTGATTGAGCTGGCCGACACTAACTTTGAATAGCGTTGGTGCACAATTTATCCTAGCCTCGTGGTACAAAAAGTCGGAGCTCGGAATGCGGGCAGCGGTATTCTGCGTATTCGGGCAATTGGGGACACTGTCCGGTGGCTGGATTCAAGCCGGTCTGTTAGAGGCACTGGCGGGTAAAGGTGGCCTGCCTGCATGGAAGTGGATATTCATCATCGTTTCAGTGATGACTATCCCGGTGGCACTCTTCGGTATGGCTCGTCCTTTGTCTCGGTAAGAGAACAATACTGACATCTCCGTAGGTTGGGTCTTCATTCCGGACCTTCCATCACACCGTGCGGCCTGGTACCTTACCGATGAGCAGAAGGAACATGCAGCAACTCGGCTGGGTACTATCTCCAAGAAGTCCTGGGACACCACGGTCTTCAAGCGCGTGTTGCTGAGCTGGCAATTCTGGCTCCTGCCGTTTGTTTTCATGTGTAGGTCGAGAGAGATTTGTCTTCCAGTCACTGAGCTAATATCCAGTCAGTGTATTCAGTTTGTGTGCAAATGCTAGGAAACAACGTCATGGCCTACTGGCTAGCCTCACGGGGGTACACGGTCGTCCAGCAAAACACCTATCCTACCGTTATCCATGCGACTGCCGTTGTGGGTATAGTTGTGTATGCAGCGATTTCAGACAAGCTACAATCGAGATGGGAGGTTTCTATCGCCATCGGTCTGACTTTTGTCATCGGCTCGGCTATCCTTGTCTCAACCCCCTCCACGGACGCTGGCTACTTTGTTGCCTTCTATTTACTCGGCACAACATACGCACCTCAAGCTGTCTGGTATTCGTGGATGGCCGACGTTACAGGCCATGACCTCCAGCTGCGTGCCATCACAACTGGATTCATGAACTCCTTTGACTTTGCCTTTGTGACCTGGTGGCCGTTGGTCTTCTATCCAGTAACCGATGCGCCCAACTTCAGGAAAGGGTATATTGCGAGCTTGGTGACGGGGATGTTAACTCTCCCAGTTATTGGCCTTATTGCTTACCTTGAAAAAAGGGACACCGCTAGAGGAATCATTGGAAGACCCCGTGCTGCTGGTTTACTCGAAGAAGAGCCGGTTATTTCCCGAAATAATGAGCCGGGAAAGTATGGAAGCACTGCGATAACCGTGCGCAACACTGAGGACGGTGTGTAGTCACTCAGCAGATACCAGACACATGGCTTGGTCGAACTAATTCTGTACTTTGGGACATAAATGGGATGTGCTTATTTCTGTTCGTTAGCCAATAACAAATTGGAAATTTCTTGAAGGCTATGAATATCATGGGAAGTTATTCTGTCCATCATCTGGAATTCACAGTTCTGTCTGCTCGGATACCATATGGTATTGCATATCTGCATGCGAGAGAGCCTCCAAAGTAGGGCATATGAAATCCCGTGGACGTGGGGTGAACTTTAGATCGCTCGGGTTTCCGTATTCGGTAGGACATTATGTCCCTGGCTACTTCGACCCAGCCTTACAATAGTCTGCGACCGTGAGATTTACACTTCAATAACCATTTCGTCTCCGCGGACAGATTCGTAAATTAATCCAGAGTCCGATGACCCTTCATGTGATGAATATGGCTCAGCAGGCTCCCACGCCACGGACAGTACAGCCGTTCAGCCCCGATCACAGTAACCCTAAACATATAACCTATTTCTCATAATGAAACTCACATGCATTCATAGTACAAATAAGATGGAGACGTGCCGCTCGTTCCGAGTCGCCAGACAAGGCTTATCTAGTGATCTACATCCCAGTCGATGTTGCCCCAATCAGCCCGTCCATCTCCGCGATGACGTCAAACTAGCCCCTGCCATGCATGCATAGGAAGGAAACTGGAAGTTCTCAAATCAGCCCATCTTGAATGCCACGCTTAGCCACGCAATCACCTAATTCGACGTCATTTAATCTCCTACTGCCTTTATAAGGCTTACCACTTTCCTCGAAAGAGAGAAGCAGTCTCCTTTCTGATTATCATCCTCGAGTCAAAGCCAGACTTTCATAACCGGAAATACTCTCATCCACGATCAATCATGTCGGGTTTCATCCACAAGGCCGAAGACGCTCTTCATCTTCACCACCACAAGGACAAGACCGAGCACAAGCACGAAGAAGCACATGAGCATCCTCCCACCATCGGTCGTGAAGGTTCGTTTGCCATTTCCTACTTCCATCATCTAGCATCATGCTAGACATTGGTGACTGACACATAGGACCAGGCCACGAGCACACCCACCGCTCTCATCCCCCTCAGAACAAGCATACGCACCCCCACCCCAACGAGGAGCAGATTGCCCGCGACGATTTCCGCGCTGACAAAGAATATGACCGTGCGTTGAGGTCTCCTCACCATGGGCCTGGAATTGGATTTGAGGCGTAGAGTCTGTTATTATCAATGTTATCATGTTTAACTTTGAATTCCTAATGATCATAACGCCATAATCATGAACTTATTCGTTTCAATGCATCCAGTGTAGGGTAGAAATCCCCATACCCCGCCTCAGGATCGAGTGGCTGCTTCTGGAGGCAGGTAGAGCGAAGCTATACCCCGTCAGGAATATTATAATATCTGTGGTGAGACCATTGATGGTAACTGATTGGATCAGTTTCAATGAAAGATTAGTATGCAGTTGGACTACCAAACTTTATTCAATTGTAGTCTCGTGCGCGTCCCTCGCTGTGTAACAGCCAAGTGCATGCATGGGCCCATGGTCATAAAACTAAAAAGTGTAACGTTGGATCGCTTAAGTTACTAGCCTGGGCATCGAGTCCAAATATTGCAGGGGTGTCTATAGGTTGTCGAACAGTAGTACTTGTCGCCATTCGCTCTCAAATTCCGTTTCACGGCGGAGTTCGGAGAAATATATAACATAATGTGTGAGACCAGAAGTATTACCGAGCAGCAATAATATTAGACACCAGGCCAAATATGAGATAGGGCAAGGTGTGTATAGTTAAGTAAGGCACTAGAGAACGATGCGGTCGCGTCACTTTCTTTGGAAGTCATCGTCAGATTATCGACTGAGCTGGATATTGCTGATAGCAAAGTCATACTATGTTGCGAATGGTATCAGGATGATGGCGTAAATTCATCTTTTTTATTCAAGACAAGTGATAGTGATTGTCCTACAGACTTGTTGGGGAGCTCGGAGTATGGCCTTCAGAACATTAATATACTCCCTAATATACTCCCTAACAGGCGATGTTTATATATCCGCAGTGAGATAATACGATCTACGTAGGATATTACTCCTACACATGAATCTCAAAGTACATATAACAGAGCTCATAGCTGGAATATATTCAGCGCACTATAAAGCAACCATGGCAACAAAGATCTTTCAACTTAGCGAAGTGATGTTGCGTTGGATATAGGTTTGTTATCAGCTTTGGTTTAACGCTGGTTCGTTCCAGTACCGCCCCATATTTAACACTATTCTTCTGCACCAAATATCGAGTCGTCTCGGTGGCGCAATTGGTAAGCTTACCCTTCATCACTACATCATACCCAATCAGTTACTAATTCGGCATTAAAGGTTAGCGCGTACGACTGTTAATCGTGAGGTTGAGAGTTCGATCCTCTCCCGGGACGTTTCCTTTTTCTTTTCTTCTTTTTTGCCCCCTACCTTTCCATCTCCCCCACACAACAGCCAAAGCGGTATTGAGATCGTAATAATATTGTTTGTCTGTTCTTCTAGAGCTTCATAAATTGATTTTTTAATACTCGATAAATGCCAAATTTGCAGCAGCTGCCCATGAACTACGCACTTCATGACATTTCTCTGGCTAGAATATCTGTGCACAGGCCAATTTCCTTCGGAGACTCCGCACTTAAGCAAGTAGATGACACAATATACACGAGTCCCCTACTTCAAAGGGCATAGCGTTCATCTGCCCCTGTGCTAATCCCTGGATTGACCCCTGAGCGGCCCGGATACGAGGGCTTAGTACGCCTCGCATCCAGGCACCTGCCAGTCACTTTCCTCAACGTTTAGGCAGGAAATCATGAATGACATGTTTTCTTACGTTCATGCCTTGGAATATTCATAAGCAATCTCCGTAAACCCACTTGAGTGGTCGGAAAAATTCCGCCAAGAACATAGTACTATCCCTTTTCACTAACCCCTCGGCGCAGAATGGCCGAGGACGACGACGATAGCCTTGAAACCCCTCATCTGCCCCCCGCATTTCTTCAACCATGCAGCAACATGCGGTGCATGTTGCTCGCATGATACATAATTCTAGTCTATTTCTGTTCTACTTTAACCGCGATTGCCAGCATCTTCTGCTGCGTGAGGGGCCGGTGCGATCGAGTCCCTGACGATGCCAACCCCAACGTGGTAATTCTCCTGTGGGCTTATCAGCCTGGGTAAGGTAAATGTAGTTATTTTGCATTAATGGGCCCATGCGGTGCCCAATTCTATGGCTTAAGAATGTAAGGAACAGGAATAGTTCTGCAGGCTGCATACTAGTACTGTTGTTGCCCAAAGCATTTAAAGAATGGCCCCTTCCGGGGAGTTGTAGTTTCATATGATTTCGCAAAGTAGAGTCGCCAACTCCGAAGCATCTAAATATGTATTCGTCTACTTTGGCCTCGCTGGCCGCGGCATTGCTGGCCGGTCAGACGCTTGCCATTGAACTGACGGTTTCAAAGAGTGGTGGGAATGCATCGAGCCCCCTTCTTTATGGGGTCATGTTCGAGGTACGGACTCTGATTCACCCTCTCTCATTACTGCAGTCGCTCATATACTTCATAGGATATCAACAACTCTGGTATGCCAGATCAGCTGATTTACATGGAGAATGGCACATTAACCAGTGCTAGGTGACGGTGGCATCCACGGCCAAGTACTCCGCAACAACGGCTTCCAGGGCGACGACCCGGGCCTCACGGCGTATAGCGCGGTAGGCAATGTCACTATATCGCAAGACACGGCCAATCCTCTTAGCAGCGCAATCACTTCCACACTCAAGGTAGCCGTTCCCTCTGGAGCAACTGGCTACGTTGGCTTTGCAAATGAAGGGTATGAGGGTGTTCCCGTTCTGGGGACTGACTACGACAACTACTTCTATATGAAGGGTGACTACTCTGGCACCGTCAATCTCCGACTCGTGGGAAACTCGAGTGGCATCATTTATGCGGATCACAACATCACTGTAGACAGCACCAGCACCAATTTCACATACTATGAGACTTCTTTCAGCTCGTCTGTGTCTGCAGATGCGCACAATGTGTGGCAGCTACGGTTCGATGCTTCCAAGGTGGCCGGGAGTTCTCTAAACTTTGGCCTGGTGCAGCTGTTCCCCCCTACTTATAACTCACGGCAAGTGTTTCTAAGTACTCTATTCTGAACGACAGTCTAACATTGCTCAGATACAACGGCTTGCGTAATGATGTTGCTAGCTTCCTTGCGGACATAAAGCCGTCTTTCTTGCGGTTCCCTGGAGGCAATAATCTGTAGGTCCCCATAAATTCGGATTGTGTTTGGCGCTGGACTTCGAACTAACTTGTATATAGGGAAGGTGCAAGCCCTAGCGATCGCTGGAAGTGGAACGAGACTATTGGTCCTGTCGTTGACCGCCCAGGACGCGAAGGTACGGAGACCTGTACCTGTCTTCTATAGAGACCGCCATTGACTTACATCTTGTGCAGGTGACTGGTCCTATCCCAACACGGACGCACTTGGTAAGTTCAGCTCGAAAACTCCGTTTGTAAGTAAAGCCAGACTGACTGAAAAGTTAGGTCTCGATGAATACCTTCAATGGTGCGAGGACATGGACATGGAGCCGCTCCTTGCTGTATGGAGTGGCCTCTCCCTAGGTGGCGGCATTGTGTCCGGATCAGCCTTGGATCCCTATGTTGACGACATTCTCAATGAGCTCGAAGTATGCTACCCCACATAATATTCCCAGAGCCCTTCTGACACTAGCAGTACGTTCTCGGCTCCGCAGACACGACCTACGGCGCCCTGCGTGCCAAGAACGGCCGCACCGAGCCCTGGGACGTCAAGTACCTCGAGGTCGGCAACGAAGACAATCTCAACAGCGGCTGTGGTACCTACGCAAATCGCTTCACTTTGATTTACGATGCTGTTCATGCTGCATACCCCAACCTGACAATTGTCGCCTCCACCACCGACACTTCCTGCCTTCCATCCACCATCCCCGACGGCGTCATCACCGATATCCACCACTACCTCACACCCGACGAGTTCATCGACCTCTTCGACGAATGGGACAACTGGTCACGCGACTGGCCCATTCTTGTTGGCGAATACGCCAGTACGACCGGCAACGACGGTAGCACTACCTACTGGTCGTACATGCAGGGATCCTGCAGTGAAGCCGTCTACATGATCGGCATGGAACGCAACAGCGACATTGTCAAGATGGCTAGTTTTGCACCCTTGTTGGAGCATTTCGATATGGCCGAGTGGTCGGTAAGTGCTTGGATTTCCATCACACACAGCTACCGGTCATTATCTAAGAATACTAACTCCGCAACAGCCCGATCTCTTCGGCCTGGATTCCAGTCCAGACTCCATAACCGGTTCCACATCGTACTACGTTCAGAAGATGTTCTCCACGAATCGCGGCTCCACAGTACTCCCAGTCAACACGACCGCCGACTTTGATCCGCTTTACTGGGTCGCATCCGTGTCTGACGAGGGCACGTACTACGTCAAACTGGCGAACTACGGATCGTCGTCACAGAACGTAACCGTGAACATCGAGGGCACGACGTCCGGTCAGCTCCAGTTGCTCTCCGGGGGAGAGACAGTGAGCAACTATCCCCATGATGTGTCAATTACGACGCAGACTTCTACTGTGTCTGGCAGCGGAAGCTACACTGTTGATATGCCGGCATGGGCAGTTGCGGTGTTGGCTGTATCTTAAAGGTTCTGGCGATGATCATTGATATCGATTGGCTAAATTATGGATTCAATACACGTTGAGTGTTCTTCACCTGGTCTACTTTAGTCTCTCTGAATAGAATAAAACATATAAAAAAACAAAAGTAGATAAGTTAGACAGTTCTCTTTCATAGAAAAAAAGTAGACTCCCGCTAAACACATGCGATGCGCTCCAAACCCAAATTCCAGCTAAATATTCCCATATAAAAATAACAACCCAAATAAGCTCACACAAGCTCACTGCCTAACGCTGTATGCAAATTCATTCATATTACTTCCTGGACTCGTCACATGCAATATTCGGAGGTGTCCCTGACTTCTGCTGCGACTGCGGCTGCTGCAAATGTAAGATAGGGCATGCACTGGAAAGCTTTAGAAAGAGGCAGGCATGACAATAGACAAAGGATGTCTCACAAACGCAGGCCGGAGGGATATGTCAGAGCGACGGCGATTCGACCGCATCTTTGCCGTTGTCAAGGCGGGTGGAACGAAGGGTACAATGACTGCGAAGGTGATTGCAGCGGATGCTATGATTTGGGTTATTTGTGTGCTTGGCATATCTGAATTTAATGTTGGATATTCTCAGTGAAAAAAAATTTGACCGCGATTGTAGACGGCTGTAGATTATGTATGTGTTGTGTTGTATTGGTTTGTAGATATGGCTTGCGCTCTGTGTACGTGCGTTCGATCGAACTCCCGAAGGAAAGGTCCTCCCTTCATAATGTACATTCCATGTCATTGCGACCGTTGTCATCTTGACGTAAATAACATTTTGAATGCGACTCGGTTGAGCAATGGACTCGCGCACTGTACGTATCGGGAGCATCGGGACACATTCAATGGGGTTCCCGATCCTCAAGACTTGGTCCGAGGGTTTTCCCCAGCTTCGGCTTCTCATCCGAGATAAGCCTTACCCCTCCTCTTCTGGAGCGTCGGATCCGCGTCGAGCTGCTCGGATCAGATGACTTCACTAGTAAACGAATTCAAACACATGGAAAAGGTCAAAGCCGTGTTTGATGTCTTGTGATGATCGGGTGTGTAGATCAAACAATTCCTGAGAGTATTAGTATGATTTAGGTTGGGTTGATGCTATGCATCCTGTTCTGTGTGGAGGTAGCGGACCCGTTGCCTCTTAGTTTGATGAAATTGAGAATATAACTCAGGTGTACTTAGGGTGGGATAGGCTATCCTCTACAGTGTATTCATGACATATTCCATACTCACTTTTCTCAAGACAAGCATACCAATGAAAGGCACTGTTGAGAAATAATTATTTATAAGAACAACCAAGTATTGACGTTTACTATGCGCGCTTTACCTACAAGTTCCTAGCTCTCTAACCACAAAAGCGTAGTAAATGAATCGGCGCATTCCTCTTCCTAGGATCATTTCTCACTCAATCGAGAATGCATTCCCGCACGATTGAAAGGTTTAGCTTGCCGAATGAAACAGGCAAGTGACGTATTAGGTTACGCCCTGCAGTCAACCCCTCACAATACTATCGTTTTGGTAAGGGTAGGAAATACTTACTAAAAAGGTCCAGGCAATTGAAGACTGTGGTCAATCATTGGAAATCATGGAGCTCGGAAAGATCGGTACTCACCCGTGCTCCGAGATCTCTCCGAACACATCGTCATGGACGTATTCGGGTGGCTGCAGAACGTCCTCAATGTCTTTTTTGTCGACGTCCATATTGAAAAGGGATTGCTGAATATTTCCTGGAGAGAAGAAGGAAGATTCCAGCGCAGTGAGAAGGCCATGGCGACCCCTTTATAACAGGTGTTGGAAACCGGCGTAGCCAATGACGTCGGCGCCAATACAGAGGCACAGAAGACGATTAATGCATCTCGGATCCCCCGCATTTCTGGTCGAAGTGCGGCAGCTGAATGCGGTCTTGATCAACAAGCTTAGCCTTTCCCAATACCGCATATTGTGGGTCGTACCCCCGCAGATAAGCCGACGTTGGCGTTGGCAGAAAAGCAGCCTCGCTAAAACCCCCCAAGATTCGTATGATCGGGTGCCAACCCGAGATTTGCCGAGTGCCCTCCTGCTGCTTCGCTTATCGGTTAAGATAAACTGCGGTAGAAAGAGGGATTAATCGAGAAGTAAGGCTGAAGATTAGACTCAATCACGGTCAAACCCAGTATGATTGATACAGCTAGTAAGTGAGCTAGCCAACCTGCACAGTGGTCGGATAGCCATGGTAACTCTTGAGGAGCGCTCTACGAAAGCAACGAGAGCAGTAACGAACGGAACGAACGCGAAGGAAAAGAGTGGGTTGAATTGAGCTATCTAGGAGAGCGAAACAAAGCAACGCGAAGAGGTGCTTTGTGTGGGCGGCCTGAGCGCAGCACGTGACTAGCCTACATGAATGCCTCAACAGTAACTAATACGGAACTGCGGGAAGGATCATGTCATGGACGGGAAGAGGATGAATATATTTACCAGAATGCTAATTCGCTGGTTGAGCTAACCAGGCAACGAAAATGTACGGCCAGAAACTGTAGGCACCTATGCAATCTTCTGAATCTGTGTCGAAATTGATTCGACGAAGAACATCCGTTTATTGAGAAAACGTTTCATCTCAGGAGTTTTGTATGGCCTCTTGGTTAACACGCTCCCCTTTTTCTTTTTTCTTTTTTTCTTTTTTTTTTCTTTTTCTTTTTTTTTTTTTTTTTTTTTTTTTTTTAAAACGTCCCTCCACGATCTATAATCAGTACATCGTGTATTGAGTGTAGAACTCAATCATGTCACTAATACCCCGCACTCCGACGAGGAGTCTCTCTGCCACTTCTGTCGGAAATAAGTGACCATGCTGAGGTGCTTGCGGCCTTCAAGCGCCTTGAGTGCCCGGCCTTCAGTGCATCTACCCTGCATGACCGCAGTGGTTCTATATAATCCGAGACAATCGTGCCATTACTGTAAATATGCATACATGGGGTGATCAACATACCATAGCTGGCTCACGAGATTCCAAAGCCTCCCACTAGGCGTCCTGAGCGCCGTCTCTCTACTGGCCATGTCAGTGCAATCTGAAATCAATATCACATACACAAGCGGGAAGTTATCATAATGTCAGGCGATAACCGGGAGCTTATTACCCGGGGAAGCAATATTGACATTTGTTATATGTTCGCGTTGTCATTCCGAATCAAGATAATGATCCTGTCAATCAAAGTCGTCCATTGACGGAATGATGTCAATTTCCAGCAACCTCAGATGTGCGGTCCAGGACTTCCAGAAGCTTCCTGACATCTATTTTGAAAGGAACACGAGTATGCCTGTTAGGACAGAAGCTTCTCATTGAAGATCTGCTCCAAAATTCTTTTCACCATGGCTGTTTCGGGAAACAGCGGGAATGGATCTGTGGCCGCGTGGAGTGGCATGTCGTGTTCCTCTAGCCGAGTTTGCTCCATCGTGTAGATGGACATTGGGGGTGGGTTGTTCAGACGCTTTGTTGGATCGACCAATTCCCTCTTGACGATCTTTGCTCTCGGGACTAGGGATTACGGCAGGTCGGAAGAAGGCCTCGTGGCCTTACTGGTTGCCAGTCCAATAACAGTGGGTAGCTCAACCTGGATGAACATTGCTGAAAGAGCCATTTCGAATAATGGATCATGTAATGTTGTCACCAACTTCAACGGTGAACATGTCGTTATTGGATACTACCTATAAATATGTTTATATAACTCGGATTTGTGGTCCGAACCCTGATGACGGCGCGTGATATTTCATATGGTCCATTGCTCGTATGAATAGGTTTCCCACAGTATCGACTCTTCCGAGACATGGAACTGACTATTAGAAATGAGACATTGCCTTCATCCCGTCAGAGAGGCAGTATGAAGAAATCCAATTTGGTCTATGAAGAACCCGATCCCTGACATCTGTGGTCGCTGTCCTCGGCAGCACTCGCGGCAGCACCCTCGGATGAAGGTGGGGGTCTCGGCTTCTATCCGATGCTTATCACATAGAACGTAGGGCATTGACCATCTCGGAATCGGATGTGAGTATCAATCATAGTAGTAAGAGATACCGGGTAAAGAATGATCACAACGCCATTATCCCGAGATGCTTCCATGGAGGCTTGTCAATTAGCAATCGGTTCTTAATGTCCTTGGTGCCATGCCAAAGTGCCACTCTCCATCATCAAATTCTCTCCATTCTTCGTATTTCTAAAACACCCCTCAACATGTCTTCTATCGACCTTAACGACGTGGCATCTGCCCTTCGCACAGCCCTAGCTGAAGCAAAACCCATCGACCCACCAACCAAGACCTGGCCCAGCCTCACCCCAGACGATGGCTTCAGGATCCAAGAAATCAATTCCAAGCACAACGTCGCCAACGGCGACCGTCTAGTCGGATACAAGCTCGGCAACATTGCAAAAGTGATGCAAACCGCTTTCGGTCTTGACCACCCCGACTATGGATTCCTACATGCAAAGTCATTCATCTACGAAGGCACACCTATCCACTTGAATAAATTCATCAAGCCGTTCGTGGAACTAGAACCTGCTTTCGTTCTGAAGGGGCCCCTGAAAGGTCCCAATATCACCGTGGCAGATGTCATCAATGCCATCGACTATGCTATTCCTGCCATTGAGATCATTGACTCCCGCGTGAAGAACTGGGCGATAGATCTGCCGGATACACTTGCGGATAATGGGTCAACTGGTGCTATCATATTGGGTGGAACGCCGCGCAAGCTTACCGACCTTACCCTTAATGATACCCGTGGTGTCTTGAAGCATAACGGCAAGGAGCTGATGACGGGAAATACGAAGAATGTTCTTGGGAATCCGATCTCGGCTGTGGCGTGGTTGGTGAATCGGTTGGCGGAGTATGATATTGAGTTTCAGGCAGGGCAGCTTATTATGCCCGGAAGTTGTCTGGAGGCTATTCCTATGGAGGTTGGTCAGTGGACATGTACGTTTGAGGGATGGGGGACTATCGAGTTCGATGTTGTGTAGATCGTCACTAGGTCTAATAGACATACCACATTATTTCTTGTTGCATGAAATCTTCTACAATCCAATTAATGTGAAGACTTATTATGGGGTCTAATTAATGGCTTCAGTGATCATTGTGTACTGCTGGTAAATGATATATTTCCCGTAAATTTCCTGATCCCCTTATACCTCTATCTCGACTACTCGTAGACTGCATCGTCGAATCGTATATACTACCTAAGTCATGAACCCTACGACCAATATGTCGCATACTCACTCTCCCCCTTCACTACCTTGATAAACTCCTCCGCAATTATCTCATCCGTCCTCTGCGACGGATGCAACTGATCATACCAGAGAAATGAATCCGGACTCGACAGCGTCTCACACTCTGACCCCGCGACATTACAATGATGAATATAACCCGTGACATTCGCCGGCGCTGACCCATTGAGATATTGTTGCGGATGATAGTAGATATCGGAGATCTGCCCACATCAGCAACCATCACACCTCAACCCCTCAAGGAAAGAACTGAACTCACCAACGAATACATATCCATAACTGCGACCTTCGCCCCCGGATACCTCTTCCCAACGACCCACTCAAACGGCGTCCGATAATCATAAACCTGATTAACGGTACTCACCTGCTCCCACATGCGATAACTAATCTCGGTGAAATTCCCCGACTTATCAGGCCAGTAATTATTCGCTCCAATGCCCCCATTCTCCGGCGTCGCATACAGCGGCGCTAACTGCAACGGCACCATGTTCATAATAACAAAGTACTTTCCCTTCGCGGCTTTGTACACGCCATCGAGGGCATTGAACACGCAGTCAACGTAATCCGGGATTGTCTTATTTGCGACCTGCGAATCAGTCAGGAACGCGTAGTTACCGAGATCGTTCGTCCCGATCCAGATGGAGTAGATTGTGCTGTCTGGGTCATTTTGGAGGAACTTTTCTCCCGTGCTAGGAATGTGATAGGCGTTGTCCGCTGTGAAGGCCGGGACTTCGTATTCCAGGACGGAGGGGTAGAGTCCGAAGGAGGTCGTTCGGGGGGTTATTTTGTTCGAGCAGGAGGCGCCACTGACGGCGTAGTTGTACCGGTGGGATAGGTGGGCGTATTGGTGCACGAAGTGACCCCAGATGTAGCCGCCGGAGGCGGATTGGTTTGTCTGGAGGTATTTGTTAGCGGTGTATATGATATAGGTGTTTATGTGCATTTGGAGGTAGGGATAGTGTGTCTAGTGTCTGGGGAACATACAATAGGCTCGACCCAGCCTACTGGCGGCGCAGACCCATTATGGTTGCTGAAGTAGCTAATTCGCGTATCGTCCGTATAGCTATCACCGAAGGAGACCAAGGTTTTGAAATCCTGAATGCTCCATTTTTGGGTGGACTCGGCGAGTGCCGCTTCCAACCCTAGGAGAATGACGCTGACGCAACGTGGCAGGCGCATTGTGCACTGTCCGTATGGCGTATGCGAAGAGAAAGTAACGGGGGATGTCCCCTCCTCTTTATTACAAACATTGAGCACGGATTCGGCTGATGATCGATCGCATTGATGTGCTCTGTTTTTATCCGGATGCGGAGGTGCGGGTAAACTCCGCTCACCGCAACACGACGCTATTCGCGGAAGATCTGCGTCGGGGTGGCCAATGCAGGTGTTTATCCGGGTTGTTTGCTGCAGATTTGGGGTAGTTGGGTGGCTTGGTGAAGCTGGGGGGCAGCGAGGGGTTTCTTGAATTTGATTAGCTGTTTAAGATCATTTGATGGTCGGTTGGGGTGGTGTGTTCTCCGAGGGAATACAGTCAAGAAGTAGACTGTATAGACGCATGGGTTTATATGAGAGCGGCAATACTTTTAAGCTATTGATACGGACTTATTGGACCTGTTTATCGAGTTCGAATAAACTTTCATATGGCTACGCTAGCTTAAAGGAAGAAACACGGTCAAGTATCCTGAACACACCGCAGTTGGAGTGGCCTAGTGCAGCTTTCATTCAAAATAAGTAGCCTGAACCTCCCCGTACGATTGGCCATTGAACTCCAGCTCGAATTTCATTGAGGCGGACCCCGGGGTCATAATAATGTAAAATTCAACAGTGTAGTAAACCGTGCCTTTGCTGTTCCTGTGTTTTGTGAAGTATTGAGTTGGTACACTGCTTAAATCAGTTGTCAAGGTACACAACTGGTAGACACCTGCATACTAATTAGCTGATGTACCTCTGTGGAAGATGAAATAGTCAGTTGCCTACTACTATCGCTACGTTCTGGTGCTTCACTGTGAAGGCATATCTTTAGTCTGCTTGTAACACTGGGCGTTCTGCCAACAGCAACGGTCATGTCAAAACCCATCCGTATGGGTTTTCCTTCGTGAATCTCGTCGCCCTACAAAGTGATGAGCAACAGTTACAAGGTCCGCCACTGAGTACTTGCCTTGTGAATATACCAAGTCATCATGTCGCGAATATACCACCTTTCCCTCAAGTCATCCCAGAATCTCTTTGCGTCTGGAAACTTAGCCAATGTCTCGGGATTATTTGTTTCATGCCAAATGCCATAGTGGCATCGAGCAATTCGGTTGGTAACCTGGTTGCCTCCCAAACCATATCGGACCGCACCACTGGGTTAAGGTAAGCAGGCTGCGCCAATACCCTTTCTACCTTAAGAGACTCACAGCATCACAGCAGACCAACTAGTACTTGTTAGCTTGGACATTATAGAAGACATTCTCTAATTTCTTACGAGTTTGGTGGCTGCATCACAACAATGTCACTGAATGTTTCCTGAATACAGTGATAGAGGTACTCGGATGACCCGAATCCTCCCACCAGAAGGATCGCCTACCGGTAATAATCAGCCACGCTCGTAAATCAAATGATGTACTCACCTTCACTGGCATATTCTTGGCTCTAGCACTATTGACCTGGTGAACTATTTGCACCTTGACTCGGTCAACAACCGGATCAAAGATCTTCTTAATCTGAGCACTATAGTTCTAGAGTTTAGCTTCGAGGCGCGCAGGGATACTTCGATGATGCAGATTTACTCACCCCTCCAGCTGAAGAAACCCATCTTGTAGACCTATTTTGGGGTTATCCTTCAATCCAGGCAGAGGTACAAAATGGGTCTCCTCCTCAAAGTCCGGGTCACTCGCAAAATTGGGCTTGATTTGATCTTGCCAATACTTCAACGCCAATTCGGAGGATTTTCCACTTAGATGTTTATCATTCACCAGAACATTGAGAAAAGCCTTGAATGCGGCATCGAGCAGAACCGATCCACAGATGTCACCTGCTTTTGTCAGCCGATCTAGATAGCGTCTTGGCTGGAGGCATAGCATACCGCTGCCTTCGGATACCTCCTCCAAAGACAATGGAGACACCGTCTTCACGCAGTATGAGATGAGATCCTGTCTTGTTCAGCCATGATAATTGCAAAATAGTCACCCATGTGGGGATAGGCTTAATTACCACAGTACCACCACCGGCATCGCATACTACGACAACATCGTTGTTCTGCATTCGACGTCAAAAAGAAGCTCTTCTTATCGCATACCCCAACTTACCTCGATGGAGTTAGGTTGAATTGCATTGAGACAGTACAAAGCTGCCGCCTCTGGCTCAGATACCAAAGTAATATCCTTCTGAGGGATTTTGGCCCTTGAAGCAGCTTTCAAGGTCTCATCCTTTGCCTTATCAGACCAAATGGCTGGCACCGTTAGGACATACTTCATTTCCATCTGCTCGGCTGCTGGGCCGAAGCGCCTCTGGAGAATCTTCTTGGTGTGGTCAACCAGTCCTGTCAGATACATGCCAGTCAAAGTAACCGCTGGTATGCGCGACCTTTTGAGGAGTCCCGCATCTATCAAAGATGCTACGTATCCTGAATTCCGGGGCTCATCTAATAATAGCTTCATGCCCCGGATATTATCTCCAACAAGGTAGTTGGTTTGGTAACCCCAATGGACACGCCCACCGCATTTGATCGCCATGGTGCTAGGGACTTTAGGTATTGTCCCTGTTGCTAATAATCAGCAGATTGTTTTATGAACGTATCGAAAGACGCCACAGACGGTTCCCAGCTCCAGGCCACGACATTATGACTTCTGGCTTATCTGGACAATCTCTCAAAGCCCATGCGACACTGACAAATATTAATTCCCCGATCACTATTGGATAAATAATTATCTCTTACCCACTATAAGTGGTGCCGAAGTCAAGTCCGATGACGATACGAGGATTCGACATATTTGAGACACAGTAGTATATTATCGTACAGATACGAAGAAGAAAATGTTGAAGTGAAAGGAGGGGTGGCAGAGGGGATTTAAGGAGCCGAAGCGAGATGGATTCTGTCATTACCATGCATCACTTCCGTCCCCATAGTCACGATGACGATTAGCCAGGAGTGATGAAGTCAACGTTGGCGAAGACCTTGGAGGATGAATTCAGCATTTTACACAACGGCAATTACCACCATGGAGCAGTTCATCGACATCGTTTCCCAGTACTTCCCAATGCTTGATGTCCTTCGCAACATAGAAACGCCACGAAGACTTGCTGCCAACGGCGATATGTCGCCTCCAAAATCGTCACCTGTCGAACATCTTCTTCGCGTGAGTCGATTTCTCAGTTGACGATGTAGTAATGACATCCACATGCTCACATTCCCAGAACAACCCCGAATTATACAGAGGGTTAGAAAAGGCTGCGCTGGCAACGGGTCACGTAGAAGAGGGCCTTCGGCGTCAACTATACCACGCGCAGCAGTCTAAGGAGTCGATGAGATTAGAGCTGGCTAAAAAGCAATCGGACATCCGATCACTCACGCAGCAGATACAAGCACTAAGTTTTCAGCCAAACGTTCTCTCTGACGACGATATTGCACAAAATATGAGACGGCTCCTACAGCGACTTCGAAACTGGTCCAATACATACTTTCGCGACTTGGAACAGCTGAACAAAGTCAGACAGAATCTCGAGCACAATGGAGCAATGTTTGTACCTCGAGGCCCACATGAGGTTCGCGCGTTTATCGCCTCTGTCGTCAGTCAGATTCTGTTTCATCGCATATTCGGTTTATACCTACTAGGGATACCCAATGAAGAATCAGGAAGATTCGTGTCTATTGCAGAGACACTACGGCAGAACTGTATGACTTCCGATCTCTTGTAGGTCAAAGTGAGGCTGACCTGAACCCCAGGCCCCGGGAATACTGAGCATCACTGGCGCACGGCCACAAGCATAGCTGCGGAGAAGCTTGGAGATGAGCAAAGCGATATAAACATGGTGGCATCTCAAGTGGAGATAATGCTCTCGCAGTACTATTCCGTTGAACCGTCCACCGTGGCCAGGCGCTTGCGTGCCCTTGTGCAGGAGTGTATGCAGTTCAAGCGCGATCTAGATCGTCAACTGAGCCGCTATCGTTTCTTTCGCAGTGCCTTGGGAGATAATTTTGCCCCGGATTATATGCAGCATGCTATACCTTTCCAGGAAGTTGCAGGTCGTGTTCAATGCACGCTGTGGCCCGGCTTGTACAAAGAGTCAACGAGCGGGGCTCTCGTTGTAGTACCAGAGACGGTCCTGGCTACGAAAGATGCAGAAGATCAGAGCCCAATCTGTACAGAGGTGTCAAACACTCTGGTTCCAAGTTTACAGGACGTGTCAGACCACCTATCAAACCTTGGGGAGAGCGTCGATAATGAAGGTGTTCCCTGCAGGGATTTGGCCTTTGATATTGAACTCGGAGGAGATACTGTGTGAATGCAGGCCTCATTCCATAATAATTGAAATAGGCTATAGTCATTTACTCTTGACGATCATAGGCTATTTGCCGGATATTAGAGTCAGCCTCATTGAATTTTTAGACATAAATAGTAGATAAACCCCCAGTGGGCTATTGATGCCTTGCTGCCTGGGTGCCTGTTCAGGATTTGCCCCACCCGCAAAACATGTTCGATTTCCCCTGCAAGATGTTTGCTCCTCCCTGCAGTCAACGCGGCCCCTAGGGTAGATACCCACCAACAATGACCTGCTTAGGTTTATGTTGGGACACCTCCATGCAGGGCCCGAAGATCATGGGAAGCGGTGTATATTATTCTCATCTATTAACTACTCCGTACTCCGTGCTGGATGATTAATAAGTAACCCCGGCTTCGGTTTCGGAATTGCTAGCCGCGGACTCCGATTGGGGTGCCAGCTAAGGGCTGACACCCATCCCTCAATCCTTATCAGCAGCGCTCCATCGCAATGTCTTCTCTGCCTCATTCCCAACTGGTCTGCAGTTGTACGACGGCACCATGACTTTCTCCGACTCCAAGGGAGGCGCATGGGGCCAGCAATGGCGGTCATCGCCCCTTTTCATTGTCAGCGCCATGGCGATGGCCTTGTTCACTGGTAACACTCCAATTGACTGCGTTTGTCCTACTGTGAGGAATTCCGCTTACAATATCTGTCGCCTTATCTAGACACCTTTCTCTACGCCTTCCTCGTCCCCATCCTCCCCTACGTTCTCGAAAACCGCCTCGGATTAGACGTATCCCTCACCCAGCGCGTGAGTTTCGCTTTGCTGTCAGAAACCGCCATCGCTGCTCTCGTTACAAGCCCTTTCATTGGCCACTATGCCGATCGCATGTCCTCCAAGCGAATCTTGCTCGTTGGATCGCTGTTAGCTGCGTTGTTTGGATCCATAGTTCTGGCCTTGGCGACATCAAGTAGGTCTCTATGTCGCATATCTCTGGAATGTTGGCATACTGACAATCATGCTCAGCATTCACTCTCTTCGTGGGACGTCTCATTCAAGCGATTGCCAGCTCCTTCATCTGGGTGGTTGGATACGCCACGATCGCGGACAATGTGCAACCGGAAAATCTGGGCAAGACATACGGGGTTATTTCTCTGGTCGTAGCAGCAGGTACCTCAGGGGGTCCGATGGTTGCGGGCATTCTTTTCGAACTGGGCGGATACTGGGTAGCATGGTCTAGTGCCTTTATTATCCTTATCCTCGACATTATTCTTCGTCTGCTCATGCTGGAAAAGCCGGACGTCCAAGGCGACACGGAGTATTCTAGCAATGCGAGTGTCGCATCGGACCCTGAACGCGCACCTCTCCTGAGCAGTAATCCCGGCCTCGAGGGCGACATGGCGGGCTGGAAGTTTTATGTATATATTTTGCGGTATCGCCGCTTCGTCTGCGGCGTGATCAGCTATCTTTCCTTTGCTGTTCTGGTCTCCAGCTTCGACACTACCCTTCCTCTTCATGTTCGCGATGTCTTCAGCTGGGGTAGTTTTCCTGCTGGTATGATGTTTTTCGCCCTGCAAGGTCCCGGGATCCTTCTTAGCCCCATCTGTGGTTGGCTGAAAGATCGGGTCGGGACACGATGGCCTACCACGGTCGGCTTTTTGCTTCTCGCGCCCGTGATGTGGGTGATCGGCATGCCTGGTGACGAGCGATTCCCATGGGCGAATGAGGGCGACCGCGGAAAAATTATCTACGCTGTCGGTGTTACTGTGGTGGGATCAGTGTCCTGTCTGCTGAACGGGGCCGGTACAATCGAAGCTACGGGTAAGCACATCTTCAGCAGTACAGAAAGGATAATAGTATGAACACAACCTAACGCAAGTACAGTCACCATTGACGAAGTCGAAGCCAAGCACCCCGGCATCTTTGGCCCCAACGGAGGCTATTCCCGTGCTCTCTCAGTAGCCAGTATGGGATGGACGCTCGGAGCATTCATCGGGCCCATCATCTCCGGCTATATCGCCGAACAGGTCGGATACTACGAGATGAGCTGCGTTATCGGTTTGTTCCCTACCACTCTCAATTTTGTGACAACACTAACAGAACTAGCAATTGTCTGCCTTCTCTCCGGCGTCAACACTGTCTTCAACCTAGACTCGAAAGTCCATTTCGACCGTGTGGCGGAATCCACCTAGACTAGACTTACTCTCCGACGCGACCGTCGCGCAGACTCGTATATACCCTGCCGAGATAAACTCCCCGGTTGACCTACATGAAACGGTCTATTGACGATACATCCAAAAGTGTTTCTCCTTGCATATACGAAAAGTTCGTGCATCTTGCATTTAGCGTTTCAGAGATATGATAGCATAAGAGAGATCCAGATTTAGAGTCATCATTACATTACATGTGAAGCCGCGCATCCGTGCGTCGATATTATATCAATCATGGATAATCTAGCGTTGTCCAATATATGAGTTGTCTAGACCCTACACTTTAGCACGCCAGATACGAGACAAGCTATCCGTGCGCAGCACCTATCTACTATTTCTCGTACACCCCTAATATCCAAGATACGCATAGGCCTCTCCCCGTCTTGCCGGTATAGATGAAACCCTTATCGGGACATGCTAAATAGTACAGGTCCAACGTGATACAGCGCGACTCAATCATAGGTCCAATTTAGTACTAGTAGGGGACCTTACGTACGCTCGGACCCAAAATTCAGTAGGCCCTGTCGCCTTATCTCTATGTGTTGGGGGATAATGCATCTCACATTTAGTATATTTGACGTGATGGAGATACGTCAACTGTAGGAGGTGATCTAGGTTTGTCTGTTGGGTTGTGTGCGGGGTCAAGATACGAGATTATTATGCTTGGCTTGACAGATATTGCGGCTGATTCGACTCTGTTGAGTACTCCGTCCACGACGTAGTGATTAGGATATTGTTGGAGTTAAGGGGTACTATTGTGTCATGCTAGTTAGTGAAGAGTGCATCACACCGGAGTTTGCTGTCAGAGACCTTACTATGATGATTACTAGTAGATTCATCATGATGCACGGAGTAGTACTACCTCCAAAAGTATAGATCTAGACCTATCTACCTGCGTGGTAGTATCACGAAGCGAAACAGCCTAACTAGCCACGAACAATAATAGGCTACTCATATAGGGAAATACCCTCCGCCATGCGGCATTTACCACAGATCGAGATCCCCCATGCCATCTGCATCTGCATGGAACTAAGATGGTTGATGATGAGTACATCCGGTTCATATTGGATAATAATAATCATCGATTCATGCATGGGTATGTTAAGCCACGTCCTCAGGATGAACTAGGCCTGCCGATCTCGCGATAGAGTTTGATGACAGTTACCGGGGTGGGGATATACCTGCTCTCTTGTCCTATCTCTGTAACCGTTGACCCTATAGAAGGTAGCTGTGCTAGGCACTAGAGGCATCACGAGACGGTTATTTGCGTACGTGTGACAACGACTTTCCCCCCGCCCGCCAAGCGTGGCAGGGTTTTGGACTTGCAGATCGTCAGTGTCGGATATCGGGTGCGAGGTTTCGCTCATGTCTGGCTATCTGGGCGGATGCAATTTCCGGGTATGGTCATGAGTTCCTTTCCTCTTTTTGAAGTGATCGGGGGTTTGATGCGGTGCGATATCATAGTTGCCTGGCATCGGTTTGAAGGCTGTGATTGACGGACCTGTATCCCGAGGGAGGTGGTTTTGTCGTACTGGACGCATTCTCGTATAATGTCTCTGTCAGTCTGTCTAGGCTATGTTTCTATTCCAGGGGTGATGGAGACGCCGGATAGCGGAAGAGGGAGGGGGTAAGAGGGGCCTCGCGTGGCCGTTCCGGCAATTCCTCCGGAACGGCTGCAGCAGATGAGGAGTTGACATCCCCTGCTGCGACCTATGATTCGATGATGCGTTTCTCCGCATAAGGCTGAGTAGTCGTCATGGACGGAGTTGCTTCTGGATTGAAACGATCCGGTGCGTACTAGTGACGAGAAGCTGAAATTCAGAAACAACCGCAGTTCATGGTCTCGAAGAAAAAAAAAGTGTTGACTAGCTTAGTTATCGACTAGGTAGAAAATAGCTATGGATCGTCAGGAACACACACCGTTCTCGGAGGGCGTTGCTGGTGGTGGTCGACCCTGAGTGGTGGAAACCAGAGTTGACGCTAGAAAATTCAGATCTGACAGGTCAAGCAAAACCGGTTTTGAGTCACGCATGGTGTCTGTCTCTGTGCATGACAGGTGCATGAACTTTTGACATCCATGGAGGCAGGCAATTGATTTGTGTCTATACGAGGCAACAGGCTGCTTTCTTTAGTCTAACAGGATTTGCTATCCCCTTCTCAGTCTGTTTCCCTACCAAGTAGTCGATCCGAGACCATTGAGGCTACGTCACGCAGCTCACGGACGAGGCCAAACGAAGTGGGGAGCACAATAGCGCAGGACAGCATTGAATGTGGTTGGATGACGAAGTACCGTCGATGGAACCCGGCGGCCGGCGCAAAGACTCCCATAGTTCTCCGTATTATCCCCCTATCGAAGATTCCAAGTCGTGGGAAGAGGGGACAACCAAGGGGAGCTGCGAGCGGAGTCTAGACTGTCCTGATCATTTCGGAGGGTCGGGATCGCGACCGAAGGGCACTTGGACCATCTGTGTGCGGTTCCTGAATAATTAGTGCCTGGCATTGGGATCAATTTCATAGCCGAAATGCCTAATGTTTGGCGCACAACCCCTTTAGTGGAACTTATATGGGAGTTAGGATATCAGCATAAGCGCCGATGGCGCTGACAGAGATTGATCCTCATAGTCTAGGTTAATATGCTCGATTTGCGATCGTAACATGTGATTGTGATTACCCTAAATCAGTCATGCAGCCGCAGTAAATCAAACGACAACATTCTTCCGATGAGGTTCTCTACATCATCGTCATCAACAGCTTCAGCTGCGGTTAGTTAGCCTGAAAAACTTGACTGAAGATGCCAGGATGTATGCAGGAGCAGGTGACCCCCCTGCCCTCTTCACGCCTTAGTGTCTTGGCTACGCACAATCACACACCAAACAAGTAGAAATTTTCAGCAGAAGATCTCAGCTCATCCACATCTTTGTTTCTGCATCACCATGCATAGTTTCCTACCATTCCCGGTCTCTGCGCCGGCATCGCTTGAGAGTTGAGACACGAACATGAACCCCTTCCGGCCGACGAAATCAGTCCTTCATCCTGGCTCATCTCAGTCTTAGCTGCCACACGGACTGACCCACACCTTCCTGTCTCAACCTCGGTAAGCACTTCCTTCCTTCTCACCCAGTCCCTTTGATCTATCAGTCCCCTCAATATAGTACTTACCACTCACGAATGGATCTAATGGACTAACCTGCTTCCAAGAATGCCGCGCCGGACCGTAACGGTTGTGATGAGATGATCCAGCGTGTCCACCGCGGGCCAGGATACCGTTCAGTCAGTGACAGCTTGGTCTCTCCAGCCTATAGCATCCCGAATCGGCCGTGGTCTCGGAGGTCGGGTGGAGCAGCAGACGCTGGCCTGGCGCCGTTGATGCTCGGTCTCTGCCTCGACGGTCGCCAGACGAGGTTTAGTTTGATGAGTGGAGAACCTGCAGGCAAATCTCTTTTCGTGGTTTTGATTTTTGATTTTTTATTCTTTTTCTTTTTCTCGACATGGAAAGTAAAACTTTTTTTGGGTCTTGGTTCCTGCCAACTTTTTTCGCCGCGTCGAGTCTCCATACCACCATGGCAGACCTACCTCCGAACAGTCTCCATATCCGGCCGAACATGTCTCCTGCTGGTCTCTACAAACTACGGAGCCTGGCCGGTGCACCGGGGTGATTGGTGTACATATACAAACCCCAATCCCCTAACCTTTTCCCCCTGGATATTAGTAGTCAAGTTTCGCCTCCGAAGGATTTTTCTTCACTAGAGTCTTCTCAATTTTTCTTCTTAAGCGATTCCCCTCTGGTTCGGGCAGCTACGCACACGACACGCATTCTCTTTATGGCAGCACCCCTCCACAACCTTCGATCGTCTCTCATGAATAGAACCCTTTACCGCTGTCGTATCGGTTGAATCACATCTCAAAAGTTGCAACCATGATGGATCTTGGGTATGAGGCGACTCCGCCACCTTCCGCTGGAAAGGATTGGGTCAGCTTCTGGAACTTCGTGGACCGAGCTCCCCCTCTCGAAGCCGAATCGGTCCCCCGCGATATTCTGGTCGTGGGTGCCGGCATTGCGGGCATTGCCGTTGCTCTGGCCCTCTCAAAGGAATTGACGCCCTTTGTCCCCGATCTCCGGATCAACGTCTATGAACGGCACGACATCCTTTCCACATCCGGCGGTGCTATCAACCTCACCCCCGTTGCTCAGCGCCATCTGGATCGCTTGGGTGTCCTCGACGAGCTGGACAAGCTGGGACCGGAGTCTGGCACCGATGTAGATGCTATCCAGCTGTTCTCCAGCCGCTCGGGACGCTCCCTCGGCGCCATCAACTTTACTGATGACAATGGAAACGGATTTGGTGGGTATAAGGGCCGCAGAGTGATGCGTATCATCCTGTCCTTGGCCATGTTGAAAGTTGTCGAGCGCACTAAGAACGTCAATGTGGTCTTTGGCAAGAAGCTGGTCCGCGGCAAGGAGTCAAAAGACAAGGCCGTCCTATACTTCCAAGATGGCACAACGGCCACCGGGGACCTCGTTCTTGGTTGCGATGGGGTCCACTCCAACGTCCGCACCCATTGGGTCTCTCCCGAGCACCCGTCCGAGTACACTGGCATCTCATTCGTCCAAACCATGATTGATAGCAAAGACATCAAGGCCCCCGTTCATTTCCGCTCCACCTCGATGAATATTTCCCGTCATGGCTCTTTGCTCGCCAGTTATTGTGACCGAGATCATACTCAAATCTTCGTTGCCGCCATCGTGCAGTTCCGGGAGGAGCTCCTGTCGCACTACAAGATTGAGCCGGGTCAGGACTGGCGGCGCACCGCGGCTATCAAAGATGCCCTTTGCCAAGAGATGCGGGACCGTTTCGGCCGGTCGGGCCTCCCGGCCATCCGGGACATGGTCAACAAGGCCGATGACTGGATGCTCTATCCTGTCTGGCAAGTTCGCCCGGGTGCACGCTGGTACCGTAACCGGGTCATCCTCCTCGGTGACGCGGCGCATGCAGTAAGTTTTTATCCCTTGGATGCCTTTGACTTGATACTGATATTAGTAGATGCCGCCGCGTGATGAGTCTGCCGCGTACGCGCTAGACGATGCCATTCTCTTCTCGCGCATCCTAGCGAAGCACCGCTACGATCCTCTCCCTGTCGCCTTCAAGGCTTATGAGGATCTGCGGCGGGGAACGGTCAATGCCGCCTTCCAGGTGTCGCGGCGGATGTGGGAGAAGAACCGTGACCTGGGCTTCTTGGAGGGCCGCCTCAAGGAGTGGACCATGCCCATGCAAGTCCGCAACGGCAAGGAAGCTCGCGAACAGGCGTGGGGCTTTGATGCGACCAAGGTGCAGCTCCCGGGACCGGGAGACTCGACCTCGTCGCTGTATTCATCTGAAAAGGAGTTCCTATAGAGGGTTTGCATGGGTGGTGTTCCGGTTGGCGGGCTTGGGTTATTGGGTTCTCACGAGCTATGATATCATCTATACAGTTTTACCATACAGCAGGCATAATGCCGTGGCTGTTTGATTTTTGGCATTTCGGTTCTTGGTTCGGCATCATATATATCAGACACGTTGGTCTCTTGAATTCATCATCCTTATTTCGGTTGCGCGGCGTACCGAGTTTTGATCCGAGGTACGACGGGGGGAGTCTATTCCCAGATGGGAAGTCTTCCGGATTAATCAATTTAGATAAATGATTAGTTAATGTCAGTTAATATCTCTACTCTTCATCCCTTTTCCTCCAGGTTAAAGATATTAGTGACCCAATAAATGGACTGTTATGATCGTCTCGTTAAGTAATAGATAAATACGAACGGAAAGAGTCCCCGAAGCTGCCCCTAATATTCTCTCCTCCCCCAGGAACAACTAGTCCAACTGAACCGTTATGAACCAAAAAGCGACAATTTATCCACCCGGTTAATAACCAGCCCACTCCACCCCACTAACATCCAGAAAAGCGGCTGGCTTGGACTATTTACCCCTTCCTTTCCCCTTCTTCCATCCACAGTTCCTTCGAGTTCCATGGAACAATCCTAATGTCATGCCATGTGCCTGAAAACCAAGACATTACCCCGGAAAGGATGGGAAAGATACAATGAAAAAAAATTTTTCCCCGTCTTACCCTATGGTCAACAATTGTCTTGGTTATGGTCTGATCCCTACATGTGTCCCATGTCGCATGGCCCTTGGGTTACTTGAGTTTAGTCGGTAGATAGTTTCTGCACTAAAATGTCTAGTGGTGAGTTAGTTGGGCTGACTAACGTTAAACCAGAACATAACTGATTAGTAGTCTAGTTTGGGGTTAGTTTTTTGTTGTGATGGAATTTTTCGGGATCGTAAGCCGGGATATGCTCATGTAGTTGGCCAATGGGGTTGTCTGGGTGGGTGGTTGTTGTTTAGGATCCCGGGTATTACTTAGTAGTCTCTACTATTAATTACGGTAGGTAGGGCATAAATGGATGAAATAATTCCGATTCCGAGCTCGATTTCGCCCCCATTGTTAGATGGACGGACGGACATGCCGGATCTGTGCGGCATTTGGATGTTGGGGTCGGATCTGATCGGGGCGGATCTATGGGGTTCTTGTGATTGTTTTTCCATTGGTTATGGGGGCCGGGTGAGTACGAGTGTTGTAGCTGTGGAGGAGGTTGTAGAGGTATAGTGTGTTGTAAATGGAAAGTACGAGTCAGTTGTAGAATACATGTCCGGCATTGAGCTTGAGGAATTTCCGGGAAAATGAACCAAGGTTTCTCGGTCTTCCCCATGTCGGTTCGTAGGGTTGTGTCTGTGTCGCGTGTCCTGGTAGTGAGAGGAGTGAGTGGGGTTCTACGCCATTCGATGGGATGACTGCAACTGCCGGTTAGAATTGTAGACTTTAGTCTGGAGTAGACGGGACGCGATGCAGTATCTAGTACACAGTAGAAGTGACGGGATGGTGTGGGGGCGTTGTCGTGGTAGTCCGAGAGTATGGGGTGATAAGTGTTTAGGCGATGGGCGTGGGCGTTGAGTTTTCCGCGGAGATGTCGGAGGTGGGAGACTGCTGGTGGATATACTATAGTAGAGTTTATCGGTTAGAGTGGGTTGATTTGGTTGATTTAAGTCCCTTGTGACGTGTGCTGTAGGTCCGTAGTACTGTTTATTCTCTGATGTTATGTAGTGGTGTACTGTCTGCGTTGCAGTAATATACTTATTAATGCTCTCTCAAGGCCCTCCTCAACACCCTCCCCAACACGCTACCCCATCAAAGTAGTCAGGGTTCAATCAATCATACTGCCACGCCGCAATCGAACTCCCATTCGACACCCACGGGTAGGCAAGAGCCTCAAACTGCAAGCAATCACTCACATTCCCCGACGGCACCGTCGCATTCTTCATGGCCGCAAAGACCTGCCACGCACCCCCGTTCACCTCCTCATCCTCATCCAACGGACAAGCCATGAACCCCGTCGCCCCGAGGCCTGTATACGTCCATTGTCCATAGCTCGTACCTGGCGTGTAGCAGAACGTGCTCGTCGACGCACCAGGGTCCATGTATGTCGTGTGCGCTTCGACAAACTTCAATGCGCCGGTGGGATCGACGTAGATTTCTTGGACGTACCCGGAACTCTGTTCATCATTAGCCATTTTTGTGGTGAGAAGGAACTTGGGAATGGTAGGTAGGCATACCAGGTAGTTGCTGTAGTCGATCACGGTTTCATCTCCTGGTGGGCATGCATCGTACTCAGCTACGTCCTCCGGGCATGCGGTGGAGGTCGTGCCTCCTAGGTAGAAGTTGGTGTCGGCAGCGGTCAGGGGGAGGTTTTGGATGAAAGTGCCAGAGCGGATGGACATGACGGTGAAGGCGCCGGTGCTGCAGTTCGTGGCGGAGAGGGCAGGGGTGACGAGTGTGAGGAGGGAGATAAAGGTAGCTAGGAAAGCCATTGTTGTGGTATTGAGGCACTGGTTGTTGGTAAATTGGGGTTGATGTGATGAGTTGTGGTTCTGATGTAAGATGAGATGGTCAATCGCATATTTATATTTATTGAATGGTTGAAACTGACAATGTCAACTCGGTCTCATCATCATTCTACGATAATCAATCAGGCGTGCAATGATCGTCTGAGCTTGGCTATTCTAACTGAGACCTGCATCCGCATTTCTCCGTTATGCCTATCCTGATAGGACAGAACATCTGACAAGCATGAAGCTATACGCGTCGTTGGAATTGTCTTACCTGTGACTACTTTCTACCGAATCAACAGGCCAGCTATACGGGTGGCTGCTTACAAGGAGTTTGATTGGGTTGGGCGGGACCGGCCGGGATAAGTCTACTGGGATATTGATAGGACATTGTCAGAAAAATGCATCATTGTGCATGAGGCTGGGTTAATTATAGTTCCGTGTCCGTCTAGTGGGACGCCGAGGAAGCTTACTTTTAGTGTGACTATTCTAAACCGTAGGGGCTGTGTATAACATTGTGTACTGCCAGGAGATTGTTCGTTCTGGTCCTTCTGTTTTGATCACTCGGTTCTTGCCTACATCCACCCTCGTGCCCTGTTTTGTTATACGCATACGGCTCAAAGCTTCGTATTATCTTCTTTAGCACGGTCCCTCAAAAATACTAGTATATTCCGGGTATAGCAAGCGCAAAAATAAATCTTGACTCACACTGTCTTCTGAATCCCTCCCATGACTAGCGCAGTCTCCAGCTGCTGTGCCACCTCAACGCCCTCGAAATCACGATGCAGCAATGACCCCTTCTGACATGCCTCCCAGTCAAAACAAACCAGCTTACGCCGATTGGGCGTGAACAACAAATCAAGCTCCTCTAGCGACCGCTGCGCAGTCTCCGGATAGAACAAATACGTAACAAAAGAAGTCGCGATGCAAATACCCCCGAAAACGAAGTATATCTTCCACGCAGCCTTATTTAACGCTTCAGGCATATATAAACCGAGCCAAAAATTCGCAAACCAATTAATGCAGGCAGAAAGTGCAGTCCCTCTTCCCCTTGCCGAGACAGGGAACACCTCATTCTGATAAGTCCAGGGCAACGCAGCGCACGTCGATCCAAAAGAAATCATGTATAGAAACACAAATGCCACAGCAGCATTGCCGGCATTGAGGTTCGCAAAACTGTATTTCAACTGCTGGGATTCAGCATCGAAATGCGGCGAGCCGTAGCCAACTAGTAACATGCCAACAACAATCATGCAGATGCCCATGAGGCTTGGGCCGATAATTAGTGGCTTCCGTCGACCGTATCGGTCGATCATGATGGTGAGCGAAAAGGAGGCAACTAGGAAGAGGGAAGATCCGATGCCGTTCGCTAGCATTGCCGCTTGGGTCCCGGTACGTCCGGTCTGCGCGAATACCTTGGCTGCATAGTAGAAGACGATGTTGACGCCGCTGACGTTCTGCATAAATTGCTGACCCATTGCTAGCGCAGTGCGACGCCGGTAGGGCGCTTTGATGAGTAGGCTCAGGTATGACGGGGGAGGTGTGCGGCCCTCATATTGCACGACTACTCGGATTTCTTGGAACTCGGCTTGTACGGATGGATTGGAGCAGTCACCGTGGCCATGAAGGTCTGCCAAAACTTGAAGTGCCTCGTCGCTGCGATCGTGTTGAAACAGCCAGCGTGGAGATTCTGGGCGTAGATAAATCAGCATACCCACTAAGACCCCAGGTACTAGCTGCAAGGCAAAGCACATGCGCCACGCGGCTGGTCCGGAAATCTTAAGCGCTCCATATTGTACCCAGTAAGATACTAGCAAGCCAACAGCGATCCCTGCGCTCATTGTGGAGGACATAATGCCGCGGACTGTGTGGGGTGTTGTTTCGGCGGTATACCTGACACTTTCAGCAAAACCACACGAGATCGGGGGAGGGAATAATTTAGAGACAGCGATAAAGATAGTATACTTACAGAGAAATAGATTGGAATAGGCCACCAGCTCCGAGTCCATTGACAAGTCGGCCCGCGATAAACATGGCTTGGTTTTGTGCAGCGACAACAACTGCCTGCCCGATCAGATAAATAGCTACACAAATGAGAAGCGTGTATCGACGGCCGAATCGGTCAGCAAGAAAGAACCCAATCAGTAGCGAACCCCCAAACTCGCCAGCCTGAAGAGCCGCTGCCATGACACCTTGTCGGTAAGCTGATGGCGTATGAAAGTAGGAAAGAAACTGCGGCATCGTTAAGATGCCGCTCATGGACGCAATCTCCCATCCGTAGGCGAAGCCCGCTATTGATGGTGGCAGGGCGTAATACAGCCCCGATCGCAGGGTTACACCCATGTCTGTTCAATCCCTGTAGGTTGATTAACAGCGTTCGATAATGGCAGTTCTAATATACCAGGGTAGAAAAGAACTAGCATCTGGTGGCCGTGGCTTCAATCTGGGGAAGATGCGGGGCCCTGCGCGCCAGCTCATCATTTCTCCAACCAGCATAAAATTGTGCCATAAGCAGTTTCCATTATATTGCTTTGATAGTCGGCTGAGTGGATGAGGGGTGAGCATAAGAGGGAGATCGCCAGAGTAGTTGGTTGGCAAGCGCACAGACGAATGAATATGTGATTGGCCCTGCAGGCCGATAAAGCTTAGCATGCAGCCAGCTTGCAGGGTATGAACATCCCGCTAGTGACACCTGGCAGTATGCTTGAGCAAACCATACTTTTGCAGGCCAGTCTTGTCTTTTTGGCGCATTCATCGCTGCTAATTACGTAGTCTCTACGCTACACTTCCCAACGAGGTTATAGGCAGAGCACGAAATTGCCATATGTATTGCTCACAAATTCTTGCTGTCCTGTGACATGAAGTCATGTCCGTATGTAATTTTATTATAGGGTTCGTCACGCAACGACCAACCTATGTATGGTTCCATCTAAACATGTACGCTTCGGTACAAGCTAACAGCTTAAAGCACATTCGACATACCGTCCCCGGCACCCAGCCCTTGAAAATACTGCTCAAACGCCTCCATACTCCACTCGCACACGGTCCCATCGCCAGGCAGTTCTCCCGTCCCAGTTTCTTCGGCGAGCTCCTCAGCCGGCCCTGGGCCATAATCTTCCGGCACCAATTCGAGTCCGTTCGGTACATCGATCTCGCTCTCGTAACCCCGAATAGTCAAAGCACGGGCCCTTAGTTTCTCAATGACCGCCCATTTTCCAGTTTCCCGTCCAGTTTCATCTTCTCTCCAATACCCATATGCTTGCTCAACGACCCCCCACGCCTCTTCCCTCCCTTCGTTCACCCCGTCTGCGCACAAATCATTCAGCAGCAACTCCAACATTCCCCACTCCATATCTCTCTGAACTAACCAAACCCACTTCTGCCCTGGCTCATGCTCTCTCAGCGCGAGTGCTCGCTGAAGAACCTCTACACAAATAGGTCGAAAATTGTGTCCAGGCTTACACACCGCTAATTTTATTTTCACAAGGAAGAGCTGAACAGTTGCCGCGGTTATAAACTCTAGGTGATTTATGGAGCCGCAGTGAGAGAAATATCGGGTTTCCAGTGATTGTCGGAAGTCGTTGATGGCCTTGTGCTTTTGTATCGGGGACGAAGTGTGATAGTCGTTTGCTTGGTTAAAAGTTTCCGAGAAAACGATGCGTCGGGTGAAGGATATGAGTTCGAAATGGAGAAGTTGGAAGAACGTGCTGGATGCAGTGGCATTGGATGGGACCGGGGATGGGAGCCCTGCGTCAACGATGAGGCATGGAAATTGTGTGGTGAAGGATGGTTCAAGGATATAGGGGGTTGTGTTGTGATCCTCTGCGGTTCGGGTGTCAAGGGTGACGAGCTGCCACCATAGGTGACGTCGGGATTCAGTCTCCAATACTGAATTGTTTTGTGTTGTGCCGTCGCGGTGGAGACCCATCCGGTATGCCATGTTGATGGCTGTAGGGAGGTGGGTTGTAACTGATGGGCCGTGGCTGTCTAGTCGGGCGCAGGTCTAGTACGATTATTAGCTGAGTTGGGGCGAAAGGACTGAATCACGCACAAGGTATAGAATGAAGGCTTGTAGGAGAGTAAATTCCAAGGACGATGAAAGGTCAACTCGTGCAAGTTGGCGCTCGACTGCATTGCGATATCTATATTGTTAGCTAGGTTCGAGTTTGAGGACATGGCTATCTTACCGTTCCAGTAGCGTGGGCCTATCTTCATTAAGCTTATCCAGGCACGTGGTCGATGGCATACTGGTTACTGAAGCATAATATATCGCGAAGAGCAAACATTGTTTTCCCACATCCACAGTGGTATCTGCTGTGATAACTCGCATAAGGTCTTTCTGAACACTAGGCGTATGGAATACCCTGAGCACAGGATCAACGGTATCCAGGTACCAATGCCACAGAATGGATATTGTGACAGGCGATGGGTGCTGTCGTTCGGTTGTTTCTTTCGCGCTATCAAAAGTGCTATCAAAAGTGCTATTTGCGCAGATTGGAGGCTCTGTTCCATTTTCCGGGCCATGGCCAGTATCGTAGTTTCCATGAGGATTCGAGGGTCTCGTTTGGAGAATCTCACCATCCCCCGTAGTGTCGGATGCCGTGAATGAGACTAAATGGCGTAGTAAGTGTCTAATCTGACCAAAGTCCTCGCTCAGTACTCGTAGCGTATCCTCGATTCTATCAAGCCGACTCGTGACACTGACATTCCCTGAGTCTGGGCTCCGAGAGCGCCTTCTCGTCGGCGGATAAACACATGCCGCTCTAATCTTTACACAATAGGAACAAGGCAGTGACCTATCACATTTGATCTTTCGCCGACTACATTCGAGGCAGGATCTCCCGGATGCGATTGTCCGACGTAGCATTTTTGTCTATTGATTGACAAGATAATAAGACGTATCCCAACGTAGGCAGTTTTGGGCAGGTGAGAGTGTGAGTGAAATGATGTGAGGAGGAAAGCAATCAGTGATTGGGTAGGGCGGACAGCGGAGCGCAGTCCGTATATTTATAATCATGATGAATCATCTACTTAGAGGTGGGTGATGGGACGTAAGCACTAAGCATTGAGCTGTTGGGGCTAGTCCCAAGTTAGGGTTGACATTAGCGTTTTGGTGTGTATACAACTGATCATCAAGTAGATTCATTCCCTCAAAGGCAAACATAAATAGAGGCTATGTTCCCCCAGTTCTAGCTGCAAGTTTCATAGCAGATTCGAGCAAACGATCAATTCATACCACATCTTCCACTTTTATCAGACCAAAATGGCCATCCCAATCAAAGTCACTATCATTGGGGTACGTCTTTCGTTTCTATGTTTCTTCGGACACCGTACTGACCAACACAGGCAACTGGATTGATCGGTCAAATTATCCTCAAGGTATTGAGCTCGAATGCGAGAATCGCCGTTACCGTCCTATCCCGCCAAGAATCATCCGGCACGACTGAGTTTCCACCCGGCGTTACTGTCCATAAAACCGACTTTTCGCCCTCCAGCCTCCAGTCAATCCTTCGTGGGCAAGATGTGCTCATCTCCGCAGTTGGTGGGACTGCCTTCACTGAACAAAAGAAGTTCGTTGATGCTGCGATTGAGGCAGGCGTGAAACGGTTTATTCCCTCCGAGTTCTCGACCAGCAGCGAAGATGATGCCGTGATCCAGCTACTCCCTCTATTTCAGCAGAAGAGAGATATTATTGACTATATGAAAGAGAAAGAGAAAAACGGGTTGAGCTGGACTGCAATTGCTACTTCTGGGTTGTTCGACTGGGTGAGTTGTCTTCTCTTACCATATCTTGGATATGTTATGACTGATCGATATTCTAGGGACTTGCATCTGGTTTCCTCGGCTTTGACATCAAGACGAAGTCTGCAGTGATCTGGGACGGTGGTGTCACATCATTCACCATGACGAATGAGGAACAGCTTGGAAAGGCTGTCTTATCTGTCGTCTTACGGTCGGAGGAAACCAAAAACCGCTTTCTGTATATTGCGTCGGTCGAGACTACCCAAAACGAAATCTTGAAGACGATTGAGGATGTTACAGGCTCACAGTGGACAGTTACTGAGACTACAACTGACGAGCAGGTAGCCGAAGGGCTGAAGAAGCTGAATGTAGGTGATTTTAGTGGTGCGTTTGCGCTAGTTCGGGCGACCGCTTTTGGGAGCACTGCTGGCTTGAAGACGAACTACGTCAGGGATCAAAAGCTCGCCATTGGATTGCTGGGGCTGGATATGGATGGTGTAAGGGATACTATTGAGCGAGTGGTTGGAGTATAGCTCACCCAAATGATAACTCGCCTGCGATGTGAGATTAATTGTAGTAGATAGTATATGAGAGGGCGGTTTGTAAATGCTCTAATGGATCCTAGATAGTAGTATCATATCTTTGATAGATCGAACGGACTGATAATAATACTAAACTCAAGCAGAAGCACCCTAGGTAATATTTGCAAAAGACTAATGTTCACCCGTTGAGACATGTGTACAGGTTAGTTGTTGTCCGAGCATTATTGACACATGGGTGAATGGTGAACCTGTGTGAACTCATCTCTCACATATTACTAAACGCATTACCTGTCTTATCCATCGAAAACAAACCCTTGTTCCAATCTGCAACTTTCTTTCTCTCAGGAATGATAGCCCTTCCAGCGCTAGAAGACAGGAGAAACCATCAATATCATGGTTTTACGAAGACCCAGCGAAACTGGGGTTCGCTTTAGCAAAGTCTTTCAGCTTGGTTATCACTTCTGGCGTGACACCAACAGTGGAATTCACAATCCGCTGGGTCAAGTTGAACAGAATCTCGCCTGTAGTAACAAATGGACGCTTAGTCCATCCAAGCTCTTGGGGCAGGCGCTCGTTTTCTACGCAAACAACATGTTAGCGGCGCTATGAGCTCATGATTCATCAAGTTCACTCACCAAAAAAGTATACTACCCAAGATCTGTTGGCATACCCAATACCGTCTTCTTCAAATGCAAGCATGTAGGCGGCAGACTCGCCGAAACTGAATGCTGTCCCGGTCTCCGAGATGTTAAAGTCAGGGTTGGTGGCCTTGGAAGTGTTCCACCGGGCTTCATGTGCCTCGGCTGCTTCTTCAATATCAATCAGAGGACTTGTCCAGTACGATTTTGTCTGGTCGAATATTTTCTGGTTGAACTCATGGTCATTGCCGAAGTAAGGGTCCTGGCGACTGGGCGGGTCAGCCTGATTTTCTGATGTGTCTGGGGTTGCAAATACCTCAAACTGGCATCATGCTCTAGGATACCAGGGCGATCAAGGTCACTCAAGGAGAAGGTAGTCGCGCTAGGGTCTTCAACTGTGGTCATGGCCTCTTTATACAGAGCAACAGCAAGGCTCTCTGCAACATTCAGCGTGTTGCCCAGTACATCGACAATATCTTCTTCAGAAATGTCTTTGCCATTGTGTGGTAGAAGCCCGTGATTCGCAAGTGTATTCAGCATTGGGCAGGGGCCTCGCACTGTTGCTTCTTAGTTTTCATCACTAACTTCATAAGTCAGACATACCATCGCCGTGCCCAGGAGGCGACCATGGAAGCAACTTGGCTGAATCCGTGGCCAAAACCAAGGAAAAGGAAGAGAGAACGGAGAGTAGACTGGCTTTCATTGTACTGGCTTGGTCTCAGATGTCTGACTTGTGTCTTTTGCTAGATAGATGGATGTTTATCTCGGGAGGGTTTATATACGAGCCACCGGGAGGCCGAATACCGCGGGCAACAAATACCCCAAATATTATTGGTGCAGACGATCAAATAATAGATGCAGTGTAACTTTGGTCTGCGTCCTTGTGAGGTTCAAGGAGGGGAGATCATGCATTGCTTACATGCCAATGACAATTTATTGTGGGTCTTCTGTTCAATTTTTCGACATGGCCATGCAACAGCGCAACCCTGAATGGTAGTTGTGGCACACACGATATTTGCAGACAACCCTGAAGTTAACGGTTTGTATGAAGCAGATGCTTTGCATATGATCTTGGGAGTTCACTCCATTGATTTGCGCTGATCTTATTGCTTCTCACGCATAACTGATCATGTCAAATGTATTGGCACGCTGAGAGCTCGACAAGGCTCAGAATATCTCGAATTCTCTACGATCTGGTGATATGCTGCACAGGATACATCAATACTGCGGCAAGAATTTTCGTTTATATGCTCGATGCTATTGCTTGGGACTCCCCTTACGAGCTACTGGCATAACAAGTTGAATGATATATAATCCTGATGCGCTAACTTGCCGTAGTAAACTATATCCCATACTAGAGGCAACCTTACTAGTCTTCCCCAGCAAAACTATGATAAAAGGACTCGGTACATATCGCATTGACTACTTTGTGTGCCACAATGTTCATCTATCGGCTAAGAGGCTATAGTCGAAGGCTCCCCAGTCCACGGTCGCAAGCATGTCCATTGGGAGGATACTATATGTGACAGATCACCCGGAGCCGAAGCCGGGTACATCTCTCTAAGTCGTATCCCACCGCTGCTTGTCCACCTGCACGATCTTGGTAATATTTATCGCACTGTACACCGCAGCGCCAACTAGGTATCTCGCTGGGTACTCAATTGATTTTATCATGGCTCGTTATTTTACCATTTGTCACAACCTTGCTATGTCTTAGATTGGGCTTTTCTTTTGGACGAGTTATCCGCATGTTATTGTTATAGGAAGAATGCGTGCCATGGAGGTGTCAAATCTTCCTATAGAGTAAATATTCATACTGCATAACCCCATGATATATTTTTGGAAATTTCATTTATTGCGACACCTGGTTTGTCTTATGCAGCTGGGCAGTCAATTGAAGTCGATGTATCCCTTGCATAGGAGGGCTTGCTAAGCAGACCCTACGAGCTGATGAGTATATCGCCTTCACAATATTACTCTCCGAGTACGGAGTATTTAGGGAACGTAATGCTGTTCATATGAAGACACTGTGAACAGTTGGACCTTGTACAGTCACTTACCGGGAAAAGTCTCCTGCCGTGACGGCGGTAAGTAAAAAATGCAAAAATGCTCACACTCGGATTCGAACCGAGGATCTCATGATTACTAGTCATGCGCTTTACCAACTAAGCCATGCGAGCTGATTGGTTGTTTGCGTCTACATTTTGGACTTACAATTCAAAAGATACAGATATCGAGGCCCTGCATATATTGGTCGCACAGTAAGGCATCAATGGATGTAGTGTTCACCGGTTAGGCTTCTATATTTGGGTTGCACGCCTCAAGTTGCATCAATAATATGATGACAGAGATAGAATGATGCACAGTAGGAAAGGGTATCATATATCAATTTCTCTACTTAGCCAGACCGACATAATTCCCAAGTGAATCTCATATGACAGGTCTCCAAATTCATCGTGGATTAAGGTTTAAGGAGATCGATCTCGAGATGTACTATGACAGCTCCAACTTCTCCCTCCCGCGCAGACCGACTGTCCTATCTTGTAGCTTGAGCAGCTGCACCAAAAATTTGTTCATGGTAGCTCGTAGAAACATGATACCGCGTGATCCAGACATGCTATGCCAGCACAAATATATAATTACGATATCCATACATTTAGGGGCATCAATATTTCTGTAGCACAACGAAGAGGATATTCTGACAGATAACTGACTGTATCTAAGGTGAAAACCTCAATTGTTATGCACCGCCTTGCCTATAATTGTCAGGATCTCGCCTGGTGCGCTTCAGGCAGGATCCTCTGGCTGTCTAACTCCTAGACTATCCAGTAAAAGACTAGAATTCTGAGTCAACAGACTCAGAACACGCATCACTTATGAGCTTTAATTCACTATCTTTCATGGGTATGTGATACAGTTCATCACAATAATAAGACTTACTGACGTGGGTCAGGTTTCAATTCGATGATTGCGGACAAAGGATAGCATTGGCCTCCAGGTATTACAAAGTAGACGTCCGACATCTTTTATGTAAGTATATTTCCCTTCGACCTCACACAATATATGGTATATGCCAATATATTGAAACGGCATAGTCATCATAGGCGCTTTAATAACCCGACGATGATTGCGAACCCAGCCAGCTGGCATACACAACCATTTAAATCCCATGAGGTATGACATAGTATATATTTTAACTGATACTAAGATAGTTCAATTCATGGTGGTTATGCTACTGCCATGAAAATATTGTGCACCGCAGATTGGCCGTCGTCCAGGCAAGGGATGAAGCAACACAAGCACGTCTCTGAGAGACATAGTAGTCTAGGTAATTGTAGAATTGGAGTGAAATAATCACAATTTGCATGGTGATAGCGCTGTTGTCTTCCTCATAGCCTGGCAATTGATGCGCCTTATATCAATTCATGGGGGAGGGGGCCCATTCTCTCCCCAACTAGGTTGCCTCGAAGCAAAAGACAATACAGGCGCATCTTCTCGAACAGTTTCTAAGTCTCCGCAGTGTTCTAGATGCAGTGATTAGATGAATCTTTATATAGCCCATGACAACCCCTTGATTTAAGGGGTATCCTCCAATACATCTTGCCATGCCATGCTGAATGACCAGCCCCGTGGCTCCACAGCCATACAACGAATAGAATCATCCCAATTGACCATGTTCTCCAACAGAATGCTGTCGCCTGAAAGTAAAATAACTGATATGGTTCGAGCCAGTGAAGCTTTTATCGCCCAGCGCAAACAACTCTGTAGTGCTCTTGACGTGAGGAACTTGGTTATAGAAGATTTCAACCAGAATCGGCTATCTACATGACGGAAACCGTCGATGTTGATGAAATATATATTGACTGTCACAACAATAGTTTTTGACACCGCTACTTTGAATACCGTGAAGGTGTGGCAACAGTTCCTTATACTTTTACTTACTGCAATCACGTCAGAAAGAGACGATTTGTCTAAACTGCTTCCCATATTAGTGACATCTAGGTCAAATCAATGTGTAAGGCCGGGTGGGTCATATCAATAGCATAGAAGCCTAGCTTTCGAATCACACCCGTCAACCGAAAGTAAATATTAATCGTTATATTATTATCCCGTAAACCTTACTCGAATTCGTAAACCTTACTCGAATTGGATGCCAAAATTGCCATGACTCGCACCCGGTTCTCCTACTGGGCCCTCGTGGGTGGTGGTTGTTAGGGATGACTAAGGATCTTAAATGAAACACGGAGCTCATACCTTTATGGATGGAGTAATGAAGAAGGCGCCGTAGTCTCCTATTGGCGGAAGATTAACCACCCTGAAAGTGTTGAAACAACTGCAGGTATGTCTGTTACTCTGTTGACGCCGAAAACGGAGGACCCCTGCATAGGGGCTGTTCCAAGGTTTACAGTAGGGCCCATAAGTGGAGAACGGCCATATAGGCATCAGGGAGGGTCCATATTGCACTTCCCTGTAAGGAACCAGATTAGCCGTTGGGCCCAAGGTTGTTGACGGCGGTTATTAAGTTTGAGTAACCGCTAGAGCAAGCTCATGACTAAATTTAACCTACCCGGTCATTAGGAAAGGTCATGGCGACCCTTCCTACCAAGATTCAGCGAGCATCTTGACCTTCGGATATTCAATACCTTCGTGCGCCAAATACAGGAAAAGAAACGGCAACCGTGAAGACAAGTTATGAAGCAGTCCAGAGCCAGGGAACTCCTACTTCTGCTTGTAACTTGGTTGTAAGGTGCGACTGATTTGGAAGAGAACATTTCCTGATGGTGTCGGGAATCGGAATTAATTACCCACAAAGTGGGTCAAGACGGGAAGTCAGGGTAGGAGTCTGCGGCAGTAGCCTTGTCAGAGGGATCCATATAGATTGACTCTTTGCTTGGCTTCTGGACACCCTGGAGCCAGCATGTTTGTGTCTGCACACCCCATTCGTGCAATGAAAGGCGCAAGAGCCAAAACCCCCTCAACTAGGGCAATACTCCCGGGGACCGAAACCCCACTGGTGGATATTTCCCCGAAACATCAGACAATGAACGCTAATAGTCACTGAGGAGAGAGAGAGAGTTATAGATTTTGAAAGCTACTTCACAGTTTCTTAGAACATATAAGAAGGTATCTCGTCCGCGCCGTCCGTCTACCAGAACAACAAGACCACACGAGCTCCCGCATCTACTCGCATCTACCACACACAACTTCATCAGAATGTACACCCGCACCCAGGTTCTCGCAGCTCTTGCTGCTCTTGGCGCCACCGGCGTGAACGCCGCCATGGGTCCTGCTTTCAGCACTGGTCCCGTCTCCGACGGCTCCTTCATCCGTGAAGCTACCTCGACTCTTGTCCTCCCCAACGGCCCTAGTGGCGGCTCCTCCGATGCTATCACCTCTCTGTGGGTTGGTATGGGCACCTCCAACGGTGACCTGATCCAGTCCATTGCCGACAACTGGCAGCAGAGCGACTGGACCATGTACGCCTACACTCTTAAGGAGACTAGCGGTTAGTGACCACGGAAACCAACAACAAACGAAACAATTACTTACCCGCTCCTCTCCACAGCTACCTCCCAGGAGCCCATCTACGGTGATGGCCAGGCTGACGGCACAAAGGGCGACAAGGTTACCATGCACTGTAAGTGACATTTACAAGCCGTCGTTTCTGCCTCACAGCTAAATCTCGCGATCTACAGACAAGTTCGATGACTCGACCGGCAACTACACCCAGACTGTTTTGATCAACGGCAAGACCGTCTCTACTCTCTCTACCAGCGATGGCAAGGCTCAGGGCTGGGGAAGCGCTGTCGAGTGTGCCGAGGACAACTGCGGCACTGTCGGTGCTCACTGTAAGTTGAACAATGACATTACCGAAGTATCTTCGCCGTGCTAATAATACCACTCATTAGCTTGGACCAACACCAAGATTATCCTTGATGTTGCTGACCCCAACTACATCAACACCCTCGCCAAGGGTAGCGGCGTCACTGGCGACATGTCCACCAGCGATGGTGGCAAGACCTGGACTGTTACCACCATTAACATTCCTGAATTCTCTTTCTCTTCCTAAACGCACTGCATATTACATCAGAACCCATCTGGATATGGGGATTGCTAAGATAGTGCAGTGATTCTTACCTTCGTCTTTGTATTAGTATTATCCAATAGCATAGAATGCCTATTAATATTCTTCATATACTGGTAATGTTCTTCCCTTGACGAGAGCAGAGCAAAGACTAGAAATCGTAGCTGCACCCCTTATGATTACCCGGTGGTATGCACACCGTAGGGACCTGTCACCCGAGATATCCTAGATATCCTGAATATCCTCGACTTTTAGCAGCCAAAAAACACAATACGGAATTTAATTAGCAAAACGCACCTTATAACGATTTCTAACTTGCATCCAATGATATCACGTTAATGCCTTAGCAAGATGGCCACGTCGCGCGGGGTTGCTGCACGATGCGATCCTCTGCGAGCATAGCCACGTTTCCGCCTCTCGGTCAGATTAGATGTCAACAAGGCTCGGTGTCCACACATGGGTGAATTGACAGCGCGTACGGTCGCGAAAACAATTTTCACATGAGATGCCATATTACTTAAAATTTCTTCATATCTAAGAACCTTTACTTTGTGTTATTCAGACACCTGTTCAACAATAGCTTATCGCTGGCTACAGTAATAGGACCCCTGGACGGAGTGCTATCAACTCCACATACTAACATGGCAATGCATCAAATCAAACGGAACCACGACTTTAGCGTGAGGCGATGCACGGATGCTGCTATCTTACCCACGCAGCCTTGCGATCTAGGCTATGATGTATTGTTCCACAAATGTTTTAAATCCTTTCGAGGCTGGTGTTAGCACCGTTTATGCGTCACCGTTGGTATTGGGTGGAGGCTTCAAAAATGGAAAGTTTCTTGGGGTACGCGTACCTACCAGGAGATAAGGAGGCCTTTGAAGCAGCCATAGGTGTGTCCCTAGTCCTGTTCATATCAATGCGGAGGAAAAGAGGAAAGAATACTCATCATGGGCCCTAGAAAAATTCCACTGCACTCTGGGCGATCGCTTTAAGCGAGATAGCGAGACCTATTCACACACAAAAGATGAGTTTGGTATGACACCGCTCCATTATGCAGCGCGGTTATTACCAACGGAATATTGGAAGGGACGTGAGACATGGAACTCGCTACTGAAGGGCCTCGAACTGGATGATCTGAACGAGCAAGATGAAGACGGTCGTACCCCACTGTCTCATGCAGCAGAGACTGGGAAGGCGTGGGCTGTGGACGAATTGATCAAAGCTGGAGCGGACCCCTACCGATGTGACAAAAATGGACGATCGGTCTTATCCTGGGCAGCACAATTCGGCCACAAAGAATTGATCGAGCTACTCAGTTGGGAATTCAAGTTCTCTGAAGACAAGGATAACCAAGGCTGGACACCTTGCCATTACTTTCTCCAATGTTTTTTACAAAGCGATTCTCACTCAACTAGCGATTATGATCTCCGCATTCTTCCACTGATTTGGGACAGAAGCCATTCCCGGGAGGTAACGGGCCTTTCACTGTGGGTAAAACACCGTCCTGGGCAGAACTCACAATGGGGTATCCGGACGTGGACACAAATTCCATCCAAGTATATGAAGGCATCCATGTTGTCTGAGCATGATGCCTTTGGCCTCACCCTGCTAGCGCGTGCTGTACGACTCGAAAGGTACTTAATCGTCAAGATACTTCTTACCATCGAGGGCATCAATATAGGCGTGGCGGACCGAGACGGAAAAACGCCGCTTTGGCGGGCCATAGAGGCTAGAAACCGCGATATTGCCGAACTATTGTGGAACGATGATGATACTACTCTGAGGCTACTTGCGAGGAATGCCCACACTCGATCTGAATCTCTAGAATGGCTCATTACCAACGGCTATCCATTGCTTAGACAACACGGCCCAAACAAGAGGACGGCTTTCCATATAATGCTTGACATCCCTAACATCAGCGTTATGGAGCATCACCTCCAACAAATCATCACCCATGTATCCGATTTACCTACGGACACTGTTGAAGCTCCAACATATAAGAGGTCAAAATATCTAGAGGAAATTCTAGAGAAAGCCGACAGACGTGGCTTAACCCCTTTAGCTTTGGCAAAAGAGAAAAGACTGATACCGATAGTGAAGCTTTTCATTCGATGGCGTGCCAAAGTGGATTGCTTCAAACACAAAGCGGACTGGTTTAATCTATTACCGGACAGTAAGGATATAGCATCTTTCTGCAATTTAGAGGAAGCGTACCGGAATGTGTCATTCGAGCTGGTACAAAAGAAGAACGAGATCCTTGTCTTCGACTTCTACCAAGCAGAGGATGTAACTCCACAAGGACGTCTTGTCAAGCGACGTGATATGCTTCAGCATCTTTGGTAAAAGCTGTCGTTTGATGAGTATCTTCTTTAGATGCTAACAGGAAGCACTGGCAGGCTACACAATAGCAAACAAAATTGGATAGCCTCATTGCAGCATGGTCTCTACCATAAAACAGAATCATACGCATACAGCCGCGTGCATCTGGACACAAGACTGTCCGAAGTAACCTGTGTCCTATCAGCAGAATTTCCGAATCCAGATGCAGGATTCTTCAAAAGACATAGCCCATTCCTGTCTGGGGGCATAGCAAGTCAGAAATGCTGGTGTATATCGTGGACAAGGCCACAGTTTCCGGATACAAGTGACGACATACAACCAGTATTCTACAGCAGTACTATCTCTCACGGCCAGATTCCTGCAAGCGACGACAAATTCCTACAGCAATACATTGGCGAATTATTTCAGGAATGGTCCCTAATATGCGATGAAATTGAGACGCATGTCATTGATCATGTACGTGGACCCCTTACCCCGGATCTTGCGTCTTACGCTGACAGCTCTGACTACTAGTGCAATGGTGACGAGACGAGCGCCATTGTTCTGATTACTGATCTAGCTGATGATTCACGTGACTTGGCCACCATTCAGAGGCCCTTCAAGACCAGGTAAAGGGAATACAGAAGGCAATCAGTGAATATCGCAGGGTGGATGTATACCACAGTCTTCGTTTGCAAGAGGCAGAAGAGGGTCTCGGACAACTGAAGGCGATCATCACTGATCGACTAGATAAGCAACATGAACGCGTGCGTGATCTCCGCCAAATGGTAAGATGCCCACAGTATTGACCTTGTTGAATTGCTCTTACAGTATCAGGAATTTGCTAGGCTTTCCGTTGAAGAAACGGTTTTCATGAGACGTATCAGTCTAATTACTGTGAGACGATATATTGGTTCTCCCTATTCACATGGCTAACGAGGGCAGTTTATCTTCCTACCACTGATGTTTGCATCGGTAAGTAGTAGCGTCAACTGAGTTTTATTTCTTCTTTCCTTTTATGCTGTTGTCTGCCCCGGCTGATAGCAACAGAGTCTCTTTGGCATGAACGTCAACGCGCTGCAAAGCAACCCTGACTGGCGCTGGTATATCGTGTTCGGCGCCGCATCCCTTCTTTTGACCTATGCCTTGTGGAAGGTTTCAGATCAGGTTAGTTCCAGTTGCCGTGGAAATTCTCCACCCACTCCCCTCCTTCCCCTTCCTTACTGGCCCTATGTAAAATCCCCCCCTTTTTTCTTCTGCTTCAGTACATAATTTGTGCTAATGTGTTATCAGAACATCCGAATATCCCAGATATGGTCTGAATTACGGGCGAGAGGGCCCATGAAGAACAAGACGAAGGATTATGAAGGCTAAGAATTGTTATGATTGACTTTGTTCGGATTGTTGTCATTTGTTGGTGAAGGGGAGCAATGGGAGCGGTAATTGCTTTGTTTTTGCCTATCACAGATGGATTCGGAGACTGACTAGCTTGCTTACAAATGTTGTCTCTGTTCTCATAACCGCAGACATATTCTGAAATTGCTTGTGTGCAGTTTTTACATGCATCAAATTGCAGGAAGACATGTTCAGTTTCAAATAGTAATGGGTGTTATATACAGTCAAGTAATGTTTTTGACTAAGTAAGCTAGTAAAAGTCTTCTTCACACGCATACACATTAAAGAAGACACAAAAGGTAGAAGAAGTACAACGACTGTCGAAGCGAAGATACTACATACAAACGGATAGAGTTCCTATCAAAGGACTTTTCATAATCCATACTTTCTCAGTCAACCCGCTTAGAAAACGGGCATCTTGAAAGCATCAAAAGTGTAGTCCCAAGTAGCAAGGGACTTGGAATCGTGAACACAAGAGAAGCTGGAGTTGCTGTTCCAGAGGGGACGAGAAGGCCACTGGCAAAGCATCTGGGTCTCACCAGCATAGGTACCGGAGGAGACGGTGGCGTTGAGGCGGGAAGGCTTGTTGCCGTTCTCAACCCAGTCGATCATGATCTCCATGTTGTCCTCGGGGTAAGGACCAGGCTGGAGGGAGTTGGTGCCGCAGTGAGCAGCGCCGGGGACGAGGTAGAGCTGGTACCAGTCGGACATATCCTGCAGGGACTGGGTGTAGGTGGTGTTGGGGTACATGGCCTGACGGACAGCCTGCCAGTAGTGGACAGACGAGGCGGTGGGGATACTGGGGTCGGATTCACCGTGGTAGTGGATCATCTTACCACCGGATTCCTTGAAGGTGGTGAGGTCGATGACGGTGGTCTGGAGACTGTCAATGTAGCGAATCATACCGATGTTCATCCAGTCGACCAGGGTGTCGTAGGTGACGTTGTCGAGGTTCTCCAGGTTATCGATGTTGAGGAGCTGCACGAACTTTGTCACGTACTCGCCACCGGTAGAGGGGATGCTCAGAGTCCAGGAGTCAGTGGTGGAGTCGTACTCGGTGTCACCATCGGACAGCTCAGCGGCGATCTGCCACGAGAGGTAGGCACGCTTGCCGTTAGAGTCGTGAAGACCGTCGTAGATGGCCTGGGCGAGAGCAACGCCCTCAGCGGTAACGCTGCCGTTCTGGGCGGGCTGGTAGCTAGTAGTGCTGCCCTCAGCACGCTTGCTGAAGCCAAAGCCCAGGGAGGTGTAGTTCTGCTCAGCGCAGTAGTAGGACTCGCCAATGATGGAGGTGAGGTTGAAGTTCAGCATGCAAAGGTCAGTACGGGAGACAACGCCATCGGTACGGCCGTCGAGAGGGTCACAGGCTTCGATGGTAGCGTTGACGATCTTGTCAAGTTCGCAAGGGGGAGGGTAGTAGTCCATGGTGTGTTCAATAGTGGCAGGGAAGACGTGGTGAACCTGCTGCTGAGCAAAGCGGAAGGCAGGGGCACCCGCAATGACACCGTCATATTCATCTCCCCAGCGCTGGACCTGACTCATACCCTCACGACCACCATCGGAACAGCCCTCGTAGTAGGTGTAGATCTTCTTGTCGCTGGAGAGACCGTAGAAACCACGGGTCAGGGGTTTGGCGATCTTGGTCATTTCACCAAGAGCCTGGTAGGAGAACATGTAAGTAGCATCCCAGTTGATCGAGCCGTTGCCGTAGAGGACGACTTCATCATAGCTGTAGGAGAAGGCGTCGTAGCCGGCGTCGGTGGCGCCGGAGGCAGCACCGTACTCGAGACCGCCAGTAGCATCGCTGGACAGGGAGAAACCACCACCACCGGCAACGTAGAAACGGTTCTTGAAGTCGGAAGGAGCGGGCAGGGCGTACTTCACGACAACCTTGTCACCCTTCCCGGTGTGAGTGTAGGTAACAGTGACATTGCAGTAGTCGTAGGAGCCGGAGCTACCCATGCCAGAGCTGGCATCGGTGACCGTGTTGGCAGTGACGGCGGAGGGGATCAAGTTGATTCCCAGGAGGGTGCCGTTAGAAGGAAGGGCGGACTGAACATTGGAAACAGTGCAGAGATCGGACAGGGAACTAGCCTGAGCAGTGGCTGCTGCCAGAGCAGCGACAACTGCGCGAGTGGACTTGCGCATGTTGAGGGTCACTAAAGAGTGTGGAGGTGGATTGAATGAGCGAAGGTGCAGACTGTAAAGACTGACTGAAGCGTCTGATGAATAAGTTTGTTTGGGGTGGCGGGTGGCTGTCTTATATAGAACGGTCAGCTACTCAATATTGGGGACATACCGTGATAGCCGTCTCCTGTGGTTGGGGTGGAGTGAGAAGGCTATTCATCGGCCGGGCCCACCAGGCTTGACATTCTGCAGCAGAAATTAACTCAGATTCTAACACTCGTCACCCGATTGCGCGGCCCGGAACAGTATTATCCAGATTATGGGGTTGAGTGACATCAGTAGATCACTGTGACTGCTGGCTTTCGCATGTCATGGGCGCAGTGTGATGGAAAGATCCTGAAGGGGCTGTGATCAAATGAAGACTATCTCTCATATTGCAGCGCAGCGAAGTGTTAGTGATAACCTGTTTGTCGGTCATTGCTGCTTGCATGCTTCCCAAACTTGGTCAAACGGGAGCTGAAACCCCGCCACGAGTAGCAGGGAGTTGCAGCGAAAATGGCATGGGATGCATCTAATCTGCATCTAATCAGGGCCTTTGCCAAGAGGGTCCCAATGTTAGGGCGGTAATAACCTTATCCGGGTGGAGTCAGTAAATCTCCGCTCGAGCAGTCGGGCGCCTTGGCAGGCCACGAGAGGTCCAACCAGGGTCTCGGCTTCTAGGACCCTTTTCGGCACTCGCATTTGCCTGATTGTAGATGTCACTGAGAGGTGAACAAAATTCGACACATATACAAGCTATGAAGTCCATACTCGATGCGAAATGATCTACTCTGCCCCAAGCAAGCAGTTCACAAAGGCTAAGCTTTCGGTTCCTGCGCGAACTCGTGCGCCAAGCCAATTAGGGCATGGCTGGTTAGTGCCAAGTCGAGGCTTCGTCAGCTCAGTATCATGTTAAGGCGGCAGGTCGAAGACCCCATGTCTAATTTCGAGCCTAGCGAGAGCCATCTTGAGCGTTTTAGATTAGTCGACAGATTCGTCATACCACACACACCCCATGGTCGGGGTCTGCTAAGTGCTAACCTCTTCAGTGAACTCCGCAAGGAACCCGCAAACACCGTGGCCACAAAAACTTGGTCCAGGCCGCGGGTGGGAGATGAATCCTAATCGACCCTGTTCAGCCCTGCGGTGAGAAAAATGATATTGGTACGTAACTGTGCTGATCACAATCTTGTTTCTAGCTTTAAAGAAGGACCCATTTGGACGGACTACACACAGAGTGTTATTCTGTTGACAACATCCTACATGCTTGTAATATCCGTGAATATTGAGACTCAATAAGCCAGGTACGGAATCCAATTAGTTCAACAGCCATCAGGGTGGCATACAGCAGGGGAGATGCATACGTACACGCCCATCAATCCGTGTTTGGCTCCATGTAAGTCTGAAGAGCCGATAACGGCTGTTCCACACTTCAACCCGATCTAAGTAGACTAGGTTGGTTGCCAAGATGATCGGCGCTTCCGCTTAGTCATTCATACCCCCATCATTCAGGGCATTGCTCCCAGTCTGGACATCACTATTGGCCATTATTTCAGCATACCCATAGCAACCTTTCCAGATTAGCTCTAGTCTAAACTGCCAAGAATGGGTGTCTTCCGGTGGCACGAGAATAGCATACTTTGCACGACCATCTCGCCCATCAACTTGGGAACGTGAGCCCCATTATTCCCAGTACGCCATTCGGTGTTTCTGTTTGCTTCCACACTTCTAGCCCCACTGAATGAGATCATTGCCCCTTGCGCAGCAAACCCATCGCTGGGAAATAAACTCAGAAGTATCATAATTCAGTACCATCCGATGTTGAGTTGACTTGACGGGAGACGTGCTCCGTTTTTCCTAGCAGAAATCTCGGCCTATGATCATAGATAAAAGCTCTCATTAAAAAGCGTTTCGGGGATACTCATCTCCAGTCGGACTGGATTACCTAAATGGTCCCCTCGCCCAGCGTGCGCCGGCGGACGACCGTACCTTCTTAATTGACTCGAGGGTGCTGGCAAATTTGCAGCTGCAGAAAAGCCACTGGTTCATGACTCTCCATATAGCAATCCAAATTCAAGTTTGGTGGCCTATAGGCGAGTCACTGTTGACTGGTGTTGAAATATCAACTTGACTTTGTAGATTCAGCAAATATTATACGTATAATTCACAAGAGTGCCAAGGGTTCCGTATATGGCCTAGATGGCTTTGTAACCATAATAACTTCTCGGCATAGGACAGCTCAGAAACTAGTTAAGTTCGTGACCTTATCAAAGTGCCACCAGACACCACAGGTGAAAGGTATCCTACTTCTGTCCTACTGCTTGCCTTCTGGTTCAGATGCCAACACCAAGTGACCATATCATGAAACCCAAGGGTGGAGGAGGCGGTCCTTAGTCCTTCTTATCATTACGTTTGCAAAAGCTCATATGTGGGGATCCACTGCTCCATATCTAGCTTCATGGAGGTAAGCGAATGAAGCGTCGATATTGGGAGTGCATGGCACTTGCTGATCAGGCTGGACGCCAGCAATCAAGATGAATCCCTAATTCTGATGAGCGTAAATTGATGCCTGCAGCAACATCAACATACCTGCGCTGGCTATATTGGTTGACTTCAACAACCTCTATTAAACAAATTGCTCATGTTCGAGAATGTTTTCCGGTATCAAGTTGATTGCGTGTGGGTCTGAATACCACTACGTAGTCCTGACTGAAGGTCATCCCTATTTTTAGACCCACCCACATGATAAATAACGACGCCTTATCACCCTGAGTCCTGAGTTCTCTTATGCCTCGTCGCGTACTGCATGCGGACGAGTTTGTCTGAGTTATCTCCAGTAATCTCTTGCCTATGCGGACCGCGGAGGCTTTGGCTCCGTCGATTTCGCGTATACGAACATAATCCGCTTCCTAGTCTCTCAGCCTGTCCGTCACGCATTACGGCACGGAAGTCATCATGCGACCGGCCCCAAGCCCAGGTCCACGTTACACCAGGGTTCGCCATCTTGTATGTATTTACCCGTGAGGAAAAAGTTTCGCACTTTCTCCCGCGTCATACTCGTGAAAGGTTCGTTATCACACGAATAAACTGTTGTAGGTTATGTTGAACAATATGCTGTTTCCCCACCGAGGTCTCTCGCCAGCCAGTTGATGACCTGAACACACCCACTCCATGGCAAGTAGTCGCTCATCACCTCGAGATGCCTGGGATTTGCTGCAGATAATGTTGTGTTGCTCCAATCGTTATGCTTGCTTGGATCAACCTACTTCGCGCCGCGCCCACCCAGAACGCTCAACATCCCCGATCTGACCCACTGTAGATAGCCCAGCACGTTTAGAACTATTTGAGAAGCATAAAGAGGACCGCAGTGCTATATATGAGACACTATTTGAAGAAGGGTCTCTTCTGTTGCGGTAGAAAATTCTCGCCCGTCGTTAATCATCCGTATATCTGTGCGGAAACATGTGTCGAAGAGGATGTTACGTGGTTTCTGTCAAAGTGGTGGCTGGGCTTCAGTTTTTAGAAATTCCTCTGTTGAGATATCCTGGCTCCTACAGCTAATACCTTGGACATACCCAAGCAGATAACAAATAGCAAAGGACATTGGAAGATAAATATATTTAGCATCATCTATACTGCGCGATAGAACTCTGCAGGCCGTATTTTGAGATGGCAATCATCATGGAAATAAGATGCGACCATCAAAAAGGTCTGTTTAGTGCTATTAGAGCTATAAGTGACATTTTCAATGAATTGTCCCATATAGGGGTTTAGGGAATATGCCTCCATGGGCCCCCTTTATTTCAGTGTTAATGATTCAAATATTATTCACGAGTCACAGAAATACATCAAGCGAATATACGTAATTTGCTATTTGCAACTACGTAGTTATCAATGCTGATACTGGTATATATTATCCCAATACCATTCTGAGACATATACATATCAACACGAATACGAACTGCCAAATCCGGATAAAGCAAAGGGAAATCTAGGCAAAATTAAAGCTTCGGAAAACGAACCTGATCCACTATCATTATGCGCACGTTGACGTGGGGCGCTTGGCTCAGTCGAGGTTTGTGCTCTGATAGGAGTCGAAAGACTCTGAACCAGATACAGTGAGACATAATCCACGTACACCTTTTAGACATAATGTCGCCTAGGGAGTCGAGTACCAGATCATGTTGTGGGGCTTTCCGCGGTAATATTGCTGTGCAATAATATCAGAAGCACGGCAGTAAAGATCTTTCCGAATGTTCGATCACTGATGTACGTCTTTCAGGGTCTGGACCTGCGAAATCTCTGATTCCGTATTTCGACAGCAAAAGTCGAATGAGCCTTGTTGTGGTGGGCATATGTGGGACTGCAGGGTTCTAGGATGAGAGACTCCACCCTTTTTGGATTCAGCCCTACTAGCCCTTCACTCGGCCCCATTTCTGTCAGGCTCCAACGCTCTGCTTCTACGCCACGCATTTGATGTAAAAAAAAAAAAAAAAAAAAAAAAAAAAAAAAAAAAGTGGTAGTCCGCATGTCTGCGCCAGCTGCTATACGGGCCACACAGAAATGTGAGTTCATCGTGAACCGAATTATATTACATTTAAGCCCCTTGCGGAACAAGGCAATACTGTATGGAAGCACCGACCAATATCTCCCTTAACATAAAATTTGTCTGCCAGCTCGCACAAACTACTCGCATGAACGTTATTCTTCGCCCCCGCAGCAACACTCAAAACACATGAGTCCGCAGCATCTAAAAAAAAATTAGTATACTATTCATAGCGGAGCGAAGAAATAAGGGTCACCAAGGGGAAACCTACACTCCACAACAAACTTCTCCAGCTTCACCACCTCCTCGCATGCTCACATCTGACGATTCCGCGGCCGCTGTCTTTGCTTCTGGTCAGTATACTTGACGCTATGGTCGAGAGAGTTGTTCACGGATGTATCATACCGAAGTCTTTGTGCTGGGAGGTTCAGGAGCAGTTGGTTGTTGCATGGTCACAGTCTCTGGATCCCAAATATGGCTTTGTGGTTCCAGAGTAGGCGCTTTGCTGAGAGATGTGGTAATCCAATCGAAGAAATTCATGTTGTTCAATTGAAAGTCTGGTCAGAATATTATGCAGAGCGTGGGGTTCTATGGCGAGGAGAACCTTTTATATGTGTAGTACCCCTGGGTCTGCAGAACTATGATAACGATATTAGTGCCATAGAGCAGGAAAGCGTTATTGAGAATCTTTCACCTGCATGGAGCCATCAACTCCACAGCAGATCCACTATGAAACCCATGGTGAGGATCTAGTCGCAACTAGCGATCTTCTACGAGATCGAACGCTTCTTGGGCTGATATTCATGGTTATGTTACAAACACATAGTAGGGCGCTGTCTCAGCTCGTGTCATAACACAACATTAACGACTTGCTAAGAATTGATGGATCTCTTCTATGCATGCCATACAGAACTGCAAGACGTGGAAATCCAAGGTAAAAAAAGGCTTGTTGTCTACGGATAAACTTTGGAGAAACATACAAGCCTCAGCAAAGGATGATGATATAAGCACGAATTGAGCCAAGTACCTGAAGCCAAAAAACATCACCAATCGGGGAAAATTCACCTACTCCACCTCATAAAAGAAGTTGAGTCCTGGGAGCTGGCTCAATCGAATTGGTCAGCCTTTGGATCCACCAAGTAATAAGACCCACAGCTTTATAGGCACCAGCTTTACTGATTGGCTTGTTATCGTATTCGAATTCGAATGCGAATAGCCTTTTCAAGATTAGCAGTCTTACTTCTTGCACTGATTTGAAGCCGGGCCTACGTAATGAGTAGTGCCTATGCAAAACTTCATTTGTATTTCATAGACCCCGAATTACAGCCCTGCGAGCCGACCCTTTATCAGGGTCCACCGGGGCTGGCATCAAAATTCAAAACTTCTACCACGTGATGCCATCCCACTCACCCGTTGACCTTGATTGGGAAGACACAAAACAGTTCTGCTGACAGGGTTCCGTAGAGATATTGTCGTTCAATATTACCGCAAATTTTGGACGAATTGCTCAAGAGAACTTCTATTCGTGACCCTCTTTTGGCCTACGATGTAGCAAGCTAGTGATCTTCGAACAGAGTGGAAAAATGAAGCGTATTATTCTTCGGACCTCGTCTCGAATCCGAGACCCACTATTGGTGCTGTCGTACTGTCTGCGCTAGTTGACGGAGATAAATCCCTGAACACGTTCTTGACCCGGACTGTCGGGTACCTTCACCGGCTTCTTTATGTTGGGATCACGATATTTCAAGAAAAGGCACATTTCTGCTTCTATAATCTTTCCCTTATCATAGATTTTTCTTTTAGATCCGAACACTGGCTTGCAAAAGACAATATTGTAATAATACATGAAGCTAGATACAACTGGAATGTGATTAAGCGCACAGTATACGAAGAAGAAATTAATCCCTGCCGGTGAAGGAATGTAAGAATCCGAAAGGCCAATCGTAGCTAATCAGAGACACAAGGTAGCATTTTCCGCATCACTTAGGTGCAACGGAAGCTTTCAGCCAAAGAAATATTGCCACCAACGTATTCAATCTGGGAAGGATAGGGGCACAAGTTGCGATGGAGACCAGTTCCGAGCGACGGGTATTCTACAGGCAATGTGTCCGGGGCTGTGCCATTTTCGACCCAACGCTGGAGAGCCTTCATGACCGTGGTGGGCTGGCCACCGAGGCCGCCGGCGCAGTGACCGAGACCCGGCGACTCGAAAAAGCGCCAGAAGTCATGAATATCCGGGAAGAGCGCCCGAGCCTTGTTGTAGAGATATTCGGTACCTTTCGTAGGGATACTGGGATCGGCCTGTTTGGTAAAGGGGTGATGGGTTAGTTACTGCTGTCAGGTTTCGGCAAACGAAGGAGGGAGAGGAAGGACAAAAGACGTACCATGCCGTGGTAGGTCAGGAGCTTGCCTCCATTGTTCTTGAAGGCATGCAAGTTCGCGTCGTCTGCGTTCCAGGCGCTACCATATTCCGAAGTGATGAGGTTGAAAAACTCCTGGTATTCCGCGTGGCTCAATCCCATGGTGTCGAAGCTGATATTCTTAGCGACGAAGAGATTGAACCATTCATCCTTCAAGGTGGCGAACGATGAGCTGCTGAATCCCGGTTGAGCACCAAAGGTACTACCAATGTCGGACCCTGGGTTGTAGCCATACCAGAGCTGGTGGCCGTCAGTGGTATGCGCGCCCGACCAGGCAGCATCAATGATGACCGCGGCACCCTGACTCAGTGCGATAGTGCGGTTCAAGGAGTCACAGGTGAATGTTTTGTTCACGGCGGTATAGGGATCGTAGTTACAAGCTGTCATGTTCGAGATAAGTCCATCTACCACACCATCAAGGGGATCACAGTAGGTGATAGCTTCTCGAGTCAGGAAGTCCAGTTCGCAGACGAGAGGGTTTAAGTTGTGCCAGATGCGCATGAAAAGAGCATAGTACAGCGAGGAAGTAAACTTGGTGAAGGATTGTGCGGGAGCTGAGGCAGCAATACCATCGTATGCAGTGGGATAGCGCTCAGCGATCATCATTCCCTGCCGGCCTCCTTGTGAGCAACCGCTCCAGTAGGAATATTCAGGAGCACGACCGTAGAAGCTGTTCACCAGGCTCTTTCCAATGATGGCTTGGTCATTGTAGGCCCGGGATCCGAAATTTTCCACTGCAACCCAATTGACATTGCCCGGACTGGTGAGCGCCCATTCACGAGGTCCTGTAGTATCCTTGCCCAGTCCAGCATCGGTGGTGGTGGTAGCAAATCCTTCCCCAAGTGCACCTCCCATGAAGAATTCGGACAGCACAAACCGGCCAGCAGCCCATCCGCCACCTCCTGTTGCTTGGAGGCGGCCGTTCCAGTTGGCCGGTTCCGGAAGCCAGGTCTCGACAGTGATGTTATCCTCATAGCCGGGATGTGTATACTGCACGGTAATGTTGCAGAACTTGGCATTTTCGAGTTCAACGGTACCTCCATTGTAGTTGAACGTGTACGGAATGTAATCGGTGTAATTGGTAACCCAAGCTGCTGACAGAGAAAGGATCTCAGCCCCGTACACGACCGGGGTCTGAATGGCTGCAGGCGAGCAAATGGAAAAGTTTGACATGGCCGCTAAAGGAATGTGAGCCAAGAACGAGTGTATGAAATGAAATGAGTGTCGCAGACTGCAATTCTCCGATTCATCCTTCCTTTTATACCCAGCTTTTCAGCCTGGACTGGGTAACCCATATTATTCCAACCTTGAATGACATCGATTTGGGAAGGGGGTTTAGGGATGGTGGAGCCCAAGTCGGGCGACGGCCGAGTGGCTCTTCCCGAATAGGATGTTCGTACTCGGGATGAACAATAACATGCCGGCTCCACTTTGTTCTCTGAACCCTGGATGCCGAACTAGTCTGCGCCGTGCCGGTGCCACAGAATACTCAAGGAGTTGGGCTTCTTGGCATACTGGAATCACCGATCATATCACATTGATACCTGTAGTTGCGCGCGCTTGGTTTACGAATGTCCGAACTATGTCGGCAAATATCTAAAGTCTCTGGTCTCACATCAATCTGGCCAATGCAGCGCCCCTGCTTTTGCTGCCTATGATATACTATCCATGCACTGCGTCCATTTTTATCTCCGACCTCATATGCGCATCCTATAAGCGCCTACATAATATGCCCGACATAGTCTATGCTAATGGACGCTGAGTACATGGAACTCGCAATCTTGTCATGCCTACCGGCATTCTTGATATACTCAGCCGATATATTCCATATGCGCACACATGGAAAGGCAAATACATGCTCTGCAGATGGTAATACACAGACAGTGGCAACTACTTCATTAAGCGAACCTGGAGACATGGGAGTATTTCGCACTGGAGTAAAGAGCTAAAAAGGCTATATCTAGATGTGGCACCGGAGGAAATAATGTATCTAGGAAGGACCTATACAGTCTAGTGTGATCAAACTCTAAATAACTGAAGACGTGCCTTCGCTGTCTTTCAACACATCAAATGGTTTTACATTGATGTGTTGACAATCGGTGGATTTCGAAATATGATTTGATCACATACACACCGTATCACATTTGACTACCACCAATAAAGCCCTTGCTGCTTTCTTAGTGTCATCTCTGGTTTGCAATTTATGCATTGACTTCGTTATCAACATTTCATAAGGACACAAATACGCGCTACTTCATGCGGGATATATTACAAAGCAAACCTCAGCTCAGTAGATAATGTTTTCCCAATGCCGTCGAACATATAATACCATACTGCATGCACCCCCACCTCAGCAAAGGACCAAATCATCCCCACTCCTTCAAATCTTCAAGATAGACCCCTTCACCCAACGCCCAAGCTGCGCAGACAACAGCCGGTTCTCATTCATAATAAACATCCGCCCATTGCGGCCAAAGGAAAAATTAGCCACGCCGCTCTTGATGTAAATCTTCCCCAACAAGACACCACCGGGCGACCAGACGTTAACCCCGTCCCCGCAGCCAGCGTACACATTGCCTTCCATATCGGTCTTGATCCCATCTGGAATACCGTTTGCTGCCATCGCGAAGACGCGACGGTTGATCAGGAATGGCTGGCCGTGGTAGGTGGTGATGTCGAATGCATAGCTGGATGGTTCCATATCAGCCAACCGTAACTGTAAGATGGTGTACCATACTTGCGAACAAAAAGGATAGCGACAAGAGAGCGATAGGACGGGGAAGGGAAAATGACATACATGGTGGAAGGCTTAGTCGGATCCGTCGTCCCATCACCAACTGTATACGCCGTATCAGTGATGTATACTATTTTCTCATCAGGAGAGAAAGAAATGCCATTCGGACGACCAAATCCATCCGCAACGACACGCACATCCCCGGTACTCGGATCATAGCGATAAACTTGGTTCGGCAGTTGCGGTGCAGGCCGGATGCCCTGCTCGTATCCGTACGTAGGATCAGTGAACCAGATAGAGCCATCGCTGTGAACGACCACATCATTCAGGGAATTATAATTCCGACCGTAGAAACCACTGATTAAGAGCTCAGATTCATATGGCGGGTCAATAGACATCTGGAATAGACCCCCGGATTGGTTGAGCGTGCCTTGGCCGCAGAAAAGGATACCAGAGTCGTGATTGATACCTCCGTTGGGAAGAGGAATGGTGGTATTGATTATTTCAGATGTTACTGGGTTGCTGCTAAGGATTACTTTGGAGATCTTGATTGTTGATTGGTTGGTGAGGGGATCGGTGAAGATGTTGCTAGTCATGAATAATTCGTCTGTGGATGGGATGAAGACACTTGCTTCATGGGCGAATGGGAAGTCATTGTTCTCTAGAAGAATTTCTAGTTTTGGGGCATTGCCTGTGATGTTTAGGAATCGACTATCGTAGTATTCGAATCCTGTGGTGGCCTGGGAGAACTCGGGCTGCAGGCCGGTGACGGACATACTGTGGGCCATTGGGATGGTGGCCATGGCGAAAGTAATGCTATGTTACTCGTTGAAGAGTGGGGGGACATGGAGATTTATATGCTCACTAGAAAGTTATATCGGGGGTTTCTCGGCTGATCTAAGGCGAGGAACTGCGCTGGGGTTGAGGTGGAGCAGCCAGCAATTTCCGCTTATAGGGATGAGGCGGGGACATTGTGGGCGATCATCGCCGTAATCGGTCCAGGTAGGGAACCGGCGTGTGAATGTACTATTTTGGCATCTTATTCTGGGGACTACAACACCTTCCGTGGTTTTACGAGGGACTGCAACAAAAGAGTAACTCCTTATTTATCTACTCAGAGTAGGTATATAACAGGAACACCAATCAGATTGCTCAATAGCAGCTTCAAGGGGCATGCCCCATACGCTCAATGTGCTGCCTTATAAGCTCGGCCACAGCTGTATGACCTTTTTCTTGGGCTAGCGCCAGCGCTGACTTCCCATTCTCATCCTGCAAATGCGGATTGATTCCTTCTGCGGCAAGAAGTATTCTTACAATCTCCACGTCGCCACGAACCGCTGCAGATGGTAGGGGTGGAAGCCCAATACTATGTCCACGGTTTGGGTCTGCCCCCGCTGAAAGTAAAAGTTTCACCGCCTCCGGACTACAGTGGCGTGATGCCATCACTAACGGCGTCGAACCATCCCTGCTTTGCACATCGACAGTCGCACCTGCATCAAGAAGGACTTTGAACAGTTCGACATGGTCCATTAGACGCCTCCATGCTATGTTGTGGAGGGGTGTTCGTCCATTACCATCGGGAATGCTTGGATTTGCTCCTCCTTTGAGTAGAAGCTTTACCATTTCCGAATCACCAAATCTTGACGCCTTTAACAGAGGAGTGTCTCCTGCATTGTCCGCAATGTCAGGCGTGGCGCCTGCAGAAAGCAGCATGTTTACCACCTCCAAGGCCCCGCGCACAGTCGCGATTGCAAGGGCTGTGTTTCCATGTCTCTGGTCTTGTGTGTCAAGTGCTGCTCCTGCGGCAATAAGCGCTTCAATTATCTCCACATCTGTCTCCGCATAATATAGAACATCACAAGCCATAGTGAGGGCTGTTCTCCCAAACTGAGTCAGGACGTTAACATCTGCACCCGCAGAAATAAGAAACTTGACCATTTCCAATTTTCTTTCCTGTACAGCGCCGAAAAGTGGCGTTGCTCCGTCTACATTGCGGATATGGAATTCTGCACCTGCAGCGAGAAGCGCTTTGACAACTTCCACGTTTCCAAATTCCGCAGCATACATGAGTGCTGTATCTTTATTGCTATCCTGGGTGTTAGCATCTGCACCCACAGAAATAAAAAACTTGACCATTTCCGATTTTCTTCCCTTTACAGCGTAGAAAAGTGGCGTTGCTCCGTCTACATTGCGGACATGGAATTCTGCACCCGCAGCGAGAAGCGCTTTGACAACTTCCACGTTTCCAGATTCCGCAGCATACATGAGTGCTGTATCCTCATTGCTATCCTGGGTGTTAACATCCGCACCTGCAGCTATAAGCGCTTCAACGGTTTCCAAATCTCCGGATCCAGCAGCGCGTAGGAGTGGTCCTGATCCATAATCATTTTCCATATGAATGTCTGCACCTGCAGTAATAAGTAACTTGACGATTGACGCATCACCACGCTCTGCCGCTCGAGAAAGTGGGGTCTCTCCAGTACTGGAGGAAGAGTTAGGGTCCACCCTTCCTGTGTTGAGCAGCATGGTGACTATTTTTTTTTCTCCAGCACGTGCCGCTTCAGCCAATGGACTCACGTTGTACAAGTCTCTTAAATCTGGATGGACACCCTGTGTAGCAAGCAGAATTCTAACCACCTCTTCAAGGCCATGTTTTGCCGCCAATGACAGGATAGATACGCCATGACTATCCCGTAAATGAGGATCAACCCCTTCAGTCGCAAGTAGTAACATCACCGTTTCCTGATGGTTTCTTGCTGCTGCTTTGAGTAACGGGGTCTTTCCATGGAAGCATTGATAATTCGGATTTACTCGCTTGGTAGCAAGAAGCAACTTGACTACATCTAGGTGCCCAGATGCTGCTGCCGCGCGCAACGGTGTATCACCCCAGCCGCCTCCCTGGTCGGGGTTGACGTCCTTCAAGTCGAGTAGCATTCTCACTACACCTTCATGCCCTTTCGCCGCTGCGCAGTAGAGTGGGGCGTCCCAAGTGATTTGGGCGCTCCATGATCCTCTGACGTCAGGCTTGATGCCCTCCGTAGAGAGGATGAGTCTCACAATATGCTCATGCCCTAACCCAGCTGCTTTCGATAGAGCAATTTGCGCAGCTGTGAATGATTGTGGCGTGTGTATTTTTGATAGTGACATTCGAGCTGTTATCTCTTGTGCATTCCTTGCAGCCCAGATTAATGCCTGTGGGTCAGGATGATGCATGTCCCAGTGATACAGGAATGGGTTGATGTATTGATAGAAATGAGTGCTTGTTCTCACCAGATTGTTCAGATCTCCACCTTCTAGCCAGTCTGCGATGCACTGCAACACATCGCCAGGTAGTTCGCCGAGCATATTGAACGAGGTCGATTGTTGGCCTGATGTATGGGATGGGGGTAGTAAGATGTAGTATAATTGTGTTTGCTGTGAAGAAAATGAGGTGCCTATTCAGTCATATAAATACATATTAAGTAGTTACGTTTCAATCGCTTGGTATGCGCTAGGTACTCTCTTACTGGAAAGTCATCAAAGAAAGTGACTGACGATAAGCCAGCTTGCTTTTTGATATGCGGATCATTCCCAGTATTCCGAGTGCTGTCCTTAGGAAAAGGCACAGGCCGTCCAAGATAATGGGGTTCGTTGCTTGAAGATCGAATGCCTGATGTGGTAGCTTGGAGAAAAGTTGTACTTGGGTGATCATGTTGACATAAATAACGGAGGGTACTTCCAGGAGAATTGATGATCCCTGGGAAGCACAAATTCAAAGTGAAGGTCGAAATGCTGAAGATATGGTTCTTGAAAGCCGACCGACAAAGAGGGCGGGTGGGATTGACGTTTTTTTGAAGTGGAGAGCGACCCTAAATCAGGTGGGATGTGCCTTGCTTGAAAAGCTATTTGAACTTGGATTCCCGACAAATATAGCTATCATGGCAGTTTTACATTGAATAAGATACCAAGGGGTGTATCCAATAGACCTCTTCCCCGCCACAGCGATGGTAACTACCAGAAAGTGCCTGTAAATGTAAGTGTCTGGTGAAGCTCGGATTCATAGTACCGATAAGGCCTTCTGAACGATGATCAAAGAAATCTTAAATATGCTTTTTGTAGAATAGGGTCTTGTTAAAAGCCCCACAAAGCATTCTGAGAAGGAAACTTACAACTGTACGATCACTCATATTCTTTAACCAATAGATGTTTTCCTGACTGTCCTTTATGAACTCAAGCCTTGCAAGGCCTTTGTTGCCCTCATTCAGGACCCTCGGATTTTACGTTCACTTCAAAATATCAATTGTTCCATGTTTTCTTTGTTTATTCTTCTCGCTTGACAGGCTGGGTAGGAAGATCATATGCCCGGGTTGTGGATGTGAGGGGTGCTATATGGAGCCTACCCTTGAATGAATGGCAAACTCACCATCTGATCGTGAAAGTAAAATTGTCAGGTGTAATCCCTATTATATATTCATCGTCTACAGCCATTTAAAATAGGAAGGCCCTGGCACAAAGCGAATAGCACGTCTTCCAGCATGACGACAATCGTGAACGTAATTTCGCCACTTATAGGTTAGTCTGCCATACTAGCATTTCAATATAACTAATCACTATGTTAAAATATGCTGGCCCTGGCTAAGCATTCTGGGTATTCAGATGCTGCCTAGTCGGATGACGCGTCGCGATCTTTGCTAAGGCTCTAAGTACTGCGGATGTGGGTACTAGGAGCCTCCATCGTGGCCTTATCTATGACCTAGTACACTGGCTGGTCGGCGATAGGTCCTGTTAGAGTTAGTGTATAATGGGCGAGAATCCCGCAGACTGCGCGCGAGAAAGATATTGTAGTTCAATATCCAGCGCGATAAAGATTGACTAGAGTTGCCGGTCATCGACTCGCCCACTAGTGGACGTTGCTCCCTTTGCGGTAGAGGTTCGTTACTGACCTCTCCTTAGCTTCTACGCCGGTAGTTCATGTAAGCATGCTCCGACTTGGATTTTACTACCTTGAGTGAGTCATCTAGATATGACAGTTGACCCGTTTTCGTACCAACTGTGGGTGGGGCCATGCAAACCTCCGCTCTCGAAATAGGTCATCGCTACCAGCCTCGAGACCTAACGAACAACAATCGGGCAAGTCTGTAGAGTATTTATTTCTCCGCATGGTCATATCTTTGTGTTATGTTATCTTCCAGTGAATGCTTGCTTTATGTGTCGAGTCAAGAGATTTTAGCAGGCTGCATTCCCCGCTGGCACCTTTGTAAAGGTCATCGAAGGATACTAGAACCGGCCTAGTTTCTGACTTATTTTCGCACCACTATCAATCCATATTCGACGCCAACCATGCGATTTTATCACTGGCCATCTCTCATAGCTGCATTTGTGCAATTCACTGCAGCTGCCAACATCACAATTCTCGGGCTGGGGGACCTTCACCAAGACGTCGCAGAATCCTTTTTGTTCTGCCTCAATGCGACCGGCATTTACTACCGGCTATATATAGATGCAGGGATTACGATCGTGCTTTCGCCTAAAAATCGCGGCATTGATACAGATGAAGACGATGAGTTCCTATTGCAGTGCATGATGATGGCCTGTGAAACTATGAGTATTGCGGCGGAGGACATGAACGAGGATAATGAAAACCATATGAATAGTGTTTATGCTTCCCTGGCCACGTACGACTGGCTCGTCGAGCAAGGCGCTCGGGGTTTGCGTGCGATCGGTGCGAGGCCGGCCCTGACCCTGGAGGATATTGCTGTGCGCGATGGGGGTGAAAAATGAGGTGAGTTTGGCGAAAAGAAATTGTTTTTGTATTGTGACCTTGCACTGAAAGATGAATGCAGGAATGAGGCTTTCAAGTCACCCACCATAATAGCGTCAAGAGAGAATGACCCTGATTCGGACCGATTGATTCGACCTTGTTGAGATGAACTCGGTTAGTTCGATCACGCCCGCCCCCGTATGCAGCAGATTGAGGCCAAAATATTGAGACTGTAATAGCTGGATGGATATGCACACCCAGTTTGGCAACAATTTGCTATTATTTTAGATGTCATCATGCTATATATCCTTTGTTGGGACACGCATTTCTGTCACATGGCTGGCTAGATGCGATATGCCGTTTTTGGTTGAGCGATTAGTGTGTCGACATTATTCGATCTTTGAATCTCGCAATGTCTATGTAATTCGCGTTGTTCAATCCATGTCCTCCGCTGGTTAGCAACTACGACCATTAGAGTAGTATCACGGGATTCGACGTACATAAGCCAGAATATAGTCAACCCTATCTTGTCGGCGACCTCCGGCAAAGAACTTTGCCACTCCAGGGACTGGGACGCCAAGGGTTCCCCGATCTCGCCTCCAACTCCACATTTGCCGTTGCGGGGAACCGAAAGTTGGGGTAGAAACCAGTCTGCCATCTAACCGAGCTTATGCCCGAAATTTTGGTCATTCGTGACTTTGGACAAGTATCCCTTTCACGTCTCATCCCCTCCTTGTAGACTACATGCACAGAATGGAATAGATATAGATAACGACGGACATGGGCACACAGAATGAGGGGCTAGGCGCCCCAGACGAATCAATCAACGAGCATAACGAACATCTCCAACCCCCAGCCGAGGCTAGTCCAGAGAGACAATCAATGCCCGACGGAGGGTTGGAAGGCTGGCTCAGCGTACTCGCTGGCTTCTGCGTCTTCGTCAACTCTTGGTACGTACCTACATCCCTATTACCAGTCATCTCCAAGCAGGTCTAACCTCCAGCAGGGGCCTCATCAGCTGCTATGGCGCATTTCAAGAATTCTACCAAACGGTTCTCCTCCCGGACGAATCACCATCCACGATCTCCTGGATCGGCAGTATCCAAGCCACCCTGATCGTGATGGTCGGCATGGTGACCGGCCCTCTAGTCGACGCAGGATACCTCCGGCCCTTGATCCTCACCGGATCCTTCCTAGTCGTGTTCGGAATGATGATGCTCAGCCTAGCAACAGACTACTACCAAGTTCTCCTCGCGCAGGGCTTCTGCGTCGGCATTGGCGGCGGCATCACCTACATCCCCGCGATGGTCGTCATATCCTTGCACTTCACCACCAAACGACCCATTGCCATCGGCTGCGCCTCTATCGGCTCCAGTGTCGGCAGCGTCATCTTCCCCATCCTCTTCCGCCAAGTCCAACCCATCATCAACTTCGCATGGAGCGTCCGCTGCATCGCGTTCATCAACCTCTTCCTCGCCCTCATCACCTGCGCTATCCTCTGCCGTCGACCAGGCAAGAAAACGCGCACCAGAAGCCTCATCGAACTCAAAGCCCTCACTCACCTCCCCTTCATGCTCCTTTCCCTATCTATGACATGTGTCATGCTCGCTTACTACGTTCCCATCTTCTACGTCGCTACTTACGCCCGCTCCGCCCTCAACACCGCAACCAGCCTCTCCTTCTACCTCGTCTCTATTACCAACGGCGCCTCCGCCTTTGGCCGAACAGTCCCCTACCTCCTCGCCTCAGGCGGCACCCACATCAAGCCAATCTTCATCTTAATCGCCTTCGTCGCGGCAGCAGCAGTAGCCATGTTTACCTGGATCGCGACGACAAACACAGCCGGATTTATCGTCTGGGCCTGTTACTGGGGATTCGTGAGCGGGGTGCTAGTCACAGCGCCGACATCCATCGTCGCTCACAAGGCATTCTGTCCCGATAGTGACTTCCTCGGAACGAGGATGGGCATGATGTGGGGGATTAGTTCGTTCGGGTCATTAGTGGGCACGCCCGTTGCAGGAGCGTTAGTGAATTTGGAAACGGCGGACTTTGTTCGTGCGCAGGTGTTTGCGGGTTGTTTGATGGTTGGGGCGGTCGTGTTGCAGGTTTGGCCGGTTGTTTGTGTGGTTAGGGCGGATAGGGGGGTGGGGAAGGTGCAATAGCATAGATGCATGTGTTAGAGCTTTGAATGCAATGGTGGATATTAGAGATAATTCAAATCTGACCTATAGAACAATATCCATCTCCTCTATCTTTATCGGAGTTCACTGGTCGTGGATCTATACTTATCCGGTGCTATCTATCGCATTTCTGTATCCTTGTCCATGCATATGCATTTAATTTAAGTAATGTATTGCTGTCCAACCCCATGATCACATCATCAGTCGACCAAATTTTGGCATCATTGGGGCGAATGTCTGATCCTTGTTCCCTATCAGGATACTAATCTCAAACTAGGTCTTTTTTAAGCCAACCACCACCCTAGTACCACCTGCACATGCACATGCAAATGTAGGTAGCAAGACCAACCCACGCCGAAAAACAACCTTGATGCATCAACACTACCCAATCGATGAAGTTTCCGAGGATTGCAAAATCAAGCTTTCAGGAAACTGGTTTCCGGTTGCTGTCTCCACCACAGCTTACTATAGTCTTACTTTTATTGCCGTGATAGTAGTAGTAGGGATGTAGCAGGGGAAGATACCATAGTGTGCAATGCACTATTTGAGTGAGGCCCGGGGCCCCCCACTCGTCAGCGTTGGTTGTTATGTGATGGGACGGGCCCCTATCAACCGGTTAGTGAGTAGATGTGATGTCTGTGACTACCGCAAACTCAATCAGGAATACTCTACGGATTAAGCTGGCTGGGCGAGTGGGTCTGATTTGGCCGGTTGTGTGGAATGTGGAGTACTAGTCTAAATGGAGTGAGGCCGAGAATTTGCCGATATGCTCACTCACTCGCTTTGTGCTGTGCATGTATGTTATGTGAATTGTGAATTATGCGGAATAGTCTACGGTAAGTACGATTGTTGCCTCAATTAATTTCAATTCGAGCAATAACTATATACCGGTCCTAGAGTACTTCACAAGCTAGGGCCCAAATAGCTGTCCCGCAGGTACCAAGATAAAAGAAAGAGTGACAAAGGTATAGTCAACCTCACCCTACTGCACTAATATCCCAAACGTATCGCAGCACGCTTAGAAAGTGAGAGTCTGACCGGCAGTGCCGACAACAGCAGCCTTGACATTGGCAGAGCCAAGAAGGGTGTAGTCGTAAGGCATGGAAGTCAGGGTGCCCTCCTCAGCAGTGCTCTTGGCGTCACCGAAGTCGTTGTCGTTGGAGACGGCGTAGCCATCATCGGTGGAGTACAGGGCCTTCTTGGAGTCGACGAACTGGTTGGACTCGACGAGCAGCTGGGCGCCATCGCGGGTGTTGATGCCGTCGCTCACGTCAAGGTAGTAGCTGTTGTAGATGTGGCCGGTACCGAAGCGGAAAGAGGGAGCGCGGGAGTTGACGTTGTACCAGTAGTTGTTGGCGTAGGTGACGGTCAGGTGGCCGCTGTCCTCGTCCTCGTTGCTGTCGGAGTGGCCGACCAGGGAGGCCTTCCAGTGGTCGTGGATGAAGGTGTTGGAGACGGTGACGTAGTCGGATCCGTGGGTGATCTGGTTGTTCATTAGTGAAATGGTTTGGGTGTGGGTGTGATTGTGGGTTACGTACATCAATCAGACCGTCATAGTAGTCCTTGTCGTGGTCACGGTCGGATGAGACATCGCAGTGGTCGATCCAGACGTTGTTGGAGTACTCTGCTTGAATTAGTATATCATAAGGTGTATAATGGGTGGATGTCACGTACGGACACCAATGGCATCGCCGTTGTCAGCGAGGACCTTGGTGACTCCGAGGTTGCGGATGATAACGTTCTCCTTCTCCTTGACGAGACTATTGCATGTCAGCTGGGTTCAACTCTTCATTTCTGGGGTGTGCTTACACTCCGAATCCCTCAAGGATAGCGTTGGCGTCCTTGCCAATGATGGAGGTGTTGCTGCCGATCTTGACCTGGTCGGCAGTCTCCTTGATGGTGCCGTCGACGTAGACGACCTTGGCGTCATCGCCAGAGACAGCGGAGGTAAAGGCAGCGTAGGACGAGACGGTAGTGGTAGTACCGCCGGCACCACCGGTGGTGCCGCCGTTCATGCTAGCATAGCCGAACGCAGCCTGCAAAGGTTAAATTGTGTGACATTTTTCAAATGAGGGTACTCACGTCGCTGACGGTTGCGCGCTTGGCATGGGTAGAAGTGGCAGTAGGGGCAGCCAGGACCTGTCCAGACAGGAGGCCGGCAGCGGCAACAATCCACTTGAAGTTGGTCATTGTGATTAGGAGAGAGAAAGAATGGAAAGATAGTTGGGGATGAGAGAAAGAAAGACGATGTGAGAGGCTTGATTTGGGATATCATTCAGAGTCTACCTGTTCCTTTTATATTGATGGGTCGGCGGCATTAGGAGCTATAAGACAGAATGAAATCACTTCAAGCATCAGGACTGTCTCCAGGCTTGGCTGGATACATTCATAGGTGGACTTCATCCGCATAGCAACCGTGACGAGGTGAAGCTGCAGGTTCTTTGGATGCGACTGCCAAGATGCCGGTCAAGCCCCGTACGGATGAAGCTGGTCGCACCACTCGCATGGCAGGGAGGGAGCATCGTGAGGAAAGACGTTGTCCAGAGGTGGATATTATGCTGGAAGCTGAATTCCACCAACGGCACTTGGCGTTTCAGTGATGTTGCCAAGAGAGCTAAAGTCTGGGTCCATCGTGGCTGTGCGGTGGAACTGTCCGTGCCATTCACGACTAGTGTCCGCTCAGGAACACCGGCTGCGATGCTTGGCGCGTCTGGACATGGCCCCCGGAAGATTCTGAATGGTGTACGAGTCATTTTGTGGGAGCCGAAGGAGCAGAATAACTTGGCAAGATTAATCAATCAGGGGTTATCCTCCACAGTGGCACGGCTCCGTGGAGTGCCGGTCATATGTTCAGCATTGATCAAGCTCCCTTAACGCAGCAAAGCTACGATCATCGTAAACGTCAGAATTGTACCTTCCCGTGGATTGAAAAATAGATTCATGCCCTGCTAAAGTGTCTTTTGACGCGGCTTAGAGGATACTGCCTCCGCGGATCATGACCACGTTGAACAATAATCTGCCAACCCCGGGGACATCAAGCCACGGTTCAGCAGAAATAAGAAGGCCAAGCACCGGTCGTTCTCGGCAATGGTACGCGTCCACTTCCACCTTCGGATGGCTCCGTTTCATCCGTTCCTTTGCTGCCCGTTTGGCTACGATTTAAGCGCCGTCTTCAGATGATTGATGGCAGGAGAGCTCAGTTCTTGGCTGTTCTTGAGTGACTCTGATTCTCCACCTATGGTAAATATGTGAAGCAGCTAATATATCATGTGCATGGTCTAGGTTTGTCTATTGGAGGTCGTCTTAATTAGTTGACAGTTCGTCGGCAATGCCGGAGGCGACGAAGGTATGCAGGCTTATGACCGAGTCTCTTTCGGTACTTGACATCGCGGCGGTTTGAAGACGCTTGCTGAATTCTTCCACCTCTTGTCTGGACGTAATATATGCGATGCGGTCATTTCGCATAGCATCCTAAGTGGCAAAGTATAGTAGTGCTTCTGATAGATTGTGGGCGATAGATTGTGGGCGATAGATTGTGGGCGTGGAGGGCACACCGATAGAATAGTAGTGTCAGCATGAGGGCATTACCGAGATTAAGCCGGGGGTACTGAGATCGATGCCGTCTCTTCAACTATCTTCTTTTCCTTTGGCTTTCTTCCAGCTTGCCTAGTAAGTAGCTACTAGTTCTGTTAGCTAAGTCGGAGCTGTAAGCCAACTTTACCATAAACAGTTTTCCATACAATTCAACTCACTTGCAAAGTCAGTCCAGATTCCGCTCTTCAAAAGATAGTGAGAAAACGAAAACCACCAACATTATCTGCCTTCATCCTCTTGACATGCTATGTGGTATAGCCATGTCTACTGTCAGTCAGATAACGCCATCTGCATCGGCAGTAAACCATCGCCTTATTACTCAGCACCAACAATGACATCCGTCCATTTCCCCTCACTTCCCCTCACCACTTCATCACCAACATCGCCATCGCCATTGCCATCACAATGTCCAACTTCACCTCCGTCCCCATCATCGACTTCCAGCGTCTTCAAGACCCAAAAACCAAAGCAGAAACACTCGCCCAACTCCGCGACGCCATCTTCCTCGTAGGCTTTCTATATCTCACGAACCATGGACTGGAAGTAAGCCGCAGCCAACCACCACCAGTCCCCATATTCGACAACGTACAACATACTAAAAGAACAACCACCACAGTCCCTCACCAAACGCGCCCACGCTACCCTCCCAGACCTCTTCTCCCTCCCATCTGAAATCAAAGAGCGAACCAACATGATCAATTCGCCCTCCTTTCTAGGCTACACGCGTCTCGGGGCCGAAACCACCGCACTCAAAACCGATATGCGAGAAGTATTCCCCCTTTCCCCTTTGTCGCCATCCTACTCACAACACATACCCTAACAAACCACCACCCAAGTAGCAACTCGACTTCGGCACCCCCAACCTCCCCCCTTCCAACAACCAAACAGCACCAATCTGGTCCCGTCTCGAAGGCCAAAACCAATACCCTACACCAGCCACGCAATCCCTGGTAGAAGAATACATAACTTCTTTCATACCATTAAGCAACACCTTCCTCCAATACGTCGCCGAATCCCTCTCTCTTCCGCCGACAACGTTCGACACGTACAGAGGAACCATGGACAGACTCAAGTTCATCAAATACCCACCTCAACCCTCCTCCTCTGGGGAAGACAAATCCCAAGGCGTAGGGCCACATAAAGACTCCACTGGCTTATTCACCTTCCTATCCCAAGATACTACTGGTGGATTACAAGTCCTTAATAAACGTGGTGACTGGATCGATGTCCCCCCGCTTCAGGATGAGGGTGCACTAGTGGTAAATATTCAGCAGGGGTTTGAGGCTATCACGGGGGGTGTTTGTAGTGCGACGGTGCATAGGGTTGTTGTATGTCTTATTCTTTTCCCCCTTATGTCCTTATGTACTCCAGCTGAAGGAAGGATGTTGATGGATACAGGCGCCGAAAAACACAACGCGATACAGTATCCCGTTTTTCATGGGGATACGGATGGACTTGACGTTGTCGAATCTGCGTGATTCGGCGAGACATATTGTTGAGAAGGTTCCTGTCGGGGAGTGCTCTGATGAGGATGAGATGAAGAGAAGGGCCGAGGACGTGCCGAGTGAGTTTCTTTCGGACAGGTTCGATTGTGTATGTTCCCACTCCATCATCCGTGCTACGATATTGATATGTAAAGGCATATATTGATTAACGTTCATGTTGGGTATAGTTCGGCGAAGCCTACCTCCGCAATCGAATCATCAGTCACCCTGACGTTGGGAAGAAATGGTATCCGGATCTGTATGAGCGGTACTCGAATGATCCTTTTTATTTGCATTAACCCTTTCTCTTATATATATTATTGTCTTTATCATGAATGTAAGCACACCACACTATGTAAGTTACAGCTTAGCCGCCGCTGGGGGCAGAATGTTATACTTAACCGCCTTGACTGTCGTCCATCCCTCCAATGCCTCTTCTCCCATGTCACGCCCAAATCCACTCTCTTTCACTCCTCCGAACGGCATATTCGACGCTAGCATCGCCCATGCGTTCACAGTGACCTGTCCGGACTCGATACCGGCAGTGACGCGATGCGCGCGGTTCACATCATTAGTGAAGACGGCGGCGCTGAGTCCGTGCGCGGTGTCGTTGGCCAACTTGATGGCCTCTTCTTCTGTGTCGAAGGGGGCGATGCACTATCCTCGTTAGCACACATTCACCTCAATCACCACAAAAGGAAAGTTAAAGCAAAGCAGGGGGAAAACATACAGCAACTGGTCCGAAAATCTCCTCCCTCATCATCCTCTCCCCCTGCCCCACATCCGCAAACGCCGTATTCTGGACGAAATACCCCTTCTCCCCAATCCTCTCTCCCCCAAACAACACCCTCACTCCTCTCTTCTTCCCCTCCTCCACATACCCCAAGATCTTCTGCAACTGCGCCGCACTGGACACTGGCCCCTTCGTCGTCTTCTCATCCAATGCATCCCCGATCACGGGCTTGTCCTCTTTAGATAGCCGCGCGTATTCCTCCAGGAACTTCTCGTAGATCCCCCGCTGAACATAGATCCTCGATCCCGCCGCACAGATCTGTCCGTTATTCGCTGTGATGCCGATACGCGTCCACAGCAGCGCGTTAGCTAGGTCGCAGTCTGAGAATACAATTGAGGGGCCCTTGCCGCCAAGCTCGAGGGAAATTTTCTTGAGGTTGCTGGATGCCGAGGCGTGCAGGATGGCGCGCCCGGCGACAGTGGATCCCGTGAAGGAAAGTTTGCGGATAGCTGGGTGCGTGGAGAGAGCGTTGCCGGCTTTGGCGCCGTCGCCGGGGAGGATAGATACTGTGCCGGCGGGGAAGCCTGCTTCGCGGATGAGGAGGGCGAGTTTTAGGGCGGACAGGGGGGTTAGTTCGGAGGGTTTGATGATGAGGCAGTTTCCCACTGTTAGGGCGGGGGCGAGTTTCCAAATTGTGATCATTCTGTGGAAGTACGGTGTTAGTTGGTTGGTGGGCTATGGTATCGGGGAGGGGGCATACAGAGGCGCATTCCAGGGAACAATGGCGGCACAAACACCTAGTGGCTCGCGGAAAGTATACCCCACTCCGCCGTCAGGGAGATGCAGCGTCTTGCCGTCGATCTTGTCGGCCCAGCCGGCGTAGTAGCGGAGGGTGGAAATGGCTTGGGGCATGGTCATGGCCTTGCTGTCTGTGTAGAGCATCCCGCCTTCCAAAGCCTCAAGGGATGCGAAGTCCTCCGCGTCGCGCTCGATCAGATCGGCGAGTTTGTGCAGGAGGGCGCCGCGGAGGGCGCCCGGAGTGGCTTTCCATGCGGGGAGGGCTTGTGTGGCGCAATGCACGGCGCGGTCAATGTCCGCTGGGCTGGCGGAGGAGACGGTTGCGAGTGGGGTGCCGGTGGAGGGGTTCTCGATGGTCAGGGTCTCGTTGGTGGAGGCCGGGGTAAACTCATTGTTGATGAAGAGGTTGGTCGGGACTGTGCTGTTAGGAAAGAGGGTCTTAGACAGGGTGGGGTGGGAGAGTAAAGTACCTTGGATTTGGCGGCCTTTGGCGCCAGTAAGGGTGACGGTAGCCATTTTGTATTTTAATTTGCTTTTTGTATAGCTCTGTCGGGGAAAAAGCAACGTATGCAGCTGTGACTTAACTATAAGTATACCCCCGAATTGAATTCCGGAGAGTTCCGTCCCCCGGAACTATTCCGAGACGTGATGCGGGGAATTTACAAGAAAGGCAAGTGACAGGTTGATCGGGATGATAGTGCTTCAGTAGTCATTTTGTTCGGTAAGAGAAGGGTCCGACTGCCGCGGAATCATAGAGCAGTGGTGAAGTCTGTCTGCCGAGTGGCTGATACGGTGGCACCTACGCAGTAGCTCACCCTATAAGGCTTATCACTGCCGAAATGGGGGGTGTCGCAGGATGACTCGTATTGCAGGCCATTATTGGTGGGTCAGCTCGTGAACCAGCTTCCATCAGCCTGACTCCCCGTGCAGACATATCAGCCATGGCTTGGATCTTGCACATGGTGACCATCCGTCTGTCCTTCCCATCTTTTGAGCGCCATGTAACATGTTTCGTCCGACAATGAGGATAAAAACTAAATGTAGCTACTGCTGCAGAGACAGGGATCTATCTTGGTGCCTAGATGCTGCATGAAGAATGGGTACCATGTACCGTCCGATATATATAGTTCTGCTTGATGCCTATTACACTGCCACCATGACAGGCTGCTACGATTTCTGCAGGAGTACCTCTAGTAGCTGAAATGACATTGTCTATAAAGTTAGACTATATCCAATCGAAGTCACCATCATGTACTACTACCTAGTACTCCTACAGCTCCTCACCCTCTTCCCCCTCACCACCAGCTACACCGTCGACCAACTCTGGACCCTCACCACCCACTTCTGGGACAACTTCCTTTACCCAGCCAACACCGCCCATATCAACCCCAACGACACCTCCATCTTCTCCGACAATGTACCTACTTCCCTCACATCCCATACTCGATCATCCCCTTCCATAAGCATCCTAAGTAACTACAGGTCCAAGGCCGCGTCGACGTCACCCGCACCTTCACCAACCGCGACCTCAACAACGAATATATCTTCGGTCTCTTCTCTCAAACCACCCACCCTAGCATCTTCGGCGTTCCCATTGCCTACAACATCACCCAATTCGCAGCGACGCAAAACACCGTCGCCTCCACCGTCGTCCTCACCTTCAACATCAGCACCTTCGACCTGGTCATGCCGGGGGTAATCACCGCCTGGTTCGAATTCAATTCGGCTGGACAAATCACCCAGTACGACGCTGTCTTCAGATGGCTGGAATGGCTATTCGTGAAGATTCTCCAAGCCGCGGGGCGTAAGTTCCACACGACTAACGAAACAGAAATTCACGAAAAAGTGGCGGATCTATTCGCCCGGGCAATCTGTCACACTGAAGAGGAGTATTGTCTAGGTAGGAATCGGCAGTATGCGTCTATGCAGGACTGCTATGTGTTTCTGACGCAGAAGATTCGCTTTGGGCAGCCATACGAGATGGGAAGGAATACGTTGCTGTGTCGGGAGGTGCATGATAACATGGTCAGGTTAAATCCGGATGTGCATTGTGCGCATATCGGCCCTTCTGGCGGGGATTATTGTGTGGATGATCAAAGCTACGAGGAGGTGGTCTTGGAGAGATATTTTCGGACTTCGTGGGTGCCGGATAATTTGGCCCCGATGAATGTATGGGTGTGGCAGAATGGAAGCGAAAGCAGAACGGTCTAATTTGAAGTGATGGCTAACGAAGCAGAACAAGAAGTGAAAATGTCAAGAGGCGGAAAAAGAAGAAGAAGAAAAAGTAGAGCTATCTATTAACTTATTTGACGTGCCAGAAGGACAAAGCAACGGCCATGAAGAACTTGAGACCGGCGATAATCCACAGGGCTGCCCAGATGTTGCCCGTGGCTTTGCTGATCCATCCACCGGCGATGGCACCAACCAGAGTCAGGATGAAGGCGATGACACGACGGTCGCGCTTCTCATTGCGCAACAGGAATAGCTTGGGATCCATCATCAGATCACAGAGCAGACTGGTGATCACCACGGTCGGCACCTCGTTGTAGCCCAACACACGACTGGCGACGGTCTGGCCCGCGGACTGCATACTGAGCAGGACGATGACGGCCTCTTGGCTCCAGTGGGTGACGAACGTGGTAGAGTGGGCGTCGGCTAGGTCACCGGCGATGACATGGCTCTGAGAGAGAGCCGCAGCGATGATGACGAGTACGACCTGCAGCAGAAAACAGGCGACCAGAGTGCCGCGCCGTTTGGGGCCGAGGAAGTTGTTGATGCGGGAGAAGATGAAGCTGCCGATCGCATAACAGCCGATGGCCGTCAAGGATCGCGCCCAGTCGTACGGTCGGCTATCCTGCTGGGAGGCACCCAACCCCACGAAAATGGTGTTTCCTGTTTGCATAGAAACGAAAGTATTGTAGGCTGTGGGGGAGAGTGTAAGTATGGTTCCATTATTATAAAATTATGGAGATTTATGGAGATTGATGGGGTAAAGACAAGAAAGGTGTGGAGGAAAGGGATAAAGAGAGTGGAGAGAAAGAGAGTGACTCACCATTGTACATGGTGCTGTCCAGCAAACCCGAACAGAAACAACAGGCCAGCAACAACAAATCCGCATATTTGACATTGATCTCAGCCCTAACATAGCTAACCATCGGGCTAGCACCTTTACTGTCCTCCATGGTTTCAATGGCTGAAAATCAGGCTGCTGCACTGGTGGGTTGGAGGGTAAGAAACAGAGCAAGACAGGGTCCAAGCAGAGATGCAGAACCGACAGCAGCAGCAACAGCAGCAGAAAAAGAAATATGAAAGTCTCTTTCTGTCTTTCTTACTCTGTCTGTCAGTCTCTCAATCAGCACGCTCGGAGCAGGAAAGAAGCGGGAAAAGGCAGGCTGACAGACGCGTGGAAATTGAAGAGCTCGCCAGCTTTAAGACAACCGCAACCGTGGGCCCGCGTGGGCCGCAGACCCTCAGAGCAAAACCTTCACAAACCTTTTTTTCTTTTTCGTTCCAAGATTCCAAGACCAGGCCGCTATCCCTTTCTCCTAAAAAACCCCCCAAATTTCTACCGATCGCCCAGAGGGGCCAAGCCGGGCGAATCCGGAGCCGCTGTCGGGCTTGGGCTGATTCCCTACAGCACTAGACTCGACCTAACTCAACTAACAACTGGACCGAGAACTCCTAGTGCTATCGAAGTGACGAGCTAGCCTCTCTATCCGCCGGCTGGAGTCTCTAGCCAAGTCAGCCACGACTATCATTGCCTGTCTTTCTTTTCCCTCTCGGACTATGCTGGTCGTCCAGTCTACCCCCTCTCTCTCTCGTCATTATTCACCCAATCCAAGTAACTAATCAGACTGCTTACTACCCTTGAACCTCCCAAACTGGATCTCCTCTCCGCCAATCGGCTGACTTGCGCCTCACCACACAGACACTCACTCACTCAACACTCTCTCTGTCTCCCTTTCCCTTGTTCTTCTTACCCTCCTCCCACTCCCCCTATACTCCTCCCGGTTTAGTCCGATCCTACCTATCTATCGATTAACCCTCTTCCAATCTGCAGCTCCAATAGTCGTGGCGGTTTATTTTTCCTCACTGCATCCGATCTGCTAGGCAGGGGACTTGTCGGACTGCTTGCTGTGTCGGACCCGCGTCGTCAAGTTTCACCATGCGGCACCACCCAGCCGGGTCCGAAATGCTCCTCAGCTCTCCTCTTCCCTTTCCTCTTCGGTACTCATGGGTTACACACCGGGGGTCCTAATCACCGCACTGACCGGAGAGTAAATACATTCTAGGCTATGAGCACATTTCTAGGCAACATGCGGAGTGACCATGACCCTCTCAAGACCAAGGAAGGAAAAATGAATACATCCACTACCTAAGAAATCACTAGACGTGTGCAAGAGCCAACCGCGCTGCCAGATCCATCACTCAGTCCCCAGCAAAACCGGGGCTGGACTCGAGACTATCGCCTCCAGTATTAATTTTCTGTTCCCCCCAGGTTGCCAAGATACTTGGCTCTGCAGCATGCAGCAACAGAGACGCACTTAATGTCGGCGATGAGAGTCCGCACTGCAGCTGCTGCCCTGGTCCATCTGGTCCATCTGGCTCCTTGGTTTCTCCATCGGCTTCTCCGTCGGCTGGTCAGCCATGCACTATTGCCTATCTCATCATCACTAACCTCCATCACCCCCTCTCACCTCATCCACGATAAGTCCCGGGAGCCAATGCGCTCCGGTTTCTCCGCCATTCAGCAGGCGTGCTAGAACCCGCCCTGCCGCCGGCAAGCCCCAACAGTGACTCCGTGGGTGGGATGCCGTTTAACTTCCGGCGCATCAGCCGAGCCCTGGCAGTCTATCGGTGCAGATCTGCCTCCTCGGCCAAGCGCCAATCACGCCCGATCCATCCCATTTCTCGCCCAGCTGGCGAACTCCGGAGGTTGATTGCTCGCTGGCTTTCAGTTGGCTACCAAACTTACTCTCCCCTCCCCTCCATCCCTCCTCTGCCAGTACGACTTGGCTAGGCTACTGTCTTTTTCAGCTGGGTGAAGAACAACGGGCCCCGTGCGTGATGAGCAAAAGCGTCTGACATGCAGCAACTGCAGTATACTGGAGCCCGCGGCTACCGAGGAACTCGTGCTCGTGTGCCACCGCATCGATTGGAATCGATGCGTCTTGTCCATGCACTGTCGGCGTGGCCTAAAGTACGGGCCAAATCTGTCTGACTTCATCTTACACTCAACTCCCCCTCCTTCATTCTCCCCTGACCTGACCAAATCAGGAAAGCACCTAGTCAATCAATCCTGCCATCACCGGCGCGCGTAATCTGAAACTACGCGCGGAGTATGTCTCTTAACTCCCCTCGCGGTGGCGGTCCAGCCAGCCCCATCTTTTACTAGATTTGGCGATTTACTGGTCATTAGCCGATGTACGGGGAAGAGGGGGCCGGCAAAACAAAAATGCGAATAATATAACAATAATAATATTAAAATAATAAAAAAGAAAAAGAGGGGGGGGAGCTTATCTAGGCCCCTGCTGCATTGCATTCGGACATTTTTCGACTTGTCACAGGCACAAATCATAGTCCGCCGATGGCGTCGATTGACCATTTTATTTTCTTTTCTCGGCGCTGGGATGGTGGCCAAGAAAATTGAATGGCAATGGTTCGTTCACCGGAGTAGGGTGTACGTGCGTTTGTGTGGATTGACGATGATTCTCGGCCAAGGGCTTGCGTTGCAATCCACCAGGAGGGGAATGTTGCAGACAGAAAGAAAAGAAGTATTGGGAAAAAAAACAATTCTCAAAATGATCTTCTCAGGTAATGAATATTGGTTGCTGGCGGGATGATCTTCTCCCGACACGTCTATATAAACTGGTCACCTTCTGGCTCTTCCTTTGGTTTCTCTCTATCCTCATCAAGCCTCTTTTCTCTCCTATCTTCAACTCTCCACTTTCCAAGGGATAAAAACTCTCCTTGTTCCCACCTATATATACCTTGTGGTTTTTTCCCCTCGCAATGAAAGTTGATACCCCCGATTCTGCTTCCACCATCAGCATGACCAACACTATCACCATCACCGTTGAGCAGGACGGTATCTATGAGATCAACGGTGCCCGTCAAGAGCCCGTGGTCAACTTGAACATGGTCACTGGTGCTAGCAAGCTGCGCAAGCAGCTTCGCGAGTCTGATGAGTTGATCGTGTGCCCTGGTGTCTACGACGGTCTGTCCGCTCGCATTGCCATCAACATGGGCTTCAAGGGCATGTACATGGTAAGTCCATCCTAACTCCTACTACTACTACTTCCCCACAATCACACAACACACACTTCTCCGCTTCCGACAAACAAAGATCATACTAACGGAAGGGTTTTTTAGACCGGCGCCGGCACTACCGCATCTAGACTGGGCATGGCCGATCTGGGTCTAGCCCACATCTACGACATGAAGACCAACGCAGAGATGATCGCGAACCTGGACCCCTACGGTCCTCCCCTGATCGCTGACATGGACACTGGCTACGGAGGTGAGCAAAAAAAAATCCCCATAATCCCCTACAACTTGCATCCTATCTCCACCCTCCGCCAAGACTTAATGATCTACCCGCTCCCAAAAGCAAAACGGCAATATAAGACCCAGTTTCCCCACTAACCATCAAAAACAAAAACAATATAGGCCCCCTTATGGTCGCTCGCTCCGTTCAACAATACATTCAAGCCGGCGTTGCGGGATTCCATATCGAAGACCAGATCCAAAACAAGCGATGCGGTCACTTGGCAGGCAAGCGCGTCGTCAGCATGGAGGAATACTTGACTCGCCTCCGCGCCGCCAAGCTCACCAAGGACCGCCTCCGCAGCGACATCGTGCTGATTGCCCGCACTGACGCCCTCCAGCAGCACGGCTACGACGAGTGCATTCGTCGCCTTAAGGCCGCCCGCGATCTTGGCGCCGATGTTGGTCTCCTTGAGGGCTTCACCAGTAAGGAGATGGCGAGGCGGTGTGTGCAGGACCTTGCGCCTTGGCCGCTTCTGCTTAACATGGTGGAGAACGGGGCTGGGCCGGTTATTTCCGTTGATGAGGCTAAGGAGATGGGCTTCCGTATCATGATCTTCTCGTTCGCTTGCATTACCCCGGCCTACATGGGCATTACCGCTGCTCTGGAGAGGCTGAAGAAGGATGGTGTCGTTGGGTTGCCGGAGGGCATGGGGCCGAAGAAGTTGTTCGAGGTTTGTGGGTTGATGGATTCGGTGAGGGTTGATACTGAGGCTGGTGGTGATGGGTTTGCTAATGGTGTTTAATTTTTCTTTTTCTTTTTTATTTCTTTTTGTGATTCTTTACAAATTCCCTTGTTTTGTTCGTTTATTATCTCTGATTTTGTTCGATTTCCCTTCTGGTATCTAATTTTGTGAGAGAGCGAAAGAGTTGTTGTTGGATTACACTGGATGGGATGGGATGGAAATTATTTTCGGGATCAAAGTGCAAGGAAAGAAAGGAAGAAAGAAAGAAAGGGGGCTGTGTTGTTTATTGAATTTTCCAAAGTGGGGAAAACCGATATCTATTTCCTACTATACATATCGCAGCTTGCGTGGTACATATACTATTATATACTACATTACCAAGAAGGGAAATGGAAATTGAGTGGTTAGATTTTCACTTACTTGACAGGTAATATGTTCTTGACCGATTAGAGTAACTCGCTACTTTCTTACTGTACTCCATCTGACCTAATCAATCATAATGAAATTAAGAATATAATTCGGTTGCCTTATGCTTAGTTGCTTACTCCTCACGTCAGATCAGATCTTAAGTAGCATTTGGTACGTGGTTTGTTTCACTCTGCAAACCTTAATAATGAATCTAACAATGTGTATTCTAAGTGAGCAAAGCAGCACAAAGTTCTAGACCCTGACAGAAAGAAACTACACCCTGATCGACAGATCATTACCAAAGATAGTAAGTGGTCTCTGCTAGGTATCTTATTCCAGTAGTCAGGTAGGGTAGTAGTAAGCAAGAAGAAGAAGAAAGCAAAAGCAAAATTAACTAACTGACTAGCTAGCTAGCTAGCTACTGCATGCATGAACACGGAGTCGCCGTGCAGTGCAAAAAAATTGGTGCGTGCTCAGCTGCAATCTGCACACTGCCACCCTCGCCCTACAGAAGAAAACATGCTGCTAAGCTCCACTCTGCTGTTACCGCGATGAAACTAGGGCCAATAATGATGCAGTTACTATTGGTCCCACTGGGGTGGGTTGGGTAGCCTTATGGTTGTGAACTTTGTCGATCTTCTTGTTCTTTTCTTTCTTCTTTTGGTTCTTTTTTCTTTTGTTGAGTTGTCTTATGTTGTGTTGTGTTTGCTTTTCTTTTGGTGACGGGGGGGTGGAATACTATCATATGAAAATGAGAATTATGCTATGTTGTGTTATGCTATTGTTCGATGGATGATGATGATCTGCGTGGACATTAATGTCAGAGTCTTGTCTGATTCAAACTCCGTTGTCCGTCTGATGTCAGCCAGCCACATTCACACATCGACGCAATCACAATCGATACAAAGGGATATTCAACCCCTGAATGGAAAAGCAGGGTCCAACGAAAAAAAAGAAATAAATTAATGTAACAAGAAAAAGAATATTCATCAGCAGACTGCATCAAAACAAATCATGATTCGTCCATTCCATCCATCCCCTACTGTCACTGCCACTTCTCATATCGCCCCCCTACATCTGAGTCTCAATGAATTTCATCTCATCACATTAATGTCTCCTGATGCACCACAATCCGCCACTCTCCATCACTCCCCTGGCTCCATGTCGTCGACCCGGTGCCCCGGTACGTCTCTTCTCCGCGGCGCGCATTGATCTTGTACGTTACTGACCCGGCCATCAAGTCGATGACGATCACGCGCACCTCCTGCAGTTCGTACTCGTCGAAGTGATGGAAGGGTGGCTTCAGTGCCTCGCTGATTGACGGCTTCGAATGCAGGTGCAGAACCTCGCGCTGCGGAAAAAGTAGGTTGGCCTCTTCGTTACACATCTTCTTGATTTCGGGCCCCGGGTCAGCCGAGGTGAGCGCCGTCCAGAGACGACGCTCCTTGCCGATAAGGTCTTCGCGAATGCGTTCGTGGATGGAGCCGACCATTTTCGGTGATTTCCGAGCTGAGTTGGTGTTGTTTCTTTGGATCTGACTTTGTGGTTCCTGATTAGACTTTCGTGGGTGGCTACTGAGGGATTAGTTATGGATATCTAGCTGATAGCGGTTGTCATGTAAGCTCACCTGAGCGAGCCGGTCGGGGGTATTTCGTCTAAGGGGTATCCTAACGGGTGGCAGAACAGATTTGCGATGCAGGGTCCAGGATGCGACGCGATGCGATGCAATGCCAGCAGGAGAAAGGGGAAGATAGAAAGATAAAAAGGAAAGAGTATAACAACCAACAAGTTGGAGGGAGACGGGAGGGTGACGTCACGGTTCAACCCCACGTGGATGACGTCGTTTCCCGATGACATCGGCCAGTTGACTCTCTTCTTAGCTTTCCCCCCAATGCTTCATACGTCTGGCCTGATCTTTCTCTTTAGGAATAAGAGTATCGACACAGCAGATGCGGACTCATTTCCCGCGATCGGCAGGCGCACGGGAGCATCTCGCAGCTGACGATGACGCGGCTTTCTCTGCTGCATCTGACTCCTCCAGTGCAGCTGCTGCCCATCGCTGCATTTCCCATTTAGAGAGGATCCTTTGTCCACTTGCGGAGATACTGCAGTCGGGCCTCGCGTCCAGCGTAATCTTCAGTGGCAGAATGTGATCGCATGGAGCGGCTCTTACATGCCATCCTCTCACGGACAAGAACGGTCGGTGTGACGAAGTCGTCAAAGCTGACGTTGACCCGTTACGCAGATTTCCTGTCAGCTCACATGGCGACACGCCTCAGCTGGGGTATATAACCGCTTGTGTCTTTGAGCTGGCCAGGGAGAAATGAATTTGTCCGAATAAGAGGCCACTTGCGGCTCTGTCTGATGACCATCGCATCCCCTCCCAAACCCGGGAACATCATCGCTCAATAACGTTCCGACCGTCTGTCGGCAGCCCGACAGCATCCCAGCTGCTCCATGGATCAACCCGTGACCTGCCACTCCGCTCCGAGGTCGTACGAGGCCGTTGAGGTCTGCTGCCGCCAAGCATCTGACATTGCTTTGGATCGGCCAAGGCAGCCACGGCAAGGGAGGCCAATGTATTTGTAGCAGCAGTGCAGCATCTCCACCAAGGCCGTTGTTGGTGGAGGAGATCGTCGGAGATCTGACCGCGCAATGTGAGATCCCCTGCTGTCCACGTCAGCGTGGCTTCGCGTCGGACATGTATGGAGGAAGGGGGATGGGGTCCGGTCAGGAATAACCTCCACTCGACTGAAATTGTCTAAGACAGCACTCATCATACCCTTGCCATGTGGAGCGATCCCGGCGAGTCAGTTTCGAAAACTGAGTTTGGGGCCAGCTTTAACTTCAATAAACTCGCAGCGATCGGTGGGATCCCTAGAAGATCCTCCGTCTTCTAGAATCCGTGAGCTTCCGGTAGAACCATCTTTGTCGGATTGATTGATCATGCAATTGAACCCTGATAGTTACCAAAATGGCATCACGGTCGCAACTTGGCAAGGGATGATGCATTCTTGCTCGAGTCCGCGCATGGTCGGCGTGTTTGGATCACGTGATAATATACCAACACTCCGTAGGCTTCGTGACAGACGCCAACTGGCTGACAGTTGGATTCCAGAATGCTCGGCTGGATTGTTTATTCCATTGGGTGGTGATCAGCACATGTTCGGAATATTCACCCGAGTGGCATGATAGGAAAGGAATGGAATGAGAACCGACCAACGAGAAGTCTCGTCTAGGGAAGCCGTGGGGTGTATTGGTGATGATTGGATCAATGAAGCCCAGAGAATCCCCAAGGCCGACGAATCCGATGTAAGTATATTTTAATAGGCCCTGGAGACTGACATTCTTCTTGCAGTTGGGATACTACGTACATGGATTGACTGTCATGTCAAGGGATATGACTATTCTTTTTTCATCATCGAAGATGCTTGATGTCTTTGCCGGCGATTCAGCTATATTCAGGTATGGGAAACCTCGCATGAGAGTCTGAGCGGGGAATGTAGTAGGAAAGAGTCCGCGGACATGATATTGCGACCAGGAAGGAGCGAGATGTGAATGGCCGCAGCAACAAGGAATTACCAATGCGGGATGCCATTCTGAACGTAGAGCAGTGGCATTTCGTTTCCCAACATAGTACTATTCTACGATGTCGATGTAGTGGTTGTACAGGTTACAAGTGACATTCATGATGTTTTGTCGGAATGGTGATTACCATTGTGTGGCTCCAAGCAGTTACTTTGGATAGAATTGAACGAATGTTCAACTAAATGTGGACGACGGAGTACTTATACGGTTCCTTTGCAATGGATGCGTGTACTGGATAAGTAGCTGAATACAACTAGTACGATCTGGTTGACCTGGGTTGATGTTTCTGGTAGTATCGGCATTGCTAGTGCTGCTAGTACTAGTAATTGGAGTATCCGTAAATATATATATTTTGGACAGTACAGTTAACTGAAGTAGTAAGCATATGATAGGAGATCTCCGCGAGGGTACTACTACTACTGCCAAGGAATAAGATAACATACGAATATAGTAGATTCACACCCGGCTATAATCTCTTCCTCATTAGTAACTCATCCATCTAATCAGTACGCCCTACGGGGTCTGACTGCAACGAGGTGGAGAGTGCCGTGGTGGTGATCGGAAAGTTCTTCAGCTGGGCGCAGCCCCGCACGTGCCCTCCCTCGTGCCCTCATCTTCCTCCCCATTACAGCCCTGAACACCATGCAATTCTATTCATCGGGATTTGAATCTCAGCTTCTTATATACTATATAAACTCAGCTACGGCTGAGGACACGCACGATGTCACCATATCTGCACAGGGATTTGGATCATTGCCTAGGTGCAGCAATGGAAGCATCGGGAAGCATGATGGTGAGGAGAAATCCGGTGGAATCCCTCCACTCCGGCACTAGTCGCGCCGTTGATAGGCCGGTGAGCGATAAGGCAATCTAAGTTAATTAATTGCGCGATATTGGTGGTGCGATGGTTATCGGCCGGCTCCCCGCTTATCTTTTTGCTATCTTTTCCATGTTTTGCCTTTTGGGTTGTTGTTTTGTTCCTGCGTTAGTTCTTGGCTCCGTCCCGTGGTACCACGGGGAATATGCTCTTCTTATTGTGGGAACAACATTCAGGAACAGGAATTGATGGCATCTATCTACTGTATGCCGTACCTTAGTCTACCGATGATCTCTGTATCCATTGACAGCTAGAAGAAAAATGGAAAACGCCCGCGGCAAACTCAGCTACTCAATCGCGTCCCATTCTTCAGCTGGGTGGAGAACAGCACTAACTAAGTAACCCCAACTAAATGCACCGCAGCAACCGGCTCGGTTCGTACGGAATGGATTGCCGATCATTGGCTTTCTGGCAGGCACCAATGCTACCCTCTCCGCTCTCAATGCAAATCCTTCCTAATCAGCCCGTCTCCCTGGCAGAGTTTTTCAACAATGTGGGCATTTAGCACGCGACGGTGGGTCGACTAAACCACCCAATGGCCAAATCCCGATAGCTACGCCGTTGATAGCCACAACAGAAAGACCTCAATCGCAAGCTATAAAGCCGGTCTCCCCAACATCGCTTTCACCATCCAGCCATTGCAGCCAAAAAAAGTGCACTCAGTCACCATCGCACACACCATGCAGCTCCTTCAATCCGTTTCCACGGGCCTGCTGCTCGCCAGCAGCTGCCTGTCCTCCCTTGCTGCGGCTCGCTCCGTCCCCGCGGCCAAGAACATCGCCGCGCGCCAGTCCACCGACAAGATCGCTCCCAAGGTCTTCATTGTGTCCATGGTAGCCCACCCTCATCTATCACCCTAACCCAACACCCACCATGAATGCTGCCATATACTAACAAACCACCCAGTTCGAACCCGAAGCCGCCATTTGGTGGGGTATCCCCGAGTTCAACGTGCTGGAGCACAACATCACCATCCCGGGAGCTTCTCCCCTCTTCCCGGACGTGCACTGCACGGCCGACCACAACATCTGCCAGCTGGTCACCGGTGAAGCCGAGATCAACGCGGCCGTGACCGTCTCCTCCATCATCTTCAACCCCACCTTCGACCTGACCAACACCTACTTCCTGATTGCCGGTATCGCCGGTGTCAACCCCGAGCAGGCCACCATCTGCGGTGTGACTCTGGCCCGCTACGCCGTCCAAGTCGCTCTGCAGTACGAGATCGACATCCGTGAAATGCCCGCCAACGCCACCACCGGCTACTTCCCCCAGGGCTCCTACTACCCCTGGCAATACCCCGGCAGCATCTACGGCACCGAGGTCTTCGAAGTCAACGACAACCTGCGCCAGATCGCCGCCGCTTTCGCCAGCAAGGCCACCCTCGCGGACTCCGACGCCGCCAAGGCCTACCGCGCTAACTACAACACCTCCGACGGCATCTACGCCGCCGGTGCCTCTGCCCCCTCCGTCGTCCAGTGCGATGTCGCTACCAGCGACGTCTACTACTCCGGTAACATCCTCGGCGATACCTTCGCCAACACCACTAAGGTCCTGACCAACGGTACCGGTACCTACTGCGCCTCTGCCCAGGAGGACAACGCCACCCTCGAGGCCATGGTCCGTGCTGCTAAGGCTAAGCTCGTTGACTTCTCTCGTATCATCGTCATGCGTACCGCCTCGGACTTCGACCGCCCCTACCCTGGCGAGTCGGCCCGCGAGAACCTCC